>NC_140568.1:32748053-33348053 GCF_057381845.1 Rhamphochromis longiceps | reverse complement strand
GTTAGTTTTTCTCTTTCAGTGTGAAAATCTTATCATTTTCCATATTTGGTTTTACTGTAGAACACTTTTGTGCAAACTCTGCAAAAAAAAAAATTGCACACATATTTTTTTTTCTTCCAGCACCTTCAGACATGTAAAGCAGTGGTTCACAGATGGACCAGATGTGCCTTGGTGGTATTATGGCAATAATAGATTATTACTGCATTATATTAGATTACTGAATTAGTATATTGCATGCACCCATTTGCCTTTTAGGAATTATAAGATGCATCACGGGCCTCTGATTGGTAAATAAGGGAGATCATGAATCACTTTATTTTGTGTAGCCAAACACCAATGCAGACACTCACCACTAGGGCTGTGCGATATGACGATATATACCGGATGACAAAATTAAAACGTCTATCGTTTCATATTATACAGCATCTTTTGTTTCGTGGTGTCGCAAAATACCCTGTTTATGGCAATATTTTTTCATCTTTTGGATGGTAACCACGTGGATGCAGACACAGAGAATACCAGTGAGGATGAGGCAGAACAAGGTAGCTCCAAACAGGAGGACCAGTCAAAAAAAATCAAGGACCTTGTTCCTAAACGAGGGTCTACCTCTGTAGCATGGACATGGTTTGGCTATGAAAAGTCTGACATGGACTAGGAACCTTTTTTTTTTTTTTTTTTTTTTAAACGGACCAGGAAACTGCGCTATGCAAATTATGCCGCAAACCGGTCCCCACCACAGACTCAAACACGTCAAACCTCCTCTATCACCTACACAAGAATCGCGTGAAAGTATGGAGAGAGTTTACGGATGAGAAGCAAAAAAGAACTGTCAGGTGTTCAAAATGAACCTTAGACTCAAATGTTAGAACAGGCAGCATGCCATGTTATAAATGCTCAAAAAAATAAAATAAAATAAAAATCGCGGCCGTTACAACTTATATCTAAAAATATATAGTTTCATGCATCGGTCAAAACACTCGACCCCAGTGCACAACATCCAGCTGAATACGCTTCACACACGTTGAGTTGCCCGAGATTCACAGAATTTACAGAAAATGCACTATTTTGTGATATATGTGTTAGACATGAGATTTTGTGTGTATATATATATACAGTGAGGCAAAAAAGTATTTAGTCAGCCACCGATTGTGCAAGTTCCCCCACTTAAAATGATGACAGAGGTCAGTAATTTGCACCAGAGGTACACTTCAACTGTGAGAGACAGAATGTGAAAAAAAAATCCATGAATTCACATGGTAGGATTTGTAAAGAATTTATTCATAAATCAGGGTGGAAAATAAGTATTTGGTCACCTCAAACAAGGAAAATCTCTGGCTCTCACAGACCTGTAACGTCTTCTGTAAGAAGCTTTTCTGTCCCCCACTCGTTACCTGTATGAATGGCACCTGTTTGAACTCATCATCTGTATAGAAGACACCTGTCCACAGCCTCAAACAGTCAGACTCCAAACTCCGCCATGGCCAGGACCAAAGAGCTTTCGAAGGACACCAGGAAAAGTATTGTAGACCTGTACCAGACTGGGAAGAGTGAATCTACAATAGGCAAGCAGCTTGGTGTGAAAAAATCAACTGTGGGAGCAATCATCAGAAAATGGAAGACATACAAGACCACTGATAATCTCCCTCGATCTGGGGCTCCACGCAAGATCTCATCCCGTGGGGTCAAAATGATCATGAGAACGGTGAGCAAAGATCCCAGAACCACACGGGGGGACCTGGTGAATGACCTGCAGAGAGCTGGGACCAAAGTAACAAAGGTCACCATCAGTAACACACTACAACGGCAGGGAATCAAATCCCGCAGTGCCAGACGTGTTCCGCTGCTGAAGCCAGTGCATGTCCAGGCCCGTCTGAAGTTTGCCAGAGAGCACATGGATGATACAGCAGAGGATTGGGAGAATGTCGTGTGGTCAGATGAAACCAAAGTAGAACTTTTTGGTATAAACTCAACTCGTCGTGTTTGGAGGAAGAAGAATACTGAGTTGCATCCCAAGAACACCATACCTACTGTGAAGCATGGGGGTGGAAACATCATGCTATGGGGCTGTTTTTCTGCCAAGGCGACAGGACGACTGATCCGTGTTAAGGACAGAATGAATGGGGCCATGTATCGTGAGATTTTGAGCCAAAACCTCCTTCCATCAGTGAGAACTTTGAAGATGAAACGAGGCTGGGTCTTCCAACATGACAATGATCCAAAACACACCGCCCGGGCAACAAAGGAGTGGCTCCGTAAGAAGCATTTGAAAGTCCTGGAGTGGCCTAGCCAGTCTCCAGACCTCAACCCCATAGAAAATCTGTGGCGGGAGTTGAAAGTCCGTGTTGCTCGGCGACAGCCCCAAAACATCACTGCTCTCGAGAAGATCTGCATGGAGGAATGGGCCAAAATACCAGCTACTGTGTGTGCAAACCTGGTAAAGACCTATAGTAAACGTTTGACCTCTGTTATTGCCAACAAAGGTTATGTTACAAAGTATTGAGTTGTATTTTTGTTATTGACCAAATACTTATTTTCCACCCTGATTTACAAATAAATTCTTTACAAATCCTACCATGTGAATTCATGGATTTTTTTTTTCACATTCTGTCTCTCACAGTTGAAGTGTACCTCTGGTGCAAATTACTGACCTCTGTCATCATTTTAGGTGGGGGAACTTGCACAATCGGTGGCTGACTAAATACTTTTTTGCCCCACTGTATATATTGACCAGGAATGTGAACGAGAGTCGTACTAACTTAAACATGGTGCGATTCTCGTTAAAGAGGCTCTGTGAAACTAATCATTATTCTGAGAAAAACGTGGCCTGTTTCAAAAGACGAACTGAATCTGAATGATAAGCAACAAGTTTTTTGGATTGTGTAATATAGCAAAGAGGTGAGGTATATGTCAGATATACAAAGTTGCAACAGTACTGGAAAAAAAGGCTGCAAATTAGCTGCTACTGCTACTGACATGTATTATTGTACTTTAGAAATTGTTGCAAACCACTGCGCTAAACAACATCTTTGTCACTTCTACCTAAAGGAGCTTGAAGGCATGTGGGACTTTAATATAACTCGAATGTATTTTTCTCAGTTTTCCGAGGCTTGTCCAATTCCCTGATTAAACAATTTCATTAATAAGATTTATTTCCAAGTGTTATTTACTAACAAATTGTGGTATGTTTTCTAAGTATTCACATAGTAGAAAAAAAAGTCCGTAAAAATTGTTCAAACAGTACTAAAAATGTTTCTATATCTGCATCTTTTCTGTGCAGTCTACAAACACATTCAGGGCACGTGTATTGGCACTAAGTTATTAAATATTAATTGAGAAACTAATCTGCAGACTAATGACTTTTTGTCTCCTTCTCATTACAGTTTTTCCGTGAAGCATTAAATAGGAGTAACAAGTCCATGCGTACTTTACCCTCTCCTCATCACACTTTTCTCTCTCCACTCGGCTTATCCTGAGGCACATCTCCAACCCTGCAGATCTCCCTCCTCCCGATTCTTTCTGGACTACACTTCCCACTAGAGAGCCAAACACAACTAACATTTATTCATTATCTACCCCTCTGAATTTCACCTCAGAAAGTCTGGGACTCTTTTTTTCTTTTTTAAATCTTGTTGCAAACTGATATGATTTGTTAAATGAGCTGTAGCTTATAAACATATAGAGCTTTCTCTGGTCCCAGCAAGACAGGAGTGATTAGTGCGGCTTGTGTCTGGGTCAAAGTTAAAGTTGAGTTTAATATGTTATTTTAGGATTTGCACACAGTTTTAAAACAGAAAACAAAAATGCACAGCAGAAAGGGAGTGAAGAAAAATGTGCTTCATGCTGGAGAGGATTACACTTTTCTCCACACATATGAACAGTTACTGGACCCAACACACCCTTAACTGACCATCACAAGTACACACACACACCCATAACTGCCACAAGTACACATGTGGGTTAGTAGATCCTACACAAACAAGCAATTGTCCATTCAGTGCTGCATGAATTTGGTGCCTTTTTGTTGGTTTTTTTTACAAATTTGTGCTCAGCCAGTAAAAAGCATAAACAGCATCGCGCTGCAAATAACGACACAACTACATGCATAGTTTATGGGTTAAGACTAAGAGCTGTGGGCCAGCTTTTCATTGTTATTTCATAGTCTGTTAGATTTCCAAAATGATACATCTCTTAACTTCTTTACTGAGAAAAGCGTGTCATGCAGGTGTGAAAATATTTTTGCAAGATTTTGCTCATTGATGCAAAACTGAATCAGTTAAAGTACTTGGAAACTCAGCTGCAGCAAAGCCCATGTAAGCGTGCGCAGTTTCACGTTCAGCTCACCACTACACCCAATCGCATAATCTATTTTCTGCTTCTCAGTAAGCAGATTTCACCATCGGAGCAAAGTCTCCAAAAAGGTGCTGCTTGGGAAAATTCATCTTGAATGGATTATTTTGTATTTATATTGTATAAAGAGATTTAAGTTTTACGCGATAAAGAGATTTAAGTTGGTCCCACTGGAACAGCGGTTAGGGCAATGACCTGGTAACAACTATTCACAGACATTTGTCTTTCCATTGAGAGTCTGGAAAAATATATTTCTATAGTTTATAGTTATTTTAAATACAGTTTTTGGGGGGCAAAAGGAAGATTAGTGGTTCAGTTTCCAGCTCTTCCACTCTTTGTGTCTAAGCGAACCCCAAACTTCGCTTGAGTGAGTCTGAGTGATGGATAAAAGCTCTTATCGCCTGTAGAATAAAGTGCTGTGTAAATCTGTGTGTATGTGTGTTTGGGTGAGTGTGGCTTTTAGTGTGAAAGCACTTGAAGTGGTTAAAAAAAGAAACAAAACAAAAGCGGTATATAAATATTGATCAATTTGCCATTTACCATAGTGACAGTAAAGAAATGGCTTTAAATAAGAAAAGGGACTCAGATTGGGATTTCTGTGACCCTGCTATATATCCCAGATTATAAGCAAGCCGTTCACACAAGTTTACACTGTAGGTTTTAGTGGAAAACCTGCAGAGATGATATTTATTCAGCTTAGTTTCACTTCATATTTTTTTCCATGATTATCCGTCAGTAGCTGCCCTGTGTTTAAGAACCACTCGTCGGCCCACTGAGACACCCCGAAAGTGGTGTCGCTGCCATGCATTTCTATTTAGGGTCATGAAGCCACTTTTGCCCTTTGGTTATCAATGCTGTGCAGGTCAGTTCATGGTGCTTCAAGCTTAAAAAAGGATGATTAATTTCCAAAGCAAGATGTATTTCCAAAAACTTCTGTGCCGCAAAGTATTTCACAGACCTCTCTGTCAGATGTTATTATTGGGAGTTTGTCTTTGGTCGAAAACAGTGCACGTTTTCGGTAGAAGAAAGATCCAATGAAAACTCTCAGTGGGTCTGAGGATTATCTTGAGTAACTGATACGTGATTTCTGTTTCAGTTGAGGTTTTAAAAAGTTGTGTTTTTTGTCAGAAGCACAAGAAAATGAAATGCCATATCCCTCCGCTGTGTTTCAGCGATGACAGAAGTCTCACTGGTGAATATCTCACATTTAAAGTGCTGCTGAGGGGTTTAAAAAAATGGAGAAATCGGGAAAATGCTTCTCTGTGATTTGCATAAACACTGGCAGAATAAAGGCACATTATACAGCTATGCATGACCTATAACTGACAAACAGTTACTCAGAAGTGTTGACTTGTTTATATCATGTTATAGTATATTCTCGTGGCTCAAAGGCTTTAGGTTTTTTAAGCCTGTGTGTAAAAATGCATGTTGATGAGTTATGTTGTAACTCTCTGACTTTTCAAGCTCGCTGTCACAGGAGTCGTGTTTTCACAAACTCAGAAAGATGTTGCTCCTTTCTTCTTTTTTTCTGCTCTGTCAGACTTACTAATTGGTCTTTACTCGTGTGCAAAACCGCAGCTAATTCATTTACGAGGAACTGCACTAGGTTCTGTGAATCTTTAGTGCGCTGTCTTAACTTCTTCATATTTGCTTATATATCAGTATTTCTGAGAACTAAGCAAGGAGGGCAGCGCACAGTGAAGTGACACATTTATTCATTACAGAAGGCTACGTCTCTGACAGCTTCTGACAGGTTTCCAAGAACACAGTCATCACATCAGTGTTGGTAACCCCACAAGTAGTGCTAAGTGTGTGTGCGTTTCCCACATCCTCCATGATGCCACAGATAGAGCTGATAGTGAATGTGATCAGCTCTAGTGATCTCCTGCTGCATGAACTCCACCTATATGCACAGCTAGTCTGCGCAGAGGTGACTGTACCGAGTTATTCTCAGTGACGTGAATGTTTTTAAAGTAAACTAAACTTCAATGTCTGTAGTGATGATTAATTTTAAAGTTGCATTTTTAGCACAGCTGCTTTAAAAAAGGTTGCACAAATCTCAAAATGCTACTGCTGCCAGAGTTAAGTTCAAACATGATTCAGTTTGCATGAATGTTTTATTTTGTGATTACAGCTGCTCTCCGTCTATGTAATCCTCAGCAGGGACCTAAAGTTCTTATCGTGTTTTGGATCTGTTTTCTTTGCAAGCTAAAAGAGACCTCATCAAAGAAAAAAGCTGGAGTTAGCTGGGGTTTAGAAAGTCTATTTCTGTCCCACCAGCTATGGAGGGCAAACTCAGGAGTGTTTATCTGCATGACACACGCAACAGGTGCTAGAATCAAGCAGCAGAGTGGAAAAACAATGCCAGCTGCAGCTGTATGTGTTCATAAAGTCGTTAAAAAGGGAACAATTTTTTCTGTACAAACATACCAGGAATTTGTGTACGGTAGCCAAGATTCAGGCGGCGCAGTAAGCTATTCATCTTAGATTATAAACACAATCCTGTAACATAAAATGTCCACTAAAAAACATGCAGACAGGCACAAAGAGGAAGATTAAAGCTGGCCATTTTCTGTAGCTAATATCAACAGACCAAAGCCAGAGTTAGTCTGTCTGCCCCAGTCTGCACAAAAGCATTTCTCATATGAAGTATTTGTGTTGTCATTAAATGTCAACCATGCAAATGAACACATGACATCTGTGTAGCTTCCTGAAATTACTAAAATAAACATTGCTTGCATGTAGTTGACATTTCTAGTAGAGCTGGGCGATATGAGATTTTTTCATATCACGATATGTTTTTTTCATTTCAGGCGATAACGATATCTATCACGATATAAGCCAAATAACTATATTTGTAAGATTTAAATGTGCCGTTGCTCACAAGTAAAATGTGAAATAATCAGCAGCTTGTTTTTATTTAAATATTTATTTCCCATAATAAGTTCAACAGGGTAGATGTACTTAAGGAACATGAGACTTTTTCAGATAAATAAAGGCAAATATTGCAAACTACACAAAAGGCAGCCACTAAAGCATTTAAGTTTCAAAATAGAACAAACAAAACAGACTAAATTGTCAATTCCACTTAGAAACAAAATATAAATTCTAAAAATAAATCTTAGTTTGTTTTACAGAAGAACAGACAAAACTGACTAACTTTTGTCAATATCAAATAAACTGAGAACTAAAAGGAAATTCTCAATCTCTCCTTGTTGTATAGCTTAGCTTTTCAAACACTTTTAACAGTTACTTTAGTCTGACAAAAGCCGAATGACGAATTAGCGCTTCCAGTCAGAGACTGAGGCTACGTCCACACGTACACGGGTATTTTTGAAAACGGAGATTTTCCGTTTTCGTTTTAAAAAATAATCCCGTCCACACATAAAGGCAGAAATGAAGGAAAACGCTGCTATGAACATGCCAAAGCAGCAGGTGGCGCTAGATTCCTAACCGTGCCGAAATGTTGGCCAATCAGAAGTCTAGAAGCCTCGGTGGGAAAAAGTAAACAAAGCTGCGGCATAGAAGCAGAACAGAGTCGTATGTGTGGAGGGACAGTAACTGTGTGTATATGTAAGCATTTAAACACTGCAGAGAGTAGAATTAACAGTAACAGTATTGTAGAAATTCATTTCACCGAAACAATAACGTGGCGCACAGTGTGACGCATGCACCAGTTTATTGTATTTCCAGACTTGCTTTCGGCACAATTTACAGTGCACGCTACTCTGTTTTTTTGTCAGACTTGAAATAGCCGAAATACCTTCACACTACGGAACTTCTATGGCTCTTCCGTTCGACAATCTCTCCGGCGTTGGAACCATCATCTGTTTTCTCTTCGGTCACGCTCGGTTGATTTTTCTAGTCGGCACACTCATTTCCTCCATTACCCGCTGGCTGCTTCCCAAACAAACACACGTGCGGCTTGGCACTTGTGCTGTACGTAACAAGTCACGCGGACGTGACGCTGCGGCTGTGATTGGTTCGGCTCTGCGCTACTTAATTTGGATTGGCTGACCTTTTTTTTTTTTTTTTTGAGGACAAGAGCGGCGAAGTCTATCGCGATAGCTTCATTTCTCTATCGAGTAAAAGTTATATCGCGATACATATCGTTATCGTTCTATCGCCCAGCTCTAATTTCTAGTTATATCACAGACGTGCACATCTTTTCTCTCGCAGTTTAAAGCTAACATAGTAGTTTTGTACTGTTTTCTTAAAGAAGGCCTGGATGCAGACGCTCAGTAGGTAGTGCAGGTAGTCTCTCTTTAAGCCAGCTTTCTGCTGATTGGCTGACCCTCGCAAACAGAAGATTGAGTAGTAGCTGGGCGGGGCTTCTATGCCCACGGAGATAACTGTATCAGGGATACTCCCTGTCCCATCTGGCTCACAGGGGTTACTTTTATATAGGTTGACCTCATTCTCTGAAACGTGGGTCATTATAAACATTAACTTTAATATGTCAGAACATTAGGAACAGCAAAATCATTTCTTTTTAATGTAAAAAAATCACAACCAATTAGGTTTGGAAAGTTAGTTTGGATTTGTTTCGAATGCTTTTTATGGAAAAATATAATATCATTAGAAGGAAACTTGGCTGGTGTAGTTTCTTGGTATATTTTGGAACAATAACATTCTGTTGCACAGAAGAATGGATCAGGTTTTGGATATAGGTCTCTGCTTGTTTAGTAAGATTATTTTACTGCGCTGTGTGAGTCCTTTTAAATGGAATATCAAAGACAAGAAAAGCACAAAACAAATCGTCAGTGATCCCGATGTCAAACCGGGGGAAGTACAGGCCGATGTGTTGGTTACTGTGATTGAGGTCATGACCTCCCATGCTTGAAGAGGGTCTGATGGGTCGTGCTCTAACCATTTAAGCTGTGTGTGTGTGTGTGTGTGTGTGTGTGTGTGTGTGTGTGTGTGTGTGTGTGTGTGTGTGTGTGTAGGATAACTGTGCACATACAGTTTGCAGAATCTCTCCAGAGACCAGTTTGGTAACCCTGCAGAGTCTAAAGTCAGTGCAGCACACACACACACAATGCATGCACCCCAGACAGCGTTGGCTACGGTGACCCTCGGAGGGATAGAGGAATGTTGAGTGTCAGTCAGTTGCTGTGCCGACGGCCTTGAGAAAGGGACCCTGGGAAGATTGTTTTGGACTCCAAACATCCTGTGTGTCACCCGTGTGTGTGGGTGTGTGCGCACAGACTGTAGATCTGTTTGTGTGGGTGAGAGGTTGCATGGTTGCATCTGCTGTCGTGTCTCTGTTTGTTTGTGCGCTACTTTCACCAACTGTTTACACCTGCTGCCATGTGTGTAAACCAAGGTGAAAGAAGAGTCATTACAATGTCTGAAAATTACTTTGTGTTTGATTTTTTTTTTTTTTTTTTTAAAGAAAAGTTATTTTAATAGTAATTTATGATAGTATGGTGAAAATAATTCTTTTGGTACTTTAATGATGATATAAAAGTTAAAAAAGCAGCTCACACGTTATTAAAGCATCTGTGTTTGTACAAATATGACCTGTAGGATTTGGATTAAATATGTAAAATAACCTATTTTAAAAAGTAATGCAAAAAGTACAAATATAATGAAAAATATAATAAAGGAGAGATTTTCAACTGTGGGGTTGCTGTAGCTCAGGGTAGAGCAGCTTATCTACTGATTGGAAGGTAGGCTCCCCCTAGTCTGCATCCCAAACATCCTTGGGCCAGATATTAACCCCAAGTTGCTCTCTGATGCATCCATCGGTATGAATGTGTGTGAATGGTAGTTAGTAAGCACTTAAAAGCATAGAAGACAGTGCTTGTGTGATTGGGGGAATGTGGCATGTTGTATACGGCGCTTTGAGTACTCCGGAAGAGTAGAAAAGTACTATATAAGAATCAGTCCATTTACCATTTAACTGCTAAAGATGCTGAGTAAGAACTGAAAAAATACTTATCTTCAATCAAAAATCGTTCCAAAAGACTTTCATTACAGTCCATTGATATTTGGGTTTTATGGGGGGGGGGGGGGGGCTGATGTAACCTATACATGGCAGTTATTACAAACTCAAGTTCATTTTTAGGAATTTGCAGCCCAGGATGTAGGCTGTATTGTCACTGCTGCATATCAGTGTTTCATATTTGTCATATCTGTGTGACTGTGCGTATGTTTGAAGTTGAAACATAGTAGTGAAAGTTGACTCAAAGTGAAAATTTGTGGTGTTGTATTATTACTGGCACTGATCACCATCAGCTTAATATTTCATAGTTGACATTCTCGTCCCAGAAAAACTGTATTATGAAAGGATTTACTTTAAATTGTCCTGCCATAATTACTTTGATTATCAGATAAACTGTAATTTATTTAGTTAAAAAATCAAAATGATGGATAAAACATGACTCAGAGAATGTCTTTAAACAGTCATATTCAATTTACGGTAATAAAAAGCGCCCCCCAAAAAACAATCCTGCTGCTGGACTTGATTAAATTTGACATTTTGGTTCAATAAAAGTCATAATCTCGTATGTTCTTTCATCACCATCTGGATTTTAAACAGAAACGTATAACTTTTAGCCAAGTGTCGTTCATGTGGGGATGTCAAAGCTTCAAAAGACAGTTTTGGTGGGTTTAATCCGTAAATAATGTCTAATATATTTCAATAAAAGATAAATGATAACAGTAACGAGCCCGAACAAGCTGACACTGACAAAGTGTCACTGATAATGTTGAACGTTGTGAAATAAGATGATTTCCGGCCTCATTAAAAAGGGAAGTTTAATTCTGAGCTAAATTAGAATTAAGCTCAGATAGCATCACAGAGGCGTGTGATTGGTCCCAAATTCGATCACCACCATGACAGCAGCGCATGCAGCTTTGCGAGCACTCAGCAGCATGTAGCCGCCCTTTAACGCGGGCCAGAGGATCCACACAACCAGTCCGGTATCAGTGTATATATGTTGTGTTTTACTGGTAAAACTTGAGCTTCTTTCTCTTGACTGTTTAAACCACCCACAATCAGATTGGATGCATCAATAATTTACAGAAAGTTGTCCTAAATAATTGCTAAAACAGTGAAAGTGGCAGTGTGCTGCAGCCTTGCGTTCTTCCGCAGTTGCAGGGTGAGGAACAGGCCATAGCCTCAAGGTCTGCTGGCAAAACAATGCAGCGAGCTGTCGAGACAAAGAGGAGCAGTAATTTAAGACATAAATGAAAAGCTTTCCCGTGGGCGCTATTGTATATTTACGCTTTCAATGTACTCAGTCTCTAGGGTTACTTGCGTCTGGATGTGGAGGAGGTCGATGCCAGGCAGTAGTTGGTACAAGCATAGCTTTTGTGTGTTGATTTCTCTCTAGTAATCAATCAAGCTGTGTAGTTGCTCGCAGACCTCACAGACGGGGTTTGAAGTTTTTGTCTGGGAGGGGGAGAAAACAGCAGAAGTGAGAATGTGCTGCTGTGACTCACATTTAAAGCCCCGGTCGTGGACAATGCTAAACCGACATTTTTAATGCTTTTTATTTGGTGCAAAACGAATTCAAACATATCAGGGACAGTAAATACAGTGGGGCAAAAAAGTATTTAGTCAGCCACCGATTGTGCAAGTTCCCCCACCTAAAATGATGACAGAGGTCAGTAATTTGCACCAGAGGTACACTTCAACTGTGAGAGACAGAATGTGAAAAAAAAAATCCATGAATCCACATGGTAGGATTTGTAAAGAATTTATTCGTAAATCAGGGTGGAAAATAAGTATTTGGTCAATAACAAAAATACAACTCAATACTTTGTAACATAACCTTTGTTGGCAATAACAGAGGTCAAACGTTTACTATAGGTCTTTACCAGGTTTGCACACACAGTAGCTGGTATTTTGGCCCATTCCTCCATGCAGATCTTCTCGAGAGCAGTGATGTTTTGGGGCTGTTGCCGAGCAACACGGACTTTCAACTCCCGCCACAGATTTTCTATGGGGTTGAGGTCTGGAGACTGGCTAGGCCACTCCAGGACTTTCAAATGCTTCTTACGGAGCCACTCCTTTGTTGCCCGGGCGGTGTGTTTTGGATCATTGTCATGTTGGAAGACCCAGCCTCGTTTCATCTTCAAAGTTCTCACTGATGGAAGGAGGTTTTGGCTCAAAATCTCACGATACATGGCCCCATTCATTCTGTCCTTAACACGGATCAGTCGTCCTGTCCCCTTGGCAGAAAAACAGCCCCATAGCATGATGTTTCCACCCCCATGCTTCACAGTAGGTATGGTGTTCTTGGGATGCAACTCAGTATTCTTCTTCCTCCAAACACGACGAGTTGAGTTTATACCAAAAAGTTCTACTTTGGTTTCATCTGCCCACATGACATTCTCCTAATCCTCTGCTGTATCATCCATGTGCTCTCTGGCAAACTTCAGACGGGCCTGGACATGCACTGGCTTCAGCAGCGGAACACGTCTGGCACTGCGGGATTTGATTCCCTGCCGTTGTAGTGTGTTACTGATGGTGACCTTTGTTACTTTGGTCCCAGCTCTCTGCAGGTCATTCACCAGGTCCCCCCGTGTGGTTCTGGGATCTTTGCTCACCGTTCTCATGATCATTTTGACCCCACGGGATGAGCTCTTGCGTGGAGCCCCAGATCGAGGGAGATTATCAGTGGTCTTGTATGTCTTCCATTTTCTGATGATTGCTCCCACAGTTGATTTTTTCACACCAAGCTGCTTGCCTATTGTAGATTCACTCTTCCCAGTCTGGTGCAGGTCTACAATACTTTTCCTGGTGTCCTTCGAAAGCTCTTTGGTCTTGGCCATGGCGGAGTTTGGAGTCTGACTGTTTGAGGCTGTGGACAGGTGTCTTTTATACAGATGATGAGTTCAAACAGGTGCCATTCATACAGGTAACGAGTGGGGGACAGAAAAGCTTCTTACAGAAGACGTTACAGGTCTGTGAGAGCCAGAGATTTTCCTTGTTTGAGGTGACCAAATACTTATTTTCCACCCTAATTTACGAATACATTCTTTACAAATCCTACCATGTGAATTCATGGATTTTTTTTTCACATTCTGTCTCTCACAGTTGAAGTGTACCTCTGGTGCAAATTACTGACCTCTGTCATCATTTTAAGTGGGGGAACTTGCACAATCGGTGGCTGACTAAATACTTTTTTGCCCCACTGTAGCTGTTACTGCATTCTCTGTTAATTATTATAACATCTAAAGCACTTCTGGATGGATGCAAACTGCATTTCGTTGCCCTGTACCTGTGCATGTGCAATGACAATAAAGTTGAATTCTATTCTATTCTATTCTATTCTATTCTATGTCACGAATCAACAGGCCTCTGCACAAAGTTGTGCAAAAGGACCCCACTCCTCTCGCATCACACTGTAGTGCTGCTTGTGTTTTTAGGTGTTTTGCATCACTTCGACATCACTTTGCATGTCTTTATGGACATTGCACTTTAAAAAAAAAATCTTTTCCATCATCAGACAGTAGTTTCAGAACAGAGCATTGTCAGGGCTACATAGCTTCAGGGGCTGTTTCCTACTTGTACTCAATGTTAAGTCGACATAGTAACCAGCTGGCAGTGTGCTGAGCAGCAGCTACAAAAGAGCACTATGTGTGGGTTTTTTTGTTGTTGTTGGGGTTTTTTAATGGTATCATATAGAGCAGCGGTGTTAAACATAAGGCTCGGGGGCCAGAATCGGCCCCACTGGACTGCTCTGGAAAAAAGGAGTGCATAGATTTTAGTTTTAACTATATTTTCATAACTTTTACAATTTCTCTATTGATAAAGATTCCTAATTACACCAAAGCAATTAAGTAATTGATAAACAGTTAAATGATAACTTTTCAACATTTACTGTATTAATTTGTGGGGTTTTTTACTGTGGGTTTACAGGACAGTCTGGCCAACTTTACACAGTTATAATTTTTTTTGATGGTCCGGCCCCTTTGATCATAATAGTCAGTACTTTGTTTTAATGCTGTTGTTGCACATGTGGTTAATAAAGCCAGGCCCATTTTTAGACCTAATTCTTGCTAACATGGCTGTTGCTTATGGGGGTATTTTTAAAAATCCTGAGGACACAAGTTCATATATTTACATCTACATCAGTCATTGTACATGTAGGTCAGTTGTGCTAGACATAGGCAGTACCTGTCTGAACATAGGTACCACCAAAAAAACCAAAACTTGCTTCTGTGATGCTGGTTCCTGCAGTGTAAAGATACAAAACATGGTAGTCTTGTTTAAAAAGTTATAGGAACAATAAAAACGTTTTTATGGGTAGAAAGCTGCTATTTTTAGTCCGTTTGTATCCCTTACATGATCATTGTGCATCTTTTTGGGCAGGCTAATGTTTCCTCATCTTCTCAACACTAATGTGTTCCATAAGTTACAAAATGAAGATAATTTTATATTCATAGAGAACTGAAACTAGAGTTTGAGACCATAAACTCATGAGGAAAGTATTTAAAAAGGCCACAAATCGATACTTTATGTTGTGAACTTCTTTTGTTTCTTCGATCCTGCTGGAAGTTAGAAAGATCGCAGTGTTGAATCTCTTCCTCATAGCATCTGTGGCTGTGGTTGTCTTTTATATACGGTTTATGACACTAACAAGACTGCTGTGTTCTTTCCTTTGACTCTGCCGAGGGAGGGGCGGGGGTCACCACGGATGAGCAGAAAGAAAAAGAGACATAGACCTCTGCACTTCTTTGAGAGCTTTAAAACATTAACACTCACGCAGTTCGTAAATGCTCTGACTGTTTTCCCACATTACTCACCGGTTCTGTTGGAGATGGGTCCAGATTTAAAAATGAAAGAAAAACAGCAAAGACTGCGCCTTGTGTGTGTGTGTGTGTGTGTGTGTGTGTGCGCGCGCGCGCGTGTGTACACTCTCCAGGGAGTATTACAGGCTGCAGCAGTTTGCAGTAATAGGAAATGCGCTGTGAGCTTGAACTTGCTCCCTCGATGAAGTTGATTCACAGAAATCAGGCCTGTTACGTTGTTGCTCAACCAGTCAGACATCTGCTGAATGTTTTTTCTTCTTCTGTTTTTTTTCCCCTCCACAGACACACATGGTTCCTCAAAGATGCTCCTAGTCAGGCTCTCATTCATATTCACACAATAAATTCTTCTCAATGAGTCACTCTCTGCGCGAATGTTCACCAACACACACACCCAGAGTGAGAGTGACTGATAGCATTAGTTGTTGCACATCCGGTGCAGTTTTAACTTGCATTTGTAAATTAGTCTGCAGCCAATCTGCCTGTTGCTTTCTTGATTAACTGCATGCCGTGTTAAATGATAAAAAAAAAAAACAACAACAACGTACAAATGTCTCTCTTCTTCTTTTTTGGGGCTGCAGATGCTCAGACTCTAGTGCAAAGCTCAAATATAATCTCTTTAGATCATTTTAAGTAGAAAGAAGCTGACAAAATGATAAAGAGATATTTTATTCTTCCTGTCACAGTCTGGCGAGGGCAGACTGTATGAATTGAAAAAGGACCCAAAACGCAGACGCCAAGGAACAGGGAACAGAACTTGAAATGTTAACAAAAGGCGAGCCGTTTAATAAGGCTAGTAGAAGAGGTACAAACAAAGGGCAAGGCAAACTGAAGCAAAATTAACACAAACCTAAACTGGGGAATTTAAACAAGCAATAAGAAAAACCTAGGCAAGAAACTTGGAAGCATGGCATGGGAAACATGGCGTGGACAACAGACGACCTGACAATCACACACTGAAAACAGAGGACTTAAATACACAGGAGGTGATTAGGGGAAGTGGAGACACATGAGGAAACAGCTGGCACACATGAACATAATGACGTCACAGTGGGAGAGTAAAACTGAACATGATGAACACAGAACACCAGACCTCTTCACAATAAAACAGGAAACATAATGAGACAGACATGACAACCCGAACTTGACAACGTAAGACACAGACATGAAACGCATGAAGAGCAGGGGAGATTTAACATGGTTGGAAACACGAGGGGAAAATAATAACTAGAAACACTTAGGCATAATACAAACTTGATAACATAAGACACGCAGCATGAAACACGAAGGGTGAGGGGACGCTTAAATACAGGGGAAGAAAACACAAGGAGTCTAATAACCAAATGAACTTAGATAACCTAATGAACAAAATAAACTCAAACTTAAAACGCTGGGTCAAGAGACCCAGGACCATGACAGAGCCCCCCCTTCAAGGGCGGATTCCAGACGCCCAAAACCATGAACAAAGAAATGCAGCAACAAGAAAACAAACATGAAACAAAACCAAAACAACCCACCCAGGGCGGGCGGCGGGGGTCCAGGACGGAGGGCCTGAAACAAAACCACAAAAACAAAGAATCTGAAGCACTCAGTCCAAACACAAGGGCTTAAGAGTCCGAGACCCTGTTTCAGGAGGGCGACCATGATCTCGGCAGAAAAGGAGTTCATGGCACAGTAGTTCAGGTGGCCGACCTGGAGGCCGATGGCACAGTAGTCCATAGTTCAAGGGTTCAGGGGGCTGGCCATGTGGAAGGCGGCAGTGGCGAAGCAAGCATGGCTGGCCACACTCGGGTGGCTTGGCTCGCGGCCGGCGGTGACGTGGACGAGACCTGTCGGGCGGCTTGGCGGGTGGTCGACGGCGTGGACGATAATCCTTGGATGGTTTGGTTGGTTTCCGTCGACAGGCTGTCCTGACAGGCTCCGGAAACAGCCGTGCTGGACCTGGACGTGGCTTGGCAGGTGGAAGGAGACAAGGCTGAGGCGTGGCAGGCACAGATAATGGCGCTGCAGGCGACGGCGTGGAAGCCGCAGGTGGCGGCGCTGCAGGCGATGGCGTGGAAGGATGCTGGGCGCGCTTGGCTGAACCTCCAGCTGGCACAACAGGACCAGGCGAGGCAGGGCCAGCAGGTGCGGAGACCTCTGGCTGAGGCGAGGCAGGGCCAGACGCAGCAGAGGCCGGACCAGGCGTAGCAGAGGCAGAGGCCGGACCAGGCGTAGCAGAGGCCGGACCAGGCGTAGCAGAGGCCGGACCAGGCGTAGCAGAGGCCGGACCAGGCGTAGCAGAGGCCGGACCAGGCGTAGCAGAGGCCGGACCAGGCGTAGCAGAGGCCGGACCAGGCGTAGCAGAGGCCGGACCAGGCGTAGCAGAGGCCGGACCAGGCGTAGCAGAGGCAGAGGCCGGACCAGGCGTAGCAGAGGCAGAGGCCGGACCAGGCGTAGCAGAGGCAGAGGCCGGACCAGGCGTAGCAGAGGCAGAGGCCGGACCAGGCGTAGCAGAGGCAGAGGCCGGACCCGACGAGGCTGAAGACTCTGACGAAGCCGGACCAGACGAGGCTGAAGACTCGGATGAAGCCGGACCAGGCGAAGCACAGGTTGAGGCTGGGCCTGGCGAGGCTGAAGGCTCTGATGAGGCTGGGCCTGGCGAGGCTGAAGGCTCTGATGAGGCTGGGCCTGGCGAGGCTGAAGGCTCTGATGAGGCTGGGCCTGGCGAGGCACAGGCTGAAGCTGGACCAGCCGATGACGAGGCGGCCGCAGATGGCGGCTGAACGGTCCCCTCGGACCCTCCAGCTGACGAGGCATGAGGCTGGACGGGCTCCTCGGGCCCTCCAGCTGACGAGGCATGAGGCTGGACGGGCTCCTCGGGCCCTCCAGCTGACGAGGCAGGTTGCTTTTCAAGTTGCAGCAACACACAGTCTATAGTGGGTGAAATGAGTTTGTATGAGTTCTCAGACTGAGGTGTGGCAGAACCAGGTGAGGCGTCGTCCTCAGGCTGAGGCGTAGAAGCAGCAAGCAGTAGCGCAGCAGGTGGTGGTCCTGCAGGCGGCGGCACGGGAGCCGCAGGAGGTGGCGCTGCAGCCACAGGTGGTGAAGCAGAAGGTGGCCAGACGGGCTCCTCGGGCCCGCCAGCCGACGTGGCGTGAGGCTGGACGGGCTCCTCGGGCCCTCCAGCAGACACAGGAAAAGGCTGCACAAACTCCAACTCAGCCCCTGGCTCCAACCTGGCCTGGATCTCGGTCCCACAGTGGCTTAGCTGAGCCTCATGGCTAGCACTTCCAGTGCAAAATGTCTTATAATTTGGCTTCTTGGAAGCAAAGTTCGTAGCATGATCAATACACAGGGATGCTAGGTAATTGTGCAGAGGGATAAGATATTCCGTGGAAGACTTGGCTGGTGAGTTTTCAGTCTTAGTCGTTTCATAAACATGCCCATGAACCTTTAAGGCAGTGCTTGATCCAATATTGTCCTTAGAAAAAACGCGTGGATTCAGAATATAATCACCCACCTCATGTTGCTGTGAGCCGTGGTGATGACCTGGACGCCGCCTCCTCCTGGAAGCCGTGGTCGTGGAGGCCGGCGCCGCTACGGCTGAGATGAATGTAGCGCTGGAAGCAGCCACCGGTTGAGGTGAGGAAAACGCAGCACTTGTCTGCTGCAGTGGCGACATGGACATGGAGACAGGCGGGAGACTCAACACGCCAACTTTAGCTCCTATAGCTGGCATAGGGAGGGCTGCGTCACAGAGGGGCTGGAGTAATTCAGTCTGCATGCTGGGGGGCTGCTTTGGCAACACGGTGCGGATGAAGCCGTGCAAATCCTCCGACAATCCCTCCATGTAAGCCGGGTATGCAGACAGAATCCGGTGCAGCTGAACTCTAACTGACTCCTTCTCACTCTCCTGTCTGCACGCAGAATAGATTTTCCACTGTCCATGGAGAATGGTCACACGAGTGCTGAACTCCCAAAAATCCTCAAAGATGTCCGCTGGGTCCATTCTGGTCAGGTCGTTCTGTCACAGTCTGGCGAGGGCAGACTGTATGAATTGAAAAAGGACCCAAAACGCAGACGCCAAGGAACAGGGAACAGAACTTGAAATGTTAACAAAAGGCGAGCCGTTTAATAAGGCTAGTAGAAGAGGTACAAACAAAGGGCAAGGCAAACTGAAGCAAAATTAACACAAACCTAAACTGGGGAATCTAAACAAGCAATAAGAAAAACCTAGGCAAGAAACTTGGAAGCATGGCATGGGAAACATGGCGTGGACAACAGACGACCTGACAATCACACACTGAAAACAGAGGACTTAAATACACAGGAGGTGATTAGGGGAAGTGGAGACACATGAGGAAACAGCTGGCACACATGAACATAATGACGTCACAGTGGGAGAGTAAAACTGAACATGATGAACACAGAACACCAGACCTCTTCACAATAAAACAGGAAACATAATGAGACATAGACATGACAACCCGAACTTGACAACGTAAGACACAGACATGAAACGCATGAAGAGCAGGGGAGATTTAACATGGTTGGAAACACGAGGGGAAAATAATAACTAGAAACACTTAGGCATAATAATACAAACTTGATAACATAAGACACGCAGCATGAAACACGAAGGGTGAGGGGACGCTTAAATACAGGGGAAGAAAACACAAGGAGTCTAATAACCAAATGAACTTAGATAACCTAATGAACAAAATAAACTCAAACTTAAAACGCTGGGTCAAGAGACCCAGGACCATGACACTTCCTTTGATGAGCTGATGATATTCGAGCCACCGATTTATCACGCATCCCTGCTTCGGCACGATGCATGAGGTGGCGTAAAAGAGGCTGAGGTTGAGTCAAACAGAAAAACAAACAGAAATGTGGCACATAGATCAGATTTCAGATAGATCAAAGAAGGGGTATCGGAGGGGTCACATGTAGGTACGCACTCCCAGATAATCATCACCTGAATCCTCTGAGCTTTACAGTAAGTTTCACCTCATTGCTTGGCTGCCCAGGCTCAAGCTTTACTGTTGTGGTTCATTATCGAGGTGAGCTCTACAAATCCCCCTGCTCAGTGCTCAGCACCGAGACAGTCAGTGACTCACCGATCCACACTGAAGTATTTAGCAGATATTTCCCTCGGGAGTTGGTAGAGACCAAAAGCAGAGCTAAGACAGAGTGAATATTGAATTCAGCAAGACTTGAAATGAGCCATGATGTTGGCTCTGTGGCTGCCAGATGTGTTGGTAGCAACTGACCTATAAGGTGATGTTTAAAACTTGTGTTCACTGCCCCCAAGTGGCCAAAGAAAAGCAGGATTATTCAGTGCACAGTTTTGTCACTTCTTATTTCTAAATTAATAATCCATTTTTTAAACTTTGATTAATATTAGCTTTCAAACTCAGCTTCCAATTTGTTATCAGACAACATGATTATTTTCATACGAATCTTGTAAAAAAAAATCATTTTTTTGCATTGTTGTTTTTCTCTTAGACTGTATATTTATGTCATCTTTCTGGCTTTATCTCAATCTTTCTACAGGGGAAATTATTAGAAAGCCTGAAACTTGTAACGCTGATGTAAATTTCTGTGAACATACTCGACTGAAATACAGCTGCGGCAGCAATTTGGTGCGAGCTCCCTTTAATCGGTTCCTCTTGCACTGACTCAGGTTCTCTAAATGAGTCACATCCTTGACCTGTCTGCGTCATTGTGCTTTTTAGTGATAATATTAGACACTGTGGTTGAAACTCATAGCATTAAGGGTTGTGAGGGAGAAAGGTAACTATTCTTTTGATGATTGCGCTCCTGTGTTGTTTTATGCGTGTGCAAAAGATTAACATATGCATTCCTCGGGCTCATGCACTGTCACATGCGCTCAAACTCATGCGGTGCACAAAGCAGTGGAATTTGTCCTCCCTGCACTTTCTTTTGCCCTCCGTTCCTCCCTCTTACCCACCCACCCGATGCCGTGTCTTTTACTGTCTTGTCTGTTTCCTTTCGCTGCTTCTGCTCTCTCACGGTGCTGATTTAGTTAGCTTCCATTATTGTGCAAGTCTGTTTAATTACACAGTTTCACTTCGCGGGCAATTTGATGCTCTTCGTCTGGCTGGTGATGTGCTTTTCACAGGAACTGAACAGATCATGTGAAGAAATGCTTCACAGCATGGACTACACCGGAGTTCACTTAGTTGTGACGCATTTATTAAGGCACTTGCAGCACTAACTGCTGCACTTCGGAGATCCACTTCGTCTTGCAGTTCGACAGCATGGCTGACAAAGAAAACAAGCAGATACAAATCACCATTTCTGGTCAAAACGTTAAGACAAAAAGCTGAATTTAATGCACAGATGCAGACAGTCATGCAGTCTGGAAACCCACAGGCTAACTTCTCGCATTGGCTATGAACACAGATTAATTTGATAAAGATAAATTGATGTCAGTGCTTTTGAGATTACATTTCTGCGTGTGCACTATTTACCTTCATGCAACCAATGCTCCCTTAAATATGTTTGCTTAGTATTTAAATGCACTGGCATTTATATAGCAGTATTTACCACTCAAAGCACCTGCAAGCCACATTTAGCCATTCAGTGCTTTCTTTTGTACACTTCACACACCTTATCTAGTTCTCATACCTGAAAAATTTGGAATCATCAGTAAAGCCAACATGTATGTCTTCTGAGCCGAAGGCCGAAGGAGAACATGCAAACTCCACACAGAAATATAACTTGGATCGTTGCAGAAATCTTGTCCCTTACATGAGACAGATTCAACAATTTAGGATTTGCGTTTTGAAACGTTTGTCAAACACAGCTGGGTGTGACAGATGTTAGCTTGGACTGAGGGGAGTTTGCGGGCCACACTTTTTAATAATTGTCAGATAAATCGATAAGGTAAAGAGTCACGAGTTGTCACTATAGCTTGTGATTACGTTCACTCTTAAATTTTTCTCTTTATCTCCAATTTTGGATTATTGTGAAAATAATCAGAAGTTCAATCCAGAACTTTGCTTTTCTCATATTCTGTTCTGTATGACCAAGTTTGCACTCGCACACATGCAGTAACAGAAACTAGTGATGAGAGCCGTGTTCTTCTTCATGACGCCTGACTACTAAATGTCAAGGTTTGACAGGATTTGACATTTCCAGTTGTCAAACATGAAAATACTGTATGCAGCTGACACGCTGTAGTTTTTAAACTTTTCATAGTAGCTGCTGATGTTCTTGTCTACATGTGTTTCTCTCAGTTGTCACTCAGCCTTCGTTTCAGCAGTGACTTCTGTCCCAGACATGCCGCGGGCACTTTACACATGGCTAACTGAGTCATTCGTCCATGCATGTGTGTTTGTTTATGCCGTTGGCTCTGTTACCACTCGTTTGGATGTAGGGGTTCGGAGGGTCTTCAGAGCTGTTTTAGTGGATTTTTTGTGTGTGTATCTGTTCAGCATTCTTTAAAAATAAATTTTTTCCCCCAAAAATGTGTCTTCGTGGATTGTTTTAAAAAATAAAAACTAAAGCGAGGTCCAGTGCAAACTGCTCCAGGTAAAGTATGTCACAAGTCAGCAACAGCTGTGTGGAGTCATATGAAAGCAGCCTGGGATGGAGTATTTTTGCTTTCAAGATCCTTTCGCATCATCATCCTTTTGTCCAGCTGGCTTCAGGTTCACCTGACTGGGAGGGGATTTTGAGAAGTTTAAAATATGTGTATTTTTTAATAATAATAATAATAATACATTTTATTTGAGGGCGCCTTTCAGAAACCCAAGGTCACCTTACAAAAAACACAATTAATAAAAGGAACAGTAGTCATAAAATACATAAAATAAGTTACAATTTTAGTATATTGAAGCCTGGATCCTTTCTGGTTTTGTTGGTGGTTAATAAACTCGCAGTGTCATAAGTTCATGCTGAGGGCCTCGGGTCAAACAGCCACCAGAAAGCCCCTCATATCTCATTTAGGTTTCTTCAAACACAGCCAGCCTTCAAGCCCCGCTGCGGGAGCTTGCGTCACGCTCGTTTGTGTCCCGTGGTATTTTTAGCCTAATTGGTCAACATTAAAATTAATCTACAGAGGTGATCGCACAAGTGCAAACTGCCTCTAATCAAAATAGAAAAAGGCCCCAGTGCACAAACGAGTCCTTACTTGGCAGCCTTCTTAAATGTTACCCATGACAGCCAGATTGAGCTGAGTAGTACACAGTGTTGCATGACATCCTTTTTTGGGGGGCAATTTCCTGTTTGGAACAGTCTCTACTTCTCAGAAAAGGAAAACCAAATGAGTAACAAATCTACACAGACCATGAAAGTTTGACCACTGCACGCTTTAAGCTAAGTTAAAGAAGACGTTTGCGTGGAAAAAATGTTTCCATTTTGTTTAAAAGACGATGGGCTGATTGTGTTTTTCTTATAATACTTGAGTGTTGAAATGTGATGTATGTCACCGACACATCATCTGCTATGCAAAAACAATGGAGGCAAAAGGATTTTCTTTGAAAAACCAGGCTTCCTCGTACACTACCTGCAGCAACCCTGACCTGTTTCTTTCAAAGAATTTGGCACATGCTCATATCTGATGACTCATTTTGCACTTTTGATACTTGCACAAGCCCATTTAAAAATGTGTTAAAGATTATCAGGCCAGCTTATGAGGAAGGTTGACGGCGTGCATACAATTGTGAAACCCTTTTTTTTTCTCCGTTTCTTTCCCTTTTATGTGTTCATCAGAGGAATTACTCTCATGTATCAGACGCTAATTATGTACTCACTGTGTGTTTCAGGCCTCCAGTCCCAAGCTGACGACTCACTGCTCAGATATCCAAGAGGTCCGGCGTTGCAACCGGCTGGAGATGCCTGACAACTTTAACACGTTTGTTCTAAAGGTTTGTACACGATTACAGCTAAATGGAAAAATGATGCTTCCTAAGAGAAGCTGTAGTTTGGGACTCTGACCGCTGAGTTGTTTATATCCACATTGCTTAGATCTTCACCGTTCAGCCAGAACAGGATAAACACTGTCATTTCAAAACTCACAAAGTGGACTGACAAAGTAGACGTTGCTGGTTTGAAGTGAAACGATATTCCACCATAAAGTCTCTTTTTTTTACCCACCAGCTGCTCAGCTCTCCATCAAACATAAACCCACTCAAACAGACAGCGGTGTTGCTGCACTCCAGCCGTTTTTTTTTATTTTATCTGCAGCGATATTTGAATGGCATTTTGTTTGTTTATCGAGCACATTCGTGCACAGCAGAGGATTACAGCCTTTGTTCACAGCGAAGAAGCAAACTACAAAGTTTTCACAGCCACAGGAGCGAGTATTTGATAGCGGTTTTGCACATCAGTGGTGAAAAGTGTTAACTTTCACTGTTGTCTTCTTTTTTAGTAAATTTAACAAAAAGCTCTCATGCCTCTGTTTTTTATTTCAAAAGTTCTGCTTCACCCAGAGGCTCTTGATATTGATAGTATCTCTCCTTACCAAGGAAATGCTTTCCTGTAGCAGGTGCAGGCAGCTTTTCTTTGTTTTTAATTGGAGCACAGTAAGCACACCTTCCCTCGAGCTATTTGCCTTTTTAACGGTAAACCTTTTGAAATTTAACAGAACATTTTGTTATGAGGGTTTTTTTTCTTCTTTGTACTTATTAAATTGCGGTGGTTACATTAGTATGCAGTGTTTTATTGCCCTGTGCATTCCTTCCTGTTACACTATTAATTCTGTTGTAGTGAAAATAAACGAAAAAGCTCTAAGTAAGTGCAGAGGTTCAGGGCATTTTATGCATTTGCATCATGTCCATTTTGTGTAGCCTGTTTTTTTTTAAGCATCTTTATCTCTGCAGGTTAATCGAGGTAGCCTGATATTTGAGACGGACAACGAGCAGCAGGTCAGCTCCTGGACCACAGAGCTAAAAGAGTGCATCAGCAGCAGGTGAGAGATGTGTAAACACAAAACAAGGACAGATGTTTGTGTGATCTGCCTTACACGTGTCTCATTTCTTTACCCGTTCTTTGTTTTTATGAGTGTAAATTGACTGAAGATCGAATCAAAAACTAAATATCACACAAGAGACTCAAAGTATATTCAGTCAAGCTCTGTAACGTCACAGAGGAGTAGCGACAGGTCTGCAACCCCCTGGTAACCTAGAGAAAACTTTGTTTATGGTTTAAAGTGTAGAAGATTACATTTATCAATCACATTAGTTATATAGTGCAGAACGAGCATTTTTATTCTCAGCTTGCTGTGGGTACTTCCTTGCTGTGCTTTCACTTCTGAGTGGAAAGTGGAGACACACTGACATGCCAGCTTTGGCCAATCTCAGCTTTGTTGACTGATATCAGTACATTGGTAGTGTTAGGTAGCATTTTTAAAATGATATTTTTAAAAAGTCAAAAAATCTTACCTGCCAAATTGTTATTTTAAACACGAGCGTCAGCCCAGAAATTCACATCGCGAGAGGAAATATTTAACACTTGGCTGTTTTTAGTGTTTGTGGGTGTGTTGGATGTTTACTTGTCCTGAGGTATGTGTTTGCAAAAGGAAGTGAGAATAAATGTTGATGTATGTGCATATGTAGACAAACAGGTGTGTGTGTGTGCGGCCTCGAGCGTATTTATCTTTTCTTGAACTGCACAGTTTGTATTCGCTCTGGTTTGTCCGTACAGCTTTGTGCTGGTTTCAACTTTACTGCATTTGAAGTATTCCTCCTAACTGATCAGTCAACAGCACCATTAGTCAACTTAGTGCTCGCTGCACACCTTTGAGAGGTAACGTATGATGTTTAGAGGGAACGTGTAGCAGTAAATGTAGCTTTTCAAAGGTTAAAGAAGGAGACGGCTTTAAGAGCCCTGAAGGCCCTGTTATTAAGATCTTTCATGTGGTGCTTCATTTCCTATCAATTCTCTACTTTGCACGGAAAGAATGAAGAAATCTCTTTGAATTTTAAAGAAATGGGAAAAGTAAGAAGAGTAGAAGTCATGCAAGAAGACAGAATTATCAGTCATCTTCTAAAAGGAGATGCAGACCGCACTGTTGAAGCTACTTCTGTTAAGCAGTAATCAGTGCAAACTGTACTCACAGGAATACCCAATCCTGGAATAAAACTTAGTGGTACACAGGTTTTCTGTTTCTTGTTATAAAGACAATCTCTGTCTATTTGTGTGTGTCAGTGTGCGTTTCTCTGAAAGGAAGTGTGGGGGAGGTCTGAGAATCTCGGGGCATTTCTCGTTTCTGCAGATATCTGGAAGTGCACACACTCTAAAAACAAACAAACAATGAACTTAGAAAAAGAACTGCCGTTAAATTTGAATAAATGTCTTAAAGTAAGTACATGTTAGATTCTTCAAGGCTTTGTTTAGAGCCGCAGCTGGCCTGCATGTTGCATTAATTGAATGGAAGCAGCCCACAAATGCGTTGGAGCTGGAAGATGTTCAGATGAAAGAAGGGCTGTTCAGAAACAATCATATGATTCTGGATCAACTTTTGCTGCAGTGTTGCGTTAAAAATAAAATAAAGGACGTACAGAAATAACAGTCCAGTGTTGTAAAATCAAGTGTGTAATACTTTGCATCTGATAATCCTTTGAATGCATTATCTGGACCTTTGAAAACAGCTTGTTTTTGTCTAAATTCTCACTAATATCATCTAAAAGCTGGTTTAGTTTTTGTAACTTCACCAAGCAACACTTGGATCATCGTGACTCTGCAGTGCTGTTCAGACACGCCTCAAATGTAAATATTAATTTTTACAATTACACTTGAGCTTTACTTTCACGGTCCAGATACCAAATCTAACAAAGCATTGTTTCTTATGTGAAGCAGAGTCATTCTTAATCCTTTTAACAGCATCCATACTTTTCCTATCAGTACAACTCACAATGTCTACTGTGGAAAAGGCTTGTTGTCCAAAAGTCCGTGGTTTTATTTGTGCGATTCATCATGCAGAGCCTACAGAGGACCTCAAAAGGCACACAACACTTGGTGAGACATCAGGGAAGCAGTGTGAGGGAAATAAACTCGCATTTTTCTTCAGATGTGGTAGGTGTAGCGTGCTTTAAGTGTGCTGAGGGCAAAATTTTATTCCTTGAAGATTTGCTGACTGTGTGAAATGATGTCCATACTCAGGGAAAAAATGATTGTCACAAAGATAGAAGAACAAGAATGGACACACACACATACACAGTGAGAAGTAAAGTCTTCCTGTTATTCATTGCTCTGCAAACTCAAGTCAGCATTTAAGCAGGATTTTACTCCAACTTCCTTCTTTAACCTTCCCGTTCTCATCTGTCGGGAAGCGGCACACACAAGCGGCCCAGATATACCACTTGTGTGTGCGTGTATGAGAGAGAGAGCGAGCAGTGAAACAGAAGAAATGTAAGTTCAGATCTCAACTGGACTCACTTCCCGTCTGTGGCTTTGTTTGCCTTCAGCCTGCAGACTCACCTCACCAGCACATCCTTGTGAGGACCCTCAGTAGTGTAATGCATTTCCTAGCCTGCTGGTAAGCAGATAGAAGTCTGTAGGCAATGTTTGGCCTTCTGTCAAAAATATTAGGCCCCACTTTTTCATTATTTTATTTTGTAAAAAGCTCAACTTTCAGTTTTTATACTGTGCGTCTAACTGTTTGCATAATGTCCCAGAAATTCAACAGTAGTTGCAAATGTAGAAGTTGGTTGCCTGATATTGTGCAACTCTTTAACCAGTTTGTGTAGTACACTATGTCTTGACGTGTACTCAAATACATCTGCTGATTCGGAGTGTTAAACATTAAAGCTGCAGACAGCTTACAGTTTTTAGATTATGTCATCTTGGCTGTTGAGCTGTGATATGCAAACTGCATTGAAGTCGTTCTGGGGGTCCATTCTAACAACATGGAGCCACGCCAGTGACATTTTTGATATGTTGTAGATTAGTTTGAAGCTGACACAGTGTCTAAGCTCACAACTCAGTGTTACGTTCAAGTCCACAGCTGCAAAGTCCTGAAGGGCTTTCAATGTAGCGCTTCACTTTATAAAAGCCCCACCAGTGAAATGGGGAGACCGCGGCTTACATATTGAGGTTTGATGACGATGCAGGTCAAGTGAATAAGGTCGCAGTCACACACTCCTAGAGATCGATCTATGAACATCTGCCAACCACTGCTTGTTAGGGAAAAATGAGTATTTCCCAACCAGTTGCGAGTTGCTGTTGCAGGTTCACCTTCAAATTAAGAGCTGCACCTTTTGGTGGCTCCAGTGCTGATTGCACAACTTTTACTTTGAAGGAGAACCTTCTCATTTTTGTTATGCATTGCACTTTTTCAAGTTCTACTACAGCTGACTTAGTACTTAGTGAATTTTTGCAGGCAAACATGAAAAGCTACAGACAGCCACGGCAATCCGCCAGCAGCCAAAGCAGACACTAGAGCCAGAAACCTCCAGGAAACACTGCCAACCAGTCGGGGAATACACATTTTTCCATAGCAATATGTGATTATATCGCATCCATTATGACAAACAGCTGTTTGGCAGAGGTGTGGACTCGAGTCACATGACTTGGACTCGAGTCAGACTCGAGTCATTAATTTTATGACTTTAGACTTGACTTGAAAAAATGTTCTAAGACTTGTGACTTGACTTTGACTTTTACACCAATGACTTGGGACTTGAATTGGACTTGAACCGGTTTACTTGAAAAGACTTGATATTTTACCCCAAATATAAAATTTAACATGCATATTATATAGAGATTGAAAATGTGACGTCATTCACGGGTAGAACCGCAAAGGATTCTGGGAACTTGTGGCAAGCGGTACTAGCGCACACAGGCTTTCAATTAAAATCAGTTATACAGCGATAAAAAGAAACACAAAAATGTCAAGAAGCTGTTGTATTATTAACTGCAAATAGCCGGTCGCATGACAGCCACGGGAAGCCGACGGGTAAAGAGATCGGTTGTTATCGGATTACGTCATTGAGGAGAAATTGTTCGAGCCATGTTTCCGAAGTAACAAAGACGCGACGGATGGCCTGGATTGCAGCCATTCAAAGATCAAATATAACGTCCCAGAACACTCCAGCTCACAGGTTAGTCTGCTCCAAGCATTTCCACAAAGGTCAGTCTGCTGTTGTAGTTAATGCGTCATTTTCATAACATAATTGGTGATATAGGTTACAAGCAAGTCTGGCGCTGAACAGAAATTGTCGCTCCTTTATTTATTGTGCATAAATAGTGAATTGTCCTGACACAATATTGCGTTTCGCTTCTGTTATTATGGTACATTGACAAAAACATATACTTTTATTCACAGGATAAAACAGGTTTTTTGTATCACTAATTGCCCAGTACGATTACAGCATACAATATTATTGTCACTGCTACATTTCTGTGATGCTACCAGAAATTATTTCCACTACTAATTAATTACCGTTGAGCTCAAAGGTTATATTAATAAACGGTTAACGAATGTGTATTTATGATGACGATTTGTGAGACTGGTAAACTTATGATACGTACGATGGTCTTTCGTTCTACACGGTGCATTTCAAGGTCCTGTACCCATCCGTCGGTAAACTGTACCTGGGCTTGTTGCAGTGACCTGAAGTTACTAAACTTCATGAGTGTATGCACTCACTCCAAGAACCGTATAATTATAAATATGCATATAAATATGCTACGATGAGATAGCTGACTTCATCTAACTAGCAAATGTTTTCCAGGCTACGTTGGTGATGCAGTTTTTTTTTAAATGATATATTTTTTAAAAATATCATTTATTTATGTATGATATTTTTGTCATGCGATTTTAAAGCCGGTCCTACAACCGCATCCAAGAATAACATGCAGCTTATCTCAGAACTGTCGGTGAAAATTATTCTTGGAGCTAGGTTTAATTGAGCTGCATTTTAAAGAGGTGCAATTTCACAATTTGTGTATATTTTCTAAGTTCACTATTTTGTCATGTGTTGAGAAAAACACAGATTTAAAAATTACATGGTCTAATATTTACATTTAGCATATAACTGCAACATGCTTTTTTTTCGTTTTTTTTAACGACTCGAAAGGACTTGAAATTCAAAATTTCAGACTTGTGACTTGACTCGGACTTTTACACCAGTGACTTGAGACTCGACTCTGACTTGCCTGACATTACTTGAGACTTGACTTGAGACTTGAGGATAAAGACTTGAGACTTACTTGAGACTTGCAAAACAATGACTTGGTCCCACCTCTGCTGTTTGGTTACAAGAGAAATCTCAAAAAACAAATGACAATTTGCAAAACAATTTGCATCTCAGTCACAAATATAGAGTAATATTATAGAAGTATAGTATTAAATTAGCTATTTTTAATAGCTAGCAAGTAAAGGCTAAGACTCTTCTTTTGGGTCGAAAATTGGTCGACGCATCGGGCAGTGGACGACCCGAGGGCTTTTCTCCACTGTCGTCATTAAGGGTTGCCGATCATCATCTTCGCCCTGATTCAGTCGATACTGAGATTCACTTGCTGTTTCCGTAGCAATTGGAGTTTTTACAGGGTGGGGTTGCTAGCCCCACGCCCAACCCTCCTCCTTTCTCATCCGGGCTTGGGACCGGCAATGGCAGAGACTATTGGCCCAGCTTCTATATGAATTTGACTCGTACCGTATGGACATCTTGGGCATCTCAGAAATGCGATGGGCAGGAAGTGGGAAGATGGTTAGTGATGGAAAGATGGTGCTCTACTCTGGCCATGACCAAGACCATGCACGTGGCGTGGGCTTCATCCTCTCGCGACGTGCAACAACATCATTGCTGGCCTGGAAGCCCATTTCAGACCGCCTAACCTTAGCTCGTTTCCAAGCTAGGCATGTGAAAGTCACAATTCTTCAAGTATATGCTCCAACAGAAGAGGCTGACGATACTGACAAGGATGGGTTCTATGCGATGCTCCAGGATGCCATTGACAACTCCCCGCGTCATGATTTGCTGATCGTGGGCGGAGATTTCAACGCGCAAATAAGCAGTAACCGGGATGGCCTGGAATCGACTATCGGCCCGTTTGGAATCGCAGCAATGACAAATGAAAACGGTAGGCGGCTGATCTCGTTCTGTGCGGCAAACCTGCTGACCATCAAGAACACCTTCTTCGGCCACAAGCGGATACACAAGGCGACGTGGAAGGCCCCCGGTGGCAGATATACAAGCGAGATCGACTACATCTGCATATCATCCCGCTGGGCATCCACCATTAGCGATGTTAGAGTGTGGCGTGGAGCCGACATTGACTCGGATCACTGCCTGCTAATTGCCAAATGTAAACTTCACCTGAAGCGCCTCCAACCACGACTGCAGCGGCCAAGTCCTTTTAACATTCAACGCCTAAAAGATGCAAATACGGCAGCAGAATTTCAACTCGAATTGAGAAACCGCTTCCAGCTCCTTGCTGCGGAAGGAAATAACAACAAAAATCCAGATACACCCTGGGATGAGCTAAAAGAGGCTGTGGTCGGTGCAGCAGAATCGAAGATTGGTCGCCGACGGGGCGGCTTTAAGGAGCGCTGGATCTCCGACCGTTCATGGGAACTTATAGATCAACGTCGCTTGGCAAAGTCAGTTCGGGACCAGGTGGCCTTTGACCCACATGCTTCTGCAGACCAGCGTGAGAGGGCCATGGCCACCTACCAAGACCTTGCCCGACAGGTCAAACGCAGCTGCCGGCGTGACAGGCGTGAATGGATCGAAGCTAAAGGCATCGAAGCCCAAGAAGCAGCCGATCGGAACGACACCCGAACCTTATATCGCATTGTACGAGATCTAACTGGGGCTCGTGGTGGCCGCGGTGTTCCAATCCGAGACAAAAATGGACGTGTCCTCCTTACTGCAGCTGAACAAGAACAACGATGGGTCGAACACTTCCGCGATACTCTGAACCAACCTGAGCCACCCCAACGGTTCGAGGCCGAAGACCTGGCACCTTCCATGGATCTTCTTCCTGTCGATATCGGACAAATCAGCATCACTGAAGTCAAGACAGCGATCCGACTCCTCAAGAGTGGAAAGGCCGCAGGCCTGGACGAAATCCTCGCCGAAATGCTGAAGAATGGTGGACCCCATCTTGAAGCCGCCCTTACAAGACTCCTAAACGCCTGCTGGTCAACATCACATGTACCCGATGATTGGACAAAAGGCACCATTATCAAACTTCCAAAAAAAGGTGATTTGGGTGACTGTAACAACTGGCGGGGCATCACGTTGCTGTCGGTACCCGGGAAAGTGTTTTGCCTCGCTCTTTTGAATCGGCTACGACACGCTGTGAACGAACGATTGCGAGAAGAGCAGGCTGGGTTTCGGAGTGGCCGGTCATGCGTCGAGCAAATCTTCACCCTCCGCATGATCATTGAACAAACATTGGAATATCAAAAGAAGATTTCTATTAATTTCATTGACTTCGAGAAGGCTTTTGACAGCGTCCACCGGCCGACTCTATGGGCTATCCTACGCCACTATGGAGTCCCTCAGCAGTTTGTAGATGCCTTTCGTTGTCTCTACTCCAACTCCCGTTGCTGCGTCCGGACGGATGACGGCTGCACAGCCTTCTTCAAGATCAATACTGGCGTCCGACAAGGATGCGTGCTATCCCCTTTCCTCTTCCTGTTGGTAATTGACTTCATCATGCGACGATCAGTTGACCAAGCTGACATCGGTGTGCCCTGGCACGAAGCGCGTAATCTCACTGACTTGGACTTCGCAGATGACATCGCCCTGCTGGGCTCGACTCAGGAAGACCTCCAAAAGTTGACCGCGGCCCTGCAGAGGGAGGCAACGAAAGTTGGATTAAGAATCAGCGCCAAAAAAACCAAGGTACTCCGAGTTGGCTATGCACGTGCCCGCATTCCTGTCATGATCAACCAACAACGTGCTGAAGAGGTGGAGAATTTTACATATCTTGGCAGCATCATCTCGAATGACGGGGTCTCTGATCGGGATGTCGACGCCAGAGTAGGGAAGGCAGTTGGTGTCCTGCGACGTCTCCAACCTATTTGGAACTCGACCTCCCTGAATGTAAGGGTCAAGATCAGACTACTGAACTCTATAGTCTTCCCTACTGCACTTTACGCTAGTGAAACCTGGCGCTCAACAAGTGCAATTATTCAACACCTGAACGTGCTTCAACAACGTGGCTTGCGGCGAATCCTGAGAATTTCCTACCGGGACCGAATAACAAATGAGGAGGTCCTACAAAGAGCAGGCACCCGCCCATTAGCCGATGTTGTTGCAGAAAGGCGCTTTCGCTTTGCGGGACATATTTTACGCCTACCCCCTCATCGCCCAGCTAAGATTGCCATGACATGGCGTCCACGCACTGGCAAGCGAAAGCAAGGCCGACCAAAGACCACATGGCGTCGAACATTTATGGACGATCTGAGAACTGTCGACATTGCCTGGGACGAAGCTGAAGCAGTCGCTGCTGACCGACATCGATGGAGATCACTAGCTGCCCGATGCGCCGCTCGGCGTAGGAGGAACTAAGTCTAAGTCTAAAGGCTAAGACTACCAAAGAGGGTTCAAATAATCCCTTTTGTGACAAGTAAATAAATCAAAGACCAGACTAAATTCTCACAAAGACATCTATGCAGTAACAATGAAGCGTCTTAGCAGCTTTTCATCACCGTGGTTATGTACACCCAGGGCTGAATCCGTGCTATTGGAACTGTGGTCCAACCTAAATGTGACTAAGGCGTGGTGAAATAATCCCAAGCAAAGTCTACAGACAGAATAACATTCGTGTGTGTATAATCTGAGTCTGCTCTTGTCTTTCAGGTCAGTCAGCGTGGATCTGGAGCCCCTCCCTTCCCCGCCTGACACTTCTGCCCCAGCCAATCACAGAGGGAGCTCAGAGCCAGAAAGTCAGAGTCAGCGTGAGTACTGGGATGAGGGGACGTTACCTCGGCGACACATCCTCTGATAATCAGAGTGTTGCTGTGTATTTCAGTTCAAAACTGTTATTTTTTTATTTCTGAGGTTTTGTTTTATCCTGTTCGTTCACACGTGGGTACCCAGAGATAAAGTAACTACACGAGAGGAAGTGCAAACATTTAGTTTATTTCTGTTTTGCTCTCCTTTAGCTCTGCTTTTAGTCTCTACAACAACATACTCCTGTTCGTCTGCTATAAGCACTCCTCTGTCTTTAACTGGGTGGTCACTGGGTTTCTGGTGTGTTTTTAGAGCTTATTTGCTCTCTTCAGCAGCTCAAAGATAAAAACAGACAAGCAGGTTGGCTGAACACAGAACCAGTGTTTCACAGTGAAGACGGAACCATTACAGTTTACACAGTATTGATTATTTCAGCCAGTTTTGCACATTCGGACAGAAACAAACACATTCGCCGTCTTTGATCATCCCTACAGCTCCTGTCACCTTCACCCTGCCAGAGCAGGTAATCCAGAAGACAGATCACTTCCTGTTCTCCTACCCCTGGTTCCACGGACCCATCTCTCGCGTCAAGGCGGCCCACCTGGTTCAGAGCTCCGGGCCAGAGGGACACGGGGTGTTTCTGGTCCGACAGAGTGAGACACGCAGGGGCGACTACGTCCTCACCTTCAACTACCAGGGAAAAGCAAAGGTACGGATCAGTATGTGGGTACAGTTGTGGTTGCAGTTGAGGATTGTCTTTTGAAACCCAAGTTGTTTTGTTTTTTTCCATCTGGAAACGTGAAAATTGTGCAGACACAGGAAGCATTACACAAGCATAGATAAACAAGTGTGCACACTGAGCACTGTGGTTAGGAAAAGAATTCACTTCAGCCAACGTGAAACGTCTGTTTCCTCATCTTTTTTCCCTCTTTCCTCTCTGCAGCACCTGCGCCTCTCTTTGACAGAATGGGGTCAGTGCAGGGTGCAGCACCTGCGCTTCCCATCTGTTATGGACATGCTCAGTCATTTCAGACTCTTCCCTATCCCACTGGAGTGTGGAGCCGCCGGTGCTGTCACTCTGTCCCGCTTCGTAGTGGCGGGTTCCACCCCGCCTTCACAGGGTGAGACTCGTGGATTTGGACCTCATTCAAATAATAATGTGTACCAACGGTGTTATCGCTGAATTAGTAGTGTGATGCACACACGTTTAAAGGCAGTACACCCGTACTTATACAAATTAAAGGAGCAGCTTCTCCAGTAGTTTGTGGTTGTGCTCCACTGCAGTTTGTAGTACCTCCGCGAATCAGTGCACATCTGAAATTCAGACTGAATAAAGAGGTTTTTAGTTTTTATATAATCAACTTCTACAGCTCATGTTTGCTGATTTATTTCCTCTTGTTTCCCTCAGGTCAGCTCTCAGGCGCTTTCCTCGTCCCGTTCTCCCTCCATCGCTGGAGCTCTGAGCCCAGCTTGGCTCACTGCAGCCTGGCTCGCAGCTCCAGCCAGCCCCCTTCCTCCTGCTCCACCAACACCACGGCCAGCACCAGCTTTTCCACTTCCAGCTCCTTTTCCCAGTCTGGAATCCATTCTTTTACCCGCACCGGCATGGTCCCCGAGCCCACGCTGTCAGCCCCGCCTCCACTCCGTCGGAGCGAGTCGGTAGGAAGGAGGAACCTGCTACGCCACCCCAGCACCCACGCTCCCATCATCCCTCAGCGGGACTCAGACTATGAGCTGGAACCTGACCGCGGTCGCAAGCGGGCAATAGACAACCAGTACATGTTGCTCTGACCCCGCTGAGTCAAACACCTGCAACACCTCTGAACGACAGCAGACACCTGTGAAGCTGACACACTCAGACACACACAAACACACTTGTGTTTGCTTGTCGCTCCCCTCCCACAGGTATATAACCTGATTGCAGCAGACTCATGAACTTGAGTGAAGAAGTCTTTGTCTGATGAATGCATACCACTGTGTATGTGGAAACACACACAAACACTCACTTTGTGCGTGTGTGTGTTTACCAGTGTCAGACCCTCACATCCTCCACCCAGACTGTCCACAGTGAATGTATTTTCGGAGCTTTATAACAGTGCTGATTATTAATGTTGAGGTTCTCTGTGAGAGTGGGAGAGTCAAATGACTATTGACCTAAAGCCCAGGCAGAAAATAGTTTTCTATATTTCTATTCTGGTCATTTTTATAGAGGTGCACTTGTTTTCATTTCTTTGGCACTTAACCAGAACTGATGGGAAGGCACTCCCTGCAAAATTGGTTAATTTAAAATATTTAAAAGACATTTACTCTCCACACAAAGTTTCCAGTGTGGAGCAAACTCTCACCTTTCTTTCTTTTTTTGTACACAGACAAAGAGCGCTCATTTTAGAGCATTATTACATTAGATATTCTCCCACTTGTGCTTTATTATGTATTGAAGTATATCTTCAGTGCACTTTGAAAGCAATGTGTATTTTTTCTATGCACAGATACTTTTGTAGAAAAATAATAATGATTTTTATTTTTTTTTACAGTCAAAAAGGGGAAACTTTTGTTACATTTTGCTAAAAATGGATTGAGCACCGCTTCCACTCCTTCAAACTTACAGAGAAGAACGGATTCAGAATCAGATTTTCATCACCGCTCTTTAATTTTTACCCTAAATCTAAGTTTGAGTTGTGCATCTGGATGTGACCGTTTATGCGAGAATAAAGCAAGTGTGTGGTGTTATGTTGAATTTTGATCACCTAAGGCAGTTATACTCAACTTATGGGTAGGTCAGGGTCACTTTGAGTGTCAGCTGGAATATCTGCCCTTTCAGATTTACTAAATAAAAAGGACAGACGAGGTTCCGGCTCTTTAATTGTACCCAAAGCAGCTGCAGCTACAATCCAGCTGCTGAATGCCTTAAAAGATATTATTTACTTGTAATATAGTCAAGTATTTTAAAAATAAACTATTTTACAAGAGAGTAAATTATTACTTATAATTATAATTACTTATATAACAACAAAGCACCACAGAAATCATTTCTGCCACAAAATCAGAGAAGCTGGAGTGATAAAGTAACAAGAGAATTTTAATATGTCGCCATCCTGCAGCCGTGAACGGTGGGTTTAGATGGTCTGTGGATATTATTACAAGCACTTTTTAAGAGTTTGAAGTTTCAACTGAATGAACGACAGAAAATTGTACTTCTGCTCTGGTTTATATGCTATAAGATGTGACGTGTAAACGTTTTCCTCCATTGTCACAGGTTTACAGGTCGCAGGCATTTAAGAGCTCATAAAACAACCTTTAACAGCAATAACTCTGAGTGATTGTTTGCTGGATCAGTTTCTCTCACAGTTGAGGAGCAGTTTTTATCCCACTCTTCTTTTGTGGCCATTCATTGTGCACACCTCCCATATGGAAAAGATATATATAAATCTTATAAAGGTTGTATCTGTCTTGTGTGAAACTTGTATGAAAAGCATACAAGAGTGAAAACAGATATAAGATCCCTTGAAAAATTATATAATGATAATGATATAATGATACTTACTAAAACAATATATGAAAGAAATAAGAAAGTGGCCACTTTCATGAGTAAATCATATACGTTTTTACTATCTCTTTTCCATATGGGCTCTGTTCAGGACCCACTGCAGTATTTCAGGCTGCTGTGGTTGGGATCGTCGACCTGTTGCACGATCCAGTTTCAGTCAAGCTTTAGCCTTCACACAGTGGCCTTACATTTGGCTCTAGAATACTTTGGTATAGAAAGGAGTTCCCGGTCGACTCAGTCGATGCTTGAACGTTGGCGTGACAGCTTTGTGCAGGCGTGCTGTGTTTGGCTTTCATCAAATGTGGCACTGACTGTGGCATCTTTTGATCCACAAGTCTTGTGGTTTGCTCAGATGCTCCTTTGCAAACCTAATCTGTGTGCTGACATGTTCCCTTTAGAGAGAAGAGGTTGTCTCCTTCCAAACAATTCATACTTGTTCTGTCATGGACTTTAACATTAAGAAATGTTAAAGGTGCTATGGAGGTGCTCACACTTGCAGACGATCAGTTAAGTGTGTTTAATTTGCTTCTTACTTTCTTAATTACTATGGAAACAATAAGGGTCTTCTTAGTTTTTCTGCATAGAGTAATGTGTGATTTAAGCGGTCTCTTTATGTTTTTTCAGCAATACCTTCACTGCATTTTACTGATTTTGTGGCATGAAACGATTTACCAAAATAAGACTTGGCACTCCAATGTGAATTTTGCACTTGTATGTCAAAAAAAACAAAGACATAAACTTGAATGGCTTCACTTCAAAGAGCACAACAGGGGGGGAACTTTATGTGCAGACCAAAACAAAGTAGTTATTGAGTCAAAGTCGGGCATTTAACACAAGTCTGATTGATTTATCCTTCACGTTGTCTGGAGTCTCAACCTTTTTCCAATCAGTTTTGCATCGGGCTGTTAATCCAGCATTAAACCCTTAATGCTCCGGAAAAACTGAGGTGGCTCAGTTAATATTAACATGTGCTTTCCTGATTTGGGGGAGGAGCGTCATGTTCTTATCTGTATTTTTTACACTCACAGCATTAATTTTTTTTTTTTTCGTATTTTCTGTGTGACTTCACCACAGCAGCTAAAAACCAAGGAATGGCTGTGAAGTTAATGTCTTTTTTTTTACACTATATGTTATTTGTAATAGAATTTGTATGTTTATATCATAGAAGAAGTTTGGTTTCAATCAGCAAAGCTTTGAAAGTGTCACGAGATGTTAGACACCAGTGATCGGACGCTGTTCCTCTGTCCTCCAGCTTCATGTTTTTGTGCACTTAAACTGGATTTAATCGATAACATAAGGTGCCTTGTGAGTTTGTCATCATAGCTTTTGTAAGGTTTATCCCACCAGTTGAAAGTGCACTGACTATGCCAGGTGTCAACTCAGGTGTAAATGTTATTGCTGTGAGCGGACTTAAAAAAAAAAATCTCATTCCACCACATTGAGTTTCTTCAAAGGGCATCTAAACAGCTGATTTTTACCCCAGACTTTATGGTGTTCTCGTTTTTCACACGCCAAACATGAAATGTCATGTTTCCTGTAATTTTTACTTTATTTTTATTTTAATAATTGAAGCTTCAGTGCCACTAGCAGCAGAATTTCTTGGGGAATGGTGTTGTAGGACTTGTCTGTCTTCTAACCTTGCTTTAACACTAACTTTAGCAGATGATTTTAGGTTTACTTGCAGTAAATCTGTGCTTAATATATGGTTTAGATATGATTCTGTTTGTCTCGCTGTCCTCTTAATTATTGCAGTTTGCTGGAGAGGTTTCTTTCCTTTTTTTTAAATAAGAGAAAAAGAAAAATGCAACTTGACTCCCTCCTTGTCACGATCAGAGCGAGATCGTCGTCATTACTCCTCTAATAACAAGTCAGCTTTGTCTACCAAAGGAATATTTGTTACAATGGTTGTGTAGTTCTCTTTAATGTAATCATCATGATAAAGACTGACATCTTTCAAGGGGAACAAAAACAAGAATGTTTTTGGCAAAAGTACGGTTGGTCTTCCTAACTTTTATGTTGCTCAAAGTCAAAACAAATCACCTTCTCCATCAACACCTCTGTTTCTCTTCTGCTAAACGAAAGCAACGGTAACAGTAACTATTTTTAAAAATATACCAGTCCCCTCTCTTTGCTGATTTCCCTTTAAGGGAGAATGACTGTGCCTTTTGCCAGAAAGCTGCTGTTGCTTTTCCCCTTTTTAATTGTTGTTGTTGTTGTTTTTCCTCTCCAGAGCTCAGGGTGTGATTGTGTAGTGCAATATCTGAGAGATGCCCCGTGCTTCACACCTTCATGTTTGTAGCTAGGGAGCGATCAGAAGCTTGGATGGATGGCTTTCGGTGTTTTCACCTGGTCATAGATTGAAGTAAAAAATAGCCAATGACTGCCCAAGATCCTGGGAAAACATGCTATGTTAGAAAAAATAAACAGGGCTACCGCATATTTCTGTTGCTTCATGGCTGATATTTGCAGGAATCGAGATAATGCAAGAGAAAATCCCCATGTACCTCAGGGGTCTTTTAATCTTTAACATCTACTCCAGAAATGCCCCCACTCACCCCCCCAAATCCATGTTTTATTTTTTTAATGTCCAGTAGATGAATGTCATGTGTTCTCAATACTGTTCATCCCGTTTTGTTTTGTTTTTTTAACTCAGCACTGTAAACATTCCAGTTTAACCCATCATCCCTTCTACAGTCAACGAAAACCACCTTTGAAAATCTGTCATTGTGTTTGCATCCCTTTCAGCATCTAAATTATATTAAATATATATCAACTGTATATTTGACCCATTTTTTAAAATAAACCCAACCAAAAAAAAAAAAAAAATGGTGTGGTTAGTTTGTGTATCTGATGTTTGTCTTTGTTCATCACAAAGAACAAAGTTGGCAAATGCGACATGGTGGCATTTCTGTTTTACAGCTGTAAGATACAGAGATTACACTTACCTGACACTTTGTTGGGTACATCTGTTCACATGGCAACAAATCAGAATCAGAATCAGAAAGGGGTTTATTGCCAAATGTTGAGCAGGTTTACAACATTAGGAAATTGCTGCGGTGCTTCAGTGCAAACATAGTGTCATAAATAGCACTTAAATAGTGTCATAAATAGCACTTAAATAGACATGAAAAAATAAAAGTAGGGATAAGAATTAAAAGTGCTACGTAGAAAGATATGTGCATGAGCTATACATGAGATATATACATGAGAATAAGAATTAAGAGTGCTACGTAGAAAGATATATACATGAGTGCAGGTGGTGATCAGTGCCAAACATGGAATGATGCAGTGACACAGCGTAGGGTCATGTGTTAGTGGTGGGAACAGTCATATGGTTATTGTTCATGTGTCCAACAGCAGAAGGGAAGAAACTGTTCTTATGGCGAGAGGTTCTGGTGCGAATGGACCGGAGCCTCCTGCCTGAGGGGAGCAGGTCAAACAGACTGTGTCCAGGGTGAGAAGGGTCAGCTGAGATCCGAGCTGCACGCCGCAATGTCCTGGAGGTGTACAGGTCCTGCAGAGATGGGAGTCTGCAGCCAACCACCTTCTCAGCAGAGCGCACAACACGCTGCAGTCTCTGTTTGTCCCTGATAGTGGCTCCAGCGTACCACACGGTGATGGAGGAGGTGAGGATGGACTCGATGATTGCAGTGTAGAACTGCATCATCGTCCGTGTTGGCAGGTTGAATTTCTTCAGCTGCCTCAGGAAGTACATCCTCTGCTGGGCTTTCTTGATGACGGAGGTGATGGTGGGCTCCCACTTCAGGTCCTGGGTGATGGTGGTACCCAGGAAGCGGAATAAGTCCACAGAGGTGATGGGGGTGTCAGTCAGGATGATGGGGGGGGAGTGGGGCTGTGTGCTTCCTGAAGTCCACAATAATCTCCACTGTCTTCTGGGCATTCAGCACCAGGTTGTTGTGGCTGCACCAGGACACCAGACGTTCAACCTCCCTCCTGTAGGCAGACTCATCCCCGTCAGAGATGAGCCCAATAACGGTGGTGTCATCTGCAAACTTGATTAGCTTGACAGACTGGTGGGTGGAGGTGCAGCAGTTGGTGTACAGGGAGAAGAGCAGAGGAGAAAGAACACAGCCCTGAGGGGAGCCGGTGCTAATGGTCCGGGAGTCCGAGACATTCTTTCCCAGCCTCACATGCTGCTTCCTGTCCGTCAGGAAGTCAGTGATCCACCGGCAGATGGGATCAGGCACATTCATCTGGGAAAGCTTGTCTCGGAGATGGTCTGGAAGGATGGTGTTGAAGGCAGAGCTGAAGTCCACAAACAGGATCCTGGCGTAGGTTCCTGGGGAGTCCAGATGCTGCAGGATGAAGTGTAGGGCCATGTTGATGGCGTCGTCTACAGACCTGTTGGCTCTATATGCAAACTGCAGGGGGTCCAGGAGGGGGGCCGTGAGGGTCCTGAGATGGGAGAGAACTAGGCGCTCAAATGACTTCATGACCACAGATGTCAGAGCCACGGGTCTGTAGTCATTTAGTCCAGTGATCCTAGGTTTCTTGGGGACAGGGATTATGGTGGAGGACTTGAAGCAGGCAGGCACATGACATGCCTGCAGTGAGGAGTTGAAAATGCCAGAAAACACTGGGGCCAGCTCGTTTGCACAGTGTCTGAGGGTGGCAGGAGACACGCCGTCTGGGCCGGGAGCTTTCCGAGCATTCAGGTTCTTAAACTGCTTCCTCACATCTGCTTCATGAATATGAAGAGTTGTGGTGGGAGGAGGTGGTGTGAAATCCTCTTTTGTGTGGGGTGAGGAGGGGGGTGTTGTAGGTGAACAGTTTGAAGGTGGTGATGGCTCTATGGAGGGGGGAGAGGTGGGGGAATTAGTGTCCAAAGTGCCTCTATTGTTGGGGCCGTTGGAGGTGTGAAGGCTGCCTGATGGCTCGTCAAAACGGCAGTAGAAGTCGTTAAGGGTGTTGGCTAAGAGCAAGTCATCAGTGGAGTGGGGGGTTTTAGGCTTGTAGTTTGTAATATTCCTAAAACCTTTCCACACAGAGGCCGAGTCATTCTCTGAGATCTGCTGCTGCATCTTCTCAGAGTGCTGATGTTTAGCAATGTCCACTTCTTTAGTGAACCTGTACTTGGCCTCTCTGTAGCAGTCCCTGTCTCCGCTTCTGAACGCCTTTCTCTTTTCCAGCCACAGCTTTTTGAGTTTAGGAGTAAACCAGGGTTTGTCATTGTTATAACTCACCCTGGTGCGTGATGGCACAATGCTGTCCTCACAGAAGTGGATATAGGAGGTGACAGTGTCCGTAAACTCGTCCAAGCTGTTAGAAGCAGCCTTCATTGTGTCCCAGTCTGTAGACTCCAAACACGTGCGAAGCTCCTCCACAGCCTCGTTGCTCCACAGTTTTTTAGTCCTCACGACAGGTTTGGAGAGCTTCAGCCTCTGTCTGTACGCGGGGATTAGGTGGATCATGACGTGGTCAGAAAGTCCGAGTGAAGCGCGGGGCACCGCGCGATAGGCCCCGCTGATCGTGCTGTAACAGTGGTCTAATGTCCTCTCCTCTCTGGTCGGGCATTTAATATACTGCTTGTATTTGGGAAGCTCATGGCTCAGATTGGCTTTGTTAAAGTCCCCAAGAGCAATGATGAGAGAGTCCGGGAATGTCCGCTCCATGTGCAGTATCTGCTCCGCGAGTGCGCTCTGAGCTGCCTGCGCATCTGCGTCTGGCGGGATGTAAACAGCGGCCAGGATGAATGAAGAAAACTCCCGCGGAGAATAACAACCAAGTGCATTTAGACATGGTCAAGATGACCTGTTCAAACGCCAAATGAAAATCAAAAGAAAGGTGATTCTTAGTGCAGCAGATAACTTAAGATTACAAGGAAATGGTTCACAGAGATGGATGCCCAAAGTTGGTACATACATTCTTTTATAATCACTTTCTTGATAAAACTCAAGATGGTAGTCATTTTCATGATGGTTATTGACAAAGGCAAAAAAGTATATTTTGTTAGATAAGTAGATCTGAGTTTTCTGTGATCTACTTTAGCCCAGTAATTTATAAAACACTTTTTGGTAGCTCCGACCTTGCACTGTAAACTCCACCCCCTGAGATTTTTTCAGTGTTTTTGGACACATGCAAACCCACATGGATACATTATGGGTTATTCACAATAAACAGGATTAAAAAATTATTATTATTTTTTTTTTTTACATTAAACAAAGAAAAACCCAATATTATAAAAAAGCAGTTTAACACTTGCACTTATGTATTTTCCTTGCTCAAAATCAAATCCAGTCATTTTATTGCTAAGATTGCACTCAAAGAGTGAAATGGACAACTTTTTCCATTTACTATTCAATGCACAGTACAGTGGAAAACTCTTGAGTCATCACTCATTTGATTCACTTATTTACTTGAATAGATGAAAAATAGTAATGAAAATGCAGTTCGACACCCATTTTCAAAGCAAATACAAATGAGGGGTGGCTCAGGACTTTTGCACAGTACTGTACCCTACTACTGGAATGCCATGTAAAGACCTGAAGCTTTGTAAATCTAACGTCCACTTGCCATGCTGTGTTATCAGCGTTCTTGAGACTGAATAAATACAGTTAGCGTTCAGAGATACAGTGGCTTGCAAAAGTATTCGGCCCCCTTGAACTTTTCCACATGTTGTCACATTACAGCCACAAACATGAATCAATCTTATTGGAATTCCACATGAAAGGCCAATACAAAGTGGTGTACACGTGAGAAGTGGAACAAAAATCATATATGATTCCAAACATTTTTTACACATAAATAACTGAAAAATTGGGGGGGAAATTGGGGTCTGCGTAATTATTCAGCCCCCTGAGTCAATACTTTGACCTTTTGCTGCAATTACAGCTGCCAGTCTTTTAGGGTATGTCTCTACCAGCTTTGCACATCTAGAGACTGAAATTCTTGCCCATTCTTCTTTGCAAAACAGCTCCAGCTCAGTCAGATTAGATGGACAGCGTTTGGGAACAGCAGTTTTCAGATCTTGCCACAGATTCTTGATTGGATTTCGATCTGGACTTTGACGGGGCCATTCTAACACATGGATATGTTTTGTTTTAAACTACTCCCTTGTTGCCCTGGCTTTATGTTTAGGGTCGTTGTCCTGCTGGAAGGTGAACCTCCGCCCCAGTCTCAAGTCTTTTGCAGACTCCAAGAGGTTTTCTTCCAAGATTGCCCTGTATTTGGCTCCATCCATCTTCCCATCAACTCTGACCAGCTTCCCTGTCCCTGCTGAAGAGAAGCACCCCCACAGCATGATGCTGCCACCACCATATTTGACAGTGGGGATGGTGTGTTCAGAGTGATGTGCAGTGTTAGTTTTTTGCCACACATAGCGTTTTGCATTTTGGCCAAAAAGTTCCATTTTGGTCTCATCTGACCAGAGCACCTTCTTCCACATGTTTGCTGTGTCCCCCACATGGCTTGTGGCAAACTGCAAACAGGACTTCTTATGGTTTTCTGTTAACAATGGCTTTCTTCTTGCCACTCTTCCATAAAGGCCAACTTTGTGCAGTGCATGACTAACAGCTGTCCTATGAACAGATTCCCCCACCTGAGCTGTAGATCTCTGCAGCTCGTCCAGAGTCACCATGGGCCTCTTGGCTGCATTTCTGATCAGCGCCCTCCTTGTTCGGCCTGTGAGTTTAGGTGGACGGCCTTGTCTCGGTAGGTTTACAGTTGTGCCATACTCCTTCCATTTCTGAATGATCGCTTGAACAGTGCTCCGTGGGATTTTCAAGGCGTGGGAAATCTTTTTGTAGCCTAAGCCTGCTTTAAATTTCTCAACTTTATCCCTGACCTGTCTGGTGTGTTCTTTGGACTTCATGGTGTTGTTTCTCCCAATATTCTCTTAAGACAACCTCTGAGGCCATCACAGAGCAGCTGTATTTATACTGACATTAGATTACACACAGGTGCACTCTATTTAGTCATTAGCACTCATCAGGCAATGTCTATGGACAACTGACTGCACTCAGACCAAAGGGGGCTGAATAATTACGCACACCGCACTTTGCAGTAAAAAAAAAAAAAAAAAAAAAAAAAAAAGTTTGGAATCATGTATGATTTTCGTTCCACTTCTCACGTGTACACCACTTTGTGTTGGTCTTTCACGTGGAATTCCAATAAAATTGATTCATGTTTGTGGCTGTAATGTGACAAAATGCGGGAAAGTTCAAGGGGGCCGAATACTTTTGCAAGCCACTGTAAAAAGCTAGAACACAAGAGTGCACGTTCACAGTAACGACACACCAACAGTACAAGCAAACCACAAGAAGCAGTTCAGTTTTTAAAACTTTTTTATTGTTTTTAAATTTTTTTGCTCATTTTTTAAATTATTTATATTATCTACAAAGTAAAAGTTTTAACTTAAAAGTTACATAAGGGTTGGGTGAGAAGTGGGATCTGATCACCTCAGCCGTTATAATTTCATAACACTTTCTCCTGTCCTCTCGGCTGCCAACATGAGTTTATTTCACAGAAAGTTTCTCGTCATGTTTCATTTTTAGTTTGGTTAGAAACGTGTCGTGTAGTCTGGAAATAAATGCAGCACATAGCAGCAGCAATAAACAGTAGGATTAATACTGTCTAAAGGTTGGAAGATTCTTTTCATAACAAGGTGCGGACAAAAATTACGAGTTCCAGTTGAATTTTCTTCTTCACACTCGCTGATTGTTTACTCTCTTTCACTTCTTACTTGGCAAGCTGACTTAAGTTGCAATTTGGGACCCCTGAAAGTGTGTGTAGATGTAGGTATAACTATCTGTGTTTGCAGATCTGTATGTGTATGCGTGTGTGCTTGTGTGTGGGGGGCCTGAATAGGAGCAGTCTTGTCTGTTAAAACTCTAGCTCGTTAAAACATGTCACTGCATCAACCTGTTAACATTCTCTTATTGCCTGGTCAGGGAGGGAGGGAGGAGGGAGGGAAGAGAAAAGCTGATGTGAAGCATGTCTGGTGAGGATGAGGGAAGAGAGGAGAGGGTGGGCTCTCTCATCCTCTTCATCGCCTGGTTATGAAGGCTCTGGTTGAGAAGCGCGGCGCAGAGCGGGTCCCTCAGCTCGCTGACGCATCTACAGCTGCTGCTGATGATGAGGTTGCACTGCAGGGATGACAGAAAGTTTCTTTGTAACACGTTAGACAGCTTTACAAAATACAAACTATTGTTTTAATTACACTCAAATAACAAACCAGTAATTCTCCTCCAATCATCTAAATCTGCACCTAAAGACGGAGTTTTCCCTGGTTTAACCTGAGGAGAATTAAATATCTGATAAAAAAAAAGTGTGTTTCTTCTGAAATTACCATTACTCAAAATCTCACCCCGATCATGTGTCCCAAGCTGAATCTTTTTAAAGACCTATCTTTAAATAACTGATGGTTCTGCAAAGCCCACAGTATGACTCGACCATCTGCATGGCTCTTATTGTGTGTATCGAATAGAGGACAGATGTTTTCCTTACAAAACACAATCTGAAAGTCACCAGTTCACCTTCGACCAGTGTTTAAATGCAGTTAGCTCAGAGCTGGTTAGTTATTAGCCCCTCAGTGGATGCACCTTTACCACCTTTACATCTTTCAGCCTTTTATGACTCAGGGGTGAAATGTGTTTCTTGTACTGACTGGACACTTGTTACTTTGTCCCAAAGAATATGACAATATGTTAAAATCTTCTGACCAGTGACTGCTGACCTATGTGTCAGCAGTGTCCACGCACATATTTGCCTGCTGGGAATAATACAAAAATCACCTCTTTATGGTCATTTTTAACTGAATCAGATGAAAGGTGTAACATGTGCACAACTTTTATTTATTGCTTTATTTCCCAGGGGATAAATTCTCATCTGAATCAATTCCTACACAGGACAAATTTTACACGCCAAGTTTATGATTTGGGTCAAATACAGCAGCTGCCACTTCTTTCAAAGCTACCTTTTCTTGGCCTCTGTGTTCGCGGGAGTCGCCACACAGAAATCTTACTTCCTATTAAAATTCATTATTTTGAGCTGACTGTAACAAAAAAAAAAAAACAGAAAAAACAATTTGTGTCCATGAACATGACCGACTACATTGCTGTTCTCCATGGCACCGACACTTGGGTGTCCACGCCTCCCCTGCCTGCACAGGGAGTGACGACAGAACCTCATCAGACTTTCATGGCTGAGGGATAATAACTGTCCAAAGAATTAAAAAAATAAAATTATGTGTGATTGCCCCAGCTAACTGCCATTATATCTATTAATGACACTCACCCCCCATGCAAAAAGAATTGAAGTCTAAATATTTCAACCATTGCCATGAAGAGTACTCACTTATTGCCTCAGTTTGCACAAAGGTGTAAAGAGGAGCTAGTAATGTAAAAGAACATTAGAGAAGGAAAACAACACAGTCTCTTTATAGAGGAAGGAAAATAATAAAAATACCTTGTGGATGTGCCAGGTAGGAGAAATGTGTGGTTGAGGAAACAGGGATGGGGTTAAGGGCAGTCTGGGGCATAGGTGGCTGTGGACCAGCTGGAGGACCCTGGGTAGCCATGAGCATCATTGGGGGATGGGTGGGTGCCGGGTGGTGGGATGGCACAATACCAGACTGCATATGGGCCTGGGAGCGAGAGAAAGAGCACAAGTGTGAGTGAGTGCGCCAGAGTGAGAACAAAAGTGTGACAGTGAGAGATCAACAGAAGGACAAAAGCCAGACTGGGTAAAACGATGAATCAGATGAGTTTCAGTGACACAGCGTTTCACGGCTCCGCCTGTCTGTTACCGACAGGAGCAGCAGCTCTGAACAGACACCGCATGATTCTGAATGTTTTTTTTCCTGTCTTCTTCAGCAGCCTGTTTACATAAAGGTGGGGCTCAGAGACAAACGCACATACAGCATGTGACTTCAGCTAAGACAATAACACGAGGTTACAGTTTACTTTTCAAGTTTGACTTGGAAACGGCAACGTTTGTTTTCCATGTGCAATGAAAACTTCCTGTAAAATGAAACGGTGCGAGTACTTTAACACCTGTAGAACAAACAGAAAATAAAAGAGCACTTTCACTGTGGTCGACCCTTCACACATAAAAGTCTCCTTAACGTACAAGGAAGGAAGAGCCAGGATAACAGAGGACAGGACAATAGCACAATGATTACCTTGAAAGTCTTGCTTTTAAGGCTTATACATGCCCAGACAAAATCTGAAACGGATCCACCACTAGAAGAAAAAGTTTAGCTTCCACAAGGTTTATAATATCTCTACTGTACTGAGACAGGGGTATGAAATCCTGCCAATCACAATCCTAGGGCTTTGGAAAGCTGCTCCACTCGAGTAGCATCATACAATTTACAGTTAAAAATATCCATATCTCATATTTGGCCTTGGTGGAGGCCCTCAGTAGAGACAGATTGATGTATCTCAATGGCAATATTAGCTAATTGGCAGTCTATTGGTATCTGTATTTATAATGGTCAATAGATGAAGTAAAGTTGATGTGTGAAACACTCTTCAGCCAGACAGATTGCAGAGTGGCCTCTGGTGTACAATTCTGAGCAGAGCACAAACAGGTAAAAAACTACACATAATGTAACAATGCTAAGGAAACCCATTTGTTTCATGTATCTAGGGGGAACCCCCCCCCCAAAAAAACCCCCAAAACTGTCAGCTATTAGTCATCCTCCCTCTGAAGCAATCTGCTTTATCTCCTTAACCAGTTTCCTTCTGATTGGCTGCCCCTCATAAACAGATTATTTGAACAACAGCTGCTCTAAGCCAGAGCTGCATGTCTGAAATGATCATATTAAAGCCATCCACTCTCACTGACTTCATACATATGAGAGTAGAAAAGACTGAAACTGATCACTTAGTAACTTAAGTCGTGCACAAACACTGAAGTCATCATTTGAAACTTTGGGCAGGTTTATTGTGAGCCTTCTCTGTGATCAACTCTATAGCCTATATATGACACGCAACAAGGGAACTCTCAATAGGTCTATTTAAAGAATTCCTTCATAGACTCAATGGGGCCAAACTGCTATGGGTATCCAAGAATATCTCTGAATTCCGTGGTTAGGTTGTCTTCTTATCAGGAAATAATGTTTCTTTTCCTCTGTACCCCACAGCGTACCGTGAGAATGACAGCGCTACATCCCAACTTGATCATACTGCCAACAAAATGTCTACCTCATTTAAAGGGATTAATAAAAGCCAAATATGACCCATTCATAAACTCAAACACCTACTGGAATGGATCCCAGACCTTTCTCACACCCACAGTTAAGTCCAGCACAGGAAACACTGCCAATCTGATTGCCTGGCTTGAGCCACTGTGGTCGCTGTTGAGCACGTTCACAGCAGGCTGTGACTTACCTGCTGCACGTGCGCCATGTGGTTGGGGTTGTAGCCATGCTGGACCTGCTGTGGGTGGATATACACAGCCTGCTGAGCAGAAGGGAAAGATGCCTGTGGGGACTGAGGGTTTGGCCCTGGGGTCATCGAAGGTGGCGTGGGTGCCAAGGCCGAATACATCTGCTGCTGTGGAGGCTGGTTAGCCAGGTGGAGGGCCTGGGCTGCTGCTGCTGCTGCTGCTACAACAAAAATCATAAACACATGTATACATTACCATAATGCTCCACTTGAAAAAAATCCAGCTCCATGGGGGGAGGGGGTAATTACTACCGCCAACCTTAGGGCACTCACCTGCTGCTGCCTGTGGGTGCTGTGGGTGCTGGACTGGGCTGGCAGCTGGATGGCTAGGAGGGCCTCCATGTTGTGGTCCACCCTGCTGTGCCTGGCCTGTAGGCGTGGCAGAGGGCTGAGGGTGCTGCGGGTGAGGGTGCAAGGTGGCACTAGGGTGGGGGTACTGCTGAGGCATTGGCCCTGGAGACACTGAAACAGCAGTCGGCGTTAGTAATAGTGAAAAGCATTAAAAATCACACCCCGTGCATTGGCCGCACACGTACCATACATGGTGTGTGTCTGCTCTGGGTACTGTGTAGTAGAGGAAGAGACGAGACTGGGCTGGCCATGCGTGGGAGGCGCCATCATCCTGGCACTGCCCTGCATCACTGGACTGAACACATGCTGTGCCTGAAAGAGGCAAAAAGGAAGCCAAAAAACTGAGGAAAGCCTCTATCAACTCCTGCCGTCACAGTTTTGGTAACTGAGTGCCAATTTAGAGAGCCAACATTTGTTCAGAGGCTGCACATGAAATATGGACATAAACACTTTTTTGTGCTTCTGATGCATCTGTTCAGAGAAAGGAAGCTTATTTCTTTCTTGGTTTATACTTTTTTGTAATCATTAGTTAGCCGACTTTCATTTCTTAACACCAGCTCAATTTGTAAGCGCTGTGATGAAACTGAAAGAGAAAAAAAAATGGCTTCTATGGTCTCACTCTGTGGTTCTGGCATATCACATGAACTGTGGTCTGATAAAATCTACAGTAATGCATTCTATGTTCATAGGTTGCATAAAACATTCTCACAAGCTTTCATTTAAAGAGCCTGTGTGTGAGATCATGTTTGTCTGTCTCATCCCAAAGCTGGCCATCTTCACTCAATTTAATTGGCACTGACGATCAAAGTGACATAAGGTTCATTATTTTTGGGGCATCAATGATTATGTGCGTACGATGTGTGTTCGATATGTCCTGAAAAATGCTTCCTTAAAGAATTATGTATTTAAGAGGCCAAATCCTTTCATGACTGTGTTAAAGAAAAATGTAACATTCATGAGGTTTAACTTATTTTCTTACATTTATTTACCTATTTTACATTTCACAACTTAACAGTCATTGTGGTATTGGCATCAAGCCTCAGATATCTTTTTGTCAATACCATCTACTATTCATTAGTAATCAACATAAAAAAATATAAATGTGTGCTTTGAGTAGGCTCTGCTCCAAAAAGTGCTTGAGCCTAGCTGTTTGTATCACTGAGGATTTTCCAGGATTTTTTAAGTCACTGCAGTAAAAGCTGTAGTTTTTCCAATGACAGCCTGTAGCAAACAGGTAGTAACTCTTCAGGTATAAGAAGCAGGAGTACACTTTGAGCTCAATAAATCAGAGGTGATAAAAAAACAAAAACAAAAAAAAACTGGCATGACATTGGCACCCCATCAAACTGCTAAAGATCACCAGCATCTGTCAGCCAAATCACCGACAAGTGAACAGCTGCGGGAGATAAAAACTGCCAGTTCTAATTGATGGTACCAGAGAAACTTTAATGGTTACATACGAGTCTTAATAGACGAGCCTGTTCAATCTATCCTTCCTCAATGAGCTGCTAAATAATAATAATAATAATAATAATAATAATAATAATGGATACTTTATTGATCCCCATGGGGAAATTACTTGTTTTTCTCTGCATTTGACCCATTCACTCAGTGAAGCAGTGGGCAGCCCACTAAGCAGGCGCCCGGGGAGCAGTGTGTAGGGACGGTACCTTGCTCAGGGGTACCTCAGGCTGTATAGTTGTGATACTGCTGGTGCCAGAGTAAATCATACCTGTGACTGGTAGTGAGGCATCTGCTGGACGAGCTGCTGACTGGTGAACTGCTGTGGGCTGCAGGTGAAGTACTGCGCTGAGTAAGCCGGGCTCGGTGCTACAATCGGTGGCCCTGCTGCTGTGGCTGGGTGCATCATGGTGGGTGTGCCTGGCGGATGGTGCTGGTCTGACCTCTGCTGGGGCATGTTGGGTACTAGAGATTTATGTTAAGAGATGGGCAAGATGGAGAATAAGTTCAACATCCCATATCACACATATATATACACCAACTCTAGAGGCTTTGGTGAGAGAGAAGGGTCATTGGCTATGAAAGACACTAGTAAAGTCTATATGTGAGGGGGAGAAGAAAAAAAACACAAGCAACTGATCATATTATGAGCCATATTTAAACTTACTGAAAGATAATAAAGATTGGCCAGATCAGAAATTAAAAACAAAATCCTGAAGCCTCTCTCTTGTAAAAGCAAACTACAAAAATACTTGCACAACAGCATTTCTGTACTTGCGTAATAATTGCAGGTCGGTAAGCGTGTGTGGTAAAACAACATATACAACATCAGTGGTTTTTGGTGTCCCGCATAGTGAGAAGAATATACAACATTCTTTAAATGATTGTATAGCGATTGCTGTTGTTGCACGTTTGATTTTGTGTGGGCAAAGCAGCTCAATCCCCCACATGAATAATCAACGTAATTAATCAACCAATCCATCACACTTCATGTAAGACTGGGGAATTATTTTCAGCTTTCATTATTCTCAGCTCCTCATCATGATATTGAGTGACTGTTAATATTTCAGATTGCAGGCTCCTGCGTGGTGTGCTTCTGCAGGAAGCCCTCTCTTTGTTTTTTACCCCATTAGGAATTTATTTACTCCACCAACAAGACATTTTAATTCAACCGTTTTGTAAAAAAATGCCACAACAATGCCACATTGTAAACAATGTTTGGGCTGACTCTGAAAACAAGCTTATTATCACATACTGTCCAAATAGCTGGTTAAAAATATTTATGTATTCACATGGTTTGTAAATATTGTTCACCAAGTTGAAAAAAAGATTATGTGAGAGGGAAATGAGAGAAAGAAAGCGGTGGTTATTCTCACCTTTACCTGGTCTGTAGGGTTTAGATTGGCTCACTGTCATAGGCATCTGAACCTGGTACATGGGAGACTGGAGAGAGGTGAGGAACGAGGAAAGGTAGGGAAAAACAAAAAATAAAAAACATGTTTATACTCAATTTTCTGTGAGATTTCCAACAAGATTATAAAACAGACAGTCTGAGGATAAACATGGGTGCATCTATGCTCATTTGTCTGGGAACCTTAATAACAATCTGGCTGCAGATAAACTTTTCATCTTCTTTTTGTCTAACACAAACAGCTTACTAGAATGTAAGAGCTTGTGGGAGTCATCGCTTACCTGGGGCCACATGCACTTTCTACACCTGACTATCATGAGCCAAAAAGGTGTTTTTACAGCATTCATAATACTGTTTTTTCAGTTCCTGAACTCATTAACATTGTCCACCATGCATTTGTGTTACAAACACCCCTTCAGCAAAAACAAGCTAGCTTAAACTCATTTTAGCTTGCAGCCATTTGTTTGGAAAAACAGATGGAACAAAGGGAAATGAGCACAGTTTTAAGTCCATCTGAAGAATTGCAATAAGAAGTTGGCAAACCAACATCTGATGATATTAATTCAACAAGCAAGCAAAACATCCCAGTACTTATTGGGCTTAAAAAATAAAATAAAAATAATACAAAAAAAAGTTTTTAAAAATAGAAATCTTAGAAAAATTCACAAACCTTCCATATTATGCTTTTCTAATGGAGCGAGAGAGAGAGAGGGGAGGAGGAGGGGGAGAAAAGGGAAGAAGAACCACTTTTTAGTTGTTATCGTTTGCACGTGTCTGATGTTGGATCACCAAGTTTTTCTTAAAGCAACATAAGAAATGTATTGATCACAGCTACATATATGCAACATCAAAATTATATCTATACTAAACTTCTAAAAAAAGCTTTGACTAAACATTTCTAAGCTTGTTATGCAAATAATCACCTAAACATTTCTCAGTTCATTCTGTAAGAAAACCATGTAACTAACACCTTCTCAAAAGAAGACAGGGAACAACATGTCATGGGGAGGGGGACCTTTTTCCCCCCTAATGCTTCTTCTGCTACATGGAGGGAAAAAGTTTACAATGAAACAAATGACAACAAATGTGAGCTTTGTCCTTAAAAACATAAAATACACTGAGAAAATAATGATGGCAGGCATGAATCAAAGAAAAGGAAAGAAAATTACCACGTGAGGACAAACATAGACATGTTAGTCACTGTTGTTAGGGGTTGGTCTGAATGAACCCTGCATTTCATACCAACACAGTGTGATGCTCTGGGTGATTTGCACTGAATAAAAATGAATATCTCCATAATGTACATTTCAGTATGCAGGTGTGTATCTCACCTGAACTCCAGGGCTGACTGGCGTCAGCGGATACATCTGGGGGAAACAGACTGTCTGGCCATAAACAGTTGGAGGTTGCTGGACCACGATGGAGGGGCTGGGCTGGCCTTGAGGCCGGGGAGGCGTTGGGGTGTTGGCTGGTTTGGGCTGAGGGAAAATACAAAGAAAAACAAAAGCATATAGAGACATAAATAAATTAAATACCAGACCTAGTTTTTGGTTTCCAAATGTTTTAAGCTTGGCAGAAGTGGGTTATAACTTACCTGTGTATTAAACCTGGGTTTGAACTCATTAGCATTTGGGTTCAGGGTTGATTTTCTCACTTGACTGCAGAGAGAGAACAAATAGAGAAAAGGAATGAAAAGGAAGAATTTGTTTCTGAAGCTACTTAAACTTCATTAAATTGTGTTTCTTTAAATTAATAAATATTTATCATTAAATAATTTGTTGTTGGTTTTGGACAGTAATAAATCCCTACTGTGCATTATAGTAAACTGACTACAGACCACACAAAATGCAATAAAGTCATTTTTGGTTTTCTCGTGGAATGGGTCTCCTGTCCACTCACTCCTGCACTGCTTCTTTTTTCTCCTCCTTCTCTTCATGCTTGGGTCCGCTGAATGTTGAGGTGGCCGTCGTCTGAACTCCCTGTGACGTCACATCAAGCCCTGGCCTCTTCTGGTCAGTAGCAGAGGGAGACTGAGACATTGCAGCGGGGCTGCCAGGCTTACTGGTGCTTGTGGTGGTAGTCGGTGGAGCATGGGTACCACTAGGTGTGCCAGCAGCAATTACTACAACACCATCTTCAGTGGCCTCCCTCCCCACTGTGGAGGCTTTGTCCAGGGGAAGATCTTTAGGTTTGTCTGCAGGGTCTCTAGCAGACTTGGTCATCACTGGTTCACAGGGAGGGTCTGGGTTGGAACTAGACTGCAACTGGCAGAGGGAAAGAGGAAAGATGAGTGGAAGAGGGGCACAACCTCTGCTAAAGCCTCACAAACATGAGATGAGATCAGTCATATCTTAGCAATTTGTATGTCATATAAATTCAAGATATACTTACCCTAAAATCTACACTAAATTTCTTTAAATTATCTATTTGTTTTCTGTGGTCTGATGGTATAGAAGGCGGTCCTGCAAAGTGAATGGAGAGAAATAAATGCAGATTCTGGAAATATCAATTTTTAAGACATTGTTACATTACGACTACTAAAGAAAGGAACAGATGAGAAACCCTCGTACTCATGTTTAAAATTGTATTGCTTCTCAACATTCTGAGGTTAAAAAGAACAAGTTAATGCAAATTTCTAGTGTTTACCAACCTTTACAAACTTGTCTTGTAAAACTAGGTGAACTTTCCAAAGGCTTGATGTTCTCCTTGTTTGTAGGAGATGTTTGTCTAGTCTCCTGGGCACGACATTCTTTTGCTAAACATACAAAAAAAAGAACGTTTACTTACTCCCATCAAAATGATTTAATGATAGCTTTTTCTGATTGTAGCACTTATTTATTCATTATAAAAACCAACAGACGTGTTTTCATATCACTATTCATACTCAGTCCTTTGTTAAACTTCAGCTTACCATCTCCTGATGAAGAAGTGACTATGCTGGGGGCAGGGCTAGCTGCAGTAGGAGAGGAAGCTGATGTTGGAGTAGTAACAGTTTCCACAGGAGCTGTACCTGTCTGAGGTGATGGGAGGGAAGAGGAGCCAGCTGAAGCTCCACCCATACTATTCTGTCGGGGGGAGCGAGGTCTGTGAGCTGAGAAGGGGAGAAGAATTTGGTGTTCACAACACATTCAGGTTAAATAACAAACAATAACAGGTGCTTTGAAATATGCCCTCCAGTGGCATTAAACTAAAATCTCTGCAAAGGGAGAAAAATACTGGACTAGTAGGTTCACCATTGGGATGCATTTAAAAATCCTATGTTGCCTTGTTCTCAAGTTACATTGCATTCACAAGCTTTGGTGTCCACACTACCTGCCCACCCAGCAGGGTGACAATATCCCATCAGCCTTTTATGGCTGAGGGGTACAAACTATTCAGATTAATAGTCTACCTCCGCTAACCACTGAGGACCATGTCCCTCCAGAGGAAGAGCTGCTCCTGGTTTGTGGAGTCACTATGGACTCTCCAGGGGGATTATGGGAAATTAAGTCCACTCCTTGGGGTACTCCACTGGTCCGACAGGGTGGCACTCTGTGAGCACGAGGCGTCCGCTGAGATTTTGGAGACATCCTTGGTGGACCTAGAGATGTATAAAGACAGAGGCAAATGGATAGAAGCTGGTAAACACACAGTGACAGCAAAGTGAACATGTGTTTCCTAGCATCCCTCTGTTAATTGTTTTTTGTTTTTTTAACTCACCAGTGTCTCACAAAAACTTTCAAAAACTCAAGTCTACATGCTGATAAATATCACACCAAACAGTAAGGTTATTTGTTGCATGCATGCTAGTGGAGAAATTACAGATGATCCTGTAAAGTGATCAAACACCACATCACAACCAAGCAAAGTGAGAGATGAGAAATGGGAAAGCAAAGGCCAAAAAGTGAGATGAACAGTGGCCTACAGTAACAGCATATTAAAAAAATAATGAGAGGCCAAACACTAGTTAACAATTTTTCTATTCAAGTAAAAATAATTGACGTCAAGAGATTAAGCCTCACTACCAGTTTTTTGGGGGCTTTTTTTGGAGGAACTCTGGAAATTGACGGATCACATTTCTGGTCAACAGTTCGTATCCCAATGGAGTGGAATACAGAGAAGACTTTTAAAAACCGCATGTGAAACTTAACTGGTATTACAACCACTTATCAAATTTGTCAATTCAAATATCTCTGAGCATCTTTCTCATGCCTCAAACATCAAGCCTTTTTTTTTTTTTTTTTTAAATTAGAATATCATCGTGCACCTTCTTTTGAATGATCTACCAGAGAAGTTGATAAATTGGTGCCTTAAGTGTTACCACACCCAAAGCATGGCACACATTGGTGCACCCACATGCCAAGGTGAAACTGCCTGATGTACTGACAGAGAATCAGAGTTTTTCAAATCTGATCCCAACTCAGTCTGACCAAGCAATTTCTCCTATTTCTGCTGTTCCACACTAGACCTGGGCAAACTTATTTTTCAAATAAAACTGATCGCCATCAACTTTGAAATATTTCACATTTCTTTGTGACTTAAATCCCTCCACCTTCAACTCGTGTTTTTTGCCCAGGTCTACTCCACAGAGATGTGGGTACCTTCTGAAGACATGCGTTTGGCCAGAGCGGAGGCTGGCGATGTGGGCCCATGGTGGGAAAGGGAGGATGAAGAGGAGGGATAAGAGAGGTGGGATGAATGAGAGGAAGGTCTGGAAGGTCGAGAGGGGGGCCTGGAAGGTGGCCTGGTGGGCGTGGTTGCCCGATGAGGCAGGGAGGAGGGACCGGACTGGTAACGAGAAGGGGGACGGGAGGAAGGAGATGGACAGGGTGAGGGCCAATGGGATGAACCTAAAAGAGGCAAGGACAAATGATCAAGGATGACACAAGCTATAGTGCAGGGGAAACAAAGGTATAGTGGGGACAGAAAGAAGAGAGAAATTTAATTTTAAAAAAAAAAAATGACAAGGGATGGGGAAACAGGAAAAAAATTGCTTAAATAAAAATAAACTAACAAGATAACACAAGAATAACCCAAACACTTTGCCACTGCAAAAGAACTTATTTCGAGTCGTGGTTTGATCACAACAGTGACTCACTCATCCACTCCTTTACTCTCACAAAGACTGTGTTTGATTTGCAGCAAGTAACAGCAGATTTGTAGGTGACATATTAAATATACCTCCATTAACCACCCTCTGGTCGGATCCAGAACTGGGACTGTAGTCGTGGGGTCCTGGTCGAGGAGTGGGGGGTCCAGCTGAGCTCTGACCAAGACGAGGTGAATTCTGACGCCCTGGCCCCCATGACATTGCCTCCCTGTTTCTCTGACCAGGAGGAATGTACTTGTTCTCTCTACAAACATACAAACAGACTTAACTCAGCTAAACATATACACAAGGCAATAATAAAGATGAGCAATTAATTCTATACTTTATTCCATTCCAGTAAGTGGTCATTAGCTAAAATGAGCTTATTTTTTAATTTTAATTACCAGTTATAGGAAGTATTTGTTATAGGAACATTTGCTGTCTACTTGTCTAGTAGGCTTAAATATTCCTCCCAAAGAACAGGAAAAGGGGCAATAGAGTTCTACATGCAGCACAAGAAGCATTAGAAAAAAACCGACAGAAAACAAACTCCACAAAGATTTTTTTTTTTTTTTTTAAAAAGGCACTAACAGCAGTAGTAGTAGGCCCTGTTCAAAATTTTTAACACTCAGTTTAGAAGTTCTTTGTGTATTATGACTTTGTGTTCTTCACTGCCAGTGCAAAGCCAAATGAGCAAGAGAAGCATAAACTAAAGCAACAGTTTTATTTCAGTGCCCCCTGGTGACAGCACACAGCTACAACACAGATGATTGTATGCAAAGCTCAGCAGTATCCTTTTCCAGCTCCTCTTAAATTCTTATAACAATAAATTGTGAATAATGCGAGTTCTAACAACTCCACAGAATGCATCAAGAGGCAATAAAAATTGAAAATCGTTCAAATATGTTTACGAACACAATTACATTTACATAATTGCAAAGTGTACACAAAATGTATTCACAGAAACACGTAGTATTTTTGTAAAAACTCATATCCTGGCACCACCTGCCAAGTGTGTGAGTCTCCCTTTCCCCTCGCACAACAGCAGTGAATTTCTCCTCGTCAGTCCGTTCATCATTCTCCAGAGCAACGCGGGCCTTGTACGTGGCACTAGCCTCGATCTCCTCTGCCAGCTGGGCAGCACGCGCCTCCCTCTTCAAGAACTCTTCTGAGTTGTCCCTCTCTAAAGGTACCCTGGGAAATAAATTCAGGTTAGACAAGGAGTAACATGGGACAGCATGGTTCTAAGTCTTTAATTTTATAATAAAACCAGATTAAAGAGTGAACGTTTGTTTACTGTCAGAGATTCAAAATTAAACATATCTAGTATGACAAGTATACAAACAAATACATGGAGAACATGAAGAAGCTTACGTATATGTGGACAGGCTGCTGTCATATGTGGACAAGACTCCATATTTCTCCTCATTGTACTTGAACATGTCATTGGGATCCCACCCATTAGACTGATGTGAAAACAGTAGCAGAGACAGAATTTGACAATCAGCATGTGAACAAATTTAAATGCTCTGGATCACATGAAACAAACTCTTTGTTTCGGTTGAATATATAGCAAGTTTAGCACCAGCCTGTTTCTGGTGTCTGATACTTTTCTCACCACATCAGTATCCAGAGACTCGAGGCTATCAGAGTTGTGGGTCTCTCCTCCATCCCAGGGCTCAAGATCTTTTTCTTTATGCTCGCCATTGATCCGGCCAGTCACTGCTGCATCTGTGAAGTTGTCTGAAACATGAAGAAAAGAATGTATATATTTATGTACTGCATGATACCACACACACGCATGCACGCACGCAGGCTCCACTCTCACTGCTTAGAAAACAAAGTGCTCATCATGCTTCAAGAGCCTCTGAGAGAGTTCTTACAGCAAACGTCTATATGGAGAGTTTGACGGTTCAGAAAGACACACCGAGTTACATCCAAACACAGGTTCAACAGGATTTTGGGGGGTGGGGGTGGGGGGTTCCTTTCCAAAAAAAAAAAAAAAAAAAAAAAAAGCAATTTTCTTGAGCTGGCATTGGTGAGTCTGGAAGTGTGGGCAAGACTTGTGAATAAAGGGAGAGTCCTGAATCACTGTCAGAGTATGTAGCATAATGTCTCTAGGTGCTACAGTATTTTCAGATGGCTCACTTTTATCAGAAATTAAATCCAGCTACGAGCAGTGTCTACAATGCTTGACTTGCACCCTATTTATTAAGAATCACCATAGCAACATCTTGAAAGGGAGCACATTAATTAAACAATTTACTTTGGGCTAATTGCGGTTTCAGGATGTTCATTATTTTTATGTAAATGTATGGAATACATTGACTCAACAAAGTCATAAACAGACAGATCTGCTCAAAGAAAACCCCCAATTATAACTGAACTGAAATTCTAATCTCATGTTAGCCCAAGTCTGCTCTCACATTTGCAGATCTGGCACCAGTGAACTATGTGCTCAAAGCATACCAGCCACCTGGAGTTGCTTATCTCACACGTCATAACTCATTTCACAATACAAAAGGCATTTAAGCGTTTCAGGCACAGAGCAAGTTCAGAAACATTAGACTGACACCATACGGGCAGTTGGGCCAATAGACCTGGTTTATATTTCCAGTGTTTGCTGGCATGCTTTGTGCACACTGTCCACCAAAGGAATTATACAAAGTAAGAAAAATTTTAAAATCAAACGTGAGAATAGTGAGAGGTAAGCAAACATGCATTTAGACTGCAGTTAATTACATGACCTCAAAGCATTTCAGTGCCAAACAAAATTAAACTTCTCCTAATAACCTTTTAAAAACAATGCTCAGAAAACAAATGATGTAAGAGAGCCCAATATGACTTTTGAATCAGTTGCTTTCAATGGAATCACATTAATGTTGCTGATAATCTACCATTTAAGTGTGACATGACTCGAGCAAGGCCAAGAAAGGTTTAAAAAACAAACAAACTGATGTTTAGGAAAAATCCTATAAAAGATAAACTAAACAAAAGCAATAAACATTACCTTCTTCTTATACAAGTCACTGCTTCATCATTGCCACTTCTTGTTGTTTATTTCCCCCCATCCTATTTTCTCTGGTTTTCACAATTTCTGTGATTTTTTATTTTATTTTAATACAAAGCACTTTGTAACCTTATTAACACAAATAGAGTTTATATTAGTATAAAAGAAATTACCCAAATGTATCCCATAGGCTGTATCAAAAGTTAAAACTGGATAATATTTAAAGACTCCAAAAATCAGCTTGAATGATTTTGAGGGAATAATTCTTCCACTGAAAGCAACATGCAGTCTGAAGACGCAGTTAAAAATATAAAGCAACACTGATCAGCAATACATATCTCATTTTTAGTTTTTGGGTGTATGAGAGCAGTGATCCTAAAACTTTGAGAATCATACTGGAATCAAAATGCAGTAACAATACATACAGCAAAAAAAAAAAAAAAAAATAGATCATCATGCCCAAATGTTCATAAACGTTACATTTCTAATTTAACAGGTCTAACATAAGAGCACAGTACATATTTTTAAGAGCATACAAAGATGTGCAAAAGGAGAAAACAGCCATAGATTACCTGTGTCTGAGGAGACTAGACCATTGGAAAGGAGAGACACACAGATGACAGATAGTCAGAAGAATGACTGACAGATAAAATGACTGGCAATCACACCAACAGTTAAATTCATACCAGACATATTTATGATATGGTTCACCTAGATATAAGTTGTAAAGGTACTCAATTCTAACAATCTGAGCTTGGGTCAAGCCATGTCTAGTGCACTCCTCACATCCCATGATTTCAACTGATCACTTATTGAGCATTTCTTTAAAAAAAAATAAAGGGGCAAGCAGACAAACCGACAGACCACAGTACGTCAGGCTGAAGGACATCACGTCTGACACAGTGGTCAGCAGCACAGGAGCACCACAGGGAACTGTGCTGTCCCCTCTTCTCTTCACCCTGTACACCTCTGACTTCTGCTACAACTCTGAATTATGCCACATTCAGAAGTTTGCAGACGACACAGCCATCATGGGGTGTATCTGGGATGATCAGGAAGAGGAGTACAGAAGTCTGGTGAGGAACTTTGTCGCATGGAGTCACACAAACCACCTGCAACTCAACACCTCAAAGACTAAGGAACTGGTTGTGGACTTCGGGAGGTCTAGAGCAGGTCCACTGCCGGTTCAGATAGAGGGGGAGGAGGTGGAGGTGGTCAACAAGTACAAGTACCTCGGGCTGTGGGTGGACAATAAACTGGACTGGTCATGCAACACAGAGCACCTGTATAAAAAAGCCCAAAGCCGACTGTACTTCCTCAGGAGGCTGAGGTCTTTTAACATCTGCAGGAAGCTCCTGAGGATGTTTTACCAGTCGGTGGTTGCTGGAGTACTTTTCTATGCTGTGGTGTGCTGGGGGAGCAGCACAGCAAAGAAGGACTCATCCAGGCTGGAGAAACTGATCAGGAGGGCTAGCTCTGTGGTCGGCATGAAGCTGGACACTCTGGTGACAGTGGCAGAGAAAAGGACATTAAAGAAACTGATGGACATTATGGACAATGCCAGACATCCTCTGCACACGGCCATTAACAACCAGAAGAGTCTGTTCAGTGACAGGTTGCTTCTCCCAAAGACAAGAACTAACAGACTTAAAAACTCCTTTGTCCCACACGCCATCAGACTGTTTAACTCCTCCCTGGAGGGGAGAGGGAGGGGAAACAGGAGGACAAAGGAGGGGGGAACAACTAAGCTGTAGTGCCTCTTCACCTCACTGTGCAATACCTTTTGTGCAATACTTTTGTAAATAGTCAACGGTGCAATAGACTCAATACTTGAAATGTGCAATTCACTTGTATTTTTATTTTTATTCCTATTTATTCTATTTATCCCCTTCGTATATTTTATTTATATTGTCTCTGTATTTTTATATATATATTGTCTCTGTATTTTTATATATATATATATATATATATATATATATATATATATATATATATATATATATATATATATATATATATATATATATATATATGAAATATTCTGTAACTCTGTAACTTCTGTCGGTGCTGTGCTTTTTTGGAAATCGAATTTCCCAGAGGAACCCACCCGAGGGATTAATAAAGTTCTATCTAATCTAATCTAATCTAAACATGGGTACTTTTGACATTTTATCTTTCTGTGTAAATTTCACTCACTTCACAAGTTGTTAAAGTGAAGTGGCATCATTGTAGTGCCATAGTTTCAAATCATGAAGCAAAACCCCTCACACCTTCATGCCTGTATATTTTCAGACAACAAAACTCTCCTGCAGAGTCAATTATCGTCCAAAGCAGAATCATATGGGTGTACATGAATTACATGAAGCAGGCTCCTTCAGCCTTTATTGAGTGTCCTTGTTGCACTAGAGCAACCTTTGGACCAATCGATAGATCAAATTAGACTTCAATGACTGGCCACTCTGAGCAGACACACAAGACTTAACTCACAGAAAAGCCTCTGCAACATCAAGATAGAGAAGACTGAGAAGGGTAATACATTGTATGTATGCAAAGATGGGAATTCACTGACATACGTTTATATTTTCGTATGTGTAAATGGACAGTGTGACAAACTCACCCAGTTAACATTGTCCATAGGTTTTCAATATGCGCATGATAACATCTCCAGTTTCAATAACTAAAAAAAAATCTTTGCCAAAAAATAAAAATATGACCACACTACCTTTCCTGGCGAAATTTAGATCCACATCTTTAAAGTTCACAACTACGACATCAGAAGCCTTGAAAATGATGCTCTCTACAATATCTTCTTTCCTGGGCCCTGTGCTCGGTTCTGTACTCTTTCGGTGGGCTGCATCCAACACCAGGTCACACTGAGGGAGAAAAATATCATTTGAAACACAGAGGGCAAAAAAACAAAAAAAAAAACTATCTGCAAAAGACACAAGAAACTATGGACACAGGAGACTGGGACAATGCACTCTTTCATGCCCATCACACTCCACAGTAGCTAGAGACACAAAACAGCTATAAACAATCTCAAGAACAACCCTAAAACTAAAACATACTGAGAAATCTCAAGAGATCTGTTTTAAGCATCACAAGAAAGATATGTGGTGTATGGTTATGAATTAAAGATCTGGAAAATTGTAGCAGGCTTCCTTTAACTATTAGTCAAATAAATCACTCATCACTCTTATCAATTAAACTACTTTGTGTAATCCTGGCATCAGCAGAAAACCTCAAATTTACTTATGATTATTACTTTTGGGAAATAATTCAGCCTAAAAGGGAAGGTAAATGCTCAAATATCAGAAAAAGCAATGCCGGTCTAAACCACCTTAGGGGTGAAACTAGTACCAAGTGTTAGCAAGACTCCATCACATTTAACCCTAATCATATTCAGCTAGTGAGAAAGTAACAGATTTCCCTCCATATTGGCACAATAAAGAATACCACATTATGCATGAGCCTTACCTCTGGGCCATAGGTCTTAAATACTCCCTCATAGATGGCTCCATTTTTCACTTTAAGCTCACACTTGGTCCCCTACAATTAAAGAGGCTTGTCGTTATATACGGTATGTGCCTTTCAGTACAAATTTTAACTTACATGTTCAAAAATATAAGTTCAGAAACCCATTTTTCTGCAAGGCAAACCATTGATTGATCAATCACTTGTTTCCTTTTATGCAACCAGCTGTCTCTACAACAGGCTTTGTTTAATGCTGTATAAACAATTTGAAGAAACAGCATGTGGTAAAACAGACTGCAGTAAATAATGTTCTTACTAACTCACTTAGAGTAAGCATGATTCACATGGCTACTTCATCCAAGGAATTTTGCAACTATGCATATTCTTATAATCATTACACACAGAAAAAAAAAAGGAACAAGGTAGGCACACAGTAAACGTACCACCACTGAAGTCAAGACATGGACCATCCTCATATTTGCATATACACCATTGAAAATGACCTAAAGAAAAGATACAATTAATTTTGATGCTCCCATTTTGAGCACAAAAAAAGATGCCAAATAATGTCTCATCACTGTGGAATACCAATACACTTGTTCCATTCTTAATGCAATTAAAAAGGCGATATCTGGATTTATGCTTTCTCTGGCATTAAAATGCTTTAAAAAGAGGAAACCAAGAAAAAGAAGTGTTAAAGCATTGTGAGGGTTTTTCCTGCATAAGATAAATTCTGGTGCCCACCAATGACATGCCTCAAGAGGAAAAAAACACCATCACTATGTTCAAAAATCTGTATTTTTTTATTTTATTTTATTTTTTAAGTTTTTTAAAATACTCAAGCTTGAAGGTAATTTTGTTTCTCAAATGTATATGAAAAATAACAGGTTACTCACTGCTGCTGGACCTTTGCCACTGTGTCTCCCCCTGAGGGACAGAAAAAAAAATCGCATTTTGATTAAATTGTTGTCAAACTCACCATCAACTGTAAAAAATAAAATAAATAAAGACTTGACTTAGCACATGCGCTGATATGTGCAACTCACTAAGAGAAATCATAAGAGGCAGTGATTAAGATGATACAGAAGTGCACTTGAAGTTAATCAATACAAGCTATATAATTTGCTTTAACCTTAACCTCATTTCTAAAATATACTTTCACAGCATACTGCAAGTATCTGCATATTACAATCACTTGTAGCAAACTACAGAGAACCAGGTTTAAGAATACATGAGGGTCTTATAATGATGCTTTACTGAGATTATGACTGAAGAGGACATGTGAAATGTTTGCAGCTGCAGACATGAAAATGAAATCACTTTGGTTTTATCAAGTATAAGATTTATTACCATCACTATCGATTTCAGCTGTGGAGACATCACCACAACCATCAACACAGCCCTCTTACTTGATCAATTGTTTAAATTGTGGACATTGACTTCATATTTAAGATCGACAGAATTGCTCTTGCAGATCACATTTCCAATGTGCAATGTAAATTCTGAAATTTCCCCAGTGTCTCCAAAACATTATGCTTATAATAATGATGTTTGTGATGCAATCTAGCCAAACACTCAGCCGCTAAGAGTTTTCCCAGGCATGTCCTAAAATGCACCTTGTTCAGCAGCTGGCACATAACCAACCATTCAACGTAAGCAATGGCCACTAACCCCTATATTATATCCGTTGCAGTAAATCAGCCCTAAGCTTTCTAAAACACACTTAGCCATGCCATTTTGAGCTGTAATGTGCAGGTTTTGTGAGCATGGTTATAAACTGGACCAATATTCATTTATAGCATCTTCACGATGAATCCTACGCAGTGAAAGGGGAGTGCTGTCCTAGTGACCGGTGAACAGCAGCCTGACCACCAAAAATCACAGCATGCATGCTGTTCATGCACTGACAGTGTGCTTTATCTTCATCTTGGGACGACGTGTAGAGAGAAAGTCATGCCTCAAGGACACTATTTCTCACGAACAGCAATGGCAACGTCAAGGTTGAAAGCCAGTCGGTCTGTAATTCCCCCTTCTCCTCCTCACCCCCGTTTCCACACCCGCCCCTTTCTTCTGAGCACCCACACGCTTTATATCCATTTCCTGGCAACCCCGTTGCAGCAATGTTGCGGTAACGTACCAAGCTACATGGCAGCCAAAAGACAACAAATGCCGTTGCGTGTCCCCCATTAGCCAACGGTTACAAAACTGAAATGCAAGCATAGGCTGGCAATTGGCTAATTAACGCTAGCTGACTTGGCTTCAAGCTTAGAGTAAACTGATACCAGCAACTTGGCAAGCAGCGTCACTAGTACTACACTCATGTGAGGAAAGATAAATGTCCACCCGAACATGTATTTATGGAAAATCAACCTCGTGGTGGCATGTTTGATTTAACGTGCCAGAGAAGATAATGTCACGTCGAAAGTTGCAACAGCACTGGACCAAGCAGACAGGCAGGCCTCGCTAGCTGAACTGCACAACTGGCTGACCAACACGTCGCAAGGCCCGCACAACGTTCACAAACACGCACTAGTTTTGGACCACTTAACGGCAATGTCATCTCTTACAACCGCTACCGTTTGGCAGTGACTATGTCCAAATATCGAAAACGTGTCAAACCAACCCTCCTTGCTGTGTTTTTGCTTCGCTATGTTAACGTTCTAATTTCACATACCTGCCCAGATTCTGTCTTCCCCCGCCGCTTCCTCCGGCACCGGAGGCGGCGGCGGCACCGGCGGTGCTACCACCGCCGGGCTTGCTGCGATTTCCACCGGCCTTCATTGACATGGTGATCCCATAAAAGACAGCGTCTTTAACAGACCAGTTTCACGCCGCAATTTCTTGACGATGAGACGGTGTGCGGTACCTCACTAACGTTGGGCAATCCGAAGACCTAGCTTAGCCAGCAGGCTAAAGTCAACGTGCCTGTTCAGGAGGATGCTTTGCTAAGCAGCTAGCCTGGCTAACAGTTGCTAGCTAAATTAGCGACCTGTACAATTCCTATTAAAACTGAAAAAAAATATATTTAAAAAAAGACAACACGCTCTAGTAACTTTTCCGAAATGAACATGTGTGTTACACCTCTTGTCAATTTGTTATATAATTATTATCTCAAAATCGGGTTTGCAGCTATCTCGGATTCTTTCCGTTGCTAACAGCGAAAAGACCAAAACAGCCTGAAAGGGGGACAAAAACAGCGGAGGGATATGAGAGGCGTGACGGCTCGCAACACTTCACTCTATATTTTTATACGCTGTGTTATTTGAAAACTATTGATCTTGTAAACAGATGAACATGACCATCTTTAACGTAAAAACCCAATGCAGACATTTGTGTTAAAAGAGACACAGTTACATCATGGCACTATTTTCAGGAAGTCCATGAATTTTCAATTACTATGTAGTGTCATCCACGTGAGCCGGCGAACTCACTACTAACATACACACAAACACACACACACGGCGCGTGTGGGCATAGTGATGGCTAGTATCCACTGAAGCATGAAGGTTTCCAATTAGCAGGATTGGAGGGTCACTTTGAGATAGTCCCATTTTTCGTTAATAACTGGTGTAACTTCCACAATCTTGATATGACAAGACAGCTGTACAAAGAGGATTCCAGTCTAGTAAACTAAACTAAAACAAAGTAAGGATAAAAAAAAGTTTCATCAAATAAAAAACAAAGTAAAATAAAATAAATAAATGGACCTAGAAAACTAACTAGTAGGGCTAAGGGGTGTGTCACAACTCTGTTGCTTGTGAAGCTCGCACACAAGAATTTCACTCGCATGTGCTGTGACAATAAAAGTGATTTGATTTGATTTGAGAAGAGGGGCATTGGGTGGCACCAATCCCCCTAAGATCTTATGTAACAAGTCTAAATACTTTTTCCCACTTTGCAAAACATTTATACAGTGCGTGATTGTGCTTAAATTCTTGTGCAGCATCACTTTATACAAAACAAATCTGCAATAGGAACCAGGGCTGCACATGAGCCTGAAAATTGTCTTTTCTTGCCCATTTCTATACCTTTAAAATTTTATTTTATTTCATTTTCCCACAATGTCAAATATGGTAGAGACAATGTTGTTGCATGGCCAGGTATGGGCTGCCAGTGGAACTGAGTCAGACAAATAGTGCAAGACTGACTGGAATGTAAATGGATAATGACCCAAAGCTTACTGCAAAGGCAACCTAAAAGTTTCTCACGGCAAGAAATGTGATATTCTTCAGTGGCCAAGTTGGTCACCTGATTTCAATCTAACAGAGCATGCTTTTCACTTACTCAAGGGCAGAGCGACACAAACAAGGAGCAACTGGAGGTGGCTGCACTAATGTTTTTCATTTAAAATTTCCACAGTCAAATATTAAATATATTATTGAGAAAAGTTCAAAGGTTTGACCTGTTGGTCTAACATAATGAGTCACTGCATGAAGAAATATCAGGACTTTCTGTTCTATAATAATCAAAATATATTACTTCACAATTTATATGGAACTGAAACATATGTAAAGACCAACAATAAGAGATAAACATAGTCCTTTAAGTAGGTATTGATGGATACATTTGCCACTTTAATGTTGTAGCATGTGGATTAAATGAGATTCATAAATATTTATGTCATGTAAATTATTCAAATGGTATTAATATTGAAGCTATTATTGAAGATGTTATCCTGAACAAAGTGTATGCCTATCAAGTGCTATTTAGTGCTATTTTTCTGTTGTCTTCCTCTTTTGGATTTATTATGGTTGGCAAACATCTTTCAGCTGCATTACTACAATCTGAGCTGGACTGTGGCCCAAAGGTCTGCCATCTAACCATTCTCAAAAAAAGAAAAAGGGAGAATTGCAATGACCAGTATGACCTTTCCTTAATCTTGTCATAACACTTTAGTCTTTCCCATTTTGTCCTCCACAATGTGCGCCCAACTGATGGTTTAGTTAAAACAAGCAAATAAATAAAAACCCCACCCCAAAGCCCTGCTGTGATTACTTTGTTCCATATATTCTTCTTCATCTACCCGACACAGCAAAGAACCCACAGACAAACACATTTGGTGAATTGTAAATAGAATGATTCAGTGCTGCGCAATACTCTGATGCTGTACTTGCTCTGGGATGGATTCTCTGGTATGATGTTTCTTATCTTGACTGGACAAGTTATAATCTTACAAGATAACTTGTGCACACTAAATAAAAGCCCATAAGTGCCTAACACCATCAAATGCATGTGATGGTGATAACTCCACTTATCAAGTTTTATTTTCACCTTGGGTGGTCATAAAATAAAATTCCTTCTTCTCTTGTGCATAACTTGAGCACTAACAAAAGGACTGTATAGTAGTATATGTGGTGCAGCAAGAAATTTCCACCTATTTACGTGCTTGAGCAGCACAGATTTCACTGTATGACATTCTGAGGTGAGAAGAAAACATAATTAGCTGGGTTTTCTGACACTGTTACATATAGCGTTGTAGTAAATTATATATACAATGTGATGTGTCGACACATAACAGCCATCTTAGCAAAGAACCAATTTTAAATTATACCTTTGGGGACTTTGTTATTAGCAGCCTTTCACAAAAATGCATAATTTGTCCCCATTTCTTTTGTTGAATCTCCGAAAAATGCCAAAGAAGGTGATTACCAAAGACAGATAAGCTGGAAATGTGGCAAATCTCAGTATGGTGTGCATATTGAGGAAACTGGACAGGGGAAGGACAACAGAAAAAGCAACCGGCTTAAAGAACTGTTTGCAGCTGATGAACAGTATCTGAAAATCATGTCCTTGAGAAATATGGGGGGAAATGCAGCAAAGATCTGACACAGAACACCTGAGATTTATCTGGTCCTTCAGAGATGCATTTGGTCTGCTGAGCCCTCACCAGAAATGGTCTCAGTTAAAGGGTGCCTGTCAAGAAGAGAAACAGGGAGAAAGGACTCATGTATCAAGAACTAGATGTAAACTAAGTGGCAACAGGTCTGATGGAATGATTAGTGTAAATTTGACATTTTTGGTTCAAATTGTCACGAATATGTACAGAGGAGGTCAGGAGAAAGGTACAACAGTGAGTATCTACAGCCATCTGTAAAACACGCTTGAGGCTCTGTTATGGTTTGAGACTGCATTTCCGCATTTCAGTGATGTTTGGGATCTTATGGAAATTCATGGAATTATGAATCCAGAAAAGTACCACAGTGATCCCAAACACATTTCCAATGCAGTTAAAGCATTGATGGATCCTCAGGTGTCAATATTATTGAAGCAGTGAGGGATCATCTTGAAAAAGAACAGAACAAAAGGCAGCCAACATCCAAAGAAGAGCTTTGACTGTGTTTCAAGAAGCCCGAAGAACTATTCTTGAAGACTACTTAAAGAAATTACAATAAAGTTTGTGTAAAGTTTGTGTCAGGCTGTGTTAAAGAATAAAGACAATCATACCAAATGCTCCCTCCCCCAAATAATTTATTGTTACATTTATTGTTATTTATTACAATTGTTTAGTGAATTGTATTATCCTGCCCCAAAATGAGTCGTTGGTGGGTGAGTACCCGTGCCATGAACAGAAGAGTCTGTTATCTCATTTGACAGTATCTATTTTTCTTGGTATTTCTGATTATTTGATAAAGTCTATATTATGTTAAAGTACATCAAATCTAATTAAATAAATAAAAATTTGAAAGCGAAGGAGAGTTTTTTTCACACTTGGATTTAGCTAAAGCTCATTGGGTGTGCAGGTAATATCTCTGTATAAGAAACATTTTTAACGAAGTCGTGGAAGTCTTATTTTTAGGGGTTACCTGATGGAATACTGCCACCTGGGGGGATAGTTTTTTTTTTTTGGAAGGTAGGTGTCTAACAAATCATCTTAATTAATTAATTTTAGCACATTCTGATATTAATTAAAGTGTGATGGTTGATTTTTTGTTTGCTTGTTTTTTGCTGGCATTTAACTTTTTAAATATAATAAAATTTCCTATAATGTGTAGATTTTTAAGTTGAGCTTAACTATATTTCCGCCAGGGGTAGTTCTGCAGTAGTTCAACTTCTTCCACTGTTAAGTAATCGGTAGTTTGCAATGCTGCTTATGGGACTTGAGTCCGCATTGAAAACTAGGTCCTTATAAGGACCCATTACAGTGTATCCAGTTCAAACGTATTTGATTGTAAAAAATAATTTGCTGCTTCAAAAATACAAAAAACAAATACATGTATTATACGCCGAAAATTACGTGGTGTGTGATAGATTAAAACGTGTAGCCTAACATATTGTTCGAATTTATTAATGTTGTCAATAATTTTGATCAGGCTTTCTGTTCGGACAGGCGTTATGTGTATTCCTCTGGCAAGACCCCTATGGGATTAGCAAAACAGTCCAGAGATGCGGATATCTTTTGGCCACCGCTGAATGCAGTCTCCGATAACTCCTGTCATCTGCTATGTGTTGTTGCTGTTCCATACGCGTTCTGATAGTTATCACGGTCTGCTGAGAATTTTAACATCCCTGGCTTTGACTGGAGCAGGAAAACCGACGCGACTCGGTTAGCTCGTTACCTAGCGTGTCAGAAGGCTCGACGACATAATAGATTGTCCTGCTGCTGAGAACGCGGTGTGCTCTTCTTGTCAGATCAACCCAGGTGTCACCCAGTGTACTATCGCTAATTTTCAGAGAGTATCTTCGTTCCGCCGTATCGTTCACTGTTGTCTTTGTTATGTAATCGACTGCTTTCACCGTGAAATGTAGCAGCATACAGCAGCTTGGCCAGTCTTCAGTGTCTCCGCAGCGTTAGCAGAGCACTGCTCTCACTGCGCTGGCTAAAAATACCACTGTAAGGCCCCCCTGCTCGCTGCGCCTCCAAAAGTGCTGGACTTGTCCCTGTTGGACTTCTCTTTTCTGGTCACCTTGCTCGCAGTTTGCCACTCTACATGGTCACTACAGTGAATTTGAGACGACTGGTAGAGCGAGTCGGGCCCCGAGGTTGTGAGCCGAGCTGGTCTGATCTAACGTTAAATCGTACCAGCTGCTGGGCTTCAGTTTTCCAAAGGAACGGCACTCGGCTTTGGTTGCTCTGTAGCCGAGTATCATTTTTCCCCGATGGCCTTTTCCTGTTATAACTAGTAGTATAGAAAGCCTTGGTGAAGCCCGGGGTACTTTATAAAGGTCAGACAAGACACAAACGCTTCGTTTCCACTGTGTTCAGTCTGAGTTTGGGGAGGCAGACTTCATCTGTCCGGAGCACAAAACCATGTCGGAGGATAACAATGCAGACAAATTCATCAAGGTAACCTAAAATGACACTTCTTCTGCTTGGTTACTGGTCCACTCAAGTGATGGAAATATTATCTTTTTAAAGCTGTTGCTCAATGCATGCTACATGAAGAGCGCAGTTTTATCTTGTTTCATGAGACAGTCATAAACTCATATTTATTGACAGCAGATGAGTTTTATGTGTGATTTGCATGGCAGAAATGTTGAACATGTTTTAAAAAACATAATATTCATTTCTTAGTTTAAACCCATTTAACAATGGTCATGATCATTAACCAGCCTTACTTCCCTGCAAACTGGATCTGGGGTTTGTTCCTGGCTGGCTCCCCTCAGTGTGTCATTGCCTGGCATCTATGTCAACAGTAAAATGTGATCTGGAGTTGCCCTGGCCCCTGCTTTCATGGTTGGGCAAGAGGTACTCTAGAACTGGAGCACACGTTCGCTGAGTAGCTTTTTGCTTAACCCCGACTCTGTTTTATCAATTTCCTGGCTCATTAAATCAAATGCTGGGAAATAATCTTGCATGTTTCCTTGCTCCAGAAAAAAAAAGTATTAAAGCATTACAAATCTGCGTAGTTTTTGATCACTCGTCCTTCAAGTTGTGTGATTAAAGAACCCTGGACTCCCTCTTAAAGTGATGAGATCTGTTGACTTTGTTAGGTTGTGGGGGTTTGCTGACATCATTTGGGTCCCCTTAGAATGAAAAGTCACTGCAAATCAATAGAGTTGTTCTGTTGACTGCGTTTATCTCTTAGTGAAACCATATGGAGGGGTGTTTTTCCAGAATGACAGTGCTTCTGTCTTTTGGTTCAGTGAGTCACCAGTGATTCACTAAACCTCACATTCATCAAACATAGGGTTTGATGAGTGTGAACATCATGTGAATCATATGCTATGGCTTTCACAATCAGCAAGTCTAGTCCCAATTAAACAGCTATGGGAGATTTTGGCCGAATACTCCACCTCGACCAAATAAGAGGATATCTTTTTTTGGATTACTTTAATAGTGTCTTGACACGAAATCGCACTTTCCTGGTTGTCAAGCTGTAGTAAAACATTGTCAAGTGTTGCAACAGTTATATTTTAATCAGCCAATGTTCACATGTCCCAGAAAATTATGTTATAAGGAAAAGGGACTAATGCCAAAAATTTCTGGCCTCAAGTTTGGGGGTTTGTCAAAGAGAACTTGATTTGTTTTATTTTGATTTTTTTTAGTTGATTACTGAACTTGTGTGGGTGAACTTGTCTTTAAATAATTTATTTTGGCACCAGTAGTAGCAGCATGATTTTCCAGGTGCATTTGTGTTATAGCAGCCAAGCTGTCTTTTTTCTAAATCTTTTTTCTGTCAAGGAATGGTACTATTGTGAAACTAGAGCCCATAGATGTATAGCTATTACACCACCCAGTGTTAACACAGTAGGGTTAATGTGTTTCTTTCCATTTAGTATAATGTAACTAGTATCTGCAGTAGTCTTTTGAATATATGTTATGAATATAACATACAGTATGTATTATAATAAACATCATATTCTGTGTACTGGTATAATCACTGCCTGTGTATTGGCATTGATCAAATGTTTGGGGGGGGTTTAGTTTTTTTATACAGTATTTTCTTTTCTTTCTCGTGAGCTAATGATCATAAAGCATGACATACCCCGTGCTGACTGTTGTGAAAGGCACAGATGATTCATAAACTTAAGCCTAGGTCTTTTTTTTAACATTCCTGTCTACCACGGTGGTCTGCCTTTTCTTCAATGTTCTGATATACTATATGGTATTATTTTGTCTTTTTAACAGGAGACATCTATTTTGGACGAGTACAACATAAACTGGACACAGAAACTGGGAGCTGGCATCAGTGGCCCTGTCAGGTAAGTCTTTTTAAAAAGACTTTTCTTTATTCTTGACATTTTATCTTTTCTGCTGCAGTCTGTTGGTGCCAAAATGTGGAACGGGATTATTTTTCTTGAACTATGGCCAGTGTGAGGAGTATTACACAACCAGGAAACATTATCATGATATCTGTTTGTGATTGAGAAATCACCTTTTACCTGTGCTTCTGACGTCTATGGAAATGAGTTATTGTCATTTATTAGTGCTACAGAATCCCACAGGGAGAACTCTTAACACTTCTGGGTTAAACACAACTGTGAGAACGCAGTCAGCGTTAACTGAGGTTACAGTGTAGTTTTGTTTATCCTGAAAATAGATTATTGTGATTCAGAGTATTTTTAAGTAAAGTGATTTGATTGAAGAGGGTGGCAGAGATTGTTGTGTCCCCATGCAGTGCATGATTAAATCTATGTATACATCTGAGTCTCTGAATACACCGCAGAGTCGATGTCAGAGCTGATTTAGATTTATTTGTTAGCTGAGCTATTGACTAGACAAACACGTCTGTATGCATTTCTAGCGGTTCTCTTGCATTAAATTTGCTGTTGCACAGCCTGACCTTATCCTTGGCACGTTAACACATTAAAAATTATAAAAGGACCAGGTGCTTGTCACTTGCTTTAACTGACTGGACCTACTACTCGTGTGTAAGAACATTGCAGCTGGGAGCTTAAAATGTTTGGCACAGGCACGATTTCTGTTGTTTTTGGAGGTGGCTCAGTTGGCACAAGCACAGTCTATGTAATTGCAGCATGGTGGACTTGAATCCCACCCAATGCACGTATCCCTCAAAACCTCAGTGGAAGTCAGTTAAACTGGACTCATTATGTTTTCATTTTGTTATGTTCATGTACACCATATAATAATGGATTGGATTTATATAGCGCTTTTCAAGGCACCCAAAGCGCTTTACAATGCCACTATTCATTCACTCTCACATTCACACACTGGTGGAGGCAAGCTACGGTTGTAGCCACAGCTGCCCTGGGGCAGACTGACAGAAGCCAGGCTGCCATAGCGCGCCATCGGCCCCTCTGGCCCACACCAGACTGTTACTGTTACCATATGAGAAAAAGTATTAGGCTACCTAAACATTACACCTAAAGGCGATTTTCTGACATCATATTCTATTAATATGAGGCATTAATATGAAGTTGGTCCCCATTTGTGGCTATAATAGCTTCCACAATTTTGGAAAGGATTCCTGCAAGATTTTGGGATGTGTCTGTGGGAATTTTTCACCCCACTCGTTTAAAAGAGCATTTATCAGATCAGACACTGAAGAATCCTTTGGTTACTGGTGTAACCCCAGTTCTCTGAAAACCAAGTGAGGTATCTCACTATGGGGAATGACCTCTGAATGACCATTCAGGCTCCACTACCACAACGTCAGAGCAATGACTTCAAGGACATGGGGTTTCCTGACCCCCTTTGTAACAGTCTCTAGCCCCCCACGAGAACCTGGAGTTCTTCAACTCCTAAGAGAAGCATGGAGAAGACGAGGAGGAGGATGTTATCATGGATATCATCAGAGATGATAATAATGAGAATGAGGATGATGCTATGCTGCCCTGGCATCTTGACCTGACAGCTCCATTGGCAGGGAAGCTAAGCCCTCTCCATCTCTCCTGCGAAGTCACTCTAAGTGAGATATGCAAGCATACGTCAATCAAGCTGTCCATTAGCTGGTCTATAGCTTCTAGTTTATCCCAAAGGTGTCAGGGCAGACAAGTTCTTTCATAGCAGAGTCAAACATTAAAACTCGAAAAATGGAACTAAGAGGCCCAGGTAGACCCCAGAAAAAATAGTCCCATAGCATTATTCTTCTTCCACCAAACTTAACACCTGGCATAGTGCAGTCAGGTCAGTAATGTTCTCCTGGCATTCTCCAAACCTAGACTTGTCCAGAGTCCAGTAGTGGTGTGCTTTACACCACTCCATCCAACACTTGGCATTGTGCCATAATGAGGTAAGTATGTGTGCAAGTAACCTCAGTTACTCAGTTCAGTTTCAGATGTTTTTGTCTCTACTCTTGCTTCTTTATGGCGTCAATGATAATATGGTCGTTTCAGGCATGCAGCTCTGGCTGTGAGCACAGCAGCTCCACACAGCTGCTCTGGAAGACAATCTGTTAGCAAGAGGCAGCCAGTCCAAAAGAAAGTTCCTTTAACAGGACGGTGGCCCTAAGCAGAGTTTGGGAGTTCAGCATTTGTGCCCATTTGTGCAGGTTCTTTTGGCATTGCAGAATGAAAGTTTAAAAATGCGTAGACATGCTGTAAAATACACAGCAGCGTGTGGGCATGGTAGGTTTCTTTCAAGCCTGTTGCACAAGCCTGTTGCGCCCATATTGATGGGAACAGTTGAGAGGGACAAGAAACATGAAGTGCGAGAAGCGAGTGGAATACAACAAATGGTCAGACTCGCTGGGATTCAGTTCACAGACTCACTGTTAAAAGCATTACTACCCATGTGTTGTGTAAACTAACAGCTTAAAATCGTAATCCTCTTGAAGAAAGTGAGTTTATTTCCAATTCCTTGGCTTTGTTGGGTTTAGTCTACTGGTGGATACACAAGGGATCAATTATAAAACATAGCAGTTTGCTTAAGTCGTCCATTTCCCTTCTATATTCCTCTAATTGTCTTCACACTGTAAAATGGGGAGTAATCGATCACAGGAAAGCTTATACCGCATATGAATAAGTAGCAATCACTGTTATAAATGACTCCTTTTAATATTAAAAATTAGTAAACGCTGCATTGCCCTGCTTCACTGGGATATCTGTTCACAGGAATGACTTTTAGATTCATTCTGTTTCTGCTGAACTTTACAGAGAGGCAGCAGCTCTGCCAGCAGATTTAAGTCTGTTTATGCTATACACAGTCTTTTTAGTGCAGGTCTGTCTTGCTGATTCTAGTTAGATGCCAGTGGTAATATATCAGTGTCTGCCACTGACTTCTTCTGCTCATTCTGCACTTTGAGGCTATCATTAGTCTGGATCAAGCGAGAGCAATCTGTTATTACCCAATGTGTATATTTTTGGCCTTGAGTGATGAGAATACAGTGAAATTGACTCATCAGGCCACCATGTAAACATGCTGGTATGATTCATGCTATTTTTTTTTGAGCAACTTTTACTCACCTCGTGTTTTATATTTCTAACTCGGTTTTTTGCTCAGAACTCTTATTACTTCCTTCTTACCTGCCTCCGTCTGCTAGCACATTCATGTCTTTTACTGTATCCCCCACCACCGGACTAATTCTGTCATTCATTTGGGAAGGTATTGGTTTCTAGTGAAGTGAACTTTGGCCAGAGCTGAATGTTTCTCCCAGTAATACTTTAATAGTGTAATCTGAGTTCAAAGTAAGTGTTTAAAGTGAATATTTGAGCCCCTGTAGATTAGAGGAGAGGGAAAGGGAGTTATTAGATTCTTCCAAAAATGAATTATGTATCTGCACGTTTCATATTTAATGAGTGTGCAGTTCAAAATGTGGATTGAGGAAACCCATTTCCAGGAGTTATTTACTTCATTTTATCCTTGTGACGATGAAAAATATGCATCCACAGATGACTTTTCCTTTGGTTTACTCTACATACAAAGATGCAGAGCAGATTCACCATTCCCACAACAAACTTTGATATTTACAAAATAAAGTAAATCCAGCTAGTCAGCTGATGTCTTCTCTGTGCTTCTGTTTGGCCTTATTTAATTCAACATCAGATCATATCCAGGCGGTATGTAGGAGTGTAATAGTCTAAAACACCACGTTAGCACACAGAAACTACCTTTACAACTTTAAAGTCTTTTAAATAAAATAAGAGCGCCTATGCAAATATAAATTCAAGCTTTACAGATAAAGTATTTACACATCCACAGATTATAAATATAAGTCCTAAAGTGATTAGTCTATTAACAGAAGAATATTTATTTTAAATAACATGCAAATAATTAGTTGTCTGCAGACAAAATATATATCTGAAACTAGGTCTGTGCAATATGACCAAAATCTCATATCCCGATATCAGAATTCTATCGTCCCGATACCGATATAAATCACAAAAATGTAACATTTTCTGTAAATTCTGTGGATCTCGGGCAGCTCGACTTGCGGAAAGTGTTTCCAGCTGCGCGTCATGTAGCTGGAGTCCAGTGTTTTAACAGATGCATGAAACTATACATTTCTAGACATAAGTTGTAACGGCCGCCGTTTTCTTTGTATTTATCACACGGCGTGCTGCGGGGAAAAGCCTGTTCTAACGTTTGAGTCTAAGGTTTATTTTTTAGCACCTGGCGGCTCTTTTTTTACTTCTTATCCGTAAATAATCTGCTCTTTCACGTGATTCAGTTTATTTTGTAAAGTCTCAACAGGATCTTGAGCTTTATTGTGAAAGGTTTATGTGGAACATAAACAAGCGGACACGCGATGGTTTTAACGTCGTTGTTGCTAACGACAGCCACTACAGTGACCATCAAAATAATGAAAAAGTATTACCGTAAACAGTTTATTTTGCGACACCAAGGAACAAATGATAGCGTAAAATGAAACATAGACGTTTTTATATCGTCATCCGATATATATCGTTATATGAACAGCCCTATCTGAAACTGTAGATACTGTTGAATTATGTTTTTTATCTACTTTAAAGCTTTTTGTAAGGGTGAAATGGCATCTCAAGTTAAAAGAAAAAGAAGTGTCCAGACATTGTCAGCCTACACATTGTCCCTCATTGATATCAGCTGTTTTGTTTAAGTAAAGGACACTGGACACTGGACACTGTCTGGCATTTTATTTGTTGTGGATTTGGGGAATGCAGTTTTATCTGACTGGACTTGATTGTAATCTTGTTTCTTAATCAGATAGGTAGATGGGAATGCTGTAAAATGCTTGGATGGTTGTTTTATGTGACATAGTGGTTTAATGATTTCACCTGTGACCTCATGTAGAGGAGCTGGTTGCAGGTATAAGAGAGACGCCTTTTAATGATTTAGTGTGTTTATCAGGATGTTGTGAAAAGCTGGCAAGGCTTAAATCGTTTTCAGGTGAAACTGTAAATAATTAAGCCAATTTGCTATAAAGTTATGTCAATAACGTGTTAAAGAGTTTGCACAGTTTTTAGGTTTTAATCTGAATATATTAGATCACGTAATACAGATGAGTGACAAGCAGAGCAACTGATTGTTAATAGAAACACCAGAAAATTAGAAAAGTCCTGTGAGTTTAGATATATTTAATTCCTGATTGTTAGCACAGGCACACATCTGACACGTCTATCATGGTGCGTGGGGTGTTTGTCGATACTTGTTTTCTTTTTTTGCAGAGTTTGTGTGAAGAAGTCAACTCAGGAACGCCTGGCCCTGAAGATCCTTATTGATCGCCCCAAGGCCAGAAATGAGGTTAGAGGAAACACTGTCATGGCTGTGATTAATACCTGCTGTTTGTTGTCTGGGGCTGTGTCAGCATGCTTTGTTCTGCCTGCCTGTTATCAGTCTGTATTAATTCCGGTTTTGTTTGTTTTTTCTTCCTTGCTTCTCTTGTACTTCAGCCTGTTTGTATGAGCGCCTTTGTCTGCAACGCTGTCTCCCTGCAGTGAACAGTTTGTCTTAGCAGCCTCTCCGTGTCATTAGCAGCCCCGTGTTTTGATCAAGCAGCTTATGCAGCAGTTAAGCAGTGCAGTCAAAACAAGCTACACAGACTTGGTGTTGGCGTACTGTCTTTGTCTGTCTTGCAATCTGCTTTTTTCTGAGTCTGACACTGTATAATTTCCGATGGTCTAATTATTTAGAAGAATTCTTGGTATTTGCAGCTGCTTAATTTGCATTTACATTTGCAGAATTTGTCAATTTTTGGCATTCATTGGTAACGAATGTGCATTAGTTGACTCATCTGCTTAATAAAACCAGTAAAGCAGTGGAAACGTGTAATAAAATGATTTCTGTGTCAGCTTTGATGTAGTTTAAACATTTGAATACTAATAGATGTCATTGATCTCACATTAAATTTCTCTTTTTGCCTGGGAAGTGCCGACACTGCACATCAGAGTGACTGTACTGATGATATGATGCTATTCTCTGTTGCAATGACTTTAACCTGGCTTAAACATGGAGAATTTAAACTTAAGAGAGTTACTCTAAATTCACTTTGCTTGTTTTCTCTCCAGGTGCGTCTCCATATGATGTGTGCCAACCACCCAAACATAGTGCAAATCCTGGAAGTTTATGCCAACAGTGTTCAATTCCCCCATGAATCCAGCCCAAGGTGAGGCGCTCAGTCTGTTTTTGTAGGATTCAGTGAATCTCTTGTCATAAAAGAAAGAATTTAACATATCTCCATCTCCTGGTTTTCACGGTTTCCTCCAATCGTTCTTCACAGAGCGAGGCTCCTGATTGTTATGGAAATGATGGAGGGTGGCGAGCTGTTCCACAGAATCAGTCAGCACAGGCACTTTACTGAAAAGATGGCCAGTCAGGTCACCAAACAGGTAGGTGAACAGACCTAACTGTGGTCCACCTTTATCTTGTGTTTTATGACATCGTCTGTCTTTTCCTTTAAAGCTGCAGTAACATGTCACACAGCCTCGCCTTGTCATTACTACCTGCTGTTTGGATTAAGTGGCACACACCAGTTCAACCCTAGGCTGTTTTTAATAAATCTATAGATGGTGTCTCAGTTTTATGTCTCCCTCCCTGTAGATCAGCCAAGCGTTGGAGCATTGTCACTCTCTAAATATTGCACATCGTGACCTGAAGCCAGAGAACCTTCTCTTCAAAGATAACTCTCTGGTAAGCTCCTGATGCTGCGTTGTTGCACACACAGATGTAAATACTGCAGTTTTGAAGTAACGTTAAAGCTGCCACAGCCAATTACTTTTAGCTAATTAATTATTTATACAAAATACAGAATGAAATGCAAAAGAGTAGAAGCTTTGCTAGACTTTTCAACACAGTGGATCAAAGGGTTTTTTTGGGGGGTTTTTTTTCTCAGACTATATCTAGCAGAGTTTGGCAAAGATAATGTAGAATTAGAAAATCTGCAGTGGCTGTGACAGACTTGGAAATCAATTCTGCTCTGGCAGCAATTTCAGTAATGTCCCAAAGGTGTTCCAGCTAAGAAATCCCATCAAGTGAAACTCCGTGAAGCCCCAGAGAAAATATCTTACATGAAGTTGCTAATAAAAAGTTTTTATGCTCAAAACATATTCGTATCTCTCATTCGGTGATTCTGTCTGTTCTGCAGGATGCACCTGTGAAGCTGTGTGACTTTGGCTTTGCCAAAATCGACCAAGGAGACTTGATGACCCCTCAGTTTACTCCTTACTACGTAGCACCTCAGGTTAAAAAAAAAAAAGATGCACTTGCTTTCTCATTCCACTGACGGCTGACACATCATTAACGACTGAATGCATCATATCTTAATGATGTATTCTGGCCCTGTTTTCTGTACAGGTACTTGAGGCTCAAAGAAGGCACCAGAAGGAAAAGTCTGGAATTATACCTACCTCACCCACTCCTTACACCTATAACAAGGCAAGACTCATATCTGGGATTCCTGCTGCAGGTGCGTCAGGCCTGGTTCACTGGTGAATTATTTTTTAAAAGGTTTCTTTTCTGTCTACAGAGCTGTGACTTGTGGTCTCTCGGTGTGATTATCTACGTAATGCTGTGTGGCTACCCTCCGTTCTACTCCAAGCATCACAGTCGCACCATCCCAAAGGACATGAGGAAGAAGATTATGACCGGCAGCTTTGACTTTCCCGAAGACGAGTGGAGCCAGATCTCTGAGATGGCCAAGGACATTGTACGCAAGTAAGTCTTCTTCCTATTTCTATTCTTTGTCTACCTACAGGATTTTTTTCTATAACCTAATAGATTATCACACGTCCTTCATTATGAAACGATTTCAGACCTCAGTCACCTTTTTCTTAAATATTAAGTTTGTATGTATCAGAGTTCAGATGAGCAGCTCCAACATGAGAAATAAATGGAAAATCGGGGTGCCACTTTAGCTCTCTGAGGGCACAGGGCTGGGTTTGTCTTCATATGATCTTATTTCCAGCTTCCTGTTGTTTCTCTACTCTCCTATCACAATAAAAACTAAAAAAAAGCCTTCAAATGATCTAAAATAAATAAATGACCAAAATAAAATTAGATTAAAATAGTCATTCACGCCAATAACACTCTGCACAAGTTTTGCTTTTTGCCATGAAAACTCTTTTAAATGTCCTTCATTGTCCTTTGTGACCTTTTCTTTATAATTGAAGAAAACTGAAGAATCACATGACCCCCATCAAGCCCCCCCCCCTTTTTTTTTTTTTTGTGAGTAGGCACAGAGCCTAATAACAACGAGACTTTGCAATCCCTACTGTCGTAACCATTATCTCTGATTTATGGTTTAGGTTTGTCAATCCAGTTGATGCAAAGAATACCTGACTTTGTCCAGCATATTTTGTAGTACACCCCTCAGCAGACTCATTAACTCTCCTGTCATCTTGTTTACCCCATATTGCCTTCCTTTTCTCCTCTGTCTTCCTTGTGTTTATTCGTCCCATCCCTCTGTTAGTCTCACTCATTCACTCTTTTTCTGACCCACATGTATTTTCTGTTGCCTCTTTGTTTCCTCCCTGCAGGCTGCTGAAGGTGAAGCCAGAGGAGAGGCTGACAATCGAGGGAGTCTTGGCTCATCCTTGGCTTAACTGCACCGAGGCTCTTGACAACGTGCTGCCCTCGGCACAGATGATGATGGATAAGGTGAGTGCATTGCGTCAGTGATCTGACTGGCAGAGGAAACTGCTAAATGAGTATTCTTAATTATTATAATATAACAGACGTATAGCCCTCCTTAGGCAGAAATTTAGATACCAGCTTTGACTGTCCTCTTTCTGCTTCCCAGGCGGTAGTTGCAGGGATTCAGCAGGCCCACGCAGAGCAGCTGGCCAACATGAGAATTCAGGATCTGAATGTCAGCCTGAAGCCCCTAAACTCTGTCAACAACCCAATCCTCAGGAAGCGGAAACTTCTAGGGTATAGTTGCTGTTTTGTTTTGTTTTCTTTGTGTGTGTGTGTGTATCCAAAGTTTTTTTTATTTATTTGGAAGTCCTTGTATTTAAAAAAAAAAAAAAAAAGAAAAAGAAAAAAAAAAAAGATCTGCTCTGAAATATGTTTTTCTGTCCATGTTGCAGCCCAAAGCCCAGTGACAGTTTCTTCATTCACGACCCAGAAAACGGAGGGGAAGACTCCAACGTAGCACTGGAAAAATTACGAGATGTCATTGCACAGTGTATACTACCACAAGCTGGTCAGTAAACCCACGCCGGTATACAACTAGCATTTTAATGAAGAAGTATGAAAAGTTGTGCTGGCTTGTTGAGTTTGGTGTCTGTTTTTCACTTCAATTCAACTAAGAAGCATTTTGGCAGTCTGTGATGAAAAGTAAACATAAGTACAGAGGAACAGATGATCAGCTAAGCTTTTTTTTTTTTTCCAAACCTTTAATTGGTTGTAACGTAACTTGAAAATGCAGAGAAACTCACTGATTTTTGAACATTTATGACTAATAATTGCTGGAATTCTAATCAGGCTGTATAAGGTTATAGACACTCACTGACCACTTTATTAGGTACACCTTTCTAGTATTTTGTTGGACCTTGTTTTTTCCTCCAGAACTGCTTTAATTCTTCATTAATTCTTCAGCAAGGTGCTGGAAACATTCCTCAGAGATTTTGGTGCATTTTGACATGATGGCATCAAAGAGTTGCTGCAGATTTGGCATGATGGATGTGCAGGCAGCAATCTCTTGTTCCACCTCAAAGGTGCTTTATTGGACTGAGATCTGGAGACTGTGCAGGTCCTCTGAGTATAAAGAACTCATTGTCATGTTTAAGAAATCAGTTGGGGCTTTGTGACATTAAGCTGCTGGAAGCAGCCATTGGAAGATGGGTACACTGTAGCCATAAAATCATGGATATCATGAGCAGTAACACTGCCGTAGGCTGTGTTAAACTGATGCTCACTTGGTATTAAGGGAGCTAAAGTGTGCCAATAAAATATCCCCCACATCTTTACATTGTTCAATTTTGGTGAGCCTGTGTGACTTACAGCCTCTGTTTTCTGTTCTCAGCTGATGTGATTGGCTCCAGGTTTGGTTTTCTGCTGATGTAGCTCAACTGCTTCAACATTTGACATGTTGTGTATTCAGAGATGCTCTTCTGCATACCTTGGTTGTAACGAGTGGTTATTTGAATTACCGTTGCCTTCCTGTCAGCTCAAAGCTGTCCGTCTAGCATCAACAAGGCATTTTTTAGTCTCTGTAAACGCCAGAGATGTTAGTGTGCGAAATCACTTTCCTTCCCTGTGACTAATTTTTTTGCTTCCATGTGATTGGCTGATTAGATATTTGCATTAAGGAGGAGTTGAATAGGTGTACCTAACAAAGTGGCCATGGATAGTGTACATTAAAGTCTATATGGAGTCTGCTTGTGATTTTTTTCTGTTGACAATGTTGCACATCTCTCAGAGAGGGGAAAAAAACAACAACTTCTGAAGTTAAAAAAATAATAATTTTTGTGCAGGAGAGAACGAGGATGAGAAGCTGAATGAAGTGATGTATGATGCCTGGAGGTTCAACAGAGACTGTAAGCTGCTGAGGGATGGCCTGCAGGGGCTCAGTTGGGACGGTCAGTGTTGCTTGCTCTCTCTAAAGTCATCCATGTTTTTTTTTCATTCACTTTTCAGGTGTGAGCTTATGTGTGGTGAATGAATAGCTTATTGCAAAGATCAGAAAAGACTGTATAAACAATATCGCTGCACCCCTAATTATTCAAATTGACAAAAATCTACAGAAACCAGATTAATTGTCTCTGTTATTATAAGATTAGGGGGAAAAGACTAAGCATGGCTCTCATTTAGAAGTGTAATTTTATTGTTACCAGTTACCAGATCCTTAACCAGCAGATTTTCATTGCAGGACGAGCCTTCTCCGATAAAGTCGACCGCTTGAAGTTGGCTGAAATAGTGAAACAGGCCATCGAAGAGAAGACAAATCTCCAAGAATCTCATTAGCAGCTGCTGTCTTTCTATCTTCTTTTTATATTGTTTGTTATTACCCTTTTTAACTCATATCTGTAAAAAAGCTTTTTTATGTATAAATTTTTTTTCTTTTCGTAAATTTACTTGCAAGATTTATTGTCAAACTGTTGCAAGAGCTATTGTACAGCTGTAGATATATTTCAAAGATGACTCATTGGTACTATAAAATTTTTTTTTATGGATACTTGCAAAGAACGTGGGGAGAAAAAAACCAACAACTATATTTTCATTTTTGCAAAAAAAAAAGAAAAAAAAAAAGCAAGACCAAAAAAATGAAAATCTGTGAAAGAAATTATTTTCTGGGAGGAAATTTTTATTAGCTGTTTGTCCAGCTTATTCAAGATGTCATGTGTTTTATCCCAGTTATTTCATTTTATTCTATTTTATGTTATTTTATTTTAACCTTGCTAAGGAATGTATTTATTTAAACAAAATTCCATTATTTTATACCTTACTCGTAGGTTGGGGTCCGAAAGTTGACAGAAGCACTCTACAATGTGATTTTGTTCTTCCACACACCTTTAAAATCTCACGCTAGAGAGAAATGGTCTGAAGCTTTGGGTTTTCCGTCGTCTCGTGCGTCTTTCCCTCGACCTTTGTTGTTTAGAGGTTGGGGAGAAGCAGAAATGCGGGTAAAAGAAGGCATCATAAATCAGAAAAATGGAGGCAGATTTGCTCATTTTTTTCCACAGTACCTCTCTTCCAACTAAATTTATTAGTTATTAAATTGTTTGAGCCAAAAAAATAAAATCTGAATACCTTTTTTATGAGCTTTAGTTAAGACGTTCTCAGACTTTTTCAAAGCCCCCCAAAAATCCCCCTCCCCTTTCAAAAACATTAATAAAAGTAACAATGTGTTTTTCTGATTTCTGATGGTTTGGATGAGAGTCCACTGTTTTATTTCAAGTTGTTTATCTGTGAAACTGACACAATCTCTGCTGCTTTCACGTCACAGTTGTATCTGCTGGAATTTAGACCTGCATAGTTAATATTTGAACTCTTTCCTAGCAGGAGAGGTTGTTACTTGAGCTCAAAGAAACACACACACAAAAGAAACCCCCCTGGTGATTTTGGTCCAGTGTGGTCTTAGACCAGAGCAGATCAGGGGGGAAGGACTGGATTTCAGTGTTGTAACTTGATGTTCAACTGAATGTGCAATAGGGGCTATAATGTGATCATGCCGCCCCCCCCCCCCCCATGCATGTACATACTGAGACCGTACTTATCTAATGTGTCAGTATTACTGTTTATCAGAGGCCTTCCATGTTTCATGTCATTTCATTTCAGAGGTTTGAATACCCAGAAATGTCCCCACATCCTCACCCTTAAGGTGTGATTAATGTCATATTGTTAGTTGACTGGTCAGAGTGAAATCTTCACTACACTGTTTGACTCTTGTGGTCTACTCATATCTAACAATAATATCCTTTAAAAGAGGCGTTTGGAGAAAGGGTTCCTCTTAAGGTGTTTGAATGAGGCCACACTGAGTTTGCTGAACAGCTGGAAATGTTTATTTTGTGTTTTGGAAAACCTCGTCTGTCCTGAGATAATTCTTTGATGAAGTCTTTTACAGAACTTTTTCTGTGAACATAAATTCTTGTCAAGATTACTGCATTAACTATGTGATCTTCATTAAAAAGAAGTGTTTCTTCTGAGTAATTTGCAAACACTGGTGCAATATATCATCACTGTCATCGCTGCTCTCTGACTTTTTCTCCCCTTTTTTGGGGGGACATGGTCAGATTTTAAACTCATTGCATTATCATAAAAAAAAGCATAGTTTCAGCCTAAATGTCTGCTTTTCTTAATATTTATTTCTTTGGAGGCAGGAGATGGCAATCATGTTGAAAGCTGATACGAACAAAAAAGTGCAAGTCTTCCTTTTTATGTCTGTATTCAAATTTAGGTGGCGCCGACAATTGGGTGGGATCATTTTCACTTTCTTTCAGTTCCCCTTAATGATAACCACAGCTTGTGTTTAAAAAGGCCTTATTCAAGTTTCACACTCAAATGTGCCTTGTTTGAAAGGGCGGCATCTCCATCCTTTACTTAGTTGGAAATAATTGACAGGAATTAGAAGCTTCTGGCTGTAATTTGCTGGTTTTTTTTATATGAAAATATGAAGGTTATGGATTTGACAACACAAATTAAAGTAGCACCATATTAGCAGAAAAAAAGTGTCCTTTGGAAAAAGATTTTTTTTTTTCTTCTAATACCTGAAAGATTAGATTAGTTTGTAAAATGCTCCACTGGGTATGTTTACACAGCAACAAGTTCTGCCCACAGATGCCTCTAAAAGTAAAAAAATAGGTCTCGAATCTGATGTGTTTTTGAAAAAAAAAAAAAAAGTTTAAGAACCTAGTTTCCCCTTCACACAGGGTGCTTTATGTGTTGTAGAGTCTACAATGTAGACCATTTATGTAACCAATGGGCTCAACTGGTCGCCTGTAACGGCCTGAACCGCAGTCTGACAGAAACGTCACGGAAAATGAGGAAATGTGGTTTTTGCATTTTCAGAACAAGGGTATCAGACTCATCTTTGCTCATAAGTGACTTACAGCTCAAGTGGGCCGCCTGCATCGCTGAAGCTTCTGACTAATTGTTCCCCTTTCTTTTTGTGAAGAGCAGTTTCAGTACATTCAGGTTATTGCTAATGATCTATTTATAAAACTGATGATGCGCAAACTGAAACATCTTTAAGAAAAATGGTTGTTTTTCCACATTCAGACTAATGATGATTCAGATGGACAATAACACTTTCATCATTGTTTATTCAGAACGTTTTGCTTACCGGTGCAAAAGAAAATGACAACCTAAAATTAATGTCTTCTTTGCAAATTTCACACTTGGAAAAGTTATGCAACAAGCCTGATTGGATCCTTTGGCAGGCTGGTTCTGGCCTGTGGACCATAAGTTTGACACCCTTGCTTTAAAAAGAGAGATGAAAAGTGTGTTTTAGTAAGTCTTACAAGTACTGCTACTTTAAATCCTGCAGAATTTCTAGAGCTTCTTGAAAAGAGTGGACATGATTTGGGTTTTTTTTTTTATTTGACTGTGTGAACCTGTGTAATTAATTTATAAATATATACATATATGTATGCCTCTGTGTGTGGTTCACTATGAAGAACCTTCTTTGTATCTCTGGAGGTCAATCAGAGCTTCTTTAATGGCTTCCACAGATAATGTGGAATCCACAGATAGCATCATTTGTATCTTTTGCTACCTGACAGTGAGCCGTGTATTTATTACCAGTTTTTTACTGTGAAGTCAAGGCATGCATCTTTATATTGATAGTTCTAGGAGTGAAGCGCAGTCCTGCTGAGACACCATTTACATGCTGTTTGCTGCTCGGTGTTACTAAACATCCTGCTGGGTAGATTTTTTTCAAAGAGACTACATTCTTTTACCACTCAGCTGCAGAAATGTTTTATTAAATATTAGGTAAAATCTAGTTTTCATCTGCTCTTCCTTGTCTGCTGAATGAAGATAAATTAGTTTCATAATTTTATATAAGGAAAAAGGACATTTCTTTAAAAAAAAGCAAAAACGTTGTCCCAGCAAAGAATAATCAAGTCCTAAAAGAATACAAAAAAGAACCAACTCATTCAAAAAAAGAAGAATTTTCTTTTTCAGCTCTTGATTAAATAAAAGCAGTTGCTTCCCTTTCTTCTGCTGTATAGGAAACATGTTCAGTAACTGTTTGGTTTATTTATTTATTTTTGCATTTGGCATTGAATGGATGTAGAAAAACAAAGTTCTTACTATATCAGGAGGAAACTGAGGAAGAACACGATGTCCTGGTTCTGCTCTACCTGTCCTCTTAGTTTCTCTGGTCCTGCAGTCATGTAGCATGAATCCCTCATCAAAGACTTGCTGTATTTTTGGGTTCTTGTATTTTTTGCCTTTGTGGAATGTCATCAACATGCCGACTTTGTAATAAAGGAAATCTTTAACTTTTATGAATTTATTTATGTTGGTCTGAGGAAACTTTTTGGAACATGTTCTTTATTGGATTATTATAATTATTAGAGTTTACAACCTTATTACATGTTTTCACATGTGCATTTAGTAATGAGAGGAATTTGTTTGGATGAGAGGCTATGAGTAGTTAATTACACTCACTGCTCACTTTGAGTATGCCTTAGTACCGTACATAGTTGGACACCCTTTTGCCTTCTGAGTTGCCCTAATTCATCATGTGATTCATAAGTTGCCAGAAACATCCCTCGGAGATTTTGGTCCATTTTCAGATGATGATATCGTACAGCTGGTGCCGCAAATCCATAACGTGAATCTCCCGTTCCACTACATACTGTGTTGAGCAACCATCAGAAGACAGGTACACATAACGTTCAACAATTTATTAATAATAATACTTAGACAGGCTGTAGTGTTTAAATGATGCTCAGTTGGTCATAGGCTAATAAATTATCCCCCACACTTTTCCGAACTGCATGATTGAGCCACATTCAAAGTTTCTTCCCCGTTGTGATGCTCAGTGTGAATGCAGACCGTGTCTACATGCAGAGTTGCTGCCGTGTGACTGAAGGATTTGATACCTGTGTTAAAGCTGAACAAGTGTACCCAATAAAGTGGTCAGTAAGTACATAATCCCACTGCACTGCTTCTGTCAAGACACATTTCTCTATTTTCTTTCAAAAATATCCATTCAGTGTACATAAGTTAAAAAAAAAAAATCTTTATTTGAGATTGAAGAAAGAGCAGACAGAAATCCTGAACAGTCCTCTTAAGAAATTCATAACCTCTGAAGACAAACATGTTCACACTGAAGAAGAGAAAAACAACCGCAAACACTCGCACGAATTTACATTTAAGGCACTTTTCCCCCTCAATCTGTTGGAAAGCAGCAATAAAACCAGAAATATGCTCACAAGATGGAAATCAAAAGCTTGAAAGAGTTCAGAGTAATGTTTAGTTTACATGAGGAATATTATTTTTAATTACAGTGAGCTGAAAGCAGGCTCTTAACAGCGGTGGAAATGTTATAAAAACACAAGCAGTATAGAGTTCAACAAGTGAGTTTACTGCTAGATGAGATGCTTACACATACTCCGGCCACATTAAGCCCATTTATGCACATCGGTTGCATGCATAATTTAAGTGTTGAGAATATATGTGGGGAAATCTATTAGGGGGGGAAATGTTGGAGCTAAATACATGTTTAATAGTCTTCCTAATGTACATAAAGGTTTGTAGTTGTGGTAATGTGTTTCCAATTCCTTCTGCTCATGTTTGTAGTTCAGCAATTTAAGTGGAGCTTGAAAAACTTAAGTAGAAACACACCAGATCAATGTTTAATCTGCATTGGCACTTTAATAGGTTAAACATAAGCTGTATGTTTGGAATGTGTTTCTAAGAGTTTTGGTCCCTTTTCTGCTACTACATATACTCTGCCCTTCAGCCCACAGTGCACAATCGATCCTCCAAGACAAATCCCCCACGTGTGGAAATCCACTCGGGGTAGAAAAAGCAGGCCAACTGTAAAACACACTAATTCAAAGCTCAGAGACTCGCACTGAAGTGAGGCTGAGGGCAGAGGAGTGAGGTGTTTGAACAAAATAACTGAACTAAAATGAAGTTACAGTTACACAGCAATTCCACTTTAGGTCCTGTAATAAGACTCTGCAAGGATCACGAGCCCCAAACCCAATGGAAGACAGAGGTAATGGTTTAATGGGGCCAGCTCAGTCAGAGTCCTCATCGTCCAAATACTCTTCAGCATTGCTGTGTATGCGGGTGGTTTCTGCAACACAGGAAATGGATAGTTAATGACAAACATACTGCACTATTTTTACATATTATGTGTAACTGCATCATCTCTGTACACTTCATGTCTTTCCTCAACTGACGAATGGGGGGGGGGAGAGAAATAATAATATTTTATTTTTATATATATATATATATATATATATATATATATATATATATATATATATATATATATATATATATATATATATATATATATATATATATATATATTAGGGGTGCAACGATACACAAAATTCACGGTTCGGTTCGATACTTTGGTGTCACGGTTCGATATTTTTTCGATACAAAAAAATGTTCATGCCTTTTTAATTTGTCATTTATTAAAATTATAAATATATATTTTAACTCAAAAGTACAGTTTTTAAATTTAACCCTAACCCTTGTGCGCGTTTTTTATTTTGACAGCGAATGCGCACCTGCGGACCACTTATGTGCACCCCTGGTTATTTAGCTCGTCATATTGCAGCCACAGAAATTCTTTTGTCCATGAAACCATAAAGCTGCACTTTCTTTTTGCCTTATAGTCTGATTTGTCATAACTTCTCCGTTTTGTGGTAAGCTTTTCTTTGGCTGTCACTTCTTCACCCTGACCTGTCTTATTTGGCTCAGCAGAACTAAAATATATATATACACTGCTACTTTTACACACGACTCACATAAGCTCAGCGATTCTCTGCGCGATCAACCTCTCACATGTTTAAGCTTGCTGCGGGAGATTTCACTTGTCATGTTTGCATAGTAAGCTAACGATTAATAAGACGATGTCAGAGGAATTGGTGCACAAATTATCATCACTCACAGATCAGTGCTGTCATTGCAAAGTGAAAGCAAAAAAACAAGCGCAAATTCAAACGCGATTTCAATATGTCACATATTGACAGTGGCTCACCGATGCCAATGACATAATTACCCAGCTACATTTCTGAAAGAATGCAAAAGCATTGACATATATTTTTCCTACAATAGCCCGACGGGCAGGGCAGAGAGATTTTTGTAGCCCGACTGGAAAGATCGCTAGCTCCGGGACGTCGGGCTAGCGATTTTGCAAGCCCTGTATCTGATTGAGGAATCACTCATCTTTGGAAAAGAGAGTTTATTACAGAGAAATGTCTCTTTCCAAAATAAAAGCTATACTATCCGCTTCTTCTGGGCTATATTCTCAGCAGCATAAGGAGAATCACGTGCTAACAGCTGTCTAAATGACTCGGCTAAAGTTAGTAGCATGCTTGTTGTTTTTGTCTTTGCACTAGGATGATGTCGGCGTAAATGTGCAGTCATATTCGTTGTGTTCCCACTAGTGCTTTCAGGTTAATCTCGTTGAAATGACCTTAACGCCACAACACGGCAAATCTCCGTTAACGAGCTACCGCCGATCGCCCTGTGCATGGGGCTAGACGGCCAACACGTTAACGAGCTAACTGCGCTAACACACTAGCTCCCACCCATGTAATTGAGCATTGCATGGCACATCCAACATACTGTTTTACTTTAGTCCATGACTCGCTTACCTTCAGGGTCATACGTCACATGAAAACCAAAATAATTCCAAACGCCAGATCTGAATGAGGGTGGGGGAGGTCCATCTTGCAAGGAGAGCTTAACTTCTGTCTCGCTAGCTTGCCCTGCGCTCTTCCTCCTGACTATGCTGTCTGTGTTGAGCGCTCAGTGGATCTGCGCTCGACAGTGCAGCCTAGGCGGAGTAGTCGAACGCAGATTCACTGAGCGCTCAACACAGACAGCATCGTCAGAAGGAAAGTTGATAAAATAAATTACAAATGTTGTATTGTTCGATACATATGCGTACGGAACCGAAAGCACTGTATCGAACGGTTCAATATCGATACGAATATCGTTGCACCCCTAATAGATCGATAGATCGATCTATCGATAGATCGATAGATCGATAGATCGATATCTAGAGTTCAGTTTTCCTGTGATCAGCTCAGTAACTACAACAAGTGACTCTTGTGGTAGGTGCTGAACTTACACTAACTGAGCAGAGAGAGTTTCTGGGACTGTGTGAATGTGAGATTGTGTGAGTGTGTGTGGGTAATGCTGTGTGGCTGCTCCGTAACAGCAGCTTTACTTACGGCCTCCCTGCCTCCTTTTGATAAGTGACGCACACTGGGCATTCGTGGCCATGTCCACAGCCAACTTGTTCTCATTATTCCTGATGTCTATTCTCGCATCTGAAACAAACATAAGTAACATAAATTTTCACCTGACATCCAGACTGGTCTGCAGCTAGAATTTTTCTTTTAACTTGAAAGCCTATCTTGCCACCCACCTTTGCTTGGATTAAAAAGACGTTATTTGTTATACAAACTGAAGAATTATGAGTATGAGTAATCCAGATCCTCGGGGTAGATTTAACAGGAAATGCAGGCTTTTTCTTCAATAATACCCTCAAGTTAAAAGATCTACTTTTTTTTTTTTTTTTTTTTTTTTTAAATCAGCCCAACAGGATGTGTAATTTTAGTTATGTTTCTATAATGTCAGTACTTTGACGGCAGTTTCCTTGTCTTAAACTACCTATGTATATTTTAATGTCTGGCAGCATTTTTTTTCTTTACGTGTAATTTGTACATAGTACATACAACAGCCAATGAAAACTGATAAAGATGAAACCTGTTTTCATGAAAAACTTTGTTTTAATGTGTGGATCACAGTCACTTATTGTCTACTCAAACTGAAGCCACACGCTCCCATCTCAGAGTTTCATAAAATATTTCAGGAGATTTCTTTCCGTCCATCCCTGCAGAGTTTCTAGCAAAACAGCAAAGATGACCCTGCTGACCAATGTATTCTTTTAAACACAAAAAAGCAACATGGATGGATACTCACTCTTGTTAAGCAGCATTTCCACTATGTCAGAGTAACCCTTCCAGGAGGCAGCGTGCAGTGGGGTATCTCCGAGTTTATTCTGAAACACAAAACATGATTGTTACTGGCAAACACCCTGACAAGGATCTACTTTCACCCAAACCACACAAGGTTTATGAAATCATGACATCATCACACTGAACTTTTTGTTGATCAATTTTTTGTCCACAACAGTTTCTTCTCTGTTTTTCCTAGCATGATAAACTGGGTGTTGAATAACATCAGTTTCCTTACACACGTTAAACTGTTGACACTCCTTCCAAATCTTCTGAATTCTGAATGTGACTTTAAACCTGCCTCACCTGCTGGTTGAGCTCCACATTGGGCTGGGTGAGCAAAAGCTCCACCACATCTGGTACAGAAATACAAGAGAAGAGATTTCATGTTAAATGTTACCTAACAGTAATGGAGAAACAATGGAGGGCAAAGAACAAGTTCCTATTTTCTTGTACTTAACTTTTCATTGGAAACAGAGCTCCCTGTGTGTGTGTGTGTGTGTGTGTGTGTGTGCGCGCGCGCGCGCGCGTCTGTCAACATTTAAGATTTCTGAAATGTAATAAGTAGCTGATCCATAATCTCTGACATCAAAAAACTACTTTACTCTTACCTTTATGTCCCCCATGGCATCCCCAGTAGAGGGCAGTGTTTCCAGCCTTATCCAGCCCGTTTATTCCAACTTTATTGTCCAAACATTCTCTCAGCCAGCTCAGATTGCCTGTTTAAATAACCAGTATGTACGCAACGAACACACAGAGTCAAATGGAGAACTTTACTAATAATGTAAACAGTGGTACAGGTTTTCAGCAGGAACAGAAACACTGTCATAACAGTCACACAGACAGACAAAAGAGAACTGTCTTAGGATTAAAAAAAAACCCTCCTGTATCTAAATGCAGCCACACCTCAACCAAGAATTAAGAGCAACAAATAAAGACTAGTAGAAATATTGCCATCTACCTCGTTTGGCTGCCTCATGCATCGGATTGTCGATAGACTCTGCCTGCTCAGCCACTGAAAAACAAAACAAGGGCATCAGTGCATTATGGAAAATTAACTTAAGGGACAGAACTATCGTTTTTGTACGAGCTACACCGCATAGTACTGTACTCATTAATATATCTGCTATTTAACTGTGAAATTGAGATGTGTACTCACCATAGTTACTTGGAATTAATCCTGTTCTTCCTCTACATGTCCCTTTCCACCAGTTAGTGTCACTCTGAGTAATAGAGAAGTATTTGTTAAGAAAGAAAAGACCAAAATAAACTAATAACTAAATGAAGCAATAAATTAATCTGCTTCAATACAACACTGAAGTGGGGGGAGGTGTAAAAATGGAAAAATAATAACACAAAAGGAAGGCAAAAAATGCAGAGAAAGCAAGATTATGATTCCACAGAAAGAGGAAGAAAAACTTAAGTTAAATTAAAACTCGATGGGAAACAAAACCGTGGAATAAAAGATGGCTGTTACATGATGTAGCTTCTAGGGTTTCCACTTACTGTGTCAGAGATGTACAAGATGTCTCCTTCTTCGAAATATAACTCATCTGGCTAGAAAATAAAAAGACACTGTTACAAGTTGATAACCGGTGTGTGAATGTGTGTGTGAATGGGTGAATGACTGAATGTAGTGTGAAGCCTTTGGGGTTCTTAGGGACTAAGTAAAGCTCTATACAAGTACAGGCCATTTATAACCATCAGTGACCCAGGATGTGGCATTCACACTTTTCTGACCTCAACACTAATGTCAGATTTGTGTTGTATTTTAAGCAGCCTCCCCCTTTTTTTCTGCAACCAAATCTAGACCAACACATGAAAAACATGAAAGCAACTGGTAACTCAGTTTGCAATTCGGTGGTTTAGACGACTTCTGCCAAAGTGTTTCCCATGTATAGCGCTTACTTGGAGGAAAGGTTTGGTATCTCAATGCTAGGAGTGCAACGATATTCGTATCGATATTGAACCGTTCGATAAAGTGCTTTCGGTTCGGTACGCATATGTATCGAACAATACAACATTTGTAATTTATTTTATCAACTTTCCTTCTGACGATGCTGTCTGTGTTGAGCGCTCAGTGAATCTGCGTTCGACTACTCCGCCTAGGGTCGACAGTGCAGCCTAGGCGGAGTAGTCGAACGCAGATTCACTGAGCGCTCAACACAGACAGCATCGTCAGAAGGAAGAGCGCAGGGCAAGCTAGCGAGACAGAAGTTAAGCTCCCCTTACAACATGGACCTCCCCCACCCTCATTCAGATCTGGCGTTTGGAATTATTTTGGTTTTCATGTGACGTATGACCCTGAAGGTAAGCGAGTCATGGACTAAAGTAAAACAGTATGTTGGATGTGCCATGCAATGCTCAATTACATGGGTGGGAACTAGTGTGTTAGCGCAGTTAGCTCGTTAACGTGTTGGCCGTCTAGCCCCATGCACGGGGCGATCGGCGGTAGCTCGTTAACGGAGATTTGCCGTGTTGTGGCGTTAAGGTCATTTCAACGAGATTAACCTGAAAGCACTAGTGGGAACACAACGAATATGACTGCACATTTACGCCGACATCATCCTAGTGCAAAGACAAAAACAACAAGCATGCTACTAACTTTAGCCGAGTCATTTAGACAGCTGTTAGCACATGATTCTCCTTATGCTGCTGAGAATATAGCCCAGAAGAAGCGGATAGTATAGCTTTTATTTTGGAAAGAGACATTTCTCTGTAATAAACTCTTTTCCAAAGATGAGTGATTCCTCAATCAGATACAGGGCTCGCAATATCGCTAGCCCAACGTCCCGGGGCTGGCGATTTTTTCCAGTCGGGCTATTGTAGGAAGGAAAAATATATGTCAATGCTTTTGCATTCTTTCGGAAATGTAGCTGGGTAATTATGTCATTGGCATCGGTGAGCCACTGTCAATATGTGACATATTGAAGTCGCGTTTGAATTTGCGCTTGTTTTTTTGCTTTCACTTTGCAATCGCGCGAACTGTGTATAGAGAGCGACAGCACTGATCTGTGAGTGATGATAATTTGTGCACCAATTCCTCTGACATCGTCTTATTAATTGTTAGCTTACTATGCAAACATGACAAGTGAAATCTCCCGCAGCTTAAACATGTGAGAGGTTGATCGCGCAGAGAATCGCTGAGCTTATGTGAGTGCGTGTGTAAAAGCAGCAGGATTTATATTTGACTACGATGACCTGGATGACTGAGAACCTTCACAGACAGATATATATTTTAGTTCTGCTGAGCCAAATAAGACAGGTCAGGGTGAAGAAGTGACAGCCAAAGAAAAGCTTACCACAAAACGGAGAAGTTATGACAAATCAGACTATAAGGCAAAAAGAAAGTGCAGCTTTATGGTTTCATGGACAAAAGAATTTCTGTGGCTGCAATATGACGAGCTAAATAACCAGGGCTGCACATAAGTGGTCCGCAGGTGCGCATTCGCTGTCAAAATAAAAAACACGCACAAGGGTTAGGGTTAAATTTAAAAACTGTACTTTTGAGTTAAAATATATATTTATAATTTTAATAAATGACAAATTAAAAAGGCATGAACATTTTTTTTGTATCGAAAAAATATCGAACCGTGACACCAAAGTATCGAAGCGAACCGTGAATTTTGTGTATCGTTGCACCCCTACTCAATGCATGTGCAATCATTCATTTAAGGAAATCCCAAAGAGCTGATTCAGTTCTGTTCGTGTGGACGTAGCTATGCCCACATGAACAGAATTACCTTTTATAGTATGTTTAGTAGGTTATTAATTTTTTCTTAGTAAGTCTGAAAAAAATGACACCTTCTGATGCTAATTTACCAGTGAGTCATTCCTTCACTCTTACTTTGAAAGTTCAGTCATTGCTAACAAGCTGGCCCCACCCTTCCCGAATTTAGCTTCACGTACTTGCTACCTTCCTGTCTAGGTTACCATTGTGGTGATGCTCGATATCAGTTAACCACTTCCCCAGTGAGATCTTATCACAGAGATTGATACAATCCACCTACATCATCATGAATTACAGCTTGAAACAGCAGTCCTGCTCAAGACACCTGCTCTGAGCTGCAGGAAGTGTGCAGAGTGGTGGGATGGTACTCCCTACTGAAATGTGACTGGCCCTTCCTGATGCCCACCCACCAGAGCCACTGGTTTGAAGTACTGTTAATATTGTTTTGGCCGACAGCCTAGACAGGACCAGTGGAGGAGTGTATTGATATATTAGTATAAATAAAATCTTCTAATATTTAAGTATAATTAAGATTTTATGATCAAATATTCCGATTTTGGGACTTTGTTTTGATTCCCCTGCCTTGTCATCATCACCATCTTCTAGCTGCCTCTTACGAACTAACTGGAAACTACTCTTAACCCTACACCACAGCCTTCCACACCATTCAAAGTCATTGCAGGCTGCGTTTACTCAAAGTGTAGTTACACTTCCTGGGAGGTGCATATCAGATTATGGCATAGGGTTAAAAGGATTCTCTGGTTATGTCGTATATTTCCAGCTGAAACACAGTTCAGGCATTACCCCATCCCTAGCATCCTAACCTTGTGAGAAACGCTAAGATTAATTGATGATCAGAATAAAGTTATGAAAGTAAAAAGAAAAAGAATTAATCTCAACAAAGAAAAAACTCTTACTGTCCGTGGGTCGAAGGTGAACAAAGCTCTGAAAACCTTGACTTGGCCTAGTGAAGACAAAAACAGACTAGATGTTAGACACAATATGTGTGCGCACTCTGTGACAAACAAAAGTGAGGTGAAACCACTCCTGGTTAAGCCCCGCAGAACACCCAGCTAGTTTCAGTCCAGTGAGTATACAGGTGAGTGCGTGCAGAAGGCAGCTTCTAATGTGGTAAACTACTCTCTTTTCTCAAGTGCACAAATCAAAGGTGAGACGTTATCTATTATGTAAACAAAAAGACATTTCAACACGTACAACAGGCACAAAAAACAGCATCAACAGTGTGAGTGGTTGTTGTGTGTAGCTGCACTCGGGGCCACTGGTAGCTCAAACTTGAGGTTGAGCTCTGCTGCTGAGTTGCTACTATGCTGTGGCTTTAGTCAACTGCTAAACTACATCAAAAGCTTGAACAGCCATGGTCAAGCTTTCAAAACGTATTTAAATACTTGATATAAACATTTTATATTTCAACTAACTGCCCGTTTCTGGGCATTAACGTAAGGTTACATATAGTCTGCTGTGTTGTTTACAACATAGACACAAAGTTTACTAAACAGACTACTGAGCTGGTTACACTCAGCCCTCAAATAGCGACCCTGTTTTGGTTAACAAAACCAGGATAAATATGCTCTCCTGCAAAGTTAAAGAATTTCCTGTGATTTGCATCGACTGGTAGATAAGCGTAATTTGGACTTCCTTTTAAAATTTTGACACACCCATTTTTTGTTTTAAATTGGAGACAGATGTTAATAATATGCTTTAAATAATAAACCCAGTGAAAAAAATATGCGTCCGCCCCACTATTGGTGCATATCTGATATCTTCAATCATGCCTTTATTTGGTTATTTTATCAATCCTTTCAGCTTTAACTTGAAAGATTATCACAGTGTCAACTGTCTAACAGTTATATGTTAAAGGTGTTCACCACAACTAAACACAAGGTGACTGATTCACTGTCTTATGTTTAAATGCAAAGGCCAGTTAGAGTCCATCGTTCCTGATCTCTTTACTTCACAGGCCTAACCGCTGGACTCTGTAAATCCCCTCTGCCTGTGCTGTTACTCAGGATTTCTGTTTAGTGAACACACTGCCTCGGTGTCTCAGATTGATGGGGGCTGAGCTGCCGCACAAGTCCAGCTCTGTTCAAACACAGTAAGCACGTCTGCTTTGCAGACCCATACTGAGGGCCTGTGCTGGCTCAATTAAATTCTTGCTACATTTTAAACCCTGGGCACACAATAAGATAAAAAGAAATCTAATGAATAAACAAAGAAGAAAATTTGTGCCTTAACATGAGCAAAGCAATGACAGTATATGTTTCATCTATTACTGTGTGAGCTTTTTAATGAATTCCAGTTATGTGTTTTTTTTGTACATTTTACTTTATTGCAGCAGCTCTTCTGAAAAAGCATGTCTGGTCATGGTGGTTATGTGATCCCTCAGTCATGTTCAGTGCTCAGTTTAACAACGTAATCTAAACTTCTAATCTGCTAAACCAGAGTTTGCACAGGGCTGCCTCTGTTAAACTGCACATACCTTAAAAACAGAATCATAACCTTCTTGTAAAAATGTGGCTAAGTGGGTGCAAAAAACAACCAACCAAAAAAACCAAAGAAAACATGCTAGCTCTTGTTCAAGCTGAACGCATACCTCGGGGTGCTATTTGGTCACACATGGCTACAAACACTTGCCAATGTTTTTTTTTTTTTTTCCTCCAAAGCCAATTCATGCACAGACACTGAGCACATCCACCGAGCACATCCACCAAAGGGAAAGTTACAGAAAACCAATCCTGAATCTGGATAAAATAGCTTTAGCAGGATGGATCATTTACTCCTGCACGAGCCCCACCGGCCTGCCACCTGTCACTGACAGGCGATCTCACCTACAGCCAGGTGAGGCATCGTGACTGATTCGTCAAGGACTGTGAGGAGCGCAAAAGATTGTGTTTCATGCGGGTAAAGAGATGCGCCTGTGTTTGCTGTGTCAGCATGTTTGTAGACATAAACACCTTTAACTTCACACACGAGGAAGGTTATTTTATGCTTCTCTCCCCATCTGTGAGATGGAGATTTTTTTTTCTCCCAAACATCTGCATTTACCTGCATCCACATTTAATTCATAAGATGAGAATAGTGTACTAGGTGCAATTAGCCAACACTACTGCAGAAACCATTGGCTAGAACAGGGGTGCCCAATCCCGGTCCTCGAGAGCTACCGTCCTGCAGCTTTTAGATGCATCCTTGTTCCCACACACCCGAATCAAATGAATGGCTTGTTATCAGGCCTTTGCCAAACATGATGGCATGCTGAAGAGGTAATCAAACCATTTGATTCAGCTGTGTTGGAGTAGGGATGCATCTAAAAGCTGCAGGATAGTAGCTCTCGAGGACTGGGATTGGGCAGCCCTGGGCTAGAAGATGTAAAGAAATTGACTTTTTCCTTTAGAAAGCTTTGATTTGACATTGTGGACATTTAAATGTTTTTCTGTACATCCCAAAGTTTTACAAATCATAGAAACATTAATAGTCACCCAATTTCAATATGGGTAGACCAGCGCAGTAGAGTGCAGCATGGGCACGAACGAAATGCTCAAAAATGATTACAACAATAAATCAAAAGTTGTTTTTTTATCACATTAAAGTACAATTTTCTGCCTCCCTCTCATCACGCTGCCTTAAAATTTCATCACAGGTGCACATATGCTGTACTTACAACCATGATCGATGAAATTTTACACTTTATTTAGTAAATAGAAATTCAAAAAACACTTGCCACAGCATTACAAGTTTATTGAGGGAGAAGTCACAGTTTCACTTTTAGCCTCAAACATATGCACCAGGAGATCTGTGTAATTGCTTTGAACAAAGGATACCTATTAAGCTGAATATCGCCTCTCCTTCCTACACAGGCTGCTTGTGTACACCTGTTGCACTGACACAGTGCGTAGGTAAATGCAAACGCTATGACGTGCTCTAACGTTGGTAAGTAAGGTTTGGGAAGAGGTTACCAGAATAATCCGAGCAAGGAGGAAGTAGAGCTGATGTCACTGACCACGCAGACTTATCACCTATTCACCCAAAGCCACTGACTCGCGGTGCTCTCTTTGCATGAGTGATGGAAATAGGGAAGTGACAGAGGCCTGCTGGTAAGAGCTGGATGGCCCCGTCAGTGTATTGAATGGCCAGAAAGCGCTTTCAATAACTCCAACGCGGTCCTGGCAGGGCTAGCGATAAAGCGACACGGCTTCCAATTAAAGTTTAAGACCTGTCTTTCTATTAGCCAAACAAGGTTTCACAGACAAACAACAGAAATCAACCGAGCCCGTGGAGGAGTGTTGAGCGCCCGCCCATTAACTGTTTAACGCCAACAAGGTGCGTTGTCCTCGTATAAACACGTCACAAGTTTAGGTTAAGTTTAAACAACATGTCCTCGTAGTTTTGGTCTTACCTGGCTTGGCTGGTTTGGGAGGAGGCTTCGACATTTGTGAGGCTGGCGGATAAAGCGAAAAGAAACGCGCTGTGCTGTTTCAGTCACAATCGTCGCAAGACTGTCGAGTTCTCTGCTGTTAGCACGCTCAATGAGGAAGTTCGGCTCAGTACGCGGAAAAGTTATTCAGCGCATGCGCCAACCTGTGGCTCGCTCAATCGATTGCCTTTTGGATGTAATGCAGCGTTTTTTTCCCAAGTTTTCAACATTTCACAACAAACAAATTATAGATTATATTATAGATTATAATGATAGACTATATATTAAGTATAAATATATTTACATTTTCTTAAAATTCATTTTTGTTTTTTTATTGTTATTTCATAACTGTACATGTTTAGATTTAAGTTGTAACACTTTGAAACATTTTTTTTGCAAATAAATATTTGAGTACGAACATATCAGTATAAAATGTAATAAATGATTAAAGAAGAGAAAACAACATGAATAAAAAACAAAACAAATGTTTTTTTCCCTCAATGGGCAGGTCGTGAGTGACGTGGAGGCTCCAACGGCAAATCGTAAGCGTCCAGAATAGCACGTGGGAGGACTGTTGCGTTCGCAGGACTAGCTACCAGCGTGGTGTATACATTTGCACGTGACTTCTTAATTACGTTAGTATTACAAGTTCTATAAATCGGTAGCTTTGCAGCGAACAGACGCAGACAAGTGGAATGAAGACACTAATTGTAGGAATTGGTGGGTAAGTGATTAAACACACTAATAATTTTGAACCTTTTGCAAAACACCAATTTTACAGCCTACTTCTTTTTAGGTCATTTTGGGACATTTGAGGATATTTTCCATGCTCGAGTTTTATTTATTTATTTTAATTTTTAATGTGAAATCCTTTTTGGTAATTGCTCATATGAGTAGAAAGTACAGGCAGATAAGAAAGGCAACAAAATATATTAGTTTATTAAATGTTAAATTACTCACCAGTGCTGTTTAGCATGCATGTATCACAGAGTAGCAGAGGGCACACGTGTTAGTAAGCCACTGCATATGGCAGTGATGTCAAAACACTGATAGGAGTTGTTTACTCTTTAGACATGTGAGCCCCAATCTCCCTGGGTTTTTTACTTAAATATAACTTAAATACAACAGATAATTGCATTGATTCTCCTAGTATTAATCTAATGTTATGTGTTTAATGATGATCAATGCAAACCTTGTCTGCAAATGCTTATTTTAAATATTCCAAAAAAAGGTTTGCGAACCATGCTTTGAATATCTGCCTCCACAGTAGAAGGTGCAGTTTTAAGATAACCCTTCCTCAGAAAATGGTACATAGGCTGATGGAAGGATGAAAGAAGGGGCACTGAACTTTGCACTGCCTATTTATTACCAACAGCATGCAGGAATTCTTTACTTATCTGCATTTTAAAGTTTTCTAGTTAAACCTCAGACCACACCCAAAACTGCGGATGGGTGTAGTTTGATATGGGGCAAATGCTGGCTGTACCCCTAACTACATCTATTTTTAGGCTGATATACAAATAGCTGAGAGTGTTATAAAAACATGTCAACTGGTACTATTTTAACAACTTTTTTCAAAATAAAAAAAAAGTTCCTTAAAGAATTTAAACCATTTATTTTGCATTTGACAACACATTTTGCAGATAAATAGCCTGTATTTATATAGTGCTTTACTAGTCCCTAAGGACCCCAAAGCACTTTACACAACCAGTCATCCACCCATTCACACAAAAAATAAACAGAACCTGCTAGGGCCTAACTGATGCTGATAGCACCATAATAATCAGTTATTCTTTTTTAATTTTACAATAAATAAAAATAATGAGCAACATTTGCAATGAGGATACCTTAACCCTTTAAAGTCTGTACCATGAAATAATTGCTAGATAATTAAAAATGTATTGTGCAATTTTTCTGACGTCTGCTACAGCAGACGGTGTAGAGTGAAGAGAGTGTGGGCCCAAAAGCACACAATGGAGACGGAGCGAGGAGTTGAACAAAAAGTGAGCCTTTTCGTGGGGGCTGAACAAAACTACAAACAAAAGGCAGGAAGGGAAGTAACAAAACCTAAACTGGGAAAGCTAACCAATACATGAAAACAAGGAACCTGGAAACACAGAGGGAGAAAAGACAAACCAGTGACAGACAGTGGAAGACAGAGGACTAAATACACAAAAGAGTAACGAGGGAATGAGGACCAGGAGGAAAATACAGCTGGGACTAATCACACCCAAGAGACCGGGAGGAAGCAAAACAGAATACACTAACACAAGATGAGGAACTATCAAAATAAAACAGGAAACATGAGACACAGACAGAGACTCGATGCTGGAACTGGGGAAGAACAGAAATGAGAACATAATTTGACGAGATGTGACACCTGGAACACATGAGGAGGCTCAGTAACAAAAGCCTAAGAACTAGAAGTCACAAATATACAACCAGAAACTAACCCAGGACCATGGCATTTATTTAGGTTTCTTGAGGGGGGAAAATCAGAATGATGTTGATGTAGAAGTCTCAAAAACTCACAAAAAACTTATGTATGAAATATAGTACACTAGGCACTAAGGGGTTAAATTTGTTTTTTTAAATATTTGTGACCATGATATATATTGATTGGTGCATATTACAACTAGGAGTGATGGGAGTTACTGCTAGTTGGACATGGCTGCCCTTTCCTTATCCTGGTTCTCCTGGAGGTTGCTTCCTGTTAAAAGGGAGTTTTTCCTTCCCGCTGTCTCCAAGTGCTTCCTCGTCTGATTGTTTTCCTCTTTATTATTGCCAGTAGTTAATGCAATGCGGTATTAAGTAACGCGTTACAGTAACTACGTTATTATTGTGGTAACGAGCACGGTAACTAGTTTCTATGCCAAGATCAGGAATGCGTTAATCGTCACTGGGATTTAGATAGAGTCGTTATTCGTTACTTTGTGTGGTGGCTATGGCGGAGCTTCCACAGATTCAGTAACATTAGCAAGTGGTGGAGGCCAGCAGGTGGATAAGGGAAAGGGGAGGCAGGAGAAGAGACCCGAGGTGGCCACCGGCCCGAGTGTCAGGTGAACTGAACTTCAGGTAAGAAGTTATGACCTGTAGTCTATCTGGGTCAGATATAAGCCAAGTTTAGGTGGAGTTTATTTTCGTTGTGCTGACTTTTTCGTACTGCGTGCTAGCTAGCATGACGGAGTTTCTACAGCTGGGTGGGTGCTATGATGTTACTGATACTGAACTTTATTTTATTCATAAGGTTAGTTAGTAGAGTTGCCAACCGTCCAGTAAAAAACGGAATCGTCCGGTATTCAGAGAAAATATTACGCGTTTTGTATTGAGCTGAACAGGAACACAGTTTGTCCCGTACTTCAGCTAGAATGAAAAAGACACAAAGCTGGAGTTATTCTGTGTCTTTGCTGCGCAGCTGCTTCTTCTTCTCTCATTCTCTCCCCCGCCCTCTCCTGTTGCTACTTCAATCATGAAACTGATCAATGATCAGCTGATCGTCTTTTCTCTCTTGTTTGTTAATCGCTCACTTTGCGCCCGAAAGCAGAAACCAGCGAACGCGGTCGCACTAAACAACAGCAGCACGTTTAAGCTTGATCACCTGTTGTTAGAATTTATTTAATATTACTTTCTAGTATCAGCTGATGTTTGCTGGAGCCATAGCTGTAAAGCTGCTGGTCATGATATCGGTTTGGATATGTGGTGAGAGGGAAACGTGAAGATGAAACCAGGAGATGTCCTTACTGAATCATCATAGCTGAACAGGTGATGGAGAAACAGGTTTACCTTTTAGGTGACATGAATGAGTTGAAGGGAAGTTATGAACTGTTTCTGAGAGACAAATAGCACCAGGATCCTTTGTAGCCGACAGCTGGTAACTGTGCAGGGGCGGATCTAGCAAAGTTTTTGCCAGGGGGCCAGGTAGGGCATTAACAGGGAGAGGGGGGCACAAAGAAATACTTTTCTTTCTTATTCTCATTTAAAATATCTAGCGTTTATTTAATAATTATCAGAGTCTTACAACAAACGATTGATAGATTGATGCATATATACCATCAGAACAGTGTACATCACTGTCACAACAGCGTTTTTTTTTTTTTTTTTTTCATTTAAAGGGTTTATGATTTTTCCTATAATGGTGGGCTAGTCAAAATGCCCAGGGCCAATTTTTTGTCTCAGTCCAGCCCTGTATGCAGTCTGGTGTTACCTACAGCTTCCTATTCGGAAGGCAGAATTTCCGAGTTCTGAGTACAATCGAAAGCAACACGATTGCAGTTTTCCTGTTGGATGTAAAAAGCGCATGTGATGCTGTGATGTAGGGCTAGAATCATGGTGGAAGTCGACGATAGTCCAGGCCTGGGATTTCTCTCCTGGAAATATGCACATTATTTTTTCCTTTCTGTTGATAGGTGGCACACTGCACTTGTGGCAGGATAGTGCTAACATGTAAGCAAGCTAGAAGACTGGCATCCTTGCCGGGTATCCAAGTTAGGGAAGCAACACATTAACAAGAGAATTCTGAGTAAAGCCAAAGTTACTTACCTTAGTAACTAGTTACTTTGAAAGTAACGAGTAACTTGAGATAACTGAGTTACTTTTTATAGAAGTAACTAGTAATTTACTAATTTAAAGTAACTTACCCAACACTGATTATTGCAGAGTCTTTACCTTACAATATAAATCGACTTGAGGCGACTGTTGTTATGATTTGACTATGACTATGGACAAAAACCTGCTGCCAAAGGAGTGGGCAGGTCTTGAAATGAACTTTGAGGCAAGCCTGTGAAGCAACTATCAATGAAAGAGTGGGATGCTGTTCACTGGCATGACCTGGCAGTAAATACATTACAGCGTTACTGCCAGAAAGTTGATTCTGTTCATCTGGATGTAGCATTTTAACTTTTGCTAAAACGCTACGTTATGTCCAGAGGAACAGAATCAGATTTCTGGGATTTCGTCACATGGAGCGTGCATCAGGACATTACAAGCTTTCTGCCCTTTTCTGTTTCTTTCTGTGTGGTTAAAGGTAATTTAATTAAAAGAGGCCCAAAATATGAAAAATGTCATGAGGACATTTACACCTTAAATCATAAAATAAAGCAAGAGTTGACCTATATCGAATCAAATAAACAACACTTTAAAATAAGGCTATGAAGCACAGTTACTGTAGTTTTGTCAGCATTTATGATGTGACTCTCCCATTTCACCGTGACACATAGGTACTCTATTAGATTCAGATCCAGGGACTCTGGTGGCCACTACCAGCCTGAACAGTTCATGTTGTTTTCACCAAATTCTGACCGTACCGTCTGAATATTGCAACAGAAATTGAGACTCATCAGACCCAGCAACATTTTTGCAAACTTCTGTTGTCCAATTTTGGTGAGATTGTGTGAATTGTAGCTGATGTAGCCGATGTTGGTGACACCTGTTGTGGTCTTCTGCAGCTCTAAAACCCAGAAATCCCAGTAGATTAGCAGTTTTTGAACAACCTGGCTCAACAACCATGCCACATTAAAAAAAACTTAAATCATCTTTTTCCCCCAATCAAGGTTTAATTTCAGGTCATCTTCATCATGTCTACATGCATAAATGCAATGAGTTGCTGCCATGTGCCTCTGTCAGTGCGCCCCAGGCCAGCTGTGGCTACATTGTAGCTTGCCATCACCAGTGTGTGAATGTGTGTGTGAATGGGTGAATGACTGAATGTAGTGTAAAGCGCTTTGGGGTCCTTAGGGACTAAGTAAAGCGCTATACAAATACAGGCCATTTACCATTTACCATATGATCGGCCGATTAGATATTCACAAGCAGTTAAGGAGGTGTACCTAATAAAGTGACCAGTGAGTGTATATACACACAAGGCTGATTAGACAAAGGTGAAACTAGAAAGAGGGCAGGAAAACTGTCATATGTGATGACAAGGTGCAGGTGGAAAAAAAGATAGGAAAGGCAAATAAAACAGGAAGTGGAAAAGAAATTAAGAGACAAAACAAAGGGAGAGACAAAAAGGAGCATCAGAATAATTAAAAAACGTATTCAGTTATTTATTCATGAACATATGGATGGCAAGAAACCTCTTTGTCAGTTGCAGTAATTTCGATAATGGAAGGAAACACTGGCTGAGCAGGACATTTTACAGATAAACATTTCTGTATTGACTGTAATTTCAGAGAGTTTAGTTAAATGAAAGAGGCAAACATTAAAAAAAAATATCAAGGCTATTTTTGTAGATTTACTGTTAAAAGTACATGTTCATTAGTTAATGTATGTTCTTTTTCCTTTAGGATGACCAATGGAGGAAAAACTACACTTGCCTCAAGTCTGCAAGAGCAAATACCCAACAGCTGCATCATTGCACAGGATTCATATTTTAAGGTAGACTGTGAGGCTGTGTTCAAGGCATACTGCTACTTTTCCAGCCTTGGTGCAAGCATCACATATGCTTCTTTCTTCAGGATGACTCTGAGGTGCCGATGGACAGCAATGGGTTCAAGCAATATGACAGTAAGGACAATTTGCTTTACACCGTATTACAACATATTAGATAAGACTTATCTAGGACAGATTATTGGAAAAACCTGTGGTGATAAAAGCTAGAAATAGGTTGTTTTTTCTCATAGACCTCTATACAATTAGACTTCTTTGTGCAGCAAGAAAAACCGCCCCCTACTGGTCAGTAGAAAGGTTGCAGGTTTTATGGCATTTGTCCTTCAGCTTCACATTTCAGACTTGATGGCTACATTCATCTTTGATATCCAGACTTATGATCACTACAGAATTTGTAGTTCATCTGTCCATCTAAAAATATGACCTGTGGTATTTTTTTTAAATACACGAGTTCCCAAGTTTTAGCAAACTGGAGAAGTTTTTAAAGTCTGAAAATGTTAATATGCACCACTATTAGGGTCAATAACTGTGAAAAATAGTGTAAGGACATTAAGAAATCCTTTACATGTTTTAAAATTGCATAAAAATGTATGTAAAATATAGAAACGTGGTTGGTTGACTACAATAACATTTCTAAGCATTTTTAAAAAGAAATACAGGGTATTGTAATGTATTGTAATGTGGGGTATCACTGATTTTCTTCTCCATTCATTGCAATCAAATTAAAATTAAATGGTAAAAATGTTTCACAGAACTCAAGGTGACACCTTAAAAATCACTTTTTGTCAATCAACAGTCTGAAAGATATAAAAAAGCCACAATGGCAGAAAATAAAGGAGAAGTATCCAAACAATGGATGTAATATTCATTCAGTTATTAAATTTTTTTCATTTAAAATGTGAAAGAAAGTCATGCTCACTGGTCTATTTAAGTCCTCGAGGCTCTGCACATGCAGATGATGATGAGGGACGTTGACTCCTGGCGAAGAGATCCCGAGTCGTTCCTCAGACAGCAAGGCCTGGAGACCCAGCTTATAGAACCATCAGTCGATAACCAGGTGTTCGTGCTCATAGTGGAAGGCTTCCTCATTTTCAACTACAGGTACACAAATGAGGATTAAATAAAAGGACATCATGTGTGTTTCAGTTATAAATTTAGCAAATGAAAGCTTAAGATTTACAGGACTTTATATTTTGGAAAGTAACTAAATACTTTGTTTATAATACTGGAATTTGCTGTTCATGTCAGTTTTTATGAAATTCTTTTTTTTAAATCACTTGGGGCAATTATTGAGCCTTACGTTAAATGTTAGGCAAAGATACAGCACTGATTAATGTGTTATTGTTTCTAGAAAAAACTGACAGATATAAATAGAAATAATAATTTATACTGAAGAATTTGTGAATTGTGTTTATCTGATGGAGATTTCTACTGGTTTATTATGTTTTACCCTTCCAGGCCTCTGGATGAACTGTTTGACAAAAAATATTTCATGGAAATACCTTATGATGCCTGCAAGAGGAGACGAAGGTATTTATTTAATTATCGAGTATTTATATGAAGTTTTTGACATTTTTTGTGCACTTTTATTCTGTTGTATCGCTTAATGCAAAAAAAAGAAAGTAACTGTGTCTACCTTCTTTGCTGTCTTCAACAGTTTAAGAGTGTACACACCTCCTGATCCTCCTGGCTACTTTGACGGATACGTGTGGCCAATGTACCTGAAAAACCGAGAAGAGATCGAGAGCGACACATCAGAATTTGGTAAAAATGCATGTGTGATGATTAGAACAAATGATTATTAAACAAAACAAAACAAACTGCACTATCACTGAATGATAAAATAAATGACACTGATGTGGGGTTTTTTAATGTGGCATTTCCCCCCCAGTATTTCTGGATGGTTTGAAGCCAAAAGAAGAGCTGCTGGCAGCTGTGTGTAAAGATCTTTGTCAGGAAATACAAAGACTCAGAGGTAAGTCTGTCTGCTTGATATTGTTTTGCTATTTTGTTTGAAATATATTATCTACTTTAAAACTAGATTACTACGTTTTATGTATACAATAAGAAAATCATCTGATCACAAAAATCTGTGTCAGGTATGCATGATTGTTCCTTATTCTGAAAAACAAGTTTTCCAGACTTTTGTAGTTAAATAATTTTAGTTTTAAATCATTTCTAAGATTAAGAATCATATGAAGTGCTTTCTGTATAAGCCAGCAAAAACACGAGGACCTAACTGTGCCAATTCATAATTTGAATAATAAATAAATATTTATTATTTGAGTTTAAGTTTGTACCATTTTGTCTATTTTCTTTTCAGAGAAAAACTGAATTGACCAGCGTATTATTTATTTGCCATTTGAAGATGAAGATCACTGCTCCCATGGATGTTAGGACCACTCTCAATTAGACTAATGTGTGACTGAAAGGACCAAATTTAGCTGTGTGAATATCCTGGAATAAAAGAGCTGTAGCATCTGAAGTTATCTGCCTGGAGACTGAAGCAAATGTCTTTACCATAAATGTACAGTATTTTGAAAAGACAAACACTGTGGGACATATAAATGTGATGTTTGAGGACTTGCAGTTTACTAATCCAATAATCGTATCGGTATGTGTAAGCTTAAGTTTGGTTTTAACTCCATTTTCTTACTCGATCCCTGCATCCTGTGAGGAAATTTTTAAAGTTTGTTTTTTTCTAATATGTTCTGTAGAATAAATTGTTAAGTGTACATCCATTAAAACAGCTTAACAGAAACACTAAACGTTATCTGATGTCTGTGTATCATTTATCATAATTCGTTGTTATCTGACGACTGAACTGAATATACTGGAGACAGATTAATCTTCCTCTTGTGTAGGGGTCAGCACAGACTTGTTTTTAGGTTTTAAAAACATAAAACGGCCTTTTAAAAATTGTATTTAAATTTAGATTTTGCTCTGCTAAAGGCAGAGGACACAAAACAGAAATATGGATGAGCCGGTTTCTGAAGAGGACAATGATATGAGGTCTTATGAGGCGGTCATGGGGACTGAAGCTGCTCTTCCTGTAACACACAAATTCAAAAGCGGTACCATCTTTTGGAGTCCAGTACCTTGTGGCTTATATGGCAGGGCAACTGCTACAAATGTCATCAAAATGACCCCTGGGATTGCAAGGTTTTCTGTGACAAGAATAAGTGACACCAAAACATGTTTTGATCTGGTTATGCCAATGTCACTAAAGAGAGTTGTCATTGGTGTGACAAATCTTGAAAAAAAATGTCTATGGTGACATTTGGAATGACACTGATGAGGAATACCTGGACTATCTGTTGATGGGATACATTAACAGGGAGAAATATTTTCCAGGCAACAACGTCCCTTCAGACCTTTTGAATGATATGAAGAGTCTTCAGATCTGACAACAGATACTAGAGCAAAATCTGACAAGCTTGCTTCCATCAGGGGTGACTCGTTGACATGACTACCAAGCAACACAATATCATGTTTCACAATTTCTTTGAGGAAAGTATTGCCTTACATATATACCTTACATTTAGTAACAGTAAGATAACTTGATAAGCTTTTATTTTTTAGAAACAAAAATCTCTTGATGTTCAGTTTACCTTTTGGGGGGGGGGGGGGGGGGGTGTTTCAGTTTTTATTTACATTTTATAGCATCCTGATTTTGTCATGGTTTACTTCTATTTATTTATTTTTTATTATTTGTTAACCTCTGTTCTTAGCCTCAGGTGGAATAGCTTGGCTAGCACCTTCCCTCTGATCCGCCCCTGGGTGGAGCCTTCTGGCTCATGTTGTCGTTCCCCCAGCTGTTTTCTATGGCGTAATCAAGAGCTTGGCTGTTGGGTGCCACAGTTCTCAGATTGTCCTGACATGGTGACCGTCAGGCCTCCTTGGTTTTGAGTAATTTCCTGCACTTACCTTGTGTAACCTGTATTTTCTGCTCCTCCTCTAGCTGCCAGGAAACCTTTGAACTCCAAGTCAAACACTCCTGTGGACTGTGAGCACCTCCAGGCAGTTTTTCTTATTTACTACCTGCAAGTGGAATGACTTACAAGGTCTCCGCCTGCGTCCTTTTGACCAAGTACTCCTTTTGAACTCCCCCATGCCATCTTTTTATGTTAGACTTTTACAATCAATTACAAATACAGCAATACTCATTCCTACTTACCTGGTACTCCACTAATAGTCACTCTCCTGTCTGACAGAGCTCCCAGTAGCATGGCTGTTAACTCAGTTAAGCAACTAGTCACTTACAAGAACCTGCTTTTCCGTTTTCTAATGAAGACATGCAAACATCTGCTTGACTCTGCTCACGGAGTCCAGTTTATACCAAACTATGCCTTTTTTGGAGTTGTTGTACTTTTGCCCATTTGGAAGAAAGCTCGGGATGCAAACAATCCTCCATGAGTGGAAAGGCTGGAGTGCTCAAATGGTGCACAGTTGTTTTGGTGACTCAAATCCTTCCTAGTGATTCAGGTTAGTCCTTTAACATATGAAAGTAAAGCATTAAGTGACATTTTACATAAACATTATGTATGGCATTTAAATGCATGTTAAGCTTCGGTGGTTACAATAACATCTTGTTGTTGCATAACGTGTGTTTGCCTAAACCGAATGTTGAATTTTTCCATTTACACAAGCAGCCTTCATGTCAGTGTTTCCTTATGCCCGCAAGAATTTGGGCGGGCTGTATTAGAAACCCTTGGAGCACCAATTGCTTTTTTTTTTTTTTTTTTTTTTTTTTACCCTCTTCCTAAACCATAAGCCATCTGTCTGCATAATTTAAGGTAGGAATGTGTGTTCATCAGTGGTTGAAGTTACAAAAAACATGTGTTACACAATCTGTGAATCAACTGTATCGGTTACAAAATCAGTTGTTTTTGCCACTTTAACATAAAGCATTAGAAAAGTTGCGACAGTCATGCATGGGGATTGTTATTTTGGTCTCTTATGAGGAACTTGTATTTAAACAACACTATTGGAAAAATACGCCTGCAACACCTTTAAACTTTTTAAACTTTAACTTTGGAACAGAAACTTGTCTGACAGCAGTTTTTATCCATGCATGAACCTGCAGCTGGCTGCTATAGTGGTCACATGTCCTCTACTATAAACCTCAGCACAAACCAATGAGGCTACGTAATTTCCAATAAACTCAATGATCAAAAATGTTGCCAAAAACTCCGCGCTGTCAGCAAAACCTTTGTTTACCTCAGCAGTCATGTTGCTTGACCGGCATGTGCGGTACAGGAGTTGTCACATGTAAATCTGGGCATTCCTCACTTCCCTGAACTGACTATATCCTATTCTAACACGACTTATACAAGTCGGCTGCTTTCATTATCCACAGCTCTGACAGCTTTGTAAAAGAAGACTGCTCTGCTGAACTAAGCTGGTGACCAAAAACATGTTTAACACAGGTGTTTCGACCTATCTGTGCTTGTTTTTTGCCTGCTGCTTCTGCTGCAGCAGAGCTATGCCGACTAAACGCAACAACGAGGCTGTGAATGACAGATCTGTGATAGGTGAGTAAAATACACCATCAGGACTTTATATTTGGTATTTCACTCACAGAGATGCACATCTTTAGAAAGCAGAGCGAATCACTTCTGTAGCTGTGTCCCTGTTGACTGTTCAATCAGAGCTGCTGTGATTTTTGTTCCACAGGTGTTTTAACTCAGGTTGTTACAGATGAAATTATGAAACCATTTGGGAGGACTTACATACCTTCCTCTTACGTGAAATACATCGAGTCTGGGGGCAGCAGAGTGATGCCTATAAGGTGGGTTGAGTCATTTAAGAGTAAAGATGAGCTTTTAAAGAAGTCTGTTCTGTTGGCTCCAATGAAAAGGAAAGAACTGGGTGTATTTAGAGCTCATTATGCCTATTAAACCTCACTCAAAACAACAGTGTCTTTAAATCTGCATATTAAAAACAGAGAGAGGGTTTTTTTTTTAGTTTTTTTTTTAAGGAGACTCATTTTGAGTCATTGGAGCTTGGTGACTTTGCATCAGCGTTCAACATTAGGTGAATGTTAACTCGCCTAATGTTTACGTTGTTGCTGACATTTTGTGGAAGAAGAAGAAGTTGACCCCCCTGTGTGAGCTCACCATTGTGTAGTCTGAACAATGGAAAATAGTACAACGCTCATTGTTTTTTGTTTCCCTGCACAGATTAACTCTGACTACATCTGAATATGAGAACATTTTCATGAAGATAAACGGGTGAGCTGCTGTATATTGATTTAAATGTGTTGGCAACTGAAATTTGTGTCTAAATAGATTACATTATTTGCCATGTGATGTCGGTTCAGGTTGATTTTCATTGGGGGAAATGCAGATTTGGAGACTTCAGACTTTGCCCGGGTGGCGAAGATTTTTTACAGGCTCGCTCTGGCGGTTAGTATAGAACATCATTCTCTGTTTATTGTTTTCTGCTTCAAAGCCTGTCTCGTTTGTGCAGAAATGAACTCCTCTTAGGGGAAGATCTTGTACCTGTCCTGAAGGTTTCCAATGCTTAATAGCAAAGAAAAATAAGAGCTTCTTCTTTAACAACATTTGAACACTTACACTTGGCATTTTGAAATTCTGCTCTACAAAATTAACGTTAACTTCAATCAATTATTAATAGTTTGAGGTTAATCTTTGCACCGAGAACATTGTTTAAGATCAAGACTAGTTTGTTAATATGACGTACACTTGCCCTACATGTGCAGGACATTTAAGCTACTGTTGATTGCAAAAGGGAAAAAAAAATTAGCAACATTTTGTATGTTAGCGTAAATTTTCGTTTTGGTTTCCTGCTGTTGGTGCAGAAAAATTACATTTCCAACTTCCTGTGACTTTCAGGCTAATGATGCCGGGGACTACTTCCCTATTTGGGGCACATGCATGGGAATGCAGCTACTCACTGTGCTGGTGGCTGGTGAAAATCTCCTGACAAAAACCCCAGCTGAGAACTTAGCATTGCCCCTCAACTTAACCACAGGTTCGTGCTTGGTTGCTGTCTTTATGTGAATCTGTGTTATTTTTTTTACTCTTTGAATTAACTGGAGGAATGTGTTTTTGTATGTATGCATGCATGCAAGCAAGCTAGCTGGAACTTTTTTTTTTCTCAGTGGTTAGAAATTTTTTGCAGAAGAGTGCCTGAACAAAACAATTGGTGTCAGTAGAGGCAATTTACAAATCTGGGGGATTTTTGGCCCCAACTTTAAATGCTCTTTCTGCATATATGTGATGTGCTCTTTGGATGAGGTTGCTGTTGTAATTCTTTGACCCTAACTTTACTCTTACCCTAAGAACCCCCTCTTGAGCCTCTGTTCTTGCCCGGATGGTGTGGAACCTTCAACGGGTCCTTCAGTATCTGAGCTGCTCTAGAGCAGCATCTCCTGGTATAGATGTCCTGAAGGGAGGGGAGAGCAGTCCTGCAGCAGCGTTCTGCTGTACGCTCTCTGAAGAGCTTTTTTGTCCTTGACACAGCTGTTCCCATACCAGTATGTGATGTTCTGTGTGAAGATGCTCTCCACAGCGCCTGCATAGAAAGTCCTGAGGATCCCTGAGAGACCCTGAACTTCCTCAGTTGTCGTAGGTGGTGCAGGCGTTGCCTAGCCTTTTAGGACTGGACCTGAATGTGGGCAGATCATGTCAGATCTGAGGAGATGTGGACACTGAGGTACTTGAAGGACTATACCGTCTCCACTGGAGCGCCGTTGATGGTAATGGGCTTGTAGTCTCTGTGCTTACTCCTTCTGAAGTCCACCACCAGCTCCTTGGTCTTGCAGACGTTCAGCTCCACTTGGTTGTTCCGGCACCACGATGCCAGATTCTTCACTTCATCCATGTAGGCCGCCTCATTGTTATTGGAGATGGCACCCAACACCACTGTGTCGTCAGCAAACTTCATAATTGTATTGGAGCCATGGGTGGCCACACAGTCTGAAGTGCAGAGGGAGTAGAGCAGTGGAGAGAGGACACAGCCCTGTAGCGCTCCTGTGTTGATGGTGATGCTGTCGGAGACGCACCTACCCACCCTCACCACCTGAGTTCTGCCAGTGAGGAAGTCCAACACCCATGCACACAGACGGCTGTTGTGTCCTAGATAGATCCCTCAGCTTTGTGAACAGTCTGCTGGGCACTATTGTGTTAAATGCTGAACTGTAATCAGCAAACAGCAGTCTCACATAGTTACCCTGTTTTTTGTCCACGTGGCTAAGGATGGTGTGCAGAACATGGGCGATGGCGTCCTCCGTGGATCTGTTGAGTCATTAGGTGAACTGGAGCGGATCTGTGGTGTTTGGGATGGAGGATGAATCAGTGCAACTGGCCAGTAGTTATTTAGGCATGAGGGCTTGTTGTTCTTGGGCACAGGGATGATGATGATGGATCTCTTGAAGCATTAAATTGTTAAATTATTAAATTGTTCTCAAAAGCTTTGTCAGTTAGAGAACAAATAAAATAATCAAACTGAGATGCATCAAAAAATATTCAAATTTATTCCCCCCAAAAGTCTATTTTTGCCTTTCTTCAGAGTGTGAGGTTAGACATATCAGCTATGATGACTTCTGAAGATCTCTGAACAGTTAAATTGCCTAGATTGTCTTATCCTAAACTGATATATCTATTCAGATGTCAAAGGAGCTTGCAAAGAAAAGCGTCTGGACTTCTTTAAGTTACTTGAAGACGTTTCACCTCTCATCAGTTCTGAGGTCAAATGGTGGAGAGTCCCAGATATAAACCTAGTGGGAGTAACCCCCCACAGAGGGACAAAAGGACCCCTGATGATCCTCTAATCGCCTGAGCCAAGGTGTGAAACTGGGCGTGGGTCCCAATCAGCCAGAGTTTCGGGTGCGTTCATTGTGAAACCTGGCCCCACCTTATCATGCGAATTCCTGAGGTCAGATGGCCCAGGATGTGAGTGGGCGTTAAGGCGTCAGGGAAGGGATCTCAAAACTGGATTATAGATGGCAGAGAGTTGGTGTCGTAAACCCCCGCCTCTGTTCAAAGATGGTCGCTCACAGTGGACATAGATGGCTTCTTTCACTCCTCTTTCAAACCATCTATCCTCTCTGTCCAAAATGTGAACATTGGCATCCTCGAAAGAGTGTCCTTTATCCTTAAGATGCAGATGGACTGCTGAGTCTTGTCCTGTGGAGGTGGCTCTTCTGTGTTGTGCCATGCGCTTGTGAAGTGGCTGTTTGGTCTCTCCAATGTAGAGGTCTGGGCATTCCTCGCTGCACTGTACAGCATACACCACATTGTTAAGTCTGTGTTTTGGCGTTTTGTCTTTCGGGTGAACCAGTTTTTGTCTGAGCGTGTTGCTGGGTCTGAAATACACTGGGATGTCGTGCTTGGAGAAAACTCTCCTGAGTTTCTCTGATACACCGGCTACATAGGGGATGACAATGTTGTTGCGTCTGTCCTTCTTATCCTCCCTCGCTGGTGTCTGGTCTTCTTTTCTGTGCCTCTTTGCTGACTTTACGAACGCCCATTTAGGATAGCCGCACGTTTTGAGTGCTTCCTTTACATGTGTGTGTTCCTTCTTTTTTCCTTCAGGCTTAGAGGGAACATGTTCTGCCCGGTGGTGTAGGGTCCTAATTACTCCAAGTTTGTGTTCCAGAGGGTGATGGGAGTCAAAGAGGAGGTACTGGTCCGTGTGTGTGGGCTTCCGGTAAACTTCGATGTTGAGTTTGCCGTTCTCTTCAATGTGCACAGCGCAGTCCAGGAAAGGCAAACAGTCGTCCTTTGTGTCTTCCCTGGTGAACTTGATGTTTTTATCCACAGCGTTAATGTGCGCAGTGAAGGATTCCACTTCTTGTGTCTTGATTTTGACCCAGGTGTCGTCTACATATCTGTACCAGTGGCTGGGTACTCTTCCTTTGAAAGAGCCAAGAGCCTTCCTTTCCACTTCCTCCATGTAAAGGTTGGCTACAATAGGTGACACGGGGGAGCCCATGGCACAGCCATGTTTTTGTCTGTAAAAGCCTTCGTTGTATTTGAAATATGTAGTGGTGAGGCAGAGGTCTAACAGTGTGCAAATCTGATCGGGTGTGAAGTTGGTCCTGTCCTCCAAGGAGCTGTCTTCTTGTAGTCGTTTTCTGACAGTCTCCACGGCCTCCGTGGTGGGTATGCAAGTGAAGAGAGAGACTACATCAAAGGACACCATGGTTTCATCTGGATCCAGGGTAAGTTTCTGGACCTTGTCGGTGAAGTCGGTGGAGTTCTTGATGTGGTGTGGGGTGTTCCCCACAAGAGGCGCAAGGATGGTAGCAAGGTGTTTAGCAATGTTATAAGTGGCTGAGTTTATGCTACTGACTATGGGTCTGAGTGGGACAGCTTCCTTGTGGATTTTAGGAAGTCCGTAAATGCAGGGTATGGCATCCCCTGGGTAAAGGCGGTGATATGTAAGGCGAAACTCTGGCTGATTGGGACCCACACCCAGTTTCACACCTTGGCTCAGGCGATTAGAGGATCATCAGGGGGTCCTTTTGTCCCTCTGTGGGGGGTTACTCCCACTAGGTTTATATCTGGGACTCTCCACCATTTGACCTCAGAACTGAAGAAGCTTCTCGGATGAGAGGTGAAACGTCTTCAAGTAACTTAAAGAAGTCCAGACGCTTTTCTTTGTAAGCTCCTTTGACTACGATGACCTGGATGACTGAGAACCTTCAGACATATCTATTCAGATGTTTTTTTTCTTCTTTTGTGTTAAATGTGTTCAATTTTATAAGTGGACTTAATCAAATACCCTTTTGTGTTGCGTGCAGAAGTGCAGTCCAGCCGGATGTTCAATACTTTCCCAGATGAGCTCATCAATGCTTTGACCCAGGAACCTCTGACTGGCAATTTTCACAACTATGGAATTACAATAAAGGTACAGCATGAGCCTTCTTCTGACCAGTGTCGCCAAACAGAAAGTTTTACTTCCTCTGTTAGGTTTTGAATAGTTATTGTTTGGAGAAATAAAATCCCAGCCAATGATCACAGTTAGGAGCGTTCGTTTCAGCAGGGGATTAACAGATATACTTTACAGATATATCTTTTAATCTGCATTCAGAATGAATTTGTCTGCCATGAAAAGAGTTGTCGTCATTTGAGCGGACATTAAACAAAGCATTAGTAGAAATGAAGCCCAAAAGCGAATTCTTCTAATAAATCCAAACAGTTCTGAGTATTGCATACAAGAAGGAGAGTTAAAATAATAACAAATAGAGACACTTAAATGATAACTGCTAATATGACGAATGTTCTCACAGGACTTCCAGGAAAATGAGATGCTACAGAGTTTCTTCACCATCTTGTCAACAAACATCGCTAAGAACGGAGCTCACTTTGTGTCAACTTTCGAAGGTTAAAAGGTTTATTTTTTTATTTGGGAAGCTGAAGGATTTCCATGCAACAGCACTGTACCAAGAGATATATTGTTTTGTTCTGACAGGTAAAAGATATCCTTTCTACGGAGTTCAGTGGCACCCGGAGGTGAATCGTTTTCAGTGGTACAGAAAGCTGAACTTCCCTCACTCCCGTCACGCTGTGCAGTTTTCGTCGCTGCTAGCTGAATTTTTTGTCAATGAAGGTAACATGACAAGCATGCATTATCAAAAAACATACACTGTCACGGTCTGGCTGGCAGACTGTGGGGATGTGGGGAAGGAGGACCCAGGCGCGGAGCTCAAAGTTCAAGCAGTGCGTTTATTTACAGAGGGTGATATCAAACAACAATAAATCCCCGTGTTTTTCCCCAGACTCCCGTGTCGTGCCCTCCAAGTGCTCTCTGCTCCCGTGTCTGCACTCCCGGTGCTCGCTGCTCCTTAAGCCTTCCACGCTCCTCCTGCGGGAAACAATAGCGGCAGCAGTCAGGACACTGAACAATGGCAGGCATACACTACACGACCAAAACCTAAACTGGGTAACTAACGTGGAGTCCCAAGCAATGATCCCGCGTCGGTGGGAGCTCCAAGACTCTCTTAAGTAGCTCCCCCGACGAGGCCTGATCAGCAGCAGGTGTGTGGCTTCGGGTGTGGCCAGTCCCCTTGCAGGGCCACACCCTCCAGGCCTGACGCCGCCTATAAACAAGTGCTCAGCCACCCACGCACAGAGAAGGGGAAGCAACACCAAAATACACAACAATAGCACAGGTCCATGACTGCCCAGGGGTCCTGGGTCGCCCAGTCCCAGGACCCTGACATACACTGCTCAACAAAATTAAAGGAACACTTTTTAATCAGAGTATAGTATCAACCCAATTAAACTGGGATATTAATCTAGTCGAATAAGAAGCAGAGGGAGTTGTTAATCAGTTTTCAGTTGCATTGGTGTTACATGAACTCAACAGATGCATTCAGCTAGGGTCAATGTCACTACTGGTAGCATAAGGTGATACATGGACCCTACATAGGTTTCACAGGTAGTCCAACACCTCCAGGATAACACAGCAGCGTGTACAATGACCAAAAGGAGTTGGACAGAGCTATAGAAGGTCCTAACACATCACCAGGACTGGTATCTGCTCCTTTTTGAAACAAGGAACAGGATGAGCACTGCTGGAGTCCTACAAAATCACTTCCAGTAGGCCACTAGTATGAATGTCTCTGACCTTTGTGGTGACCGCTATTTCCTGGTGAAACCAACTTAACTAATCAGCATCACTGATGCAAACCTTATATAAAACAGCGTGCTATCTTCTCATGAACTGCTTTCAGAACTGTGGGTATATTTATCGCCCTGTTTTGATCAGTTTCACTTGCAGACGTGAAAAAACAAAAAAAAACAACTTCACAGGACTCCATGCAGTGCTGTGTAAACTAGTAGCTTGCAGAACCACTTTTAGTGGCAATAGCTTAAGTAATCCTTTTGTGTGACTTTATCGGTCTGTCACGTCACTGTGGAGGAATTTGGGCCCTCTGTTCTTTACAGCAGTGCTTCAGTTCATTAAAGATTGCAGTTTATGCATGGCACCTTTAGGTTCCCGTGACAGGATTTCACTATGGTTGAGGTCTGGAATTTGGGCCGTTGCAACACCTTGATTCTTTCCTTTTGATTTCTTTTTTTTTTTAGCCATTCTGTTGCAGGTTTGCTGCTGTGCTTGGGATCGTTGTCCCAACAATTTTGGATAAAGCACGTGAAGAGTACACTATGAATTTAGACGCTTTCGATTAAATTGGCTAAGTAGAAAGGCTACACAGGCCCCACTGTGCGCTGTAACAGGAACAGGAAGTGATACTACTTACCGCAGAGCGAGCTAACACCCAGTGAGATGCAGTGATGGAGCATCACTAGTATTTGAAGTTCATGGTTAACTTGGTGACTGCAAGGCATGCAGGTCCTGTGGCTGGAAAAAGAGCACAAATAATTACCCCCCACCATTGTGCTTGGCAGCTGGTGTGAGGGGTTAGTGCTCATTTGCATTTTCTTGGTTTTCTCCAAACATCTCTACTTTGGTCTTGGCTTTCCAAAGAACTTTGTTCCAGAAATCTTGCAGTTTGTTCAGATGCATCTTTGCAAACCTAAACTGTGCTGCCATGTTCTTTTTAGGAAAAATGTCGCTTTGTCTTGGCAGCCCTTCCAAACAAGCTATATTTGTATCCATCAGTATACTCTCATGCGTTGTAGCATTTAACATGGTTACTAAAGCCCGAGTATGAGATGTCTTGTTTTGGCTCTTGTTTGTTTTGTTTCTTTAAATTTCTGAGTATTGCACTTGAAGTGAATTTGCTGGGATGTCCTCTTCTGGAAAAACTATGGCACACACCTAAACGCTCCAAACTTGCAAACTGTCAAAATTTCTGCTTGTATAGAAGGGGTCTATAAAATTGTTACTTGCTGTCGATTATTTTATCAAGTGAGTTTGATTAATTGCTATTAAAGAAGTAAACATATACTTAGTTTTTCACAGGATTTTCACATGACCGCCATTAAGCTATTTTATTCTAACGTAACCTAACCACATGTATGTCTGCTCTGCTTTGTTTAGCAAGGAGAAGTTTACATCACTTTGACAGTCCTGCAGAAGAGGAATCCTCACTGATTTACAGCTACTCACCTGTCTATGTCGCAAACATCACAGCATATGAGCAGGCCTACTTCTTCTGAGCTACTCCTGCAGCTGAATGGATCTCTGCACATGTAAATGTTTATATGCTCTAGTGTCTGTAGTACGCTCGTAAAGTCTGCTGGTTTTAATCTCAGATAATCAAAAGTGCTGTTTAAACCTTTGTGCTGATTCAGAGTATATTTGTATTTCACTAAGGAAGTATTTTTGCTGGCAATTATGGCATTACCGACCCAGAACTATTACTTTAATGGCAAAAATAACACATTAATGTGGTCGTTTATCATAGTGAAGTGTGACTGTGTTTGAAGTAAACATCAGGATAGATTTTAGGAGAACTAGGTCCACGTCTTTTGTACTTGGTTGTCATTTAATAAACAATTTTTTTTAATGTGTGTGGCGTTTTTTTTTTTTTAAATTTTAAGGCCAAGTGAAAAATATCTTCCAGTTCTACTTAATAATTAAGCGATCAATTTCTTATGACCAACATGGGAATCATAAATGTGTTACCTACTTTGCTCTTCAGCATAGGAGGTAACACATTTATGATGTGTTTAATGCAAAAAACTGGCAATAAAAGCTCTCAAACATCTTCAGCGCACAGAAAAACAAATTAATTAGCCTTGCTGTTCCAGTACCTTTGGGGGGCACTGTGAATCTATTAAAGACGTGACATTTAGAGGTGTGTGAGTGTGTGTGCTTTAATATACAGGTTATTATGCCACACTGGTGATTGGCTCATGAGCTACAGTGAACCAGACCCCTTGCTGTAAAACATACATGCATCAGTAAGCTGCAGACGTTAATGAGCTACAGGAAACACACCAGCCCGTCACATCACAGCGCGGATCAACCGGCCTCGCCATTGGTCTCCCCGGACGTCAGTCTGCCGGAGAGGGGGCGGGAGCAGGGAAATCTAGCCTGTGCTCTAGTTTCTCTTCTCACACAGATGCTGCCGCTGGGTCAGTGTCATGCCGTCTTTTAATAATAACAGAGTCAAAACAGCGACAGCGAGGAGAAGCTGGGGAAACACTCACATCAGCATTTCTGCTTTTTGAGACGAGCCAACGTGGACAATGTGACATAACCCAGCTGCAACTTCCGATACAAAAAGATTAAACGCCCTTTATCCACCTTTTTATTCGTCTTTCACGACCTCTTCAGGGCTGCTATTGTCTCACTCACCTTTGACACAGCTGGCGGGCAGTCACCGGCTCTACTTGTGCACTTCATTGCGGTCATCCATCTGCGAGGAGGCCTGCGGTTTGTTGGTAAACACGAATCGGATCCCGACGGCAAGGACTTCATCTGGTGCATTGATGCACCCGTTTCAGTGGTGTAACGGTGAGGAGTCATTTTTGTTGTTGTTTTTTGTTTTGTTTTGCTAGTCTGTGACAATAATGAACAATACGTCCTATTATTTTAGTAGGATTAAAACAGAGATTTTAGAACAAGACTGACTCAGGCCAGTGCTTTCTAAATTTAGACATCCCCAGCGAGTGCAACGACAATGTGCAGGATCTTAACAAAGAGACACAAAATGAGTTGTCCTAAGCTGTGTGCTCGGTGCTTCATTTGTTCTTAAAAGTGTCTCTAATAATGCCACAGCGATGACATATAAACACCCTATAAACGTGCTAAATGTTAAACACACGAAATCTAGTTTCGTTAAATAGACTAATGTAAGCAGACAGCTGCATAGTAGTGGTATTAGTGATAAGTGATTTCTTGTCCACAAGCAGCTCTATACTTCGTCCTGTCCAATAAGTCAAAGTCCACGGAAAAGAAAAGTATTAACAGCAAAAGTTAGAAGTGCTGAGTGAATACTAGAAAAATAGAGGACTGTTAGAGCTGCAGTAATTAGAAGATTAATCCGCAGCAGTATTAATAAAAAAATCTTTTTTTGAAGCTGCAATGTGCACATCACCCAGTTCTAGCTTCTCAAACGTGAAGATTTGAATTATTAATTTGAAGCTTGGATGCATTATTTTTTGGCTGTAAGGCTTTTGCCACGACTGTCTGATATTTTATAGACGCAACAATCAAAGAAAATGACCAATAAAGAAAGTTATCATAAGCTGCAGCCCTATAGATTACAACATGTTATAAACGTTGTAATCTACCTAAATTAATACACTATCCACCAAAAGGGCGATTAGGCAATCAGAAATTTGGTCAGTTTTTGTATTGATTTGTAGGTTAAGAGTCTACCTGATCAATAAAAACCTTTATTTTGGCCTAAACTCACTCCAGAGAGTTACCCAAGACCGGTCATTGTGCTCTTTGTATAATGTTTTGTCTCTCTAGGTAATCTTGTTTGCTCTGACCCTATCTACAGTCTCTCACTTACACTCTTCACAGCTTCAGCTGATTATCTTCCAACAGGCCAAAAGTGTGAACAAAAGCAGTCACACTTAAACAAAAATAAAACCCTTCATTCCAGTGAAATTGTCTTTCAGTGTTTCTTTGTCATGGTGAGACTGGGTGAAGATGATGGATTGGGGTCTTTTTCCTCTGACTTTGCCTGTTTGAATGCACAACTACAGCAGCCTCCTCAGTGGACTGTTGGTGTTCAGACAAGAACAATTACTCCCTTTGTGCAGCAACTCGGCTGCCATTCATATTGGAAATAATACACACACACACACACACACACACACACACACACACACACACACACACACACACACACACACACACACACACACACACAGTATCAAAGAGTAACATTCTGCTGGAAAAATGAAGCAGTAACAGGCAGCCGCAACTCTGTGTGTGTGTCAGTGTTTCTGTGATATCGTGCCTATTCATTCTACTGTTTATATGTGACACATGTCATGCTTTCATGCATGTGATGGGGAGATTTGTGCCCCAACCTACTTTCGTCTTGAAAACAGCAGCAGCCATGCAGGCAGGCCTGAGTGATTCCCCCCTATGTGAACTGCTGAATATTTGATGGGAAGCTCAGTCTTTAGCAAAGGCAGCAGCAGCAACAGCAGCAGAAAGCAGTTTTGTTTGAACACGACATATATAGGACAAAACCCCAGCAGGCATCTCATAGGAGCTGTCAGGGAAACTGCAATAGTCGAGGTATTTTACAGCTCGATCAAATCTCAGAGGGAATTTCCTGCCTTTTTGAAGAATAACTCGAGAAGCTCTCGGATTCTCTTTGTCCTGAAATGAGAACTTTCATTAGCTAACCTTCAGCCGCTTTCTGCATCTACTACTCCATGGCAACGGCATGCCTCATAAGATTGTTGATATATAGGTCACTGGTCATGCAAGACTTCAACCAAATCAAAAAATCACTTAATATAGCTGCTCTCCCCGCATACAAAGGTGGAGGAGGGAAATGCGACGGGATGTGACATGGTGCGCACGCACAAAGGTTTGAATGCAAATGCCCTAGATTTGGATTGTGAGTCTGCTCAGGTGATTTGTGTCATCAGCAGGGCAGTGACATGAATACAGGAGCTGACATTTACACCATTCTCTCTCACTGTGTGTGTCTCTTTGTATGCTGATGATCTTTGTGAGGCAGATTGTTTGACATGTGTAAAGAGGATGAAGTAAATTCGATCGCCTTGCATCTTTCTGTGTCCTCGGTTATATTCAGGGAATGCAGCATCAGTCTGATCCATCCACCTAATTGCAGTGTAAAAAAAATAAAACTTAATTATGAAAGAGTAAACATCTGCAATTAAAAATAAAGGGTGTGCCTTCATTTCAAAATGTGAGAAACATAGTTATCTGACATTTTATGTAGTAGAAATTTCTCTGTGTCAGATCTAAATAGAGGTGTGACAATAGTGAGTTGAAATTGTGGAACAGAAAATATTAGTAATGCATGCTTTCAGCAGGACTGTTTGAATATTTGGATTTCTCCAGTGTGTTTTATTCTGGGCAACAATATGATGGAAAAGGGAACACACTGACTTGTAGAACAACCAAAATGTACCAAAAAAAGGACTTAATGATTTATTCAACATGATCTGAAATGAGTGACCGAGGCCTTAAACTCAAGAGGAAAGTGTTTAGTCCAGTCAGAGCCCTGTTTTTCTTTGTGAAACCCTGGTTACCATAAGAAAGACACTTCAGTGTTGGTTTCACTTTTCAGACCCGAAAGTTACACCCCTTTTTTAATCTGTTTATAATTATGAATTGTATAGATGACCAAAGAGGACAATTTGTGCACAAAAGCATTTGCAAGTAGTCACTTGTCATAAAACTTGTCAGAGGACTAGTGGAGCTGTCTATCACCATCTCTACCCCTTTTCTAGTCATACAGGAAGTAGAGAGTGTGACAAAGTGTGAAAGCCAGTGAGCAATCAGTATAATTACTTTGCATGTCTTTGTAAGGAGACATAGCACATAAAAGGCTATCACCGGCAAGAATATGGGAAAAATATTTGGTAGGTGATTGGACAAACCTGCTGTTCTATCAGCTGTTGCTAAACCAAAGTAACTTTGACCTTTTATGTCAGTTGTTTCTCGTAGAATGATGTTAGCTGTGATCGCACAGACCTCACAAAAATCAAGCTCTGTAGTGAAGGCCTACCTTTAATAACTGGTAGCGGGGGATGACAATGACAGTAGCTGTATAGCACATTTCATTACACGATGAGAGGGATACTTATTGTTGGGTATTTAGTACAATGGTTTCAAATAGAGCTTAATAGGCCCTTATTAGTTAATTGCACATGTGTTGCATGGGCACATTTGATGAAAAAAGTGTTGTATGTGAAAGATATTTTTTGAAAAGGAAGGAGCATTATTAAAAATATTGTGGATTTTATTTCATCTCTTACATTTTTAAATCTCTCAAAATCTTTGTCAAATCCTGTCAGCTGTGCTACAGTTTACAACCCTGATGCAAGTTCTCGCCAGTCAGTCACATGAATAATCATAAGGCTGGCTGGTTTTGTCCCGTTTAGACTCTTTTCAGGCATTTGTGGCTTTTTGGTTAAAAATCTGGCTCAAACCTTAGTGTATCTACCATTGATTGCTTCTGGCTGAGTGAAGTGGTGGAACTTGATTTTGCAGCCATCAACGATCCTTGATTAATAGACACGCTCTGCTTGTTCAGCACGAGTGGAACCAAGAGGCGGATAGTATTGATCCCCTGATACTGCTGTTTCCACTGTGAGGCGGGAGAGGCGTCAGATAGAAATGTCAGTCTATTACTTTGGCTGCGGGAGTAACTGGAAATATCCTCATTGATTAAAAAGTGGTGCTGGAAGAAAATAATACCCACGAAAATGAAACTGGTAAAGATCTTCATCTATTCTGTTCATCCATCTCTTCAGTAAGTTGACCCATTCGGCTTTTCTTGAATTTCTGTTAAATAAACATATTTTTATAATGGTGGATGCTTAAATTAAAAATGCTCAGCCTCTCAAAGGTTGTGCTCCTTGTGAGCCAAAATCTCAGGTTTCAGGTGCTCTAATGCTCAGTTTTTGGGTGTTTTTTATTTATTTATTTATTTAAATCCTGGCTCTATGTGATGTAAATGAGAGCTAATATCATCTGTTGGTACAGAAGCCCAGCTCTTCTATGGAATAAATATTTTGTTTGTTACAGGCAGAAAATAATAGGAAGGTGGAAGGGGCTCTACCAAGGACCAGTACTGAAATTTTACAGTCACACTGCTAACCACATGACACAGTTTGGTCAAGTTAAAAAAGCCCCAGTTATGGAAAAACATGTAGTACCTAATTGGCTGTCGAAAATGTCCTTGTGACAGCTTTTGTCACTTGCAGATATCTGCAGTTTCTCTTAGTTTGTATCAACTTGTCTGCAAACGCTTCCTGCAACCACTCACCAACCAGTCACCAACCAGTCTGGGAGTACACATTTCCCTTGGGACCTGCGGTTGGGTCACAACACCACTTAAGAAGCCTCTTAAAGGTAAATATCAATCATTTGGTCCTCTGAGGCATACATAGCTCCTCTCATAGAGTCTAGAAGTTAAAATTAAATTAAAATATGGTGCTGAAAATCTGTCTTTCCTATGATGATGGAGGGCTTGTCAGTCCAGCACGGGATTAGTAAACACAGACAAATAACACACGAACATCCACAGACAGAGCAGAGCAGACGGAGTGGGTGTTAAATTTGTTTCAGGCTAAGTTTGTTGCAGTTTGTTTTTACATTAAATTTGTTTCCATGCGTGTGCCCTGGAAGGCCAAAAGTGTCTCTGTGAAAGAGCACACGGGCTAAGTTCACTGATTAGCGCCTTGTCTCTGGGTGAATATGCTAATCAGTGAAATCAGCTGCTGCTGTGTCTGATGAAAATGAAAACCTGCAGACTCTCTCAGCTTTCTGCCTTGTTGCTGCTCTAATCTGGACATGAGAAGCCTGAGTGCGACGAGTACTGCGTGAGCTCCACTTCACTATCACTCCCTGGGTTAGCATGACCCTGATCTCACAAAGCTCCTTCTCACATGCTGACTTCTCATTACTCACTCAGATGCACAAAACACATAGTGTGCTCTCTGCGTCTCTGTTTATCTAACTTAAAAACAGCTTGTCAGTTCATGCTTGTGTGGATTTAAGGTTATTTCCTGTTTATTATTTTATTAATGTATATAAAGGTCAGACTTTAGACTGATTTAGTTATTGGGATAGCAAAACTGGATAGCACCTAATTCAAATACTGGGGGGTATTATCAGTCGATTATCGGTAGTTTATTTACACAAATTGTTCATTTTGAACTTAATGTCCTGTTTTTGAGCATAAGTCACTGTTTCCTGCTGCTTTAAGAGTCAGCTCAGAATTTTCTGTCTTTTTTTTTCTTTTTTACAGAACACAGCTATGTGCTCCGTTGCATGTTATTATTGAAAACAGCTTGTCAAGCAGAGATCTGGTTACATAGCGCTCCATTTGTGGAGATTTCACCACATCTTCCTCTGCAGCTATGCCCTGGAGTCACACTACCAGGCTTCACAATTGCTAATGAGTCCTCATTTGTTTGGGGATTTTGAATTATATGATATGCAATTACGCTGGGTGGTGCTGTTGGCGATTAACCAACTGTTTAATCCTTTAGGGTAGATGCAGATGAGCAAATAAACAGTTAAATTAACCAGTTACTTACAGCTATTTCAAACATTTCAACCAAGGAGACTACAGTGGCTTTGGTATAAAAATAATAAACACCCTGATCAAATACTGAAAACCGTGTGCGGGGTGCAGCATCAAAGTAGGAAGGATAAATAAAGCATGGCACGTTGCATAGGTTACCATCTCTTCTGATTGGTTCATGCTGCAGTATTCTTCAAAAAATGTTCAGTGCTGCATTTGTGCTATATTTGCACAAGTATCAGCAGATTATATGGACACTATTGTCAAGAACAGGAAAGGTTACAGATTCACTGATTCTTGGTGTGTGAGTCTCAGAGTCTGAAAACTGCTTGTTAACAGACAAAACATTTGTTACATATATATGAAAGTACATTAAAACCATCACATGTGCACAGTGGCAGTCTAACCCACCCGCCTGTTGCGTTTAAAGGCTCGGGATGTGGATTCTGGTTGAGGTTCACAATGCAGGTCTGAGCCTCAGAAAAGAGATGAGGTTACAGGTTGCATTCAGTTTTTGTTTTGCGGTATATTCGTGTGTGTGTGTGTGGGTGTTAGTGTTAGTGTTAGTGTCAGGCTTTCAGTGTTTAGCTGTTTCATGCTATATCCTTCCTGTAAATTTGCTTTTGTTGTTGTTTTAGGGTGCTTCTGTGGTCTCGGACTCGTTTACTCCAACAAGTCGTGCACCATGCCGCCCATCACCTTCCAGGACCTACCTCTCAACATCTACATGGTGATCTTCGGGACAGGCATCTTTGTCTTCATCCTGAGCCTCATCTTCTGCTGTTATTTCATTAGGTGAGAGGCAACAGAATCGTACAGCAAGACCAAAGTCTTAATCCACTTCAAATTAGGGCAGAGTTTGTAGGAATTGTTTTCTCCTTGTTTCAAATTCTAGATGTGTTAACAGTTCACAGCAAAACAACATTATATAAATGATATATGACTCCTCTTGCATGTGGTGCTATTTATCTTTCAGAACTGTTTTGGTGAGAATTGCCCAGTTAGACATCTGCTTTCCCTTGATTAGAATTAAATAAGAGGAGTAAGGATAAAATTGTGAATTACTGAGTTATTGAACGGAGGTGGTGACACCAGCTATGAGCCAGGCAGCCTTCATTTGTCAGAGTGTGGCAGTGTCTCACCAAGAATTCACTGAATGGCTGTTGTGACCATAATGACCCACTCCTGATTCATACCTGGGGCGATCGTGGCTCAAGAGTTGGGAGTTTGCCTTGTAATCGGAAGGTTGCCGGTTCGAGCCCCGGCTCGGACAGTCTCGGTTGTTGTGTCCTTGGGCAAGACACTTCACCCATTGCCTACTGGTGGTGGTCAGAGGGCCCGGTGGCGCCAGTGTCCGGCAGCCTCGCCTCTGTCAGTGCGCCCCAGGGTGGCTGTGGCTACAATGTAGCTTGCCATCACCAGTGTGTGAATGTGTGTGTGAATGGGTGGATGACTGGATATGTAAAGTGCTTTGGGGTTCTTAGGGAAATCTTGTATTTATATAGCGCTTTTCATCTTGAAAAGCGCTATATAAATACAGGCCATTTACCATTTTATTATATGAGGTGCATGTCAGGTTATGTAGGGTTTGAAAAGGAGTCTGAATCAGGCATAAGTTGCCCATGCAAACATTGGTAAACCTCTAAAACTTGTTGTGTATTTGTGTCTGGCTAAAGAAGTCATACGCAAAGGCTGTGTTGATGAACGTGGCGCCGTGATGTTTTTAAGTGCAAAAAGAAAATTCTTAAAAATCACTGCTCTGTACTGCGAGTAATGCATGAGTAATTCTACCTTGCTTAGGACCAGACGAGTTCTGTTTTTTGTAGGAACATGCTCAACTGGATCAAATGAAGTGCAGCATCAGGTTGGGGACCGCTGATGTAAAATATACCTGACTACAAGAATTTAGCTCACATTTTCAGAAAATGCTTCATAGTTTAATCAGATTCATAGTAAATGGACTTGTTCTCATAAAGTGCTTAATCACCCATTCATACAAGCACTTTCTCCTAACTAAGTGCTTTCTATTGCACACATTCACACTCCGATGAATTGGAGCGCAATTTGGGCTTCAGTATCTTGCCCAAGGACATGCATGCAGACCAGGGCAGCCAGAAATTGAACCGCCAACCTTCCGATTAGTACATGATCTGCTTTCCCTCCTGAAATACAGCCAAACAATGAATATAGCCAACTCTCAATTCGAGTAACATAAATTACCCCCCACAAACAAAGACTTCATATTCAGCTCTGCTCAGACAAACTCTAAGTTCTACTAATTCAGTTATACACTTATAAACATGCCAGAGGGATACTATTGACCCTATTAAGCAATAGGAAATAATGCAATGGGAAATATAAATGCCTGTAAATTATTTGTATACATTTATTTTAGTTGGAAAACAAATAAACACATAAAAGGTTCTCATGATAAATCATCAGGAAAAGTTAAGCATCTGTGATTGTAGGCATTGAATTCCAGCCTAAACCAAACTACGCCACCGAGACCAACATCGTAATCCCTAAATATCTCCACTGTAGAGACATTGTATGTGTGTGGAGGCAAGAAACACACTGTAGGAGGGACTGAGGTTAAAAAAAGAGGAACAGGGTGACCTATCCTGCTGTTGACTGTGAACTCCCTGATGAGTTGAGGATGGGAGGACGGGATGTGAGGCAACAGGAAGCCTCCCGTCACAATGTGTGAAGACAGCAGTGAGGAAAGGAGAAACTGTGTTCAGAATAAACACGGCATAAATAGTGCACAGTTGGAAAACATAAAGCCATCATACACGAAGGTCCACAGTGAACAAAAAGGAAACGTCAGCACCTGCTGTAGGGATTGTGTTTCATCTTGAGCTCTCTCTCTGTTTTTGGAAAATTGCTTGATGTCTCATAATGCGGTGTGCTATTGTTGGACATTTAAATGAATTTGAAATGTTGTTCAAATTTTAGTGTTATCAAAATGCCAGAGAGTTTAAGACATTTTCTGTCTGGAAGACAGGCAGGACGAATGTGCTGTTCAGGAAATAAATCACAGAAAATAATGTTAGAATAAAGACGGACGTCAGCGAGAATCTTGATTCGCATTTGTGCAGATAACATCCCGCCTCTGTTCCTCAGTCGTTTTAATTCTTATAATTAAATATAATGGAAATCTAGTGAAATAAATTTCATCACTACACACCTAAATTAATCTAAACCTAAAGTTAATTTCCTTAAGACAAAATATTGTTATCCCAAAAGGCAATTCAGCAGAGGTGGCAAAAGTACACACATTTGTCACTTAAGTGGAAGAAAAGATTGTTGTTTTATAAAATTCTCTGGTAAAAGCTGAACCACAAGTGAAAAAGTACAGGCTCTGAAATATACTCAGTGTTCTTTGAGTATTTTAAGGTGTTTGCATCCACTCTTATGTCCAAACTACGACAATGTTTTTAAAAGAGGCCAAAAAAACCCAATGAAATAACTAAAAAAATCATTGCATTTAAAAGCTGCTTTCAGCATCTCCCTTTTACACAAGGAGGTCACCACAGCAGATACCTCCGCATGTTTGACTTGGTAGATTTTCTTTTTTATATACACCAGATCCTCCTTTTAACACAACCCCAATAGTGTTACTGCATCCTTCCAGAATCAAACTGTGGATCTTCTGCTTGTCAGGAAAATATGTAAACTCCTACACCACAGGAGAAGCTATTAAATGACGAAAATGTTTCTTTAAATATGTGCTCATTTGAGTTTAATGCTGGCAACATATTCCAGAAAGTTGGGAATAAGGGCGTATTTATGTCAGATTGTATCTACAAGCGTGCATCTCATTTCCTCCTCTGCTGCCTGAAAATAGTAACAAAGAAGTCCTGTTCTTTTGGTTATGTTCAAAAGGAAGTAGATTGTGTTTGATGCCTTTATTTCATCTTAATTTTTTCTTCTTTTAAAAAGATATACACTCACCACCCCTTTATAAACGTATAAGATACACCCTTTTGCCATCAGGAATGCCTTAATTCTTTGTGGAACGTATTGAACTAGTTGCTGGAAACATTTCTCAGAGATTTTGGTCTATATTAACATGACAGCGTCACACAGTCGCTTCACATTTGTCAGCTGCACATCCATGATGTGAATCTCCTGTTTCAACACATCCTAAAGATGCTCTGCTTTGTTTGAAGTCACCATCATTTTAAAGAAACGCGTTTGAGATGACTTGAACTTTGTCGCGTATTATCCTACTGGAAGCAGCCAGAAAGTGGGCATAGATCAGCGTTTTCTGAAATAATCAGCCCGGACCAACCGGCACTAACAACCAAAACCATGTTCAAAGTCACTGAAGTCAATTTTGATGCTCTGTTTGAGCTTCAGCAGGTTGTCTTGACCATATCCACATGGCTAAATGCATGTGGTTGAAGGATTCAATATTTGTGCTCAGGGGCAGTTGAACAGGTGTACCTAACAAAGTGACCTAAAATGTACGCATACATTTAAAAAAAATAATTTAAAAAAAAGAAGAACTATCATTGAGTAATTCTTTTAAACTTAGTGTTTGCACCAAAAATGGAAGTGATATCAAAATCAGTAGCAATAGTGATAATTATGAAAATAATAACACTAATGATAGGCGCACACACACACACACACACACACACACACACACACACACTGTAATACTGCGACACCACAGAACAAGAAGGAAGGCCATTATTACAAGCTGTCCTAACAATGACAAGTATAGCCGATGTTAAAAACAACAACAACTATGCACTAATGGGTAAGAAAAAACAAAAAATAAAAAACAATCATAAAGCAGCATGAAAATGATCATTCATAAACCACCATCCTCTGAACAGATTCATTACAAACACTAATGGAAAGCGTTTGAGGCGTGCATTTTTCCTCTGCGTCTCTCGCTGATGTGCTTGCTCCCTAAAGCGAACCCTAGCTCTAAATGGACTTTGTGGCGAGATTAATCTTTCACTTTTTGTATTGAAGATCTGGAATAACTTTGAGCCTCAACCATTAAGATCAGCAGCTATAATGATAAATTGTAAGTGGTAAATATTTGTTTCAGTTTGGACTGACTCATGTTCACATGCTGAAGACACGCTTCTTTGATTGAAAATGTTTTCTGTGACCTGGCTTCACCACTAAATTGAGCATCAACTCTGTCTGAAAAAGCTCAGATCCTTCCTGTTTCTCTTAAAGCCCTTTCTGAAGGATCGTAACCAGCGACTCACTTCCTTTGGCTCCATTAACATGCTGAAGGTACTCTTGGGTGGGAGTGTGATTGTGAATTCATTTATAGACCGGGTGATTCATAACATGAATACTGAGTGATGAAAGGCGCTCTGTGTTAGGGGGCAGGTCTCCTATTATCTCTTTCAGACAGGCTCTTTTCTTAATCCTGTGTGTCATCGTGTTTGTGATGTACAGCTGTAACATTAGATTGAGACCTAAATATCTATGCCCGCCCACCACTATTAAAACTGTTCTAATTTTTAAGATGTGGTGGTTAAAGTTTGCTAAGATTTAGCTTTCTTTAGCAAATACACGCCACTTCTTGCACAGAGTCGAGATCTTCGCAGCTGTACCTGTAAAGTACAAGGCCGAAAAGACACAAGTGTTCCACACCAAGGGCACGCCAAAAATATCACAACTTTAATTACGTCCCCATCTGGTCTTACAGTGCAGTACAGGGTTTGTACTCAGCAGCACAGCAGCTAGTCAGAGAGATATTTTAAGATCCACGAGGATCAAGAAGGAGGTGGTAATGTGTTTTTGTCCAGACAATAGAATGACTGAGGAAAGATATTAAGCTGTTAAGTGAATGGCTTTCTAAAATAAACTTTAATTTGCTGGGAGAGATCTTGGAGAAAACCCCAGAAAAACAACAAGAACAGCAACAGACAGTTAATTTGAAAACATGGAAATATAAATGGTTACTCGTCTACGCCAGCCTTTTACATCCAAACTGTGCATCTAACAACAGTTTAGTCTCAAACTGAGCTTCTTAAACCTCGTCTGTCATCATTAAACTGACGTCATCTCGCTTGCATACACTCTGAAGACAGATTGAGTTTAGCAAAAATAAAAGGATGATTATATCAGAAATGCTACAGCAGCAAGAAGGGCATGCTTGAGGTCATCTACTGTGAAAACAGAGATGCAGTCAGCGGTTTTTCTAGCTGTCCTTGGTGTCAGATGATGACGCTTGCACCGGGGGATGGCGGGGTTCAGCACCACGGCTGTGCTTGCTCACATGTGGTGCAAAAGAGCCCAGATACTGGGGTAATCCAGGTTTATCACGTCTTTCAGTCGTCTCAGTCTGTCCAGGTTGATCTGTTGAGTGCCAGATGTTCAAAATAGTTGGTACTTCCTGTGCAGTAGACTTTAGGTGTAGTCAAGCAAGTTGTTGGCAGCCTCGGGGTAGTTATTTTTTAACCTCTATTGAAATGAATGGGGAGAGATCCATAACCTTTATTTCAAAGGTCTCCAGGATATAAAAAAGGTTACTTATGGAATACATGGAAATGAAAACCTCTTCAAATGGTTTCTGACTTTGCCCCAAAAATAAGAGTTAAACTTTTTTTCTCTTCTGATACGCATGCAGAAAGTTACACGATACTACTGCTTCATTAGTCGAGAGTGCTGACCTCAACCTCTCTGGCTTCACTTTACTGATAAAAAGCCATGCTAATAATGTAATGTACATTTATTTATATGCCTACTACGATAGCAAGTAGATATGCCTGCTGTGCACACGTTTCCCAGTTTGAATGTTGACTGGCAATTATTAAATTCTCCTTTCCTTTTTGAGGAATCTGCTCTCTCTCTTTCTGTCTCTCTCTCTATAGCACCTCTTTTTCCTATCAGCAGCTTGTTTTCTGGGCTTGGAAGGGTAGATGTAGGTCAGTCATGTGGTTACCATGGCTTGTCTAGCAAACGCGGTTTTTGGCCACTGTTGCTTCCATGCAGATTAGTCTTGGAAAGGATCTCAGCCCGGGGGATCTGATCTTCCCAAGAGATCATCTTTTTAAGGCACAAGATGTTGGCAGTGCTTTGTTTTTTTTAAATATACCTTTTGTATGGCGTCCATGTTTGTGCCCCATCGAGCATGGCGACGACAGATTACCACAGTGTATGCACCAGTCTTGGTGCCAACTTTCGTGTATTACAAGACTGTAGTTGGAGGAGCGTGCGAAGCCAAAATGGGTGAACTTTGGTTGGAACACCATTCGTTAAGAAGGGGGAAGGAAAAGAGACTGTTTGCCTTAGGAAGCCAAAGGCAAAAAAGTATTTAGTCAGCCACCGATTGTGCAAGTTCCCCCACTTAAAATGATGACAGAGGTCAGTAATTTGCACCAGAGGTACACTTCAACTGTGAGAGACAGAATGTGAAAAAAAAAATCCATGAATTCACATGGTAGGATTTGTAAAGAATTTATTCGTAAATTAGGGTGGAAAATAAGTATTTGGTCACCTCAAACAAGGAAAATCTCTGGCTCTCACAGACCTGTAACGTCGTCTGTAAGAAGCTTTTCTGTCCCCCACTCGTTACCTGTATGAATGGCACCTGTTTGAACTCATCATCTGTATAAAAGACACCTGACACAGCCTCAAACAGTCAGACTCCAAACTCCGCCATGGCCAAGACCAAAGAGCTTTCGAAGGACACCAGGAAAAGTATTGTAGACCTGCACCAGACTGGGAAGAGTGAATCTACAATAGGCAAGCAGCTTGGTGTGAAAAAAATCAACTGTGGGAGCAATCATCAGAAAATGGAAGACATACAAGACCACTGATAATCTCCCTCGATCTGGGGCTCCACGCAAGATCTCATCCCGTGGGGTCAAAATGATCATGAGAACGGTGAGCAAAGATCCCAGAACCACACGGGGGGACCTGGTGAATGACCTGCAGAGAGCTGGGACCAAAGTAACAAAGGTCACCATCAGTAACACACTACAACGGCAGGGAATCAAATCCCGCAGTGCCAGACGTGTTCCGCTGCTGAAGCCAGTGCATGTCCAGGCCCGTCTGAAGTTTGCCAGAGAGCACATGGATGATACAGCAGAGGATTGGGAGAATGTCATGTGGTCAGATGAAACCAAAGTAGAACTTTTTGGTATAAACTCAACTCGTCGTGTTTGGAGGAAGAAGAATACTGAGTTGCATCCCAAGAACACCATACCTACTGTGAAGCATGGGGGTGGAAACATCATGCTATGGGGCTGTTTTTCTGCCAAGGGGACAGGACGACTGATCCGTGTTAAGGACAGAATGAATGGGGCCATGTATCGTGAGATTTTGAGCCAAAACCTCCTTCCATCAGTGAGAACTTTGAAGATGAAACGAGGCTGGGTCTTCCAACATGACAATGATCCAAAACACACCGCCCGGGCAACAAAGGAGTGGCTCCGTAAGAAGCATTTGAAAGTCCTGGAGTGGCCTAGCCAGTCTCCAGACCTCAACCCCATAGAAAATCTGTGGCGGGAGTTGAAAGTCCGTGTTGCTCGGCGACAGCCCCAAAACATCACTGCTCTCGAGAAGATCTGCATGGAGGAATGGGCCAAAATACCAGCTACTGTGTGTGCAAACCTGGTAAAGACCTATAGTAAACGTTTGACCTCTGTTATTGCCAACAAAGGTTATGTTACAAAGTATTGAGTTGTATTTTTGTTATTGACCAAATACTTATTTTCCACCCTGATTTACGAATAAATTCTTTACAAATCCTACCATGTGGATTCATGGATTTTTTTTTCACATTCTGTCTCTCACAGTTGAAGTGTACCTCTGGTGCAAATTACTGACCTCTGTCATCATTTTAGGTGGGGGAACTTGCACAATCGGTGGCTGACTAAATACTTTTTTGCCCCACTGTATTTATGTTTAGGACATGCTGTATGGACTCTTGGCTTAGTGCAGTCTTGGAGTCATGGTGGAGCTCACAGATTTGGCAGCTTCTCATTTTTGTTTGGGCCTGTAACTGTTTTCTGTCATTGTTGCACTCCAGGTATACTTCATCTTTGAGTCCATGTCGAAGTATCTTAACATCGACCAGGAAGGACTCTAAGTTTCCTGTGATGACTCTTGGTTGGTAATACTTGCTTGGTCGGGACCTTTACAATTTTAACCTTGCTCGGATTGATGTATAAGTACTGATCCTTGTGCTACTCAGTTGCTTATGGTGGTGGTCTTTTCAGCTGTGTTAGTTTGAGTTTTATGTTCGCTGATGTTCTGCGCATAAGAGGGGCTCTTCATTTTCCCCAGGTTATACTGACAAAGGACTTTATGTCACAGAAGACGGCCTGTGCTCACTCGACCTTTTAAGACTCTCATGAGTATTTTTGGTATTTTTAGCTGGGGTTTTTTGAATGAAAGATTTGTGTCCAACTCCCTTTAATGAGGAATTCCACCTGATTGGTATGGATAGTATCTTTTTTTTATTTACGTAAAAGTCTCTGTGTAGTAGGGTTGGAATTATTGATTAAGTTGTTTCTGGCTAATCAATTTATTGCTCTGTTTAAATCATATCAGGGAATAGTGACAGAAGGTAACTGTCATGGAACAACATGGAACAAAGTGGAATGCCAAGGAAACTAGCCAATTTATACAAACTCATTTAAAAAAGTGTTCAAATATCCAGCCAGAATTATGTCAGAAGCTTGTTCATGACTAGCAATTTAATTAAATTTAACATTTAATCAAATATTAGTGGGGGTGTATGTATATATTTGAGCCTGAATGTATACTTTTGATTGATTGGAGAAAATCCGAAATAAATTAAAATTTGAAATTGAAATGATCAAAAGTCCAAAATTATCATGGCATTCATGCCTTTTTCACCACTGCTGTATCCTTAAAATCTGAATGATATTCAGTATTAAAGACTAAGCTAAGTAACTTTTAAATTTTTGTCAGTTAAAGTTTATGAAAATGTTTCTGATGTGATTATTTTAATACAACTGTAGCAGATTAGCAGATCAATTTATTAACTAAGTAATCGGCTTGGAATTAACTGTAAAAAGTATTTCAAACATATATTTCAAAGGTGTAGCAACGCGAGCATTTAACCGTGTTTTGTAACACTGTAACGGGTCTCATATTTGAGCACACAATAAAGCAGGACATGAGCATGAGAGGCTTTGACGTTTGTCGAGAGGAATTTTAAGTCTTGCAGATGTTGCTGCACAATGGTTAGAGGGAAACACAGAAATCTCTGTCATGGCGCCCCTTTCACCCACTTCACATCATTATTCGAGCATGGGAAACCTCAACAAGAAAAACGTGTATCCTCACATTGTTCACGTGGAAAAATGTTAGGAGTAACTGTTCTAAACACTACAACCAAATTTCATTAACAATGAAAAAATTGTCAGTTCTTTACTGTAAGCGCTGAATCACTGCTTAGGGGGATATCATCATAGATAAACATTTAATTTGTTCTCAGATGTTGTCGCTGCACATACTTTCAGGCCCAATTTATGGACAGCGACAGACATTTGGTCCATGTTCGGTTGGTTCAAAAACAAGAGGCCAAAAATAACCTCTTGAATAGACACTGCTCGCCAAGTGATAAAGATCTCTCCATTGTTGGTTTCAGGGGTGGTGCGGAGTTTCAAAGAGGCAACATACTCATTAGCTTGTTTGTGCATGTGTGTGCGCATAAGTGTGTGTTAGCATTTTTGAATGTAGTTGCATGATTACTTAAGTGAGTGAGCAATGTGTCTGTGTGTAATTATCCATAAACACTGTCCAAACTTTTTTTTAATCTGAGACCAACAACCTGATGACAAGACGTCAGTTAAAAATCGAGTTTTATGTGTAAATATTCTATTTTTGGTCTACTCTATTTACTTTAATCAAGTGGTTGATACATTTTTTATTAAAGTTTATTAGTACTGGGAATATATGCGAGTATATGGCATGAACTGATGCCATACACCTCAGTATTTTTAGCATAAGCTACAATTTGAAATCCCTGTAAGACTGAAAAATACATAAACCACAGCTACAGATACAGAAACTGATTAGGAAACTACAGGCAGAACAAATAAAGAGCACAAACAGTAAGAATGCATCAAGAAGCACCCATTCATGGCTAATTGCCTTTTTAAAACTGTTTAATTAATTTAAAATGAATCAGCATTCACTTTGGGTTCTGCATGTAAGAAATCCCAATGTTGGATTCACCTTACAGTTCCTTTTGGACATTCAGTGTCTTTCTGAGCCTGAAACTCTTAAGTGGAACCACAAGGGACAATTATGCAATCTTGCTCTCATAACTGTGTGACTAACTGTGTCATTAAGGGCCCGCCTGTTGTAGCTACTGACTATGATAAGAAGGTTACACAATAAGTTAAATATGAAGAGATTGCAGGAAGATCATTAAGCTATTTTCAGCATGAAATTGTCTCTAATAAGTCTAAGCATCAGTAAGCTTGCTTTTTCAACCTTGTCCTACATTGACATGCTTCTCAAAAACCATTTGCACATTGTCTATTTTTTCTGGTTGCATACAGAAAATATGAGCAGTCAATATGATACCATATATTTGTGCAGACAGTACTTCACTAGCCCTTTAAAGCCAAGCGTATTGTATTTGATACATGTGTTTTTGTGAGTTTTTGAGACTTCTACATCATCAGCGTGACCTTTTTTGGCCCTCAAAAACTGATATAAATTGCATGACACATTTTTAATGACTAAATTCCAAAAATATGGCTAATGTAGCAAATGTGATACAAATTAAAAGTCATACATGCAGATTCAAATCTGATATATTTTTTTTATATTTTTTTGTCTAAAAGGTACAACAAACACTCCATTATCAAAAAATTAAGGATTTCTGGCAGTTAGTTCATGGTTATATAGATATTTATAATCTTGATTATTTTTGGAGGCTTTTTGCTGTTATTTGATCTTACAGTGAAGATTAGATAGAAAAGTGGGGAAACAGACAAAGCCTCAAGTCAGAGTTGAACCCAGGCTACTAAATTTAACCTCAAGGTATGTGGTTGCTTAGTAACATCGGGGCTAAACCAGCAACCCTAGATATTTATTGAAAAAGTTAAGGATGTTAATAAAAGTCTTATGAAGAGGGAGCTTTTATCTGTTTCCTTATTTTCTGCCATATATACATCATTACAGTGAGCACATTAAGGGGTTTATCCCATCTTGGAGCTGCATGATGTCAGAGTCACACAGAGAGAGCACAGCAGCCCACCCAACTGCTTCTTAAACCTTTTGTTTGGGAGGGGGAGCCAATCAGAAGAAAATTAGGGTCCACTTTAAAGTAAACGAAGATTATTTTGATCAATGAATCGTGCAAATCTATTTAAAAATAAAAATTTGCCTCTAAAAAGGAATTTAGATTTTCTTACAGGTGTACTTTAAGACAGAAACCAAGAAATGCATGCACACTGTGGTTAAAGGAACATTCTTTAAGGAACAAATTGCCAAAGTTTATTTATGTGTTTCTCCGCTCATCCACAGCAAACTACGACACCAAGCACAGAGTGAGCGGTTTGGATACAGAGAGGTAAGACTGGTGTTGATAATTTAAGATATTTAGGCTGTTAATTTTTTAAAAAGCATTACTTTAAAAAATATCTTGTGTTATTCCTACAGGTAGTTTTAAAAGGAGATCCAAAAAAGTTGAGTCTTCATGGGGTAAGAATGAAATTTACATTTCTACCTGTTTGCGTTCAGCTTTAAGCTGTTGAAGCAGGATAATTTAATCTAACGACTGTCCTCTCCCGCTTCCTTCCGTCTGTCACTCACGCAGCAGACGTGCGCTGTGTGTCTGGAGGACTTCAAAGTGAAAGACGAGCTGGGAGTGTTGCCATGCCAACATGCTTTCCACAGGAAGTGAGTAGAGCACAGTGGAGTCTTTCTTCACACTCGCTTGCCAGTTTGCACCTGCTAGGGCTTGGTAAAGTGAAAATGGTCACGTCTGATGTGAAGTCCATTGATCAAAAGTTAAATGGAAATTTTTGGTGGAGTACTCGTCATCATTCATTCATGTCTTGGTTCCTGCTGAGGATCCCAGCATGCACATCAGACAGAGCTAGTCTGAAGACCTTGCAGAGGAGGCAAAGCTATATCCTTGTGCTTTCAGTTGTCTAAAATTGAAATGCTTCTTAATGTGAGAAGGTTTTTTTAAAAAAATTTTTTTACTGGGTTCTGTGAGAAGAGTTTAAAAGCAAAGAGGCCTTATCAGAGGAGCAATTTGATATTCTGGGCTAGCAGCCTTGGGCTACAGTAGTTTTGGTATAAATTGCTAAACATTCTCTACTTCATGGTTTAACTACAATCAAAGGCAGCAGGACATTATTTTGGTTTCTTAAGACTCTCTTACAGAAAGATAGAACTGAAAAAGCTCTGTGAGTCAAATATTGCAAGTAAACAACCATATGTGGGTTGCTGCTATTGCCTAAAGACATTTGTGTCAAGCATTACTGAGATGACACTTGCATTAGGAGATAGATGTTGCAGAGGTGGCGCAAACAAACTTGTCTGTGTGGGGGTTTACCTCTCATATAGGACGTGGGTTTTTGTTGTTGTTGTTGTTGTTTGCTTGTTTTTGTTTTTGTTTTACTTTTCCAGTGGTTTGTTGAGGTTTAGGCACCAAAACGGCTTTGTCAGAGTTATGTCACTTTTCTAGGTTTCAAGGATACCAAGTCCATTAGAGGGGACCCAGGATCATTAATATTCTTGAACACTTCTACACTTCATGCAAGTTTCCGAATAATCGGCTTCGGTGCAGCCTTTCATTTATTCCCCTCTCTAAAATGAGCCATAGCTCCTCCCCTTTTAATTCTTCCTTTTTCTGATTGGCTCCAACTCACAAACAGAAGGTCTGAACTGCAAACACGTGGAGCTGCTGTGCTCACAGCCAGAGCTGCATGTATCTGCCGATTTTTAGGATCATCTGAAGCCTGAGCTGTTGGCAGACAGGTATTATTTGTATATACTCTGATCCCATTATTTGAAACTCTGGTCTTGTTTAATATAAGCATCCTTCATTTATTGCACACAGTTTTAGTTGGATCAATTCAGATGGCCAAAGAGATTTCTTGGTTTTAAAACATGACTCTAGGAACAGCTTGCACAAGTGACCAGTCCAGCTGTTTTCTCAGTAAGGAGAGCTTCAGTAAGATGTAGCATACTTAAAAATCTATTACCATGACCACTGGGAAAACTGTGGGGAACCTGATTCCATCCAAAGGTAACAGAACCTTCATACCAGCACCAGCAAAGCTAAAGCACATTCTGCTTGTCCATCCCGTAAACTGTAAAACCGACACATTGGGGAGACTGTGCATATGTCTATTTTCGGTCCAACTTTCTGCAGTCTTGTCATCACTGTGAGACGACCAGCACAGGCTCCAGGAATTAACGGCCCCCAGCCTAGAAATAGTTTCTGCAAATGCTGCTTACGCATGAATGGCGGCAGCATCGCATTTTGATTGCTGGTGTAAGTGAGTTCTAAAGGGCTCTCACATACTCATGCATGGGTCATAAGCTTGCCACTCTGTGAAAAAATGACTAAGCTGTTAAACATTGAAGATTTTGTTGAAGTTAGTCCAGCTTTCTTTTTCCTCATTCCTGTCCTGTCTGTGTTCCTCTATGCAGGTGTTTGGTAAAGTGGCTGGAGGTGCGCTGCGTCTGCCCCATGTGCAACAAACCCATAGCCGGCCCGCCCGAGCCGCAGCATAGTATAGGAACTCTGCTGGATGAACTGGTATAACCTCTCAGCCTCAACCAGCCTGGTTGGGACGCCGACGCCCGGCCAAACTAGCTGGTGTGAGTTACAGACCATCAGGAAGAGGGAGACCGCTTTGCTGTTTAAACACGGCAAAGCACAAAAATGAACTGAAGGATGCTGTTGCCTAGCAACAATCTCCATGATAGCAACACAACACCTTGTGGTTGAGATTATCTTCAGCCGCCCACACATCACTCCAGCCCTCTCCTTTCACGATCCCGTTCTACATGCCTTTTCTCCACGTCCCTCACATCCTCTCTTGTTGGTTCGACTGAGGTTAACAACAGCACTGAACGGAGGGCAGTTTTTTCTCACTGAAGTGGACAAATGAGTGTTGATGAACAGCAGTGCTCGCAAGAAGATGCTGATCCCCCCTGAGTGTGTATCAATGCTGCCTGTCATGTGCTACCTGGGGTTAAATATTATCCATATTGGCTGAGTTATTTAAAACTCAAATGGGAAAAATTATTCCAGTACGTGGCACTCCATGAATTTTTTTCAGTTGACAAGTTTTGAGACAAAATTATAGTTTGTGTTTGACATTCCCAGCAGTAGCTCAAGGTCAGTTTTTAAGATGCAGTAGAAAAGAAGAACAAACTGCAGCCGAGGAGAAAAAATATCACTGTAGCAAAGAGGGCTTAATAAAACTAAGAAATACTTTTTTTATGATTAAATTGAGGTCATGCTGCTTAAAATTCAAGGAAACGGTTATTCATATTGCATTTATTCAGATGAACTCAGAACAGTGGTAGAAAAAGAGCGGGACATGAAGCTGCCCTTGCTCACATGTAGCACGCAAAAGGTGATGAATTTACTAGAAATGTTCTGAAAGGCTGAGCTGAGGCGTGGTGCCTAGGTTTAATGTGCAGAAGACCCGTTTGCTGTGAATCCTCCAGACAGTTGGCTGCTCTATATATAGAAAAAAGTCCAGGACTGCCGAACGTTTGTAAAAACAGCCTTCGAGATGCAGCTCCAGCTTTCGTCCATGTGTGGTAAACGTCTGCATCAAGTCTCTTACAAACCAGTTATTTCTGATATAACGTCTAAAATCCATACTGGTGCCAACCCCTACAGTACCACAGGCTCTAGCTGTTTTCTGTTGTTGTTGTTCAAGGGGATGTTTTATTGTCCTGTTGTGTTCTCATGTTAATATAGAAGGAACACATCCTGACGTTCACGCTAACAGTTTTGTTGAAATGTGTTGAAAGGTTTTTTATTTTTAGGTTTTGCACTTTGAATTCGGACACACACACACACACACACACACACACACACACACACACACACACACACACACACACACACACACACACACACACACACACACACACACACACACACGTTTCCATGCCTTTGTTCTTATAAATGTTAGACTTCGGTTTGGTTACAGCACAGCTGTGTTTTGAGGTGTGGTGAATCTTTTATAAAAGTCTGTGAAGTACCAGAGCTGGGTGATAAAGGGAGCAGCAGTGCAAGCCCTCAATGAATTCACCTGGGAAGCAACTAAATCTCACTCTCATAAACCGTGTTTTCGTGGCATTATTGCAGGTGGTTTACATTCCTCAGTCGTAAGTTATTTTTGTCTATTTTGTGATTTACAGATTCTGAAAGCAAAACACTGCCTAAATTGAGCACAAAACTCACAAAGCACATTGTCCAGATACAGCAGGCAGCTGCACTGTAATTAAAATGTGCCCTGTGCCAAAAAGAAAGAAAAGAAAACAACAAACAAACAAAAAAAGAGTTGATCATGTTTCATTTTCTGCACACGAGAAAAAGAAATGTTCACTCTGATTCTGACCACATTCCACATTTTGTAATCCAACAGATGTAAATAAGTTAAACAATAAAAAATACAGTTCTCTGGTCATGCAGGCTCTTGCTTATTTCTTGAAAATCATGGTTATGGCACCACCATCAGGTGAAATCAAGTGTATGTGATGTACATTGTTTTAAGGTTGTTTATTTACTTGTCAAACAGTTGTCAAAAGTTTTAGAGTCTTGGTGGAAACCAGACTGTTTGCACTGAATTTCAGCAGGAAAAATGTAAGATTTTCAATTAAATACACTAATTAAATACTGTTCGAGTTCCTCTTTCCAGTACTACAGCCACTATTTGTTTTTAACTTGAGAAAACTCTTGATTGTTGTTTGTTTTGTTAATACTAGACTTATATTGCAGAAACAGTTGTTGTTATAATTTATTGAGACTTTTGAGTTTAATTGTCATATAGCACAAATAACAACCAATTTATGTTTCTCACCAGCTTGCAGTGACATCTAGCCATGCAGATAGTTTTTCCTGAATCTTTTTTAGACTTTGACTCTGTCTCCGAGACTCCAAGATGTTCAAAACTCAGTACAAAGCAAATTTCAGTTAATTCTAAGCAGTATGCACTGAAGCAGGCAACATATGTTTATATGGAATGATTTGCTTGATATTCCATGAGTATGCACCCATGAGACTGCTTTACGATAAAAGACAAAAACAAAAAAAAACCCCGAAAAAGTATGAACAAAAGTGTGTTTAACAGTTTTTTTCAAGAGTTCAAAATCCAGAAAAGTGTGACTACAGCAGGTGAAAAGGTGTTTGGATCGGGTGAATTAAAAGCAGTGAATCAGACAATGTAACAAGACTAACTAAATCCCATCTATTCTGTGCCTGAGTTTAATTTTACTTACATTACAATAATGGAAATTTCAGAAACACTATTTAAAATATTGATGAAAAAAGAGAATACTTAAATATCAAATTGAAGTAACTGCACTTAGAAAGAAAATCTATGAGCAGTAAGGAGTCTGACCTCAGGAGTTGACGGCTGAATGAAAACAAGGACCATCTGTACAGTGTCTCATTAAATGTGCAAGACCCCATCCTAATGGTGGGACCGGATGGGTACCTAGCTGCTTCCCTCACAGCAGCTTGCAGGTGGCAGAGCATCGAAGTCTGAATGGCATTCTTTACTCTGTTTGCCTTCTAAGTAGTCTTAAGGGTGGAGCGGAGCCTGGGAAGAACTGAAAGGGAATTAAGGATGAAGGCAGATGGTGTGAGATCTTGTAGGGCAAGTAGAAGTATGAAAGGTAATGTTGAATTCTCCCAATTCTTTGAATCTCTGGGCTGAAGGAAGGACAATACTCGGTGTATAAATGCTCAATCAACAATCATTTATTTCCATACAATTCAACAATAAGAGCATTACAACGTCCGGACGGGAGAGATGCTACCAGAGGGTCAGGCACATGTCTCAAAATGGTGACGGGTTGCTCAGCTTTTTATAGTCTCTAGTGGCCCCCAGCTAGTCGTAAAAGCCAAAACATCACATTTTTTCTCTGTTACAGCGCCTAAGTTATGACCTCGGCAGTTGTTTCTCTGCTTTCTGTAAGGTGGGGGTGTGGAATGTGGTCTGTCTATCTCCCCTGTCTTTAGACACAGAGTCTCCTGCTTACAACCTTCTCTTCATGATTCAACAATTAAGCATGTCAAGAAAACAGTGTAACACATTCCCAGCAGATCAAGGATACAGAGTGATGCACATTTATCTAATGAACTAATATGTGAATATGTTCTGTTAACTCAAAAGTATAATGAGAACTAAACTACATACAGCTCACACACTCTATATTAAAGGGTATAATGTGATCTACAGCAGTATTCTAATTCAACTACTTTGATTACATATATAAGGTAACATATAATAACAGAATAATCTAATAATTCCCCCTTTTGATCTCTGAAAGAGATCACTTACAACATGCACTCCAGGGTCGCAAGGTCCAGGTTTTCTTGATCCTGAGGCCCTCTGTCCCCCTTTAACGGGTGGACCATATGTGGGATGACCTCTGTGTTCACGCAGTTCAGATGCAAGCAAAGTTAGATTTACAACCATAACAGCAGTTACAGATGACTCTCCCATCACTCCCCAATTCTCCCACAGCTTTATTTTGGTGCTCCAGTTTTCCACTCCCATTTTAATGCCCCCTTATACCTTTCAAATGTACTTAGACTAGAACCTCTGTCTAAGGAGCTTTTAACCTTTATTTTTATTGCTGCAGCTACCAGTGTCTTCCAGTTGGGTGATTCTCAGCTTCTTTCTTCGACCTCCGGGGTTAGACCACCCTTTAGTCATTGCACAGTTCTGGGGATTATTCTGCCCCGATTTCAAACAAAGATCTGTGTGTTTTGGGTTCACCGCCGTGTCCCCCTTTTTGCCAAGAGCCTCTTGAACCTCGTTGGTCTGGTGTTCCTGGTTTTCGCCAACCCCTTCATGGTTATTGCTGTGTTTGTGGGATCCATCTTCTCCAGGAGCCCAAACGTCATGACACTTGACCCCAGTTGCTGTCTCGGCAGTCCCTACATCTGTCCCTGCTGTGAAGGGTCCTCACATCTCCGGGTCCCCGTCTGGTGTCTGTTCCTTTCTCTGCAAGAGACAGAAAACCAAAACACCTCTCTCTCTAGCCTTGATAATCTAATATTGTTATCCATTGTTCTTCTAATGATTCAAATTTGGTTTAAAATATTATGTTCAGAACCTATTCTAATCATAATCTATGTGTGTGTAAAAGAAATCAAAAATTAGTGAACCCTTTCTAAGTCTAACACATTATAAGCTTAAGTTTTACCATAGCTAAATTATTAAACACACAAATAAAGTCATAAAATGTTCATAACACCATTGTTTGATGTTCGGACTCAACTCCCCCTTTTTGACACACTCCCATGTGTCAATTCATTGGAGCTAGACACTTAAAAGAGAAGGTTAGTGACATCATATCTGGTAACTGGTCCATCCAGAGCTGTAACATTTTGAAATGTACATACAACAAGCCAAACCACACCTTGGTCACACCAACCCTTTTCTGCCCCGAAGATGTCCAATGCCATCCTAGTATGGACTGTCAAAAGTGGCTTTAACGCTGACTATCCTGACAATCCATTTTATAACGTTTCCTGGTCAGATTTGCCAATCTCTGCACCAGGGTTTTAAACTTTTCGCCATTTCCATTAGTTGTTATTTTTATTTAGTTTCGACTCCAGATTTTCAATTTTTACCAGTTGTAATTAGTTTTTACCAATTCTTTGCTAGTTTAGTGTAGTTTTTATTTTCTGAAAATCCTTAGTTTCAATTTAGTTTTATTTGTGTTTTGCAAAAATTAAGTGTAACAAAATCCCAGTTCCATCATATCAGTCATGCTCTTCTGGTTATCCTTGGGTGTTGAGACTAATAACTATTAACTCTTGCCGCACCGTGTGGTCCTAATTTTGGTTGAAGTGAATTGATAACCTTTTGAAGGCGATTGTTTCACACCTTTATTTAGATGTCCCAGTCCTGTTGTCTCGGGATACATCACGCTGCCTTATCTGGGGTTAGCTGTTTTCTGGGGATGCGGGTTGAGTGGGTGAGCTCTTCAAGGAGGGGGAGTGTGCTCCCCCTGATGAGGTCTTCTAGGTAAGCTAGGTTAACCTTCTTGTGTGAGCTTTTCAAGTGCACTTTAAGGTTAGTGGGACTTTTAGTTTTATAAATGTCCCTCATGACCCCCTGATGACCCAGTACTTCATTTTTGCACACTGTAGTACACATTTTAGTTTTTGCTTGTAGCTCGCATACTCTACTTGCCACTCCTCTAAGTCCTGATGTTTCTTAGAGAGGGCAACAGTACCTTTAAAATTATATCACATGTGTGGGGGTGTGGCCTTGCCAATTGTTTTGCCCACCTTTTCAAAATGGCTGGCGTGCCCACAAGCACATTTCATGGAAAAAGAAAGGTAAGCTTGATATTTACATTTAAAATGTTTTGTTAAACTCAGATTTTTATTTTATTCTTTTTGCAAGTACCCCTCCTCGGTGGCGAGAAACTGTTGGTGTGGTCAAGTGGGTGCTCTGGAAACAAACGCTCAGGACAGAACAGTTATCAGTCATGTACTTCCTACAAGTTTTGCATATGTTTTATTCCATATTGATCCTCTGAGTGTAATGGTACATTTTAATTTGAATTTATCCAAACTAAACACAATATTTTCTTTATTTACTTTGCTCTTGTTCTTTTGCAGTACCACATCCTATCAAATGTCCCTGTCGATTATATTCTACATTTAATAACTTACTATTTCAAGTGAGAACCTAAATCATGTGGACCAATGTTTATTCTTGCATATCTCTATTCTGAATGTGGCCAGTCATTCATAGGTATTGTTCAATTTTGGCGATTTTCCTCTATAAAATTTAATTGACTTTTTACAGTGGCCTGCTGTGGTTAATAGTAACATATTCCAGTCATGAGTGGTATCAAAAGTCTTCTCCACTGTAGCATTTGGCATTCCCAATAATATAACATGATACCTTACTCAAAACACAGCTAATATAGCACAGTTTTCTTAATGCAAACATTGGTAACTCAAAATCAGCAACCACAGTGTTAAGTCTGCAGTTCATACTTATGTGAAGCTAGAGTCTCCTCCTCCAGTCTCTCTTATCCTCCTGCTCCTGAAAAAACAAAACAAAACAAAGCGAAGCATCCACCCTTCTCTTGACGGCTGGGTGAATTGTTTATGAATTGTTTATTGGCATTTACTAATCCTAAAGTGGGTGCAGTCATTGTCTCAGTATCAAGTCAGTCAAAACTTTTAGTCGTCAGTCCATCACAGTCCATTCACATGCATACCTCCATACACATTCATACCAGATGTTGCTGATAATGGAGTCTCCCGCTCAACCTATTCGAGCCTTCATCACCAGCAAGATGACGTCATCATTTTAAAGGAAAACAATTCCTTGTTGTTTTTTGGGCCGGATTGACTCGGTGCAATCCTTTTAGATCAGTGTTCCCTATAAGTGAATTTCTCCCAAGCCAATTACAATCATGGAGAAGCACACTTTGCAACTGTTTACAGTAATAATATTTTATAGCGCTTTAAATTTCAATCTTTCAGGCCTTGTTTAAAGAGCTGATTGTTAAATCATGAACTCACAAAATATCAACATATCACCACCGGTGGATCACACCTCTCAGATGTTTTTTCTCCAGTGCACTGTAACAAAAACGAAAACAGACATAACCAACAAAATACTACTAAAATAACACAAACTAGGGCCCGTTGCAGACATGTCCAAGCATAAAACTATCCCTCTCTCGCTTACGAGAAAGAACACAAGCCAAAGCTCACTGATAAAATCAAGCTAGCGCTAAACAAAACCAAACAATCAACCAGAAATTCACAGGAACATTTTGCTTCCTGCCGGGACAATATTGTGTGGGAATGAGAAGCTCAGGTGCCGTAACACCTTTTGTTCCTCCTTGAATTAAAACTCAATCACAGAAAATGCCGTACTCCGACCTAAAACTTACACTATTAATTCATCATTTTCACTCTGTGCCACTGTTCCTCATCAGGGCTGTGTGAAGCACAGCAAAGAATTCAGTCAAGGCCTTGAGCCATAAACAGACATCACGCACAGACATTGTTTTCATAACCAAACCATTTTAGAGCTTATTCCTAAAATCTACATAAATGCCTTCTAGGTGACATATAACACATTCTAAGTAATCAATGGCTCCTCATAAAAATTATGCATTGGGATGTTTGTGTGCAGCATTTTGCATATCAGCATAAGCAAAGCATTCTTCATTGCATCAGCGTGTGTGTGTGTGTGTGTGTATGTGGATCACTCTTCATTGCACAAGCGTGTGCATGTGTATGTGTGTGCATCACTTCTCAGTGAATCAACATTCCCGTGTGTGTGTGTGTGTGTGTGTGTGTGTGTGTGTGTGTGTGTGTGTGTGTGTGTCATTTCTCACTCACTCAACGAGTGCACGTGTTCATGTGTGTATTTCACTTCATTCTGAATCTGTGTGTTTGGAGACGTGTGTGTGTGTGTGTGTGTGTGTGTGTGTGTGTGTTCATCACTTTCCTGTTCTGGTGTTCTGGGTAAACCACGGCCTGAAGCATGCCCTGGGGTCCTGCCCCCCTCCTTTTCAGTTTGTTTGCGACCATTGCTGCTGCTGCTGCTCAAAATTCAGTCCGTCCTGGTTCTGACCCCAATTGGGGCAGTCCTTTCTCCAGTGTCGATGTTCACCGCAGGTGAAACCTGCATCTTCTTCTGTGTTTTTGTCCATTCTGAGGTGCCTTCTGTCCTCAGTTACTCCTCTTGTCTCGGTCACGCCCTTTTTCGCCACCCGATCATCCGTGTTGGTCCATCACTGTCCTGCACAGTGTGAATGCAAAGTTATCAAGGTCAGCATTCTTTCGCTCGGCCTTACTTTTCATTCGGGCTTGGCGGGCGTCTCGTCACAGCTCTGTCAGCTGACGCAGTCTGGGAATTTTCCCCCGTGTAGTGAAACGGGCCTTAGGTTTAGTGCTCTCCGTCTCGGCTGCATGAGATCACATTCCTGCAGGTCTGTTGACATTCTCAGGTCGTTGTTGTGGGTCCAGCTGTTGCAGCATTTGGTCAGTGTCACGTATGGGGGAGAGCAGGAGTCCAGTCAGCCTCGGCTTTCAGGGCCGGCAAAGCAGCCTGTAATTAAATATGTATAGAAAAAACAAAAACAAAACAAAACAAAAACAAACGAACAGGAAAATTATGTTGTGTTCGCTGTGTTATTCAGAGGGGAGACACACCGGGACCAGGCCCTGTGTCAGCCTTCTCTCCCCCTTTTTTTTTTTTTTTTTTTTTCTCTCCCGATATAATCAACTCCTAACCCACCAAGTTGACAGGACAACACAAGTACATATTAAAATTCTTAAGATCATGTTTAAAAACCCAAAAAAGGAATTTTCTTTCATTCAGTAATCACTTTTATTAATCAATCAACAGAAAACATGTCACAATTTGACTCTTTTTACCACTAAATTTGTTGCGTCTTGCCTGGTTGGTTAGACCAGTGTTCCTTTTTTTTTTTTTTAGTTAAATTGTTGTCCTGCAACCCAGAGGGTTTCTTTGTCAGTAATGTATAGACTTCATCATTTAAGTATGTTAATTTTTCTTTAACCTTGCTGGAAAATCTTCACGTGTTCATGAGTGTAAGCTGTTTCTTCATTGCGTGTATGTGCATTTGTATAAAAGCAGGTTAATTTTATCTTTTCTCAAACTAGGCGTTACCTTAAAAGGAGCCTTTCTCTCAGATTTCTCTGCTTGTGTGTTTTTGTTTCACCTTTTTGTTGTGATGCTCCGGACGCCTTCCCAACCTCCACAAGTCCGTTGGCCCCAATTTTATGTGTTAAAACTTCTCTTAATTTCTCCTCTAATTCTCTCCTCGCTGCTGTCTTTTTCACAGCTGCTGATTCGTGCTGGGTGTGGTTCCCATTACCTATAATTTTGCTTCGGCCGCTGTGCTTGTGGGGGCAGTTGGTCCAGGTCCGCAGCTTCCTGTATTAACACACTAAGAGATTTATTTTAATTTCATTTTCATCGCTTTTAAACCGATAAGCAGGCAACACGCCTACCTTGACAGCGTAAACTGTACGCCAGTCTCCCAACACATTCCTCTCTCTACTCCTCCATAATTCTCCACTGCACACCTCTTACTATCTCTCCTTTTTATTTTTATTACACCACAGAGTAATACACCCAATTATGCCCGTCTATCTCCATGTGGCTCCAAATTCCCTCTTTATTTTAATTTCACACTCGTCAGGGGACAGGCACACAACAATTTCAACCACTGAAACGAGGAATTCAACCTTTTTATATTTCTTTACTAATCTAGACTCAACGTTTGTTCGCAAAATGTGTCTTGTTCTAGTCCGGAATAAATGTGAACCCGTGATTACACGGCCGTTCCAGTGTTATATCCGTAGCTATGCGGGGGCCCTCACCTCCCCAAGTCACCACCTCGGCACCCGGACGACGCCGGTCCTGGCCACGCGTCCACGGACAGGAGGGTCGCCACTCCTAGGGCAAAATGTTCCACAGGTACACTAGGCATCAACCTTTGATCCTAAAATGTGTATTTGCTCTAATGTCCTCCTAATCAAACACATCAACCGTCACTGTCACTGTGTTCAGACTTCACACACACAAAAAGCACACTCAGAGCGCGCCTCACCCACGGCCAGAGCGCGCCTTACACACACAGCGCGTTACACCATCAGTGTGACACACAGAGAGCGCCTCTCATCAGCAGAAATTTGCACAGAAACCTCTGAGCTCAACTATTAGATCTTCTTAAAGCACACTGCACCATAGACCAAAATACCCCTTTCTCTGCGCTTATGACCGCCACCACGGGGCAAAGTCGCATCATAAAAGTGATGCTTGCATCCCCGAAGTTATACCCGACATCATAAACCAGGTGTTGCTATGTACTAAATTTTTACTTTGTATTATGACCGCAGCCCTTTATACTCGACTGACGCCACAAACCACCGTCAAAACCTCTATCCAATGTACTAAAACTAGCACCAACCACTACTGCACTTCACGGCCGCACCACCGGAACACGCCGTATCATAAACCAAACCTACGGACGTGTTTCACTCTCGCGTTGCCAGCGTTCAACTGCACCGTGAAGCCAGCATCTGCTTTTCCTTAAATCAACTTCTATTTCATAGCCGGCAAAAGCCAGGACGTCACTGACACCATAAACAAAATAAACAAACCTCGACTTCAATGTACTGGACTAATGGCCGCGTCTTCAGAAGAAATTCTAACGTATTATTGCTACAGAAGCCAGTATTAGACAAAATTAAATGTGGAAGGTAAAGTGGCTGCAACTAGCTCAACGTAGTATCTTATTAGTTTCTCGGTAGAAGCAGTTTATTTAACACACTGGAATTCAGCCTCAACTTATGTTGTTAGTATCTTGCGCCAAAAACCAGACACCGACAAATTTACTGTGAAAATACATGTGACTCAGTGAACAGATTAATTTGGAAAGCCCAATATGCACATTTGGTATTTATAATACAACAGGCTGTGCTTACCTTTCTGTTTTAGGCCGGCCTTCTGTTCACTTTGCCCCACGATCTCACCAAAGGCCAAATCTACACCTCCTCAGCACACCAAAGATCCGGGTCACACGGCACCAAGTTGTTGAATTCTCCCAATTCTTTGAATCTTTGGGCTGAAGGAAGGACAATACTCGGTGTATAAATGCTCAATCAACAATCATTTATTTCCATACAATTCAACAATAAGAGCATTACAACGTCCGGACGGGAGAGATGCTACCAGAGGGTCAGGCACATGTCTCAAAATGGTGACGGGTTGCTCAGCTTTTTATAGTCTCTAGTGGCCCCCAGCTAGTCGTAAAAGCCAAAACATCACATTTTTTCTCTGTTACAGCGCCTAAGTTATGACCTCGGCAGTTGTTTCTCTGCTTTCTGTAAGGTGGGGGTGTGGAATGTGGTCTGTCTATCTCCCCTGTCTTTAGACACAGAGTCTCCTGCTTACAACCTTCTCTTCATGATTCAACAATTAAGCATGTCAAGAAAACAGTGTAACACATTCCCAGCAGATCAAGGATACAGAGTGATGCACATTTATCTAATGAACTAATATGTGAATATGTTCTGTTAACTCAAAAGTATAATGAGAACTAAACTACATACAGCTCACACACTCTATATTAAAGGGTATAATGTGATCTACAGCAGTATTCTAATTCAACTACTTTGATTACATATATAAGGTAACATATAATAACAGAATAATCTAATAGTAATAAAAGGGAAAAGGCAGGAAGAGAAAAAGAGAGAAGGAGGTGCTGGAAAAAGGTGGAGACTACGAGGAAAGAGGAACGGAGAGAGGACGTCCTCAGTTCAGTTGTGAAGGCACTTCAGTCCTCTTTTTTTGATAGGGCAGGGAGATGTTTTAATGTCTCCACACATTTTTAAAGTAAAGGAGACAAGCTGTTTAGGACAATGGATGCCCTATCATAACTTCCCTTCAGCAGGTGAGTGCATTTCTTTCATCTTTTTCTTTGTCTTTAATTGCAGAAACTAAAGTGAAAACTTTGCTTTGAGGTCACATTTCAATGTTTTAGTTATAAATGTGATGATTTATTTACTGCCGGAAAGTGGATGAAAGCTTTATGTGAAACAGATGAAAGACTTTAATAGGAGCATTAAGAGAGAGAGATTAAAGGCATGACTGTAATACTGATTTTAAATGGAAGTGAGATAGTAAACTTTTTAACTTGCAATCACTTATATTAATTATACACAGTTTCTAAAGGTCAACATATTATGATCTCATACCTACATGTATGTTAACACATAGCGCCTGGATGGACGTGCAAACATAAGTGTCTTTCATAAAATCAGCTTCTACCTGAGTTATAAAGAGCCGACTGTGCTGTGAATAAACTGATTATGGCAGCGCGCGCACACACACACACACACACACACACACACACACACACACACACACACACACACACACACACACACACACACACACACACACACACACAGGGTGGAGAGAAACACAGAGAAATGCTTGTTTCTGTCACTTCCCACTTTCGGGGGTTGTGGCAGTCAGGTCAGAGTATTTCTCTTTCTGTGCGTTTTACAGCAACCAAACTAAATCTAACCAGCAGTCCAACAGCAATGAAACGAGGCCACGTGCTGTGGACTAGTAACAAAAACTCGCACTGAAGATAAAAGCATCAAGGTTTTCCTTCATGATTTTATCTCAGTTTCTTTTGGTGCTTTTTCTTTTTTTTTAATTTTTTTTTTTTTATCTATCGACTTGTTTTTTGTCTACTTTATCTGCTGCTGGCACAGGTTTGTCCAGAGGTACACAATCTGCGTCCTTAGATCTGTGTTTGCTTTGATGTTTTACACGTACAGATTTTCTTTATACCTCTAACCAACTCTAGGCTAGGGGTATAAAATACATCATATTTACATAAAATACATCTTATTTTATAAGACACTTCAACCTTCAACAATTGGAGTCTTTTGGTTTGGAGTCTTCTCCCACCCCCATTCTCTGCGGCCTGCTGGAGCGGGAGGGCTAGTAGGAGGAGTTGGCCGTCCGACTGCGGTCTGGGGTGTGGGGCCTCCCTGCTGCTGCGGAGTCGGGGTGGTCTGCCTCTCCCCACCGCAGGGAAAAGGGTAACACCACCTGGGTCTGGGTGCAATTCCCCCCTCCAGGGGCAAGGGTACCTAGACCCGGTTTGTAGAGTACGCTTGGGGTGTGTGATTGTGTGTACAGCGTCTCTTTATGTCTGTCTCCACGTTGGTTGAGTGTGGAGTGAGTGCATATGAGAGCATGAGGGTGGGAATGGATGTTTGTGTCTGTGGGTGCCTGTATGTCTGTGTCTATATGTCAGGTTGGGTATCAGACGCCACCTCTCTGGGGACACCTCAGGCCCTCCAAGGTTTGGAGGCCTATCTCCACCCACCACCACTTCCCCTGCCGGTGGCGGACTCCCTCAGGTGTCGGTGTGTTGGTGGTTCTTTGTGTCTGGGGGTGGGCGTCCGGGTACACACCGGCTCACTCCTTGGCGGCCGCTTGTCGGGGCCTGGGGCCTGGGGCTCGCTCGGGCCCCTTTGGAGGTGGGGTGCCCCCGGCCTCTCGGCCTGGGGCTCGGTCACTCAGGCACAGCTGGGGGCCGGCGGAGCTCACGGGCGCGTCACTGCAACTCCCCCTGACTTCTGCTCCGCGGCTGCTGGGCGAGCCCTCATCTGGGACTCTCCTCAGCTCTTACTGGAACAGTGGCGCGGCTGCCCCTCTGTTGGTCTTCCATGGTCTCTTGTGTTCTGGGGGCCTCTGGATGTCTGGAGTTTTGATCTCCTCCATACCCGCTTCACACCCTGGAGGACGGGGCTGTGGCCCCCCCACACTCCCTAGCAGATCATTACATGGAGAAACCTTTGGAATGCAAGCATGCTGATCCACACAGGTATGCACACATGGGTATTCACAGACGCGGACTAAAGCTTTCTTGGCTGCTGCCTCAAAGCACACTGTGCGCTGTCTATCTTGCGTGCTGCACAATATCGTTTATTATTTAGTAAATATTGATATCTATGACTAGCTAGTTTATTGTGATGGTGCTTTGTTTTCTCTATTATTATGTTACTCTTTGTTGTTTGCTGTCTCCTCTGTTTGTTTTTTTTGTTTGTTTTTTTTTTTTTCTCCATACAGGTGACCCAGGAGTTCTTTTTTTTTTTCTCTCTCTTCCCCCCCCCCTTCTCACCGTCTCTTCTCCCCTTTGGTTTTCTTTCTTTCTCTCCCCCTCTTTCTCTCATTCATTCCCCCTGTCCTATTTATTAAAAAACAAAAAAAAAACAAAAAAAAACAAACAATCCCCTTAGACGTCAAAGGTCATTAGGAGGATTGTTTTTTCCAGCATTTTCTGATGGCAACTTTGTTTGAGGATTTGTTGCTGCATGTTTCAGGCTGCCGTTGGCCTTCGTATCCAGCTGCATTAACTTTGGTGAACTTCAGCTTATCTTAAAACTAGTATTTTCCCCTTCCCTAGCATTAGTTGTACTTTATATGGTGTTACACGTCAGTCAGCATGTTGGCCTTTGAATGTTAGTTAACTCCTAGCACTGCTTCACAGAACTGTGATTGCAGCTGTAGATGAAACTTGTACATGGCCATGTTACAGTGTTGTTTGGCCTTTTTGTGGTGCTGGCCATTAAATTAAGATGATAAGATGTTTTCATGAGTTGTAGGTGCATAAAGGTAAAAGACAGGTAATTTTATCCCATGGCTAGGTGGTTGCAAGGTAATATGATGGCATCATAACATTTCATATCGTTAAGGGCCGTCAGAGGGTTAAGATGTACTTGTGTGCCAACTTTAGCTGTTCAAGTTCTGATCAAGTAGATGGGACTAGATGAGTTAATGGCCAAAGAAGCAAACACACAGACAGATTTCTGTAGGAAGATACTGGAACCTTTGTACAACCACTAATGAAGGTTCATGTACCTCTTCTTCTTTTGACTGGCCCAATCAGAGGTCATCACAGCAGGTCATCTGCCTGTATCTAACCCCGTCTATAGCATCTTCCTCTGTCACACCAGCCATCTGCACGTCCTATTTCACTACATCTATGAAACTTTTCTGTGATCTTCCTTTTTTCCTCCGACCTGGCAGCTCCGTCTTCAACATCCTTTATCCAACATATCCCCTTTTCCTCCTCTGTACATATCCAGTCCATCTCAGCTTTGCTTCTCTAACTTCGCCTCCAAAACGCTCAACCTGAGCTGATCCTCTGATATGCTCATTTGTAATCCTGTCGATCCTGATCACTCCCAGTAAAAATCCTATCATTTTCAACTTTGCCATCTCTAGGTCTACCTCCTGTTACTCTAAATAGCCTAAGTGATTGAGAACAACAACTTAAAGTGGTATATTTTTCATTGTAGTGATTTTCAGCACTTCAAGACAAACAGATTTGTTGAAAACAAATGACCATCCAAACCACATGCCAAGATGCTATCTGAGGATATGAAAGAAGGGGACATCACAAGAAAAGCGGAGGACTAAAAGCCACATGTTTTAATTTATCTTTAGGAACAATGGGTCACTTGTCTTTTCCTAGATGTATCTTTAGCCTTAAGTGTTTAGGATTTCCTTAAAAGACAATCCACCATGTTCAAACGGTGGCTGATGGCCCTGGTGGCCCGTGTTGGCCTCATTGTGCTGACCCTCTGCTGTTGCGTGCTGCTGCTGTATCTCCTGGCCTGCAAACCTGTATCTCACGGCAGCCAGCAGTCTTTGCCATGGGCTGGAAGTGCCACCAGTAAGGAGAGGTACATGGCTTTACTGCAGGAGAGGGAAGACTCTCACAGACATTATATCAACAGCCTGACAAAGCAAATAGCCCAGCTGAAGGAAGCTCTGCAGGAGAGGACGCAGCAGCTTCAGGAGTCCCTGGATAAAGCTAAAATCAAAGGGATCCTACCTCAGGGTTTGGAGAGCCTGCACAAAACCCCAACGCAGTCTGATCTGAAGGTAGGACAAGAAAATAAATACATTTTGTGTGACATTATAGCTGTAGTAGTAAATGCTACATGATGTCCTCCAGGAGTTCTTCCGCTCCCAACTGAACCAGGCAGAGGTGAACTCAGGTGTGAAGCTGCCCAGCGAATATGCACTAATTCCTTTTGACACTTTCACCCTGCAGAGGTAAGTGGGACAGCGGCGCAGTAGGAGCCCCCCAGGAGCGCTGTGTAGCACTTAAATTTTACCTTATGTTGGCTGTTAAGTGGGGTTTTGTTTTTTCATCCAGCGTGTACCAGCTGGAAACAGGGCTGACCAGGCATCCAGCGGAGAGGCCTGTGAGAAAAGACCGCAGAGATGAGCTGATAGGGACTGTGGAAACAGCTCTGCATGTCCTGAATGGACCCAAGCATCACACTGACAACATCAGGAGAAAACACACATTCTCCCCTTCAGACTTTATCCAAGGTGAAAAAGACCTCAGGTTATTCATTCATGTTGTACACACAGATTCATACACTGCATTAATTTGTTTGCAGAGAGCTAAGAAATTGTAGGAAACTAGTGGCCCAATAAAACAGAATGCATATCATGATGCTTTCTTCTCCATCGCAGGGCTGACTCGCACAGAGCGGGACAGAGGAAGCATTTACGAGCTGACGTTTAAAGGTGACAGTCCACAGGACTTCACGCAGCTTGTACTCTTCAGGCCTTTTGGCCCCGTGATGAAAGTGAAGAGCGAAATTGTGAACACGCAAAACATCATCATCAACATCATCGTACCTCTGTCCAAGAGGGTGGACACATTCAAACAATTCATCAAAAACTTCAGGTAACATTTAGAAGTAAATTAACAAACAGGCACCCAGTAAACATACTCCACATGGGGCCACAGTGGAAAGACCCCAGTACTGCTCGGAAATGTGGTGAGGAGTTGCTCCACATTTCATGCTGGCTCCAGGGCCACAGTGGGCTTGGCCATAGAAAACCTATATAAGGGCCCCAAAGGGCAAAACTGCTGTGGGGCTTGTGTTTAGACACCAACTTGGGGTCCACGTGGAATAAGTGTGGGTTTGCCCTGGCCTCACAGCCCCACAGCTACCCACAGTGGGGAGATTTTTGCTGTACATCTGATCCCAGCACAGACATCTGGAGATACATCTGGAAACCAATAAAACTCATTGCCTCTTAGTAAGGAGACAATGCACAGATTTAAAGACGGCCCTAATTTTAAAAAAGGTCATTTTCAGCTCAGTTTCATTGAAATTTTCCCACATTTGTTCATATGTCTGTTTCATTTAGAGAGGTATGCATCCAGCAGGACGGCAGGGTTCATCTCACCGTGGTCTACTTTGGTCGAGATCAGATAGACGAGGTAAAAGCTGTGCTGGACCAGACCACTAGGTATGTACAAACCATTTCATAGTTCACTCATCATCTAATTTCTAATATCTCATCTCTAATACTGATCGCTTGCAGATTAGTCCAGAGTTGTCTATAACACTTAAATTTGCAGGAGTTGGAGATTTTTGCATCAATCAGTTATAGTGAAATTGTGACGAGACTCTACAGATCTATGACTCTCATGATAATGTGCACTTGCAAGAAAAATATTAAACTCCCGTTGTCTCTTCAGTCTTAAGAAATGTGTCTGTGCTCGGGCACGAGTGTTTAACGGCTGCAGGCAAACAAAAATAAGTCCTGTGAGGCTTCTGCACCTCCAGGGATACACACATGCTGTGGCTGTGCAGGCTATTGTGGTGTTATCATCACAGCTTGTACATATATATCCGCAGGCTGCAGAAATATTAAGACTAATCAAACATCCACGAAAGTCCTCCTCCTGTTTTCTTTTTCCGTCTTTCCCCTCAGAGAGACTCGGTTCAGGAGCTTCACGTTGATCCAGCTGAATGAGGAGTTTTCTCGCGGCCGGGGCTTAGACGTGGGTGCCAGGGCTTGGAGGCGCAGCCAGAACATTCTGCTCTTCTTCTGTGATGTTGACATTCACTTTACAGCTGATTTCTTAACTTCCTGTCGTCTCAATGCAGAACCTGGTGAGAGTCCCGACCCCCCAAGTGGTTCCTGCAATCATGAATAAAATAGCTTAATGAGAAACTACAGCTGATGGAGCAGATAAAATCAGTTCCGTGGGTGTTATTAAATATTGTGGTTGATTAGATCTCAGGCTGAAGGTGAGCGCTTTCCTTTGAGCTGGTCTGTAAAGTCATCAACATGCAATATAAACTGTTAAACATTTTCAAGGACAGAGAAGTAAGTTCTCATATAAGGTAAACCACAGGTTCTACTTACAATGGTTACACTGATTTTTATGCAAACGGGAAGACCTGTCACCCGACAGTCACCTTGAAATGCCTCGAGGCACTTATTTAGCTCCACTTAGAAAACTGCATGTATAGAATCACAAGTCAAATCTGGTAAAAGGTTTACTGACCCAATTAATATTTAAAAATGAATTTCCCCTTGAAACTTAACACTTCTTTGACTATCTTTGTGGTTTCAAAATTGCCCCACAGTTCAGTAAGGAGATCCCTTTGCAGAAGTGAACATGATTTACTAAGATAGAGAAATTAATTAAAGTATTTGGTGATTAGACTTAGATGACCCATCATCTAAGAATCAGGTCTCTCACATCATCTCACAGAATCCCAGCAGTGCTAGGATTTAGCACAGGTGGTGAAAATTAAGACTGAGGCTTGAATGGAGCTCTGACTGAGGTGTCTGTGAGGTGGAGATGGGGAGGAGGTGGGTTGCATGAGAGTCTGGCGGGGATGATAGCAGTGAGCAGAGATTTAAGCCACGGAGAGTAGAGGCTGATCGACTCAAAGAAGATGAACAAGAAGATGACTGGACTGGAGTAATGAGTAATGATGTCAGTATTGAGCCTGACAGTGTGGGAAAGTGGTAGTGATCTAAAGACACAGAGACACGGGGCCTAACGCCCAGGAAAGCCAGCAGATGAGTGATTACAGATCCTCCTTATTGAACTTATGCATGAGCTTCATTTTTAGTCTTACTGGGACACTTTTTGCCACTGTTAGCAAATTTCTGTTCAACTAGGTTTTTGGGTGGTCTCCAAAAAGCGCCATGTGACACTTAAATAATTTGCTCTGTTGAGCAGGTAGAAAGAATATCTTGCATTTTTGGATAGAATATAGGTAGATTATTGTGGCTGAATGCAAAAAAATAAACTGCCACTGTACTGTGTCAGCCAACAACATTAAATTCTAATTTCTATCAGTATCTTTAACACCTCGTGGTGTGTGATTATTAGCTGATGGAGACTCAGTGTCACATCTGCTCTTGCTGCTATGCAACGAGCAGCACGGTCCTGGCCTCATAAATTATGGCCCAGCTCCACTGAACAGGCATCTGCCAGAGCCAGCATGCTACAGGTGTCTGCACTGTCTGTTCTGAAAAATCACATGGGCACAGCTATCAAACAAGAAGAGGCAATAAACAGGTTAAGGTAAATAGGTTTGAAATTTTAAAAAATGGTAAATGGCCTGTATTTGTATAGCGCTTTACTAGTCCCTAAGGACCCCAAAGAGCTTTACACATTCAGTCATCCACCCATTCACACACTGGTGATGGTAAGCTACAGTACATTGTAGCCACAGCCACCCTAGGGCGCACTGATAGAGGCGAGGCTACCGGACACTGGCGCCACCGGGCCCTCTGACCACCACCAGTAGGCAACGGGTGAAGTGTCTTGCCCAAGGACACAACGACCGAGAATGTCCAAGCCGGGGCTCGAACCGGCAACCTTCCGATTACAAGGCGAACTCCCAACTCTTGAGCCACGATCACCCCATATCTAAAGCTTTTTAGATAAAAAATTTTTTTGTTCATCGATTTGGCTAATAAGGACAAGATTTACAAACGTTGACCTTTGGAGATTCATAAGCTCTGCTGGCAAAATTTCATTTTTTTTATCCACCGTGTAAGTAACAGTCAGCTTATACGGGTGTTAACTTTTAGTAAATAAATGATTGATGAATAGTCATTACTGTCATTTTGGGGGGTAACAGAACTCGTGTCTGCTTTGAGAAATATGAAACTTTTTAGATTTTGTCTCAGTCTTTGTGGCATTTCTGATATTTCTGGAAGTTTGTTAGCAGTCTCTTATTATAGCACTGAAGTGTGATTCTCTGGAAATTGTGTTCTTTCATTTCTTTGTTCAGGCTTGCTGGTTATCGCTTCCCATACCAACCACACAGTTCTATTCTTTTCACTCCAATGAAACCCTCTGTTGCTGCCAGTAAAGAAAAATCCATCTCTCCCCTCACTGCCAAAGTTTTTTTTTTTACAGCAAAAAACCGAGAGTGAGAGAGACCCACCGGTCACCAAGTGTTAAAAATAGAAAATGTGCATGCTACAGCTTGAATCATTAGGTGAAATATTAAAATCATTGTTTTATTAGTGTTTTACACTTCCTGTTTTTTGTTTGTAGAAGTGTGACATGTTTGGTGATGGATGGTAAAAGGCTGCACAATCAGATTACTAAGAAATATTCTATTCTTTGTAATATTACTATTACTACTATATTACAATTATTAAAGCAGATCACATTTCGAAAAGATTGTTATATAATTAGGATTACTTAATTATCTCTTTACAGATGGTCAGTTTTAAGATTATGAGCTGCTTCAAGAAAAACCATCTTCTTGAACTTTGTTGTGGGGGTTTATTTATTTCCATACAGAGTGCAGGAAATTCATTGTTTGAGTTCAAAGTAATATTTATATGAGCTTATTTAAATTAGATTACATACTTTTGTTATACTCTATGCTATATAAAATGCACATTAAATGACTGTAAATGTTTTAAAGTAACCTGTCACAGGATTCAGTGTGTCTGTTTAAACTGTTCTTGTAGGTAAGAGAGTGTACTACCCAGTGCTCTTCAGCCAGTACAACCCATCTATCATCTACAGAAATCAGACGCTCTTGCCTTCACTTCAGCAGCAGCTGGTAGGTTAATACAACACACAAACAGCTCAGTTACAGCAAATGTCATCCAGAGGTGATTTCTGGCTGCTCCTCTTCCCTCAGGTGATAAGGAAGGAGAGTGGATTCTGGCGTGACTTTGGGTTCGGCATGACATGCCAGTACAGGTCTGATTTCATCAACATAGGTAAAGACAGATATATTAATTTCATGTGAAGGAACACAATAAAGTTAAATGTTACTGCTCAACTAAACATAAGCCTTTAAAAAAAACCTAAAGTTCAGGGTTAACAAAACCCCTCGAATTTATTCACAAGAAACCCCTGCAAAATGTTTTTTTTTAAATATGTTAATTGTTAATTTTTATCTTTTAGTTATTTATTTAAAAGTTAGAATTGTTTCCTTTTTACTGCCAAATGACTTTGATTTGGTAGCCTCAGGCAGTGGAGCATTACAAGATAGCAAACCAGAGATTTTTACATAGTAATATAGTAAAAATGTCAAGTTCACTTTTATAGAATGTTAGAAAAACGGGTTCAATATTTTAGGTTAGATATTTCTTATACATATAATCTGCTGAGGAGCTTAACTGCTTTTCATTTATGTTAAAAAAAATCAAAACTGAACTTTACCTGATTAACCAGTTAATTGACCAGTCAGCTTCAGATCTGCTTTAAATTTTGGTTGATTGGGCTGTTAAAAAACGACAGTCATGGGCAGTAGAAGTCAAATTAATAGCAACTTCTTGATTTAATCCAGCCTTGGGATTTTATCTCCTGTCAGGTGGTTTTGATCGCAGCATCAAAGGTTGGGGCCTGGAGGACGTGCACCTGTACAGGAAGTACCTTCACAGTAAGCTGATGGTGATTCGCTTTCCAACTCGCAGCCTTTTCCATTTGTGGCACGAGAAGAGCTGTGCAGATGAGCTTCCTCCAGACAAGTACAAGATGTGTATGCAGACAAAAGCCATGAGCGAAGCTTCGCACAGCCAGCTGGGGGAGCTCTTCTCCAAACAAGAGATTCAGGTTCACGCTCAGAAACAGATGAAATGAGGAACTTCATGAGAGAAGTTAGTTTATATAATAAAAACATTATAATTCACTGATAAAGAGGATGTTTTGTGATGAGATTCATGTTATGTTTTGTGTTGATAAAACTGAGACATCTTATCTGCTTGTCTCCTGTGTGTTTTTTCCTTATCTAATAAGTTTCTTTCGGCGTGGTTACTGTAAGTTTCTTCAGCAAAAGACACGATGACAAAAAGCATCTGTTTGTTGAAAGGACATAAAGAACCTGAATCACATGTTTCATTTGAGTTTTTTAAAGCAAATATATATTTATTTTTAAATTATTATTATTACCAATAAAACACTTCTATAGACTCTCTCTTAAGATTTATTTTTGGGCTTTTCAGAATTATTTGACAGTTCAGCAGTGAAGCGTAGACAGGAGAGCGCTGGGGAAGACACACAGGATATGGGTGCTGGTCAGACCCAGCCCACTCTATGGCATACAGGCACCTGCTCAACCAGTGACCTAAACTGCTGCCTAGCACAAGCTGAACTGCCAGCATTAACTGTGTCTTTGTTTGAAATATTTCATTTTTCTCCTCATCTTTTTTTTTCCTCGATTTTTTGAGTTTGGCAAACAACTTTAAGGTGCTTTGCCACTTTCTTCTGATCTTTTTTCTGATCTTTCTTACTTAACCATCTTAAAAGGAAAGAAAAAAAAAGGAAAAACAGGGTTTGTAATTAAGAGTTTTGCTAGTTAAACAGGATTAACAGATCAAAACATTTTATTTTATCCAATGTTTTGCAAAACAGGGAAACCAAAACATGAAATATATCACAAATAGTATTAAGATAAATTATAGGCAACTTAACCTGACTGAGGGAGAAAACCCCCCAAAACAAATATGAGAATCGATGAAGTCTATGAAAGAAATTCATACTGCAGACTGCTGTCATATCCAGTTATGGCCCCATTTGATTATGGTCAGATCCAAAGGCCCTGGTGCTATAACCACTGATCTCTGTGGCCTGTTCATGAAACAGATCTGCTCTCTCTCTGGTCCTCATTTGCCACACCTTATTGCCATAGCTGAACAGCATTCTATTTTGTGTGGTTGCAGGAGTATTGCTGGTCAGTGTGAACTTCACGTGATCTTAAAAGATGAACCATGGGAAAACTGTCAGACCTGTTCTGCTCTGTTTAGCTAAACTTCCCTATTTGTTGGGGGAAAGGTTTATAAACGTTTATAAGGGTTTTCTGCAGTTTCACTTACCTTTTTCACGACGCTCTGCATTTAATCAGTAACAATGAGAAACACCCTGTTTCAGAATGACACTGAAAAACTAGTTCATCCATTTATTACTTCTTGGCTGGACTACTGTAATTCATCATTATCAGGATGTCCTAAAACTCCCCAAAAAGCCTTCAGTTAATCCAAAATGCTGCAGTAAGAGTACTGACAGGGACTAGAAAGAGAGAGCATATTTCTCCTCTCTTCATTGGCTCCCCGTTAAATCCATGTTCAAATTTAAAATCCTTCTCATCACATACCAGATCTTGATTAATCAGGCTGCATCTTATCTTAATGACCGCATCATCCAATTAGAGCACTTTGCTCTCACACTGCAGGCTTGCTTGTGGCTCCTAGAGTATTTAAAAGTAGAACCTGAGGCAGAGCATTCCACTTTCAGACCCCTCTCCCATATCCCGCTTCTAGTTTGGATTCAGGAGACAGAAATCACCTCTACTTTTAAGTTTAGGCTTAAAACTGTCATGAATCGCTGTGCGGCAGGCAGGAGTTGGACCCAAAATGCAGGACTCACAGACTCGGGGAGGTGAACTCAAAACACAGCTTTATTTGTTGGTAGAACAAACATACAAACTAGACTAAACTGGGAAACCATAAACTAAGAACTCACAGGGAGACACAGGGAGATCCACACACAGCATGAGGGATGACGTCACGCCGAACAGAGGGAGACGCAGACAGAAATACACAGAGGGTAAACGAGGAAAGTGGGAACACACGGGGAACACAGGTGACACTGATAATCATAACGAGACAGGGCGGGGTGAACTGAACATGACATGTACGGGCGTGAGAGTCACAAAGTAAACAGGAAGTGCACAGAGGTTCAGACAGGAGGAGAGAGAGCACGGGGAAAACACAGACATAACGGGCTGGGGAAACATGAAACAACCACAAAGGGAGACGAGGGCTCATAAATACACAGGGCACACAGGGGGGGGGAGAGAGAGAGAGCACGGGGAGAACTTGGACATAATGGGCAGGGGAAACATGGAATAAAACATAAGGAGAGACGAGGGCTCACAGATACACAGAGGGGCACACAGGGGTAAAAGCCATGAAGGGAAAACACTTAGGGAACAACACAACAGGGCAACTCAGAAAACATGGCCTAAATAAGGAACAAAATACAAACATACAAGAAAACTAAGAACACTGGGCCAACATGGCCCAGGACCATGACAAAAACTGTCCTTTTTGACAAAACTTTTATTTGGGGCTGGATCGGGTGACCGTGAATCCTCCCTTAGTTATGCTGCAATAGGTCTGGGCTGCTGGGGGATTCCCATGACGCATTGAGTGTTTCATCAGGAGTCGCCTATGCTGTCTTTTTTCCCCCACTCCTCTCGTCATTTAACAGAACAGGTCTATTTTAACTTTGCAAAGTTCCTATTTAAGAAGCAATTTTGGTTCTGGGTCCTCCCCAACTCCTGAAAGTGAGTAAGGGAAATGAAGAGGCAAAAACTATCCCTAAAGCTCCCTGCAGTTTTCCAGGAAAACCCCAAAACACTAAACAAGGCAAACAGTACAACACTGTATGTTCGAGGAAGAAGTATTTCCCATGTTTTGATCCAACAGGAAATGTGCTTTGGTTCTCTTTCAAATGCTTGCTACACATACTCAACCCGAGGAAGCTCCCTGAAGCAGGAGGGTCACCTGCTGGTTCATGAAACCATAATCTGATCAGTTTTACTCTTCTTGGAACCACAATTTAAGAAATGAACATCATGCTGTAGTAAAGAATACTTAAAACTAAGGACCGAAACGATAAATTCACCAGGGAAATGATTTACTGAGATCGCAAATCAAGGGAGAAGTAGGGTGATTCAACTCACAGACCCTTAAACGCACAGAGGAGGAATACTTGGATAAACCCTGCTGCATCAGATCAATATGTTTGACCGATTAGGCCCACGGAAGCTCTCTCCTATTAATAGCAGTGGCGTTGAAACCTCATTACAGCTCCTGAGGGAGGAGCAGCTCTGTATCGGCCCATGACTGGCGCAGAGAGCACAGGCACGCCATAGGTCTAAGATTCCTATTACCGCTTCCACGTTGAGTGCTGCCTTCAGGCATCCTTCGGAAATTCAACAAAATGTTTCCAAGGGCAAAAAGAGATTCTAAACTCCTCATGGTGTTTTCTTAACTTAACAGGACTTTAGTCTGTTTGCGCCTGTCTGTATATTTTTACTTATTTTGATATCCTGTTAATTAAGTAAATAACCTGTCACCAGTTGGAACTGTACAGATTTGCATTAAACAACCCTAAAACCGGTTAAACAAACTTTCATCTCTATTGGTTTTTGTTGCGATTTAAGTCTCAAGCCCCTCAAAAAACTCCTAAAAACAGGAGGGGAGGAACATTATTACAAACATTATTTATGTGCTGATTAATTATCCACTTAAATTGTCGTTAAAATAGCCGAATTCGATTATTATGTATCGGTAGGCCTGAATGGCGGATCAAGCGAAATTGCATATTTTCCCATCTGTCAGTGAAGGCATCTTTAATCACAACTGGAGAGAGGCGCTTGTGTCACAGCGTCACCGGTAATATTTCATCGGGGGCTGGAGGGTATTATGAGCAGAAGAAATCCCGCTGAGTTATGATGGTTTGTGAGCAGCTCAAAGGGTGAGAGGCTCGTCACGTGTGTGGTGGTGTTTTTAGATTAGATTTAGCCTTTAGTTAAGTGTCTTCTTCTTCTTCTTCCTTTTTTAAAAACTCCCAGAGTATATTTTACCTCCCCGGTAGATTTAGAAGCTCTTTGGCAGTTCCAGGATAATGACCCTGGTGTGTTTTAATTTTCTGGACTGAGTAGCGAGACATGTGCAGCAGATAGACTGCATCTCGTCACTCCAAAAAGTAGCCGACGGCCGATCAGCAGCCGAGACAGTCGGGACTGTCCATTTATTCTAAAGGCAGAAACCCCCAGAGCAAGAAGGAGCAACATGTTTGAATCCACGGGAATCCCTCTCATCGCGCTGGATATCGCGTGTCTTATCCTGGGTATGTAAATCAAATTCTGTCCCAACCTGAAGACATCTTTTAAACTGTTTATTCATCGGCTACCAATATCTAACAAAAAAGTTGTTTCGTAGTATTTGTTTTTACATCAAACTGAATTTAAAGGAGTGATCTGTCAGAGAGACGTTAGATAAAGTTGATGTCAAAGCAAATCTATTCAAATGGTATGGATATATATTATGTAAATGCTCATGGGAAGGCTTGAGGTTTAGGTAACCTGGCAGGAAGATGGAAAAAGGGCGATAACGTCCCACCCTGTTTGTGTTTCCCGAGCAAAGCCGTATTTTTAGCCCACTGTTTGAAATGTAATCATAGCACAGAGCCTGGTGCACGTCTGCGAAAGGGATCCGACAGTGTTGAGGTAATCATGCAATAAAAGACAATGACTGGAGTTTTAGTGATAGCTGTAAAAGCCTTGAACCTTGTATCTGGGACACTCACTTCAGTTTGATAGTTGCCGTGTTTGATAAGGACAGATACAGGCAGACACTCAAGCCCTTCCCTGTGATTACAAGGCACTCCTGATTCACTGCTTAGTCAGGGTCTTGTGGTTGACTGTGCAATGCTGAGTCGTACATCTCATTGCTTGTTTTGTTTTGGAGCTGGCACCAGTCAGACTGGAAAAACTGAGTCTCTGATTTTTACCCTGTTTTTAATTCTTAAACAGAACTTATAATTGAAAGAAATGTTGAAATCCATTTATTTACGTGAAATGAGTTTAATACCTGCATTTAAGGTGTACTGCTGTAAAAGTATCCATGCAAAACAGTAACAATACTGGATGCATCATTGTATAAGCAGCATTTGAATGCTGTGTTAAAAGTAGGACTGAACAACTCTGTGCACTGATTACAGATTTTTAAAATTTTTTTTTTTTTTTTTACAGTTATCAAACAAACAGATGTACAGTGTTCATCTCTGAAATAACATATAGCGTATTATGGTCATACTTCGATAAGGTGCATGTGTATATATAGTCTTATATATCTAGACTACATGCAGGCCTGTGAAAAACTAACTACACCCTTGCTGCTTCCTAGGAATTAAGATGGTAAGTAGCGGCCTTGTGCTGCTAGTGAAATGCACTTGATTAATTGCTCATCAGCAAGTGTGAGCTTTAAGTGTTTATCTTTAAAAGCAGAAGTTTTGTCATTCTGCTGCTCTGGAGCAATCAGCTGTATGTAGACACATTGCTCAAGTCTTGGAGTGAAGTGGAGCTTCTGACAAATTCACCTTTATGTCAAACTGTGAAAATTCTCCCAAAATCCAAGAGCTTAGACTCTTAGACTCTCCAGGTCCAATTTAGCATGTTAAGCTCTAAAGTTCACGATGGTGGGGATGCCAGTTTAGCTGACTGGTTGAGCAGGGGACCATATGGCCAGGGGACCATATAAATCCCTGACAAAGATTAAGATGTTTGTACTAACTAACTAAAATGAAAACAAAACAGTACACTTTTAAACTGTACTGTACTTTTGAACAGATTTCAACCTGATGTCAACAAAGAAGACAAAAAATGAACAAACTAGTTAATGAACTGGTTCCTTATTTTATTGTTTGATCTGCGTAATTAAAATTTCTGCACGATTATACCTCATATGTCCTGAACAGTAAGTTCAAGTTTATTCAGGATTTCAGAACGATTTACTTTGTGCTTCAGTGACTCTATATTTGGTCATTTAGCCTAAAAGCATTAATACCAATGATTCCTCAGTCTTCATGTTTGGAAATATACCTGTTATTGCAATACTGTTTTCAGTTTAGCCAAGAGACGGTGCAGTTTTGTAATGTCTAAAGAAGCCACAGGGGAAGGGAAGGGCACAAGTCAGAGCACGTTTCATATGTTATAGTGTTCTCTGTACAGATTAACATGATGGGTTCAGTGTTTAACGCTAAACATGTGACTTACGTGCCAATAAAAATTGTCTTCCTGCTGTATATTCACAGATTTGCCTGGTTACTTTTTGAAAAAATGTTTTTGCAGTAATTCAAGGCCTCAGGCAGTTAATTATGAAATAGTATGCCCTTTTTGGGAGGAGTACAAAGGGAAATCTCACAATGAAGAAGTGTTGAAAGTGTCTCTTTGAGAAGAAAGATTTTCTGTGTGATCCAGACAGATCATGTTTCCTGTGTCTGAATCATCACACTTTTTAAAGCATTGTATAGCAGCAGCATTGCAAATATTAATGACATAAGATGAGCTGAAACCTGAAATTGTTCCATTTGCTCCATTTTATTTTTAGTTGGGCTTCCATTTTTTATCCTTACCCCGAAACACAGCCCTTTCAAACGGGGTTTCTTCTGTAACGATGAGTCCATCAGGTACCCGCTCAAAGAGGACACCATATCCTACCAGCTGCTGGGAGGAGTCATGATCCCCTTCACACTGATTGTAGTAAGTCAGGAGTATTCTTCTACAACCAAAGCCTCTTATTTTGCCTTTGGTCAACATGTGTGACTATTTTTTCCCCCCACTTTGGATCTTTTTCCTCAGATCGTATGTGGAGAGTGCCTTTCTGTTTACCTGTCACGCGTCAGGAACCAGTCTTTGGGGACCAAGTATATTTCATGTCTTTACAAAGCTGTGGGGAGCTACGTGTTTGGAGCTGCTGCCAGCCAGTCTCTGACGGACATAGCCAAATACTCCATTGGTCGTTTGAGGCCAAACTTCCTGGCTGTATGCAACCCAGTGTGGGATCGTATCAACTGCAAAGCTGGTGGATACATCGTGAACTTCACCTGCAGCGGGGATGAATTTCTGGTGGATGAAGCCAGGTAAAGATCCTGAGCACAAACCAAATGAAACCTATTTGATTTAATGTGGTGTGATTGTTGCAGTGCATTTGCCCTATAATTTTTTGTACTGTTTAGCATTTGCTGTTTACAAGTGAGATATGAAATACACCCACATTAATAATAATTACTGTGTACAACAGCCTCTCCGTGAATCGCTACCGAGGGGTTTGTGTGTCCCAGGGATCCCAGGGGCTATGTTGTCTGGGGGCTTTTGCCCCCTGGTAGGGTCTCCCATGGCAAATTGGTCCTGGGTGAGGGACCAGACAAAGAGCGATTCAGACGACCCTTATGAGAAAAACATCGAGGGAACAGTTTACCCTGCCCAGGTAAACCCTGCCCAGGAGCGGAGGCCCTGGCGGACTGAAAGGCCCGGGGAGGGTGCCCGAGGGTGAGCGTCTGGTGGCCGGAGACTTTCAGATTAAAAACAGGCAATAAGTGGGCTAAAACCAGATTGAGAGTGTGGCCACACTGTTGCGTGGGTGCAGACACACATCGAACTAAATTAAAAGAATCGGTAAGATTCAAAAAGTCTTTAACCATAGGCTTATCTGGACAGCACACATGAATATTAAAATCCCCAACAATAAGAAAGGAGTCATATATAGGGGGATCACACTCCTCAGCCTCCCCGGGAAAGTCTATGCCAGGGTGCTGGAAAGGACAGTTCGTCCGCTAGTTGAACCTCAGATACAGGAGGAACAATGCAGTTTTCGTCCTGGTCGCGGAACACTGGACCAGCTCTTTATCCTCTCAAGGGTACTTGAGGGTGCATGGGAGTTTGCCCAACCAGTCTACATGTATTTTGTGGACTTGGAGAAGGCATTCGACCGTGTCCCTCGGGGTGTCCTGTGGGAGGTGCTGCGGGAGTATGGGGTGTCTGGCCCATTGCTACGGGCCATTCGATCCCTGTACAACCGTTGCAAGAGCTTGGTTCACATTGCCGGCAATAAGTCGGACTCGTTCCCGGTGGGTGATGGGCTCCGCCAGGGCTGCCCTTTGTCACCGATTCTGTTCATAATTTTTATGGACAGGATTTCTAGGCGCAGCCAAGTAGTGGAGGGCTTTCACTTCGGTGGCCTCAGAATCTCATCTCTGCTCTTTGCGGATGATGTGGTTCTGTTGGCTTCATCGGGTGAGGGCCTCCAGCTCGCACTGGAACGGTTTGCAGCCGAGTCTGAAGCAGCGGGAATGAGGATCAGCACCTCCAAATCTGAGGCCATGGTTCTCAGCCGGAAAAGGGTGGAGTGCCCACTCCGGGTCGGGGATGAGTTCCTGCCCCAAGTGGAGGAGTTCAAGTATCTCGGGGTCTTGTTTGCGAGTGATGGGAGAAGGGAGCTGGAGATCGACAGACTGATTGGTGCTGCGGCCGCAGTAATGCAGACGCTGCACCGGTCCGTCATGGTGAAGAGGGAGCTGAGTGTAAAAGCAAAGTTCTCAATTTACCGGTCGATCTACGTCCATACCCTCACCTATGGCCACGAGCTGTATGTTGTGACCGAAAGAACGAGATCGCGGATACAAGCGGCGGAAATGAGCTTCCTCCGAAGGGTGGCTGGCCTCTCCCTTAGAGATGGGGTGAGAAGCTCAGCCATCCGGGAGGGGCTCAGAGTAGAGCCGCTGCTCCTCCACATCGAAAGGAGCCAGCTGAGGTGGTTCGGGCATCTGACAAGGATGCCTCCTGTGTGAGGTGTTCCGGGCATGTCCCACCGGGAGGAGGCCCTGGGACAGACCCAGGACACGCTGGAGAGATTATCTCTCGGCTGGCCTTGGTGTTCCCCCGGATAAGATGGAGGAGGTGCCTGGGGAGAGGGAGGTCTGGGCTTCTCTGCTTAGGCTGCTGCCCCCGCGACCCGGCCCCGGATAAAGCGGAAGAAGATGGATGGATGGTGTACAACAGGACAGTTTTAGACACTGATTATGACAGAAGGACTTAAACATAAAAGGCTGATTTTTTTTTTTTTTTCTTTTTCTTCTTCTAAATTTCAATTTCTCGTTTATTTATTGTAGACTGTCCTTCTACTCTGGTCATTCATCCTTCTCTATGTACTGCATGCTGTTCCTTGTTGTAAGTATATATTGTCTTTAATACAAACTGATTTGTTGCTTTGTTAAAGAGGAGATACTAAAATCTTTGGTATTTGCTCTCTTGTTACTGTAGCTATACATTCAAGCCCGGCTGAGGTCACAATGGGCGAGGCTTTTGCGTCCCACCATTCAGTTTTTCCTGATTGCTACTGCAGTGTATGTGGGTCTATCTCGGGTGTCCGATTACAAACATCACTGGAGTGATGTGCTCGCTGGCCTTCTGCAGGGCGGTATAGTGGCTGTTCTAACAGTAAGTTTCATGTTATTATTCTTTTTTTAAATACAGTTCTAGTACAGTTACAATACTAGAGTACTAACTTTCTCACGTTTCCTGCAGGTTTTCTGTGTCGCAAACTTCTTTTCACAACCAGTGGAGCCAGTGGTGACACAGGAGGAAGAAGCCTCACATGCCAGTTTACAGGACAACCCTTCCAATGGGAACCACTATGGCAGCACTGAGTGAACATGAGGCCCAACAGACAATACAGTGTGGGGACCTCTATCCTTTAAATCCATGGAACTGAAGAATTTATTTTAAATTGTTGTCCGTTTTTTGTGTGCATGTCTTGAACACGTTTTGCCACCATGCAGTAGCCATTGCAACAGCCTGCAGGCTTTAGCTGCTACCTAGTGTAGCCATGAAACTTTGGTCACAGGAAGAAAATGCACTACAGAGGATGAGACTTGCATCGCAAAAGAAGCATGACTTCCTGGCGAGTTTTAGTTAAATCCAACATAATGCTGTTTATTATGCAGCCGTAAAACAAAACACAGCATGTTGAGTTTAAGTTATTTTTATGTTTTAATTTACAATGTGAGCTTCTGGAAATGTGGTTACTCTTGCGTATTGGTTTAATGCATCATGAATGAATGGAATTCCTTTTGCCCAGAATATAAAGAGTGTCTGTGTGTGCACTGCAAGCAGGCGTTTAGCGGCCTGAAACCTGTGAATAAGAAAACCAAGACTGCCCTTAAAATAGAGTGAACTGAGAAATCTTGTGCTCATCTTATGTTTATTTTTGCCTTAGAGTTTTGCTGCTACCTGCTGTTAAGTAATTTCCCCGATATAATTTAATCTATGTAAAATACAGTTTATTGACTTTTTTTGGTTTCTTTTATAGATTGTATAAATTGCTATGTTTCTGTCCACATTTAAGCTTTTAAAAGTACCGTTTCCAATACTGGGAAGAAATGAGACAAATAATAAAGAAAATGTCATTTTGCTACTTTGAATCAAAGAAAATAAGCTAATCCTTTTATGCCTTATCTATTCAAAAATACAGAGTAGATATAATGCAAGTAACTAGTGACTTGGGAATTTATTTTTTTATTTTACAAAACTAGACTAATTTGCTGCTGCAGAGTAGCTAATTTAATGTCGTGGGAAAATAAAAGGACTGAAAAAGAGGGAAGGAATAGAGTGATGATGATTTGGAAAATTTGAATCTGCACTAAAACCTAAAAGTTATTAATACAAAACACTGGCTTGGCTTGTCATTTAGTTTAGGTGACCTTTTAAACCGCAAGTATGCAAATGTAGAGGATTTTATCAAAGGATACTTGTTTTCCAAGTGATGTTATGGATATGTGGATATATATAGGGTAAGCACCAGTAAGCATGCTAACAGGCAGACTATCACTACACATTTGTCACCCGTGGTTGCAAATGACTGAGGTAAGAATGTTCTTTAGAGTTGAAATCCCATCAACCTGATTTAATTACCTGCATGCTAGCTAGTTCTTTAGCACTCAGTAATAGCAGTAGAACACACAAAAATCAGCTCAGATGTACTAAAGTTGTTTAATTTTGGTTTGTGATCCTAAATAGGGTAAATCACCTCATTTATGCACTTGCTAATAGTTAAAGAAATAGTTAAAGTATTATCTTAATCTCAATGCAAAAGCAGCTACAGTATGTTTGCATCATAAGGACATTTGTGATTCTTTGTGGTGAACTAAAAACATTTCTAAATGAAGATGAAAGCAGGAGAGGTCTCTGCTGGAAGTGAGGTCAAAGTGGACAACAAATTAAAATGTGCTTCCACCCGTCCATTAGTTATAGACTAGACTAGTAAATGATTAGTTAATTATCAAATTACACAAAAGAGTTGTGGCTAACTGGAGTTTTAACGTATTAACACACTCTGTGTGGTGGTTAACACATTTACCTTACATGCAAAAGAGACTTAGAGCCTTTTATTGTCATTGTGCAGTTTCTTGCACAGCGAAATTGGGTAGCAGGACCACAAAGGTGCAAAAGTAAGAATTAGAGAAACCAATATACAACAAGGGGAAAAAAATAAGTAAAATAAAATAAAAAGCAATGTATATGTATACATTTATGTGAGTGAAACTATATACATGGTGTATGTGTAAGAAACATTGAAACAGAAACATTGTGGGTCTGTATACAAGGGCAGTTATATAATATAATAAATAAATAAGGGTGGAGGGGCTATGGTCATTTAGGGTGGAGATGGTAGTTCTACTGGGACCAAAATATTGCACATACCAAGGATATTGCACATGAGCCAAAAATATTGCACAGAGCATGGAAAGAACTCCAGTTCAAGACCCGTTGGACACACTAACCCACCCTCAGGTGGACACGAGCTGGTGTGACTCTAATACCAGTCCCAAGCCCATGGCAGGGCTGTGTCAGGAAAGAGTTGTGACATAAAATCTGTGCCAAATCAAACATGTGGATCCATTTCCTGTGGTGCTCTGTTAGGGAAACAAGAAAGCAGCCAAAAGTAACTGAGTAGCTTTGCAGGATTCACAGTTCAAACTGATCTTTATTCCTTGCCCTGTGTTTACCCCCTGTCTAAAAGAGCCATTTTAGCATCTCTACCTTATAGACAGCTTTGTTTTCCTCACTTGCTTCCCCTCTCAAACAGAAGGTTTGAGATGCATTAGCCCCCCAGCGCAACCAAGCAGCTTAGTTATCTGAAAATATAAATTCTATGACTACAAATTATCACAAAAAGTTTAAATAAAAAAAACAAACCTGCTGCTAATGGTCCAATAAAGTAATTTGAACAAAGCTCTGTCAACTTGTTTAATCTCTAAGTGGTGGATCCAGCACACCAAAGGTCACTCACACCAAAGTTTCTCTAAAAGGATCACTGATAGTGTCTCTGGTTATATAGTAACTACCATGGAACTCTACCAGCCAGGGTTATGGAATAACCACTGCTGGTTGGAGAAGTCTATATTAGCTTTCATTTCCAAGTATGACAGAATGGGTAGATGACATAAACAAACCTACATACTAACCTGACCTCAAATCAGTCTCATAGGCTGTTAATGCAGTCTAATAACTATATTTTGTACAAAGATCAGTCTCTAACTTCCACTTAGAGACAAACTTCCTCCTTCCTGAATGTCTAAAATCACCTCACGTGCAAATGTACAGTTTCAATTCCTGTTAAAGACTCGGTAATTCCCACATAATTTTGGATATTCATAAACAGTAACATACACATGGTGGCAGTTTTGAGGAATGTGATGATATGAAAAATTCAGAGACAGCTGACTATTGTTGCTCGTTTGACTAAACTCCTAACCCCACAGAGCAAATTTGATTTAGGGGCACACTGCTCCTTTGTGCACACTGGAGACACACTTTGCTTTCTAGGTGGACTATGATTTGGTGTTTCACAGTTTTGGCATGTAGGACTGCTAAAGGATAATAAGTAGTAATAGTAGTAATACTATTATATATAGATAGTTCAAGTGTATCTGGTGATTAAAAGCTTCACATTTGACCAATTAGGTTGCCTAAAATTTATTTTAAGATGACCAGATGACCATGTTTATTTGGGACAGAACTGCATTTTTATTTTCCCAGTGCATGTGGAGGGAAAGCTTGTTATTATAATCAAATTAAGGTTAGCCTGTCTAATGCTATGCCAATCAGGGAAGTTACCAAAAAGACACAAGCTTTGCAGATTATGGTGAATATGACGGAAACTATGACACATAAAAGGATGCAGCAGTATGTAGTAATGATAAAATATGTGTGTGTCATATTTGGCTAAAACTTGCTACAATTGTTAGATATAGGTCAAAAAAGGTATGCCAAGCAATGGATGTATCCCTACTGAAACCCAAAGACTGTCACTAGAGATAGACTATTGCATGAGACCAAACTTCAGCTTCCTATTGTTCTTATTATATTTCCTTTACAATGGTAATGGAAAAGTTGCATTCAAATAAAATATACTTGTCTACCGCCCAGCATTGTTGACATGTCCCACTTTGTCTCAGACAAACACTGGATTTGTCCTACATTTAGTTTGTTGAGATCTGTTCACCCTAATCTCTCTTGTCACACTGACATCAACAATAGCGCTTATTGAAAGCATCTCCATTCACTCTCTGTCACATGTCTCACTATATCTTGCCAGGCAGTGATGCTGTTGGAGGAACAAGCGACTCAGAGCACAATGTGAAATGGCAACTTTTTAAGAGCGGTCAGTGAAAAAAAGATGATGTTATGTAAGTTAAAAAATTCAGGAGAATTTATTTATGTGGATAAGAAAAAAAACAAGCTAAGAAAAAAAAACTACAGAAAATGAAGGAATAATGAGAGCCAACGTTGTGATAAACTTTGGTTCTTGATGTGGTAACCAAAAGAGAACAAAGTTCTTAATTGCAAAAAATGTACTTTTTGTCCAATGTTGTTCCTGTTTAATAAGAAGAGACAAACAGAGAAGTGTGGAAGAGAAACACAGCCGCTCAGGAGAGGAAGAGAAAAAGGCAGCTTATCAGCAGTAGATTTGCAGTGGTATGTCAGGAAAGACATCTATGAATGAGAAATGGTATGCGGTAGTTTGTATTCACGTTAGCACTTTTTAACTTTCCGATCAGCTGCAAAATTTAACTCACTTCCAGAAATGGTGGCACGCTGTATAAAATGTAAATAAAAAACAGAATGCAATGATTTTCGAGGATCATAAACCCATATTTTATTTGCAATAGAACCTAGAAAAATGTTTAAACTGAGAAAATGTAACATTTTAAAGGAAAAATAAGGCCACTTTGAATTTGATGGCAGCAACATGTCTCAAAAAAGTTGCGACAGGACTGTGTTTACCCTTCATAGCATCACCTCTTCTTTTAACAACAGTCCAGAAATGTCTGGAAACTTAGAAGACCAGCTGCTGGACTTTTGGGAGAGGAAAGCTGTCCCATTCCTGTGTGACACAGGATTCTAGCTGCTCAACAGTCCTGGGTTCTTTGTCATATTTTTGTTTCATGCTGCATCACATGTTGTCAACTGATAACATACTGGGACTGCAGGCAGACCAGTTTAGCCTGTTAAGCCTGCCTACAGTTCTACAGTGAAGCCCTGCTGCTAGAGTATGCAGTTTAGCATTGTCTTGGTAAAAGATGCAAATAAAACAACATCATCTGGATGGGTCCATATATTGCTCTACCTGTACATAGTTTTCAGCATCGATTGGGGAAAGCACTAATTGTGTGGGACAGTGCTGAGAGTTGTCCATATCTAACTTAACAATTAAAACGGCATATCTTACTGAATTGTTTTTTAACACATAAATAGGGATATCTGGTCACTCTGATACCATCAGAGATGCAGGTTTTTTGGAAAGTTGATAAGCTGGATGGTGACTCGTTGCTTCAGTTTAGATGTGGCGTCCATGTTTTCCAAAATGAATTTTATTTTATTTTTTTCCACCTGATCAGTTTTCCAGTTTGCCTCAGTCCATTTTAAATAGGCTTTGGCCCAGAAAAAATGGTGGTGTTCTGGATGTTCAAATATGGGTACTTCTTTGTACAGAAGACCTTTAACCTGCATTTGTGGATGGCATGGAGAACTGTGTTCACAGACACTGAGTTCTTGAAGGATTCCTGAGCCCATGCAGTGATTTCCATGACAGAATCATGGCTTTTTAATGCAGTTCTGTCTGAGCACCTGAAGGTCACAGACATCCAACACTGATTTTTGAACTTGTCCATTGCCTACATAGATTTCTCCATATTCTCAGAGCCCTTTGATGATATTAAATGATGTAATTGTAAATGATGAGATAGTAAAAGTCTTCACTCTTCCTCTCTAAGATGCTTTTTTTAAAATACCCAATAATACTGGGTATTACACTAGGTAGTACTGACCTGCTAACAGTTAACCTAATTAGCTGTGAAATGTTCCTTCTACTTCACTTACTTTTTCAGCCTTGTGTCCCAACTTTATTCAGATGTGTTAGTAATGTGTTAGTTTAAACACTAGTTTCATATTTTACAGTGAATAAAATTTGGTTTATGAGATACACAAATCATTGCATTTGTTTTAATTTACATCATAAACAGTGATCTTGTAATTTCTAACAATTCTTTTGTACTCCAGGTCAACAATGCCAACAGCTAAGATCTAGTGGTAAACCACCTCTTAGCCTCATTAGCAGCAGTATTTAAGATTTTATGGCCACCTGCTGGACATGAAGAGAAACCTATGTAGATTTACCACTTTTCATTTCTCCCACTGACATAGCTTGTTAAGAAAAAGCATAGCTAGAAGGCACTGCCTTTTGTGAGGAACTTTCATTTCAAAGAATAAGTCAATACACAATGAAACATTTTGTTGTTGCAGCTCCTTTAAGTAGTCATTTGAGATTTAAAAACTGCATAAATACACGTTGAGCTGTAAAAATGCAGTATTGATTTAAGCCAGGCAGACAAACATTGTCTCTTCAATCTCTCAACATAAGACAGTACTCAGGGATCTGATTCATGACAGCGTCACTGAATTTATTTAAGCATTTTCCCCCTACAGTTGAGAAACTGGGCTTACATTTCCCTCCAAGTTCTGAAACCAGCAGAGAAAATCATTTAAGTCAATCTATACTCATTTATCAGCCCCTTTTAATATGATGCTCCTATTAAGAACGACTTACAGTAAACAGCATTCATGAATTCATTATGTGCAGTATCACCCTCTCCATTTCGATATATTTAAATAGATCTATTCAAAACATGTTTGCTTTTGTTCTCGTCAAACTGAAAACTGTTTAGAGGGAACCAACTTGAACTCCAAACTGACCAAACAATCAGAAGAGTTTTACACCACCGCAGGGTTGTAAAATTTTATTTGGACAAATCTGTACATGGAGGTTTTGGCCTTCAGTGTGTTCACATATATAAGCAGAATGGGGACACAGACAGTTAGCTCACTGAAGATCAATCGAAGTGCTATTACTCAAAACTGGACAGGAAGTTCAGTACAATCTGCTTCAGTTTAGCATCTGATGCTTCTGAGATCTTGCCATCAGCCCTGAAACGAAAAACGGATGAGATCAGATTGAACAATTTTGGTTTTTAAAGGCTCAAACATACAGATTTGTTTTTCTTCTTACTTGATGTTGGAAAGCAGGTCCTGGTGCTGGCTCAAAATGTGTTGCAAGAAAGCCTTCTCGAATTTTGTGATCTTGCTCGGCTCCATCTTGTCCAGGTGACCCCTGACACCAGCATAGATGACTGCTACCTGCTCCTCAATGGCCATGGGAGCTGGAAGAACCATTAAAGACAGTTAGTTGCACTGTACAATACCCTGAGGATTTCTAGAGAAATAAAAATAATAATAGTAACTCACAGTACTGGCCCTGCTTCAGCAGTTCAGTGAGTCTGACACCCCTGTTAAGGAGCTGCTGGGTGGCAGCATCCAAGTCAGAGCCGAACTGGGCGAAGGCAGCCACCTCACGGTACTGGGCCAACTCCAGCTTCATGGTACCAGCCACCTATAAAGTTAGGAAAATATGAAATGAGAGAGAACCTAAGATTTTAGCCCTGCGGCTGAATTATATGCAATTCTTATTCTTGAATACATTTAAAAAGGAGGTCAGCCAGATGTTACCTGCTTCATGGCTCTAGTCTGGGCAGCAGAGCCTACTCTGGACACAGACAGACCCACATTGATAGCTGGGCGGATACCCTTGTAGAACAGCTCAGTCTCCAGGAAGATCTAAAGGGGGGGGGGGGGGGGGGGGGGGGGGGGGACGACATGGAGAAGTCAGAGGTGCAATACAAAACATGAACAGATAAACATCAGCTCCGAACACTTTTCAAACAAACCTGTCCGTCTGTGATGGAAATGACGTTGGTGGGGATGTAGGCGGACACGTCACCGGCCTGAGTCTCAATGACAGGCAGGGCGGTGAGGGAGCCACCACCGAAATTGTCGTTCATCTTGGCAGCTCTCTCCAGCAGACGGGAGTGCAGGTAGAACACGTCACCTGGGTAGGCCTCACGACCAGGGGGACGGCGGAGCAGCAGGGACATCTGACGGTAGGCAACAGCCTGTGGGAGAAAGAAAATTATTCAATTTGAGAATAATAGTGACATTTGCACAACATGCTAAACTTTAGTGATGAATAAAGTTTGCAGATTCATCTGCAAATCCTCACCTGTTTGGACAGATCATCATAGATGATCAGGGCATGCTTGCCGTTGTCTCTGAAGTACTCTCCCATGGAGCAGCCAGAGTATGGAGCCAGGTACTGCAGCGGAGCAGCATCAGAGGCAGTGGCAGAGACCACGATTGTGTACTTCATGGCATCGGCATCAGTCAGCCTCTTCACCAGCTGAGCCACAGTAGACCTCTTCTGTCCAATGGCAACATAGATGCAGTACAGCTTCTTCTTCTCATCAGTTCCGTCATTGAAGCGTTTCTGGTTGATGATTGTGTCGATGGCAATGGCAGTTTTGCTGGAATGTGGAATATTGAACTTAAAAAAAATATTCCACTCATCTACAGCTCTCCTATCAAGACCAAACCACTGTTAAAAACCATCTGTGAATTTTGATAATTACCCAGTCTGTCTGTCACCAATGATCAGCTCACGCTGGCCTCTGCCAATGGGCACCAGACTGTCCACAGCCTTGATTCCAGTCTGCATGGGCTCCCTCACAGAGATACGGGGGATGATACCTGGGGCCTTCAGACCCACACGCCTACGGACCTTGGAGCCCAAAGGACCCTGAGAGAGTGAGAGAGAATGTCAATTTAAGGCAAACTTCAACATCAAAATGGTTGCAAGTACTATAATGGTGGGAAATAAAAGTCATTTTGCAATGACTGCCATTTAATTACTGAACTAGTCATGAATAGGTAGAAAAACAAAAAGAACCAAACAAACCCCCCCCCCCCCAAAAAAAAAAAAACAGGCAAGATTTCGTCACTGGTCCAAATAACTCGTGGATGCTTACTAATGAGAGACAAGGTCATTTATGAAAACTTAAACTGGCAATTTTGCTGATTAATAGGTAATCTAGCTGCTCTACAAGATAATGTCTGGTGATGAGTTCTTTAAAAAGGCCCTAGTTAATCAACTTGAATGTCACAATCCAAAACAAAAAATTATTTTTTAAAGGTTTTTAAATTACCTTCCCATCGATGGCATTTCCCAGAGCATCCACTACACGGCCAAGCAGCTCCTCTCCCACAGGAACATCCACAATGGCACCGGTCCTCTTCACGATGTCGCCCTCCTTGATCAGCTTGTCATTACCGAACACCACAACACCAACGTTGTCAGGCTCCAAGTTCAGAGACATGCCCTGGAGGATAATAAATATGGTTTCTTGAAAAAACATAACATCACTGAATTGAAACTGTTAGCATTTTTTAGTTTCACAATTTTGTTCAACAAGACAAACCCACGGTGCGCTCCTCTTTAACCATTTTTATATATAAAAGATATGCAGGTTGGAGAGAAACCTTGTGCCTTTGGACTTACTTTCAGGCCAGAGGAAAATTCCACCATCTCTTCTGCCTGGACATTCCTCAGTCCATACACTCTGGCAATACCGTCACCAATAGACAGCACACGCCCTGTCTCCTCCAGGTCTGCAGAGGTGTCAGCTCCCAGGATCTTCTCCTCCAGGATGGAGGACACCTCGGCTGTGCCTGTGAAAGACAAAATGTCAAAAAATAAATACAACTGGATGTTAAAATGACTGGAAAAGCTTTCCCCAATAATCTATTGAAACACTTAGAAGTAGAGGAACAGTTGAGAAACAGTTGTGAAACCTTCATGGTTTTATGCTGCAAAAAGGATTAATTTTGTTACCTCAATGTGCTTTTACCAAAAAAACAAACAAAAACAAAACAAAACCAAAGAATGAAAATATGCATGGTTTAAATTTCTAAATGACATAATTAGAATGAAGAGTTATGTGGGTCTCAAACACCAAACACTGATGATGCCTTTTCTAAGATAAGGTGTTCTTAGACGTACACACAGGGATTACACAGCAGTTTCACCGGCATAGCAGAACCAATTATTTTAATAAGTCGCCTTTATGAGATGCCCTGCATTGTACAGGATGAAGTTTCTGGTCTGTTGTTTTTGACTTTCTCACCTGTCTTCTGCAGCCATGGTCTGTGTGTGTGGAGGTGGTTGACCCCAACGCAGGCGGCCGGAATAGTCTTTGACACCTGGATTCAATAACAAGCACTTAATTAAAAGTTGAGCGCAAATGAAAGTTAAGAGACATTTAAATAAGGATTACAACTGCGCTTCTTGCAGTGAGGCAAATGTAAGTTTGTGCAGCGGAGAGGAGTTGCGCTGTCAGGCTTTCTGACCTTCAAAGCGTGGCTGAATGAGCTGTTAGCTGACAGCTAGCATTAGCTTGAGTGCTACATTTAGTGCTACAGGACGAAATCAGTCACTTCACAAGGGCAACATTAAAAAAAAAACACGATTAAACATCCAATTTCAAGACTTTTAGCATCGATTATTAACTAGGACTTATTAGAAGGGTATTCGTAAGCCGGTGACAGGTTAGCTAGCGGCCTGCGGCATTAACGTTACCCTTCACGCCCATAAATGCTCGCACGGATATTAAATAAACTTACTGCAATATTCTTAATAAATGCAACTTGCTTGGTTAAAGTACTTACGAATCCAGCCCTTCTAGGCAGGGTTCTGGCCAAAGCTGCTGCAACTCTAACGGATAGCATTTTCTCGGGTTGCTAATGACCTGTCCTCAACTGTTAGCAGCTCCGACCTGCCTGTGAGTGAATGTAATGGCTGAATGAACTCTTCTTCTATTAATGCGACTCTGGTCCTGGTTCCCACTTTAATACTCATCGGTGCCCCCTACTGACGCGGAAATTATACGTTACACAAAATAAAAACGTTATTTTGTGCAAACCAACTTAACTTAAATGAAAATGGCAAAAAGAAAAAAAAAAGATGTACAACTGTGGGTGCTTTGCACCAACTGTGCCAACATAAAATATAAATAGTAGACAGCAGGAATAAATAGTAAACAGGAGAAATATAAACAAGTAAGAGGGACGTATAAAAAACAAGAGAAATATAAAGCATAACAGCAAGGCACAACTAACAAAACAGACTGGGATTTGGTACATTGCTGTTCTGAATTTAGTGCATTTATATGCATATATATTTTCGATGCATGTGAAGATAATCCTCTCTTTTAATTTAATGCCTTTAAACAACCAGTCAAAAGCAGTTCCCAGTATAATAGTAGATAATGCTTTACTTTAGTTGATCTTTGGTTCTACCACATCCCAAAAGTGTTCTAGTGGAGTTAGATCTGGTGAATGTGGAGACCATTTGAGTACAATGAAAGCTCCTGTTGATAACAGCCATCAGAAGAACTTCTATTCTCCAAGTTTGGTTCTAAAAGAGGTTATGTGAGTTACTGTTGCCTTCCTATAATCTCAAAGCAGCCAGAACATAGTCCCCTGGCCTCTAAAATCAACAAGGCATCCCATAACGTCTGCAGTTTGTAAAATGCTCATACCAACTTATCTGGTACCAGCAACCACGCCGCTTTCACAGTCACTTATATTCGCTTTCTCCCCCATTCTGATGCTCTATTTGAACTTCAGCAGGTCAGTGCCTTGAGCTGGTGCCATGTGATTGGCTGATTATTTACATTAACAGGGAACTAAACAAAACCAAACAAATCGGCCAGTGAGTATATTGAAGTGCACGCGATAACATTCTTATACGTACTTATTTATCTTATCTATTAACTTGCTTTTCCGAGTTGAGGGTACCTTAGTGTGATTTTTTTTTTTTGCTAACAGGGAAATCATATTTTTGATTATTTCCTACTCTCTGCGAATGCTTAAGAAAAGAGCAATTGCGTTGAATCATGGGAAATGTAGGCCTTAGCGCATCTAGCCAGGACATCTTTGCCTCTAATGCGTTTATTTTTATATGTATATTCTACCATTTCTTTCAAATGGGTTTCCAGTGAGTCTGCTAATGTTGCGGACATACATTAATAAACAACAGTGGTCCTTAAGTGAAGATTTCATTATTTAAAGTCAAGACTACAAGTTACTTCAATGTGCCGTTTGCGTTTTTAAGCCTGTTAATGTGTTTACATTGTTTCTATAAAGATTAACTTTGCAAGGTCGGATAGGTTAACCCAGAGATAGCTGCAGCTTTGGCATGTAGCGCTGCAACATCGCCCTCTTTTGCTCCGTAGAACAAATGACATGTCTGCTTTTGTCAACGACAACCAGGCGAGTCAGACAGTCATTTGGTTTGGTTCGCCTGTAGTGTTTAGCCAAGCCAGCCAGCAACAACCAGCCGCCTGAATGTAGATCCGCATGGGCTACTACCACTGTATATCTCCAAATAACCCAGCGGAATCATAAAATAAGGATCCCAGGATGGTGTTAGTGCATGTCGGATATCTGGTTCTTCCTGTATTCGGCTCAGTAAGAAACAGAGGTACGGTATTAATATTCATATCGATCCAAAACATGTGCCCTGTTTATCTTAATATTCACTGCAGCTGTTGGGCTAGCTAGCTCGAGCTCCGCCGTTGGGTTAGCTCCCGTTAGCTAGCATGAAATTAATGGTCAAATTGCTTGCCGACGCGATAACGCTTTATATTCGCATCCGTCGCAGATTAATATAAGGCACCGAATTATAAGGTTTGCTAGGTGCAAATACAGCGAATTAAAAATTAACTTCGTTGCTACAGATAAGCTAACTGGCTTCTTGGGCTCAGACTATTTCTTGAAACATTTCTCACAAAGGCTTGCACATGCACGCGACATGCGGCCAAAATGCCTCATGTAAAAAAAAAAGAAAAAGAAACACATTCCTACATAAAAAGACGTCTTTATTAACGTGCGGTGCATTTTTATTTGTGAGGTTTTAAGAAAAATATTCAACGTTTCCTCGAAACTACCGTGTTTGTGCTGTAAAGAAAAATACCGCAAAATAGACGTAGCCTCTCCAGCCAGTCAGCTTATCTGTGCACGGATGATGTCATTTGAAGATCATCTGCTTCTGCTAACGCTCGCCGTTTTTTCCACCGTGATTCCAGTAGTTATTACAATTATTACCCCTCTCAATTGGCCAGTGTGCTAATCGATAAGTGGCCAGTCGACCGGGAGCCTTTAATTCCGGGCTATCAGTGTATCCGTCGCCCTTTTCTCTCATTTGCTAATTGGCAATTCAGCAGCTGTTTGTTTGAAGCTGCCGAATTGCAAAAAGAAAAAGAATCGAGTGTGGGGTATCAGTTAAACAATGATAAAGCTACAGTGCAACATTAATTTCACAACAGTGGCATCAGTGATTTTCATTGTGCTTTTATTTCTGTTCTTATTTCCCTGTTTCATAGTATGGAGGCTGGCTCTACATTCTGCATTTATCAGATCTTTGTCGTCCCCCCCCATTGTGTAGCTAATGATCATCTGCTGCTGTGTGGTGTGGCGTGGCCTCTGCCTGTTCTCTGCATTTAGCTGTATTGTGAATCCCTTCTTCATTTCCTCTTTCCATCAGAAGACGACATTGGTATTAAAAAAAGCACCCCCCCCCCCCTTTCCCAAGATGTACTCAGCCATAGACTTTCCATGTTAAACAGACTAAAACAATATCTAACACCTAGGACAGAGCACCTTTTTTTTGGTCTTTTTTTCTGTCAAATTGCTGTAGCACTGAGTAAACATTTTTAGCTCTTTTCTAGATCAGTTGAATGTCATTGTGTACCTCCCATCCAGTCTTGATAGACAACATGCTGTAAATTCCTGTAAAGTGGATACATTTTGCATGATCTCAAATACTGCACTGCATTGTTGAACACCAGAATTTGGCTCATCTTTTTCTTCTCTTCACATAAGGTGCAATGTACATGATTAAAGTGACCTGCGATTGAAAAAACAACAACAAATAAATAAATTAAAGCATGCAAATTGGGACCACGCGCATGCCATTTTTTACTGTTAAAAACGTAACATTTAAATCAGTGGCGATGTCACTTGAAATGACTGAAGGTACACTGCACCTCCACACAACAACCTGCCATAACTGTCTCCATTTTTTTTGTGTAATCCTTTTGTTCCCTTTTTGCAAATTTCAAGCTTTGAATCACACTGAATTGTCAGGGCCTGTTTTGCCCTTTTACAGGCATCTGAAACTCTAAACGTTTAAGTAGGAAAACATGCTCACTGGTGGTTCATCACTTCTCAATTTACCCCACTAACATAAGACCAAAATGCTATCCATTTCACAGGGATGCCTATTTTTCCTGCACTGCTAAAGAGATCCTCTATTAGTAATAACGTCTTTATTGTTTGGTTGTGGTTTCTCTTTACCTTTTGTTCTGGTAATAGTACTTTCAATGCATGGTCACATTTATGATTCATAATTTTTTGTTTATGTTTTTTCTACATTTGACTAGTGAAAAATCCAATGTAATCTTTCTGTAGAAAAGATGTACCCTGCTGTACTGAAATCATGTGCTGTAGCCAACACGTCTGCTCATTGGATGCCGCTTTTGTTCTTTTTAACCCTATATGGAGCATGGTGGGCCTTGCCTTCAGTGTATGTTGTTTATTTTTGTTGCATGGAGTTATACTATTATTACAAACAAACAAGAAAGAAAACACAAATTCCACAAATACTAATATTTTTCAATAAAGAATATAGTGTTTTTCCTAACCTTCAGTGTGCTTCTTGCTGATTTCCATTTATTGTCCTCCCTCTCCCTTGTCCCCTATCTGCTCCCCCCCTCCTTCCCCTCCTTCCACCCCTGTCCCCACCAACCCACCTACCCACCTCCTCTCCTGCTGTGACAAAGATAGACGATTTCCACGCTTACTTCATCGCAGGGCCCTGAATGAGTCTATCTGCTGTCATTCATGGTGATCGTTCTCACTGAGACGCTTGAAAACGCAGTGTGCTACTTGCAGTCTAGACTCTGAGCCTTTGACCCACGGCAGCAAGGTCATATCTTGTTTGCTCGGCTACGCTGACAAACTGTCAAGCTGAAATGCGAAATCTGGAAAGCTACACTGCTTGTCTTTCCTGTATTTAAAATTCAAACTGCAATTTTCAAGCGTGCTCCGAGTAAATGCAATGTAGACTTTGCCTTTTTCTTCATAAATTATTATTTATTTATTTTTTTGGAGAAATCAAGTGTTTACGAGCAAAGTAGTCTTGTCTTTTGCACTTCTATAAGAAACTGTTTAAAAGTCAGACATGGCAGAGCATAACTGTGGTTCCCTCTGGCAGAGATCCCCTCCCCCCAAAATCTGATCAAAGCTAAATTTAATTATTCTCAGTCCCACTATGATACAAAAAGGTCTCCTTAAGCTTAACCAGGGTATTAAAACCATATTGCAACACAGCACAAGCTAGCCTATGTCTTTATTTTCCACTCCTTGTCAAGTCTCGACAGCAGTCTGTTCGCTGCAGTTGCCAAATAGCTGTGGTTGGAGAGAGTTAAAAAAAGCATTCAAGCTATTTCCTGTCAACTCCTGAATGTTCATATGGGAGAAGAATAGCAGAGCTTTACTGGAAGTGTATAACACAGAGAGACAGCTGATTTCAGTAGAGCACATTTATAATGTGAATTTAATGTCTAGTTTAATTTTTTTATATGGAACAGGTTGTTCTTTACAGTTGTGTAGATAGAGACTTGGCAGAGAAACAGTTTAATGTATTTCTTACAGGCAGTGAGGTAATAATGGTTTACTTCTGAGTGCACTGACCTGCTGTCAGCTGCAGAATTTACAAGAACTGAGCTACGTCGGTATCTGTATAGGGGTACGGTTCTTCTGTTCTGATCCAGTTCCTTTGTCTGTGAAGACGAGGAGTCGATCCAGGGGCTGGAAATGCATTTAAAGAAATGAACGCTTGCGCTTTGTGTGGAGCACCAAAAATGGTTTTCATTCTCATGGTACTTGTGGTAACCATCATTTTCCCACCCCCACAGAAGTATTTTTCACCCTAGGTAAGAGGTAGGGCTTCATTAACATGCTATATCTCACACACAGTGACACCACATTTCACCTACTATTAATTCCATCTAATTTCCCCCCTCAGGTACCTGACAACTTCTCCTTATACTCCACAGGATCCCATTTCAACCGGCAACAGCAACAACAGCAGCAGCAGCACAGCCATGCTACCTCTTGCCGGCACTTCCAGTTAGGTCCTCAGGCCCCGCTGCCCATGGACTTCCCCATGCCCCACCCAGGGCAGCCACAGTCAGGCATTAACCCCCACCTGGCCCCGCCCAGCCACCAACACGGCCCTCCGCTCCACTCGCCCCTCAACCCTTTGCCCGCTCCCCAGTTCCAGGACATCCCTGCCCCTCCCTTCCTACCTCAGGCATTACACCAGCAATACCTCCTCCAGCAGCAGATCCTCGAGGCCCAGCACCGACACATCCTGCCACCCTCCAGGTATCCACACAGCTTTATGGTACAAAAAAAAAAATAGAGAGGAAAAGGCAAAATATTTAGTTTAAGCACCTCGTTGGTAACTACTGGAGTTGTGCAGTGACATTTTAAATTTAAATGATAAACTCTTATTTTCCAGGATGTTTTCAAATGCTTAGTTATTTGTCTTAGTAGACGGACCCCAGAGAGAGTTCCTCACCAACCCCACAGGCTGCGACCCGGCTATGAGTTTGCTCCCCCCCTCCATGTCCCTCCGCAGCCTGTGGTTCAGCAGCCCCGCTACCTGGCTGAGGGCACAGACTGGTAAGCAGTGCATCTCTCTCAACGACACATGCAGCGCCACAGATGCAAAAAGCTATTTTTTTTAGAGGAAACATCAACAGACACCTTATTTCGTAATGTGAAAGCATTTTTTACCAGCTCATCTTTAGACCATTTAAGATAAATGTCAGTTACAGACACATTTTAGATTTGAATGAATGAGTTCAAGATGAAGAGTTGAAAGCAAATAAATTGCTGTTGTAGCACTCTTGTCAATGGGAGTCTTGAGTGAAATCACAGAGTACAAATTATAAAGACCAAAAAAACAAAAAACAAACACAAAATAATGACCCAAAAAATCAAGAAGTTCCCAAACTTCTTCTTAATGTATTTATTTAAGTAGCTCATCGCTTAATTTTAGCTATGTGTGCTACAGCCATTTGTCCACTTACCTTCTGCTGGTCCATGTGTATTGATTACTTTTATAATATCAACTCTCACACATTTGCTTGCATGATAACCAATTTTCATGTAATCAAATTTGCTGTATCTGACCTGGTATGGGGATATATATATTTTTTAAAAATCATATTACAATCTCACCGTTTAAAAGATTTACCCATTGAGCAGCTACAGAAGTACACAAGTCTGCTGTTATCGAAGCTCAGTGTTCCAGAGACCTCGCAGTGTTCCACTGGCTGATTTGTTTTTTCCGTTTCTGTCCAGGGATCTAAGTGTGGACGCTGGGCTTCCCCCCCACCAGTATCACATCCACCCGCTGCCGCAGCACTATCAGCACTACTTGACCTCTCCTAGGATGCACCACTTCCCTAGAAACAATGCCTCAACGCAAGTGGTGAGCTCCCCTCTGCCTCCATACGATCAATCATGTTCATCTCGATGAACTCACGGCGACTCTTCTCCTGGTTTCTGAGATTAATCTCAACACCCAGCAACCGGGGATGACCCGTGTCCCTATTGTTCTTTCTGATTTCTGCTGCAAAGCTGACGCTAGCTTCTTTTATCTGTCATCTCCTAGGTTGTCCATGAGATCAGAAACTACCCATATCCCCAGTTGCACTTGCTGGCTCTGCAGAGTCTCAACCCCTCCCGCCACGCATCTGCAGTTAGAGAGAGCTATGAGGTTTGTGCGCCTATTTCCTCGCTCTCCTCAGCAGACGCACCAGTCTACACTAATTTATCATTGTTTTCTCTGTGACCAATCTCTGGATAGGCTTGAGTGGTAGCTGATTTTCTTATTTCCAATTACCCAGGGCTCCAGATGCTTTAAATGGTCCAGCTGCCTTTAATCTCATGTCATTTGTTTTCATTTCAAGCAAGGTGTCCTGTTCCTTAAGGCACCGATTTGATTACATTACACACTTTAATATCTTTTTATTGTGCATATTTATTTCTGTTATTTTAGTGGCAAAATACAGAAAGGTCCTTCCTTTAAAGGCAACTGGGATTTTTTTTCATAGGAGCTTCTGCAGCTGGAGGACAGACTGGGCAGCGTAAACCGTGGAGCGGTCCAAACCACCATTGAGAGATTCACTTTCCCCCACAAGTACAAAAAGGTAGGGCTGGAGACTCTTTAGCTCCTTGCTGGATTAAATATACCTTTTTGATGTGGTACGGTAAAGGGGAAGAACTGAAGATGCGAAAGAAAGGGATAGCGAAAGGCAGCAGCAGGTTGAAAGGATCAAAGAGCAAAGACGAGAGTGGAATGAAGGTCACGTCTGTCACTGTAGTTCAAAGGTCAAACTAATTTCCGTTGCCAGATTAGTGAGACAGGGCTGCAGTGTTCACAGTTCAAGGCGCTGGATGACTCATCTAGCTGTCTGCAGATATGTATGTGGAATGAATTTAAAGAAACGTCTATGCCAAATATGACCCAAATACTCAGAATGCAAGATTATTTGGTACATTTTGAGTGAGCAGGAGTAATTGAGTCATTTCCATCTTGATGTCTATTTTTTTCTGGGAAGTATAATTCAAAGACTTTTTTTTATTCTGCCTGAGCTGACTCAGAGACCCCTGTGGCATAAACACTGCACACTTCAGTAATTAAAGTGTGTTTGCTCTTGTGTGGTTTTCTGTGCAGAGAATACCACAGGACCTGAAGATGTGTCTGGATGATGAGGAGCTTGACACCGATGAAAAATGCACCATATGTCTGTCGATGCTGGAGGATGGCGAGGATGTCAGGTACTGCTTTTTCTTTGGTTGGTTATGCAGATGTTGATGTAGGCTGCGCATAAAAGCGCTTTTTTTCCTAGAAGGATGTATTTGTTTCTCACATCCTGAAATAGTATCGCATTATCAGTCTGTTTGTCATTCAGTGAATGTACCACTGTGGTTCAGTTAGATGATTAGTGCCTGTAACAGCAGGTTGAGGTTGATTTGTGGATTTGGATGCATTGCATTGAATTTCAATTTACACATTCATGTCCCCCTCAGGAGGAATCTGAATTACTTTGCTCATCTCCTAACTAAACTTAAATGTGTCCCTTAACTTGGGTTCATGACTATATTAATACCTACAAAACTAATTGCATTACCCTCACAGACAACTGGGTTTAGTTACCCCTCTAAAAAACAATTTCTCCCAAAGCCTGTCAGGGTAAATGCTTTTCAGGATGATTAGTCCTCAGAGGTTAATTTACTAATTTATCCTTAACCACATTTCTTTCCCATAAACTGGATATAAAGACACAGGATCTAAGCATTTCTAAACCCTAAACTGGTTCTGCCACCTAAGTTAAAAAGCTTCATGTCTTAAAATCCCATCACTGGATTTCTCCCAGCACCTCATCTTAAAAACCCTCCCCGCGGGCAGCATTAGCTTCTCGCAAAATCTTTTGATGTGTGTCCGGTGTTGTGATGTGTTCAGAAGTGACAGAGCATATTATTTTACCCACTGAATAGGCGGAAAAGAGGCAAGAATAAACAGAATCTTCTGCATTTAAGGGAGGGATGGAGCTGTGATATGGTAGTAGACTTTAATTCTATTCAAATAAAGCGTACACCCAACATCTCAGCTTGATTGTGTTACGTTTGCTCTGGTTTATGTTGAAAATCCTCCATTATTTATGACACAAGCAAATCTTGGCACGTGTGGTCCTAAAATACATATCGGGTGATTTGATATGAGGGAACACCTACAGTAAATATATCATTATTGTACCTCAAACACAGAATTCCTCCTTATGACGTACAACGTTCATTTTAAGCTTATTCCCCCCACATATGAAAGTCAAATGTGAGCTGCTTTCAGATGTCAAATGTGAATCATAGTCCAATGGCTGGATTTATTCTGGATACAAATGGATTCCTGGGTATGACAGACCTATGAATCATACGCATGTGGAAGCCTTAAAGACCGTGAAGTTTGTGTAACAAAGCAGAGCAACAACAGTTGTTTTATCCAGCTGTTAGTTGAGCTGAAGGATGAAGCTTGTTGTCACTTCTGGGTTCACATCAAGCAGGAAACCACCTTTAAATGTTTAATATTAAATATTATTCAACCTAAGAGTGTAAAAAAAGGTGTAAAGAGGAAAAAAAAATCATACAAATGTCCATTTATAGTTTTGTTTTTGTTATTTGAGAAAATGGTGTGCTTGTATTGTCAAAAAGCTTTAGTTACTTTCACTCATTGGTGAAGAAAAACAGCAAATTCTCACCTTGACGAAGCAGCAGCTCTGTGTTTTTTGGTATTTTTTCTTTAACAATTAGTGAAATATCAAATTTAACTTTAACAGCTGTTGTAGACAGATGAAAAAAAAACAACTTCATTCAGCTGCATAAGTAAATGCATTAGAAAACATTAGGAAATTCAGATTTTGTATGTAAATAATCTTGCAGTGTAATCACTTACTTTAAAAGCAAGTAATTGGCACACTGTGAAAAAACTTTCACTGCAATTGCTCTTTAACATCTTCTCAAGACGTGCTGATTATGTTGTGGTTGTAAAATAGAAAGCAGTGGTGTGCAATCAACATTTCTGTGAATGTTCTTTTTTCCAGGAAAAATGACTTTTGTCTAGATTTGGTGATCAATCAGCCACTTATACCGTAAACCTCTGGGATTATTACACAGCTTGACATTTTGGAAGGACGCTTTTACGCTTGTTTTAAATTCCTGACCTTGTCTCTCCTGTCTCCTCAGGAGATTACCCTGCATGCATCTCTTCCACCAGGCGTGTGTGGACCAGTGGTTGGCCACCAGCAGGAAATGCCCCATCTGCAGAGTGGACATTGAGACTCAGCTGACCCCCGACAGTTGATAGCTCCTGTTGACTTCTGCAGCTATGGATCTTGGTCTTGTTAATTTTCCATTGCCCTCCCTCCAGGGGGAGAGGCTCTGCCAAACACCCCTCTTCCCCTCTGCATCACTCAACGAGCCTGCCTTCTGAGACAGCTGTGACAGAGGGATCAACAAAGCACACTCACCTACAACGCAACGAGGGACGGGGGGGTTGATGCACAGATAGGCGCCTGGACTGAGGTTCGGTTTAATGGACTTGGCTGGATGTTAAAGGTAGGAGTGGACGTGTATGGACAGATGTGCTGAGGCTTCACACAGTTCTGTCAGATTGTGTACATTTCTCCATACAGCCGCCAAGAGAAAGGGTACTCTGACGACCAACCTCCCCAGCTCAGTGTGGTGTATCAAGGCCATTTCTCTGCCACTATAACCAAACCCTTTGCCCCATCCCTCTCCCCAGGCCTGTGAAAAATCCTTGAAGCTGCACTCTGCCCAAGCCCTCAGCACATCTGTACAGAACATTATCAAATGATTAGCATGAGGTTGTTTGGTGTGAACTCTTGTAGCTGAACGCTTGTGGTGTAATGGAGTATAGTACTGAATAAGTATTTACAGAGTAACAGTGTTGTGTAGCAAGCAAAAGCCTTTTGAGAAATATGTTTGTGAAAAATAAAACCTACAGAGAGGGTGAATACAGCTCTAACAGTAAGAATATTCAGTGTGTTTAATCGTAGGCAACCAGAGAAAGAGCTAGTCATGTAAAAAGGCCAAAAATCCCTCTTTCTTGTCTAACATGGTTTTGGATTTACAGTTAGTAGATGCCATCAGAGTTGATGCTAAAAACGCTAACTGCAGGCATGGCTTCCAGTGATCTGTGTAGTGTCGTAGTCGGGCCTCTATAATCTAGAGCAGAGGCCTCTGATGTGCATGCTGTATGGCAGGCTTGGGCTGTGTCGTTAATATTGTGGAGCAGTAGAAACAGGGACTGTGTCTGTGCATGTGAACCGTATATTATGACTCTGATGATCCCACTCATTCATAGAGGAGGACAAGAATGCACCTGATACCCCCTTCCCCACTCCTTCCCCCGCACCCTTCCCCACTCATCCCGAGTAGACCAAAGTTGCCGTTAGACACTGATCACCGACCAGCTAAGCATTGCGCTCCTAACAGGACTCAAAGAGCTGCCGGTGGATCCGTGTCTAACAGCAACTCCTCTCTGTGGCCTCGCTCATGGTCATGGTCACGCTCGTGATCATGAGAGGCCGGCATGGGCTTGAGGATGCAGTGCCTGAGTCTTGCCATCAGAGTACCTGACATTTGTATTACCTATCACCAGAACCTTATTGCCTATCGAACAAGCACACGTGATTTCTATATCCAGTGAATGGCCTCTGTTGTGTATCGGCTCCTTTCATTTCAATCTGAGTTGCTCCCACTGTTTGATTTAAAAACAAAAAAAGAAGAAAAAAAAGACTGTTTCTGGTGTTACAGGGACAATACAAACTAGTTTGCCTGTGATATGTGCTAGAATGTGTATGACTGTCCCCACCCCCTCTCCCCCCATGGTCGTAGTGTATGGTATTGCTAGAACAACTGTGATACGTTCAGTGATAGAAGCTGTTTTTCTATATCATGCATGAACCATGTTGGCGTAGTTCACTTGAAGGAGGGTGAAAGGGAGAAAAAGCCATCCATTTGAAAAATACCAAACAATTGTTCTTAACATTAATTTTGTTTTAATTGTCTTTTTTCCCTGCCATTTCGTTCTTTCTTTTTTATTACCTGTACACTTTTCTTTCTTCCTTCTTTTTCTTTTTGTTTTGCTCACATGCCAATCTGGACATGGTACTAATATGCCGAGTCCTTGTCCACTTTAACCATAGTGAAGAAAAAGCTGCAATGCTGCAAAAACATATTTATTGTTGTTCTAATGTAGCTTGTGTTTTGTAAATGCACTATAATATGGAGTTGCCTGATTTTTTTTTCTTTTTTTGTTTTGGTGGTGTGGGTTCTTCTTGTCCTAGAGTTTGTGTTCCAGTTCAGTTAAATATTTTCATGCTTCCTTGTGTATTATTGGAGGGTAACTTGACTGTTTGTGTTGCGTTTGTTTTTTTCGTTTGTTTTTTTTTTTTCCTTTCTTTTCGTATGAAACCTCCATCCAAAAAACTACAGATGGATGAAAATGGAGGTTTGCTAGTTCACATAGAATGCTGTGATTAAAGATGCCTTAAGTATTTAACAATCATTATTTATTACTAACTGTAGCTAGCTAGCTATCGTGGTGGAATATTTAATGTCTCTATCTCATAACTTTGCAATTTAATCAATATATTTATTTAAAATAACACAAAATATTAAAAAAAGAATACCTCATTATGCATTGGTCGGTGGGGATGCTTTTGCATGCCGTCTGTGTTTTCTTTTTTCGGAGGCGAGATTAAAAAAAAGAAACTTGTTGAAAAATCGACTGGGGTTGTTTCCCCCGACACATTTTTTCTAGCCAGCATGGTGCTGTTGATCTGGATTACATTCCATTCATATCATCTCTCGATTTTTCTTTTTTAATAAATGTTTTACTTTCTAGACATCATCCCTGCTTTGATGCAAAGCAGATGTCAGGGTGCAGCCCTTTTTTTTTGTTTTTTGTCTTAGCTCGCTTCTGTTGTCATAATCAGTCACATTTATTTTAGTTTTTCCACGTTTTAAGTTGACCACAATATAAATCATATCTGGGTCTCAATTTAGTGCTTCTCTTTACGACCCACATTACAAGCTGTATTATTTGTTGCTGGCAGTTGCTTTGTGTGGGATTATGGAACGTATATCTAACATGCTAACTTGAGCCATTGATCTTATTGAGCAAACTTCTGGTGTACTGTGGTTATACAATATAGATGTTTTACACCTGGGTATAATAAGCTAACTACGTTTTCGGTGTGCATTTCTTATTAATACTCTACTAATCCTGCAAATTATTATAACATATATTGGATTGGAATGAAGCTGGCTGGTCTTACTATTATGATTTCATTTCGTGCTCTCACTGGCCTTACCCCGTGCCCTCCACAGTGTACCCCATAACTCCAGAGCGAACTGGACAGTAGCCATAGTATTAACTCAAGCTGATGAACCGGAATGAACAGTAGAACTTAAAGCACAAGCTTTTTAATGCATGTCCTTCTCAGGTTTTCCTATGTGTATGTGGGAGTAGCTCTGTAGATGTGTTTAATATGATGCTGTACCTTCTTGAATATTTCAGATGTTTCTTTGCTGCTGAAAAAATGTTGATTATTAACCTGCCAGTGAAAAAGGGAAGTGGCCATCTTTGTACAACACACTGCTGTTTTGCTGTAACCGCGCAATGTTTTATGATCTTGAGTATTTTATAGAAAAGTAGAAGTATGTATCAATAATATGAAAGCAATAGCTAAATCATAATGAAGAATAACATGATCAGTGAATATTGTGGAAAATCTTTAGATTCACTCTGGGTGGATTTTGTACTGTATTTATTACTAATGATGATGCAAAAAGTTGCATAGCTTAACCCAAACTGTTCTGTCTCTTTTTTATTTATTGTCTTGTATATGATCTTTTTGTATGTGTTTTTCAAATAAACTGCCTAAAATGCTGAGAACTAATCTGATCCGTGTGTCATTTGGAGTCATTTTAATTTAGAAAAAACATTTCATTTATGGAACTGTAAGCTATCTGAATTACACGTGTTGGACAACATATCACAGACAGATCTGTAACAGCATACAGTGGGTCCACACATTTTGGAAAACGGCACAATCTTTCCAAACTTGCCTCTGTACACCACTGTATTGGATTTTAAATTAAGCAATCAAGATGTTATTAAACAGTGGAAGGTCTAGAATCAGGAATGCAGAGGAGAGGGAGTATCTGAAACAGGCTCTGTGTGGTGTGTGAGGTCTGGCTTGACAAAGGAGGATGCTAGGGATAGGGTGAGATGGAGGCAGACGAGCTGCTATGGGGACCCCCAAAGGGAGCAGCTAAAAGAAACAGAAAAATCAGGACGATATTAAAGTGGAGGTTTTTTTTAGTTGACAAATATATTGCCCACTTGTTAAAGTATCTTCACTAATAAGACAAGCATGACCGATAAAGTCATGCCTTGGCTAGGTGTCCGTCATCTGTCCATCCACAGCTGACAAGATTCACTAATCCTCCTGGAGTATTGGTCAGATTTGATCACCTAGTGGATTTTCATCCATATTGTGGTCACGGTCAAGCTCGAGGTCACATTTATTGTTCTCACTGGATTTTCATCCTGATTAGTTTGTGCAATATAGCCACAATGACAAGGAAGCCTACTATATCGCTTTCTTTCTGTATTTCACGGATTACAATACCTTGTAAATTGTTATAGACAATAGTCACAGTAAGCCAGATGAGCTACTTATGACAATGAAGTTCTGTTTTTTGTATTTCTTATGCAATCCAAGATTACCTGAAATCTGAAAATCATAGATAATGTCCATGTGGTGATACACTTATTTAAAAATAACAATCAACATATAAAGAAATAACTGGGACACTGTAAAATGTTACTCTAATGATCACATTATGCGTGTGATTATGTGTATGTGTAGGTCTTTATCTAATAATAATAATGGATTGCATTTAGCGCTTTTCAAGGCACCCAAAGCGCTTTACAATTCCATTATTCATTCACTCTCAAATTCATACACTGGTGTAGGCAGCTACAGTTGTGGCCACAGCTGCCCTGCGGCAGACTGACAGAAGCGAGGCTGCCATATCACACCATCTGCCCCTCTGGCCAACACCAGTAGGCGGTAGGTGAAGTGTCTTGCCCAAGGACACAACGACCAGGACAGAGAGCCCGGAGAGAACCGGTGACCTTCCGGTTACAGATGCGCTTCCCAACCCCCAGCGCCATGGTCGCCCCTACTACTCCTACTCCTACTACTCCTCAACAGGTGGGCCAATCCAAACAAGACTGCACAAACATGGAATCTGTATGTTAAAAAAAGTTTTGTAATATTTATTATAAATTATGAATACATTGTTTTGAATTTGGTTTATATTATGTTTATTTCATCATCCCCCTACAAATGTTATATGTTCTCCTTTTGTCTTTGTTTCACGTGTCACGTTCAGTGTATCTCGTCCATACTTAACGGTCAACAAAATTTGATCTGTGATGTAATGAAGCATCACTGTGTATTAGTTCTGGTGGATTATGCAACGTGATATCCCGAAGCAGTGCCACTGTGCACTATTTCTAAGAGTGCAGCGCAGGCGCTGTTTCAGGTCGTCTCCTGATTTGGCATCCCGAAAGAGATACTGACTGACTGGTAGGTACTGGTCTGTTTGGACCAGCATCCACTACCTTCAGACTGCTTCTCTGGTGACTCTGGTGAAGGAGACAGATGAGTTAGGACCAGAGATGCCAAATTCCACCATTCCATCCTCCATTCATTGTGATAACCATCTCACACAGGCCCAGAGAGCGGATGTTGCTGCATTGCAACAGCATTTTGCAGATGTGTTCTCCCTCCTGCCCAGCCATACCAATCTCATAGAGCACCATTTTGAAATATGCCCAGGCGTGATGGTGCGTTCATGGCCCTGCAGGTTTCCTAAACATAAAAGGCTAATTGTTCAGAGGGAAATGGCTGAAATGCTAAAGCTTGGAGTTCACTAGCTGGGACCACATCCTCGTTAATGATGGGCGATGAGGGATGAGGAAGTGTGAACTGGTGCTGCGGTTTGGGGAAGGCCTCGAAGGGGACTGGCGAAGGCTCTCGAGGAGGAGAAGGGAGGGGAAAATTTTGGGGGGGGGGGGGGGGGGGGGGGGGGGCATGGGGCATGAAAATGAGAACAGCAGGTATTGGAGAGGGGGGCTTTTATAGCCTGAGGCGTGAAGGAAGAGTGGTCCTGCTCCTGAAATTCAGATGATATCTCTACTAATAGAAGAGTCATACAGTGGGTGGTATAGCCCCGTGGTCCTTGTGGTGAAGAAAGATAGGTCTATACAGTTCTGCATTGACTACCGCAAGGTGAATGAGGTGTCACAGTTTGATGCCTACCCCATGTCCCGGGTTGACGAGTTCCTGAACTGGTTAGGCATTGCTCAGTTTTTCACAACTCTGGATTTAACCAAGGGCTACTGGCAGATTCCCAGGAAAAAGCATCCTTGTGTACTCCTTACAGGTTGTACCAATTTGTCACACTTCCTTCTTTGGAGCTCCAGCCATTTTCCAACTCCTCATGGACTGGGTGCTGCATCCGCAGGCTGCATATGCTGCCGCCTACCCGGATGTCACTGTGGCTGGCATCATCCACAGTGACACCTGGGCGGAGCATGTGCAGTGGGTGGCCACGGTCCTGGAGTCCCTGAGGCACGTGTGGCTCACGGCCAGAAGAAGTGTACGGTTGGACGGAGGGAGGTACAGTATTTGGGGTACCGCTTGGGAGGCGGGCCGGTGCGCCCTCAGGTGTAAAAAACAGCAGCCATTGCATGCTTGCTACAGCACAGTTGAAAAGGAGTGCTTGGTAATCTGCTGGGTGGTTGACTCTCTTCATTTTTACCTCCTGAGCTGCCCTTTCATCCTCTGTTCGGATCACGCTCCGCTACAGTGGCTCCATCACATGCAGGATGCCAACGCCCGAATCACCTGTTGGTGTCTGACCTTACAGCCTTTTAAGTTACAGGTGATCCATAGACTGGGGGCGCAGATGGTCGTGAAGTAAAATGTCTTGGTCGAAACATCTGATATATTCTCTATGTTCTGTTGTGAATGAAATATGGGTTCATGAGATTTGGAAATGATTGCATTCGTTTTTTTATTTACATGTTAAACAGCATTCCGCGTTTTTTTTTGAGTTGTCTTTGTTTTTGCTGCTACGATTGGCTATTCGCCTTCCCTGATCCCTGTGTAATACTACCCATCATTCTACAAAAGGGTTTTTAAATTTATGCATAATGAATATTTTAACCCCTGTTGGAGTGCAATGCCCATATATTATGCTTAAGCAAATGAATTTATTTTTGCTGAACTGTTTTCCAGCTTTGCCTTTATCCCTCAAGTGATTGGCATTGGTATGAAACCTTTCAGTGAGACGTGAGGAAAAGTAAAATGAAGGTAAATATTTGTTGTGGTGAGCTGGGTAATATTCAGTTCTGTTTATTTGTGCGAGATGGAAGCAAATGGCTTTTTCTGAAGAGTGACAGCCTAAACAGTTGGCACAAACTTAAAAAAAAAACAAAACAAACAAAAACAAAAAACTGGCTTTATCCTGAAAAAGTTGAAATGCATTTATATTCAGATGGATTAACTCTAACTTTTCCGTGCAATGTTTCTCTTACAATTGGTAAAAACCCCCAACAAAACAAATGAGTCAAACAGGAAAAAGCAAATGCTCACCCACTCTTTCTTTCTAGCATTATTCTAATATCTGGGATTGAGCACTCGCTGAATTTGTCCATCAGCTTTAGCAGTGTGCAACCACTTTCCACAGTGGAAGATTGTTGTGACTGAATTGGCTGTGTTGGTCACCTCAATACACTCTAAATACCACCCACTGTTGGGTCTAGTGCCGTCGTGCTCCACTTTGACCCTCAGCAATTCCCCAAGGTCCAGCATCTCCAGAACGAAGCGGTCTGTCCGCCCTCGCTCGAAAAGGTTGCGAAACTTCTGCCGTAGGTGACGCTTGCCTGAGTCACCATTGACGCCATACATGGTGATAAAAACATTTGCGTCTGTGCCGGCCGCTTTGACGTCCCCGGTGATGACGATGATTTCATACTTGACAGGGACCAGGTTGCGGACTTTGCTTGCAAAGCTCTCGATGGATTTATAGCACTCGAATGTCTGGAACTGGTCTTTTTTGGCTGCCAGGGGAATTTGTGCATCACAGTGGAAGAAATACCTAACCACAAGAGGATGCATTGATTCAGCACCATCAGTTTTATATAACATAATGCATGTTGTGAGAGTCTACTCACTTGTTTCCCAGCTCCTTTTCTGTCACCACCACCTCCATAACATGCCAGAAAGCCTCATTCTTCACCTTCTTGCCGTCTTTTGTGATGTGGCCAACGCAGATGCTAGCGATTTCCCCCACGTGCTTCGACGAGAACTCAAACGTGTCAGTGGCACCGCTGTGGAAGGGTGCAAGAGAAGTGTGTGTAGGGTTTTGATTTTAAACTGTTAAATTTTGTGGTCTGCCTGAGAGGTTCTGTTTCACCTCATGGGATTATCTCTCCTGAGAGTAAAGAGAAAATGAAGCTACAAGATAAAAGGGGGTAGAAAAAAATGTGTAAAAGAGGGCGATTATGTAAGACCACATTAGAGGGTTTTACCATGAGTCGTGAACCCTGGACTCTCTGAAGACCTACCTTAAGAACTTCTTTTTCTTATTCTCCAGAACAAACTCCTTGGAACGGGCTTTCCTTCCTTCCAGCAGGATCCAGACATTTTCCGTTGTGGAGGCGTCATCTGCGTTAGCAGTTGTTGTGGCAATTTCATATTCTGTGGCCATGCACAGAGACACAAATTGCTGCATTATTTTACAAGTGACAAATGGTTGTAATTTACTGCAAGTGATTCATCTCAGATAATTACACAACCCATGATTATGCCTACAGACTCTCAGGATTACTAACTTGTTTTGTCACTGAGGTCTACAAAATCATTGTTGGCACAAGCCAGTTCCCTCATAATCTGCCCGTCATCTTCGTTTTTTGCCAACCAGCGGTCACAGGGGAACCTGAAGGTGTTGTCCAGGGCCTCATCTTTCACATCAAGGTACTCCAGGTGCCATCCAGGAGCAGGGCCTGTTTACAGTAAGAGCAACAGTCAATGGTGAATTTATTCCATCTGTGCACAAATGTTATCTCAACCACTGATCTAAATTTTCCTGTTCCATTGTTTAACAAAAAAAAGGTAAAGTATATATAGTATAAAGTTTCTTGAGATGACTACTATTGTGAACAGGTACTTTATAAATAAAATAGATTTGAAGTAAACAAGCTAACATTAACACTGTGCTGTACATCCACTCTTGCAGTATCTAAGCAAGATTCTGTTATTCCATCTTCCAAGTATCCTTGTAAGACATTTTGTCAGCTTTTTTAGTCAAAAAGTTGAAAATAAAAAAAAGTACTTTGCTTCAATTCATTGCTTATACACAGCTCTTTTAAGGCCCTGCTGTGGCATTTCAATTGGGTTGATATACAGTGGCTTGCAAAAGTATTCGGCCCCCTTGAACTTTCCCACATTTTGTCACATTACAGCCACAAACATGAATCAATTTTATTGGAATTCCACGTGAAAGACCGATATAAAGTGGTGTACACGTGAGAAGTGGAATGAAAATCATACATGATTCCAAACATTTTTTACAAATAAATAACTGCAAAGTGGGGTGTGCGTAATTATTCAGCCCCCTGAGTCAATACTTTGTAGAACCACCTTTTGCTGGAATTACAGCTGCCAGTCTGGGGTATGTCTCTACCAGCTTTGCACATGTAGAGATTCTACAAAACAGCTCCAGCTCAGTCAGATTAGATGGACACCGTTTGTGAACAGCAGTTTTCAGATCTTGCCACAGATTCTTGATTGGATTTCGATCTGGACTTTGACGGGGCCATTCTAACACATGGATATGTTTTGTTTTTAAACCATTCCATTGTTGCCCTGGCTTTATGTTCAGGGTCGTTGTCCTGCTGGAAGGTGAACCTCCGCCCCAGTCTCAAGTCTTTTGCAGACTCCAAGAGGTTTTCTTCCAAGATTGTCCTGTTTTGGCTCCATCCATCTTCCCATCAACTCTGACCAGCTTCCCTGTCCCTGCTGAAGAGAAGCACCCCCACAGCATGATGCTGCCACCACCATATTTGACAGTGGGGATTGTGTGTTCAGAGTGATGTGCAGTGTTAGTTTTTTGCCACACATAGCATTTTGCATTTTGGCCACAAAGTTCCATTTTGGTCTCATCTGACCAGAGCACCTTCTTCCACATGTTTGCTGTGTCCCCCACATGGCTTGTGGCAAACTGCAAATGGGACTTCTTATGGTTTTCTGTTAACAATGGCTTTCTTCTTGCCACTCTTCCATAAAGGCCAACTGTGTGCAGTGCATGACTAACAGCTGTCCTATGAACAGATTTTCCCACCTGAGCTGTAGATCTCTGCAGCTCGTCCAGAGTCACCATGGGCCTCTTGGCTGCATTTCTGATCAGCGCCCTCCTTGTTCGGCCTGTGAGTTTAGGTGGATGGCCTTGTCTCGGTAGGTTTACAGTTGTGCCATACTTCTTCCATTTCTGAATGATTGCTTGAACAGTGCTCCGTGGGATGTTCAAGGCTTGCGAAATCTTTTTGAGCCTGCTTTAAATTTCTCAATAACCTTAACCCTGACCTGTCTGGTGTGTTCTTTGGACTTCATGGTGTTGTTGCTCCCAGTATTCTCTTAGAAAACCTCTGAGGCCGTCACAGATTACTCCAAACTGCTAAAACTTTCCTTCCTTTCTTATGTGCTTACTTATGACTGTAGTTCTCCTTGTCTCCTTACCTTTGTTGTCATGCCACACTCTGACTTTTGACAGTTCGCCCAGACTGAGCATGTCAGGAAATCTGAACACGTCCTTCATTTTTCGCTCAAACTTGTTTCTGTTGGTGCTCTCTTTCAGAGGCAGCGTCCCTGTGTCTCCATACTCCCCAAACACAATCAGAAACACGTTGGCATCAGTGCCAGCACCTAGAATATTGCAAAGATCAGAGAACAGAACTCCAATAAACTTTAACTTATGAGAAAATCTATTAGTAGTTGTAAACATGCTTGTTAAAGTTAAGCACTCAGTGTCTTATTTAACACTTAAAAAATATGTAAAATACTCATAGAAGTTCAACAAACGTAAAATTTGGGGAAGAAATTTGTGCAGTTAAAGAGGGCTCTGGGATGATTAGAAAAAAAACCCAACTTTGAATATTGATATTTATTTATTTATTTTTTTAAACTTTATTCCAAGCAGACAAATTAAGTTAAAATTGACTGATACAGTTTCTTTAACCTGGTCAACTTTCTAAATATATGTGGAAACATTCTGTGACCCACCTGCAACGTCACTAGTCTGGACTTGGATGATGTAAGTTGTTTTTTCTACCATCTCCTCGTCATCCACCATAGCCGCCAGCTCACACACCTTTGTCCTCTTGGGCCCTTTGGTCTTGGACAGCCAGTTCTCGTAGGTGAACAGGTACTCTTCCTCTGTGGTCAGGTTTCTCATCAGGATCTAACATTTTAAATCAGACGATGACCTCACAATTCGCATTAAACAAATGTCCACATGTGAAATCTACTATTTAGCTGCAGCAGAGGAGGAGGAAATTGACTGTGATTTTGGAATAAATGCATTAATGTATATTTGTGGCTTGAAAAATGTTAAACAATCCACAAATACACTAAAGTTAACCTAGCATTCATCTGTTTCCACTGCAAAAGAATCTGATTAATTAACGGTATTTGCGAAGGCTGAAAAAAGAAATTGCTTCATTATTAAATTAGCAAATTAAAAGATTGTGGTTTAAAAATCACAAGAGTTATTGTTTTAATTACAGCTTAGAGACAGCGCCATCCACTGCAATGATATACCAAACACGCAAGTGAAATTTACTAACTTGTGAAAACTGTTCAGTGTTCCACCTCATTTCATTACCTGAATAGGAACATTTATATAATTTCACAAATACTGTACAATCATTACTTACTTCATTAGGTACATCTGTTCAACCGGTTAATAATGCAAATATTTAATTAGTAAGTCAGACAGCTGCAGCTCAATGCCTTTAAGTGTGTAGACATAGTCCAGATGACCTCCTAAAGTTAAAACTGAACATCAGAATGTGGAAGAAAAGTTATTTAAGTAACTGACCGTGGCATGGTTGTTGGTGCCAGATGGGCTGGTCTGAGTATTTCAGAAACTGTTGATTTTCCCACATAACCATCTTTAGGGTTTATAGTAGTGATGTGCGATACCACTGATTTCCTTTCCGATCCGATACCAATTAATATTCAGGGTGGTATCGACGATACTGATCCGATACCGATAGTTTGATCTCAAGTTATAGCATCATAATGATTACAGGACATCAGATTTCTTGTTCTTATCACTTAATAATGCAGATGAGTTCATCATATAGAAATAGAAAAACTGAAGTTGTGCGCTATTTGAACACCTTGCCTGCCTGCATCACTAAAGGACTCCGTGAGAGTCTCGCCCTAGCAGCACCTGTCCCTCTCCTCCTCTTCAGTTCGCTTCAACATACGCTCGTCATATTCTGTGATATGATTTGCTCTGAGGTGTTTGACAAGGTTAGTGATGTTGCCACAACCATACATGCCAACCCTCCCGATGTTTCCAGGAGAATCCTGAATTTCAGTGCCCCTTCCAAAAATCTCCTGGAGCCACCATTCTCCCGAATTTCTCCCGATTTTCCACCCGGACATCAAAATTGAAAAACCATGTCGCAGAATTCATAGCGCGGCGCGGCCCAGCCTATTCCAGTTTCCAGATACTTAGTTTTAATATTACTCTTATTTCTCTTTCTGGGTCGCAAAAAAACTTTTAACATATTTTCAGGTGAGAATGTAGCTGTGTAAACTTCAAATATCTGAGCCAACCGACACATCGTCTTCAAACCCCCGCGGTCGTTAAACATGATATATAAGTCACTTTGATAACTTAAAAATGTTATTGTTTGGCTTTTTCAGTGTTTTATTTGTTCGCGAGTAAATCGGTTTGGCTGAGAATAAAGTTATTCGATTAGATTAAATTAAATTAAACTTTATTAATCCCTCGAGAGGGTTCCTCCGGGGTTTTCACACAGCTGAATAAACGTCAAACAGAAAACTGTTTAAACAGAAGTGTGAGACGGTCGAGAGTTTAAGTCAGCGCCCTGTTATATTTTAGATAGCAAGGAGCAGAGTCTCAGGTGGAAGCAGCCTCTGAATTTGGACACCCCCGCTGTTTCCGGGCCGGCCAATAATAACGGTGACATTTAACGTATTTTATCCGATAAATAAACACTGTAAACTTTATTTATCAACCCCCCAACAGCCTTTTTGAATGTCTCCCTAATTCTGAGGTCTCAAGGTTGGCAAGTATGGTCACAACACCTCACTTTTTGCCACATGTATCGCAAACCACGTCTTGGCTGTTTGTGGATGTAAAATACGTCCGCAAATTACTCCAATTACGCTCAGCCATTGTTGTGAGTGCACACGCCAGCGGCTGCGAGACATTTATACAGCCGTATTTCGCACATGACTATGAAAGGCGGAAGAGGAAGTAGTGCCTTTGAATGTAGACAATCCGAATGTTATAGTTTCTTTCCACTGTGTTGCTGTTAATGATAAACTACAAATTTACTCTAAACTACTAAAATATCGATATTTTAATGTGAGAATCGATTCTAGAACATAAATGATTGGTATCGGAGGAATCGATATTTCAGGATCGATCTGCACATCACTAGTTTATAGAGGACGGACAGAAAAAGATAAAATATCCAGTGATCTGATTGTTCTCTGTGCAGTGAAAATGCCTTTTGATGCCAGAGAAAGACTGCATTGAGCTGATAGGGAGCCAACAGTGACTCAAAAAAACCACACCTTGCGACCAAGGTATGCAGAAAAACATCTCTGAAAGCACAAAATATCAAATGCTGCAGCAGATCACACTGAGTGCCACTCCTGTTTGCTAAGAGCAGGAACCTGAGGCTACAATACACATGGGATCAACAGAACAGAAGATTGGAAAAATGTTGTCTGGTCTGATGAGTTCTTGATTTCTGCTGCAACATTCAGATAGTAGTGTCTGAATTTGTTGCAAACAACATGAAAACATGGATCCATCCTGCTTGCATCAACAGTTCAGGCTGCTAGTGGTGGTTTAATGATGTGGGGGATATTTTCTTGGCATGCTTTGGGCCCCTTAGTACCAACTGAGCATTATTGAAATGCCACAGCCTACCTGAGAATTGATGCTGATCATTTCCATCCCTTTATGGCCACGGTGTACCCATCTTCTGATGGTTGTTTTCAAAAGGATGACACACCATATCACAAAGCTCAAGTAATCTCAAACTGATTGCTTGAATATGAAAATGAGCTCACTGTTCTCAAATGGCCTCTACAGTCACCAGATCTCAATCAAGCAGAGCACCTTTGGGATTTGGCTCAACGGGGGATTTGTATCATGGTTGTGGGGCCAACAAATCTGCAGCAAGTGTTTGACGGTATCATGTCAGTAAGGGGTAAAATCTCAGAGGAATGTATACACCACCTTGTTGAACCTATGCCATGAAGAATTAAGCCAGTTCTGAATGTAAAAGGGGATCTAGCAAACTGTACCTTATAAAGTAGCACATGAGTGTAACACGTAATATTTATGATAAACTGATGTGAAAGTTTTGTGCTACCTCAAAATGTGCATCTGCTTTCCGGTAATTGCAAATTATTTCTTATCATTCCTTCTTTCTTACATTTTGTATTCTAATACCAGACGTGTTGCATCAGACTCTCTTTGCATTACCCTGTCAAGAAACCAGTCTGGGCGGCTTCCGGTGCCATCTATTCGAATTCTGATCTTCTTCAAAGGAGCGATGTCATCTATCTCCAAGGTAAATGTGTCTTCTTGCCCTCTTTCAAACCTGAATGAACCAATATATATGGATTAAGCTGCATTTAAAGACATGACTGTGCTAATTAAATAGTTTAACCTTTCTGAAGATACATTTAATTGCATTTTAACTTTCATGCCTTTGTAGCTGTACACAGCAGCTGGTTAGATTATCTTAGGTTAAACGGCATAAACAGTGAAACAGCCTGTCCAATTTTGTCCATAGGCAACAGCACAGATTAACATAAAACACTGTGTTTATTCAGAAACATGTGGTGCTTATGGCATTTATATGGCAGACTCTTTGTTATTACGATCTTAGTGCCAATAAAGGAAATCACTGCTTTGATCCAAAATACCACACAATAAGTGACATTTCTTTATAATTAGGTCACATTAATGAGATGCAACACATATATTATTGAACTTTAAAGGTGCTGATGAGCTCATTTTGTTTGTTTAAACTCAGGCATCCCACATTTCCAGTATTTGCACTGAAAGTATCAACTGTTTCTTTACTGATAAGTAATCACTGTGAACTGACCTATCCTCATTTTTGGGCAGAAGCATTTCCTCTGTGCTCCCATTGGCTCCGAACACGGTCAGGAAAATGTTGGTATCAGTTCCTGCATACTGAATGTCACCTGTGGCAACCGTGACTGAATAAACAACCTAAAAAAATACAGTACACAGAGATACAGATACAGTTTTTATGTAACACATTAACTGAATGTTTTCCAACACTTCATATTTTAGGTGCGGTGACTCACTTTGCGGATAATGTTGATCGTGCTGGAGTCCAGCACATTGAACAGTCTGGCAGTCAGACCATCTCCCCTGTCTTTAGCCAGCCAGCACTTACATGGAAAGATGTACTTGATACCTTTGGTTGGCACGGCAACCGACAGCTCATCCACCAACCAGCAGCTCTCTGGTGTGACACCATTATGGCCAAGCTGAGAGGGAAGAGAAGGGAGAGGAGATGGAGAGGGAATTTGTATATCACTTGATTTTTGTTTGATCTAGGCACATCTAGAATTAATTATTGCTGAGCTAGAATGGTTTTATTAAAATTTTAATAGCAGTGCATCTGAAGAGACAGCAGAGAGGAGACAGTTTCACAGATTTAGCTACAGAAAGAGTCCCAGATTCTCACTTCCACCCTCTTGATCTCTCCCACGTCAGTTCCATAGCACACAAAGTGCTCCATGGAGCCAGCTGTGAAGGATTTCTTTCCCTCTGGCAGGTCCAGCCACAGCCGGTCTGTCTCGACGTCATTGGGACCAATGATGATGACATAAACCCTCGCTGTGGTGCTGGCATCTTGTTCGATCGCCGTGGACAGGGTGAAGTGATAAGGGATGACTGGGTGAGAGAGAAAAACTGCTTTGAGATTTTTTTCCACATATAAAATTCAGTCTGATGTCTCAGCCACTTCAGAGACCATTCCTACTTCTTTAATATTAGTACTATCATCTAGCTCCAGGCTGAGTGTGACCTTTTGATCTTTTTCAAATATGGATGGAGACAATATTAAAGTTTATCTTAAAGGAGTAGTTTGACATTTTGGGAAAGGTGTATTCTTACAGAAAGTCAGATTAAGGTGGAAGATTGTTAGCACTCTTTTAAAACTGTAGCCAGCAGCCATTTACCTTAGCATAGCACGAAGACTTATAGTCAGGAAATAATCCTTCATCACTATACACTGTAAAAGCATACAGCTGTTCTTCTTAGACGAAACATGTTGTGTTAATTAATGAGCCTTTAAGGTGTTTGTAGATGCTTTTCTTTTATTAAGGCTACATCAGTGTTATTCTAGTGCTTTAGCACACACATACTATCATGTGCAGCCAAAGAAAGAGAGCAGAGGGATGCTTGTTTTGTGTCTTGTATCATACAGAAGAACAGAAACAGCAACGTTTCAGATCAGAGATTTATTTTGCCTGAGGTAGAGCAGTTCCACTACTAATCAGAAGGTCAGTTGTTCAATCCCTCCTCCTCCTTCATTCTGCACGTTGAAGTGTCCTTGGGCAAGATACTGACCCTCAAATCCGCCTCCCCGTGCATCCTTCAAAAAGTGTGTTCGTGTGTGTGTTTGAAAGTCCTTAGAGGCAGAAAATATAGCTCAAATGTGTGTGTGAATGTGGGTTGTAATAATCAATTGCTTTGAGTGCTCACTTAGACTAGAAAAGCACTACATAAGTACCAGTTCATTTAGCATCCCTGGTAGAGAGGTACAAAGAGGATTATAGAGGATGAGGTTACAAAAGGTGTCTGAGCCAAGCTATCTTTTTTGTCTTTTTTTCTCATTTTTTGAAGCAATTGTAGGTCTGCGTACTACAATTTTGTGGATGTCTCTGCTTTCCTTTCCACACTAAAAAAAGTCAGAACTGCATTGGCAGGACTTCCAGAAGTCTCAGTTTTAGGAGTGCTGTGGTGAGTGAGTTCAGGCACAAGGCGTAACTTTGGTAAGTTAAACACTTTAAAATGAAAGCCACCAAGCACAAATTTCTTTAATGTTGGTTAATTTGGTGTAAATATTAGGGTGAACTATGACCTGATTGATATTACCTATATTTATCAAATTTCTATAAGTTTGCATTGATTCTTCCTGTTGATATTGTGGTTATTTATCATGTTGAATTTCAGTATTTTTTCCTGATATTTGTGTCCACTTCCAGAAACGTCATTTCACAAAGAGACACAATGAATAGACCTTACTTGGACCCTCTTCAACCACTACTGCCTTTTTCTTCTTTTTCTTCTTGTTGGCATTCTTGTCCAGTCCCAGTTTGGCCTGAGCAATCATTTTGGAATATGGATCAGAGCTTCTTTCACCCTCATACCCCTGAAACAGGCACAAAATAAACACAGCTATCAATTTTCTTTTCTGGAATAACTCTGACATACAAAGAAGAAAATAATAAAACACTGTCTTTAAATACAACCTTGACGTAGAAGGTCCTGTCTATTTGTTTGTCCTCTTTCTTCGTTGATAGCCAGCGCTCACACAGGAACATGTATACCTCTTCTGTTTCCACATCCAGCACCTCCACCTGGTCCAGGTACCAATCAGCCCCAATCATAGAGTTGTTATGACGAACACGAATCTTAAACACCTGCCCCAAATCCACGGCCTCAATATTGAACTTATCCACCTAAAAGGCAAAAGGAATTGAACAGATTTAGATTTATTTTTGTGCAACATCACATAACGATTCGCACTTCTCCTCTAATACCTCTCCTCTCTCAAACTTGTTCTTGTTATTCTCAGATTTGGCGAGTTTCCGCTCTCCTGTGTCTCCCAAATCTCCATAAATGGTGAGGAAAACGTTGGCATCGGTCCCTGCTCCGTACATATCGCCTGTCCGCACAGACACCGTGTATGTGTGAGCTGTGAGGGAGGAAAAATTTTGAAGTCGGTAAATGCAGACCTTGTTTGCTAATAGATTTTTTTTCCCAACTGTGTTGTTTCCAGTCTCACAGCGTGTCTATTTATACAGCAAAATGTCTCAAAAAAATTTGTACAACATGCAAAGGGTTGGTGTGACAGAAGAGGATGCTTTGGATAGTGCGAGATCGGCTGTGGTAACCCCTAAAGAGAGCAGCTGAAAGAAGAAGAATGTCTCAAAATTGGACTTTAAACCGTTCTCCCCACTAACCCTTTCAAAACTGAGTTCAGCTTTGAAAAAGTGCATGCTAGAAGAGCATATTAGGATGCTGAAAAGCAAAATCTACCAAGGCTTATATTGCTCCATGCTAGTTCAACATCTTCACCATGCAACAGCTGAAATACAAATAAGCACCTCTAATGTTTCCTTAGACAGAGCACTTGAAAGCAAGTGTAGTTACATTCCACCGGTGACATAACTTTCAACCTACTTTCCAAAGCATCTTCCACCTCAGTTTCAGTCGTTTTCAGTGTCCCATCCCTGAGGAGTTTCTGTGTGATGATGTCTGAGGGGACAAGCTCCCTCACCGTCTCACCATCATCTTCAGACTTAGCTAGCCAGCGCTCGCAAGGGAATATAGTCGTCTCAGAACCCTGCCATTAAACACACACAACTCTTCAGTCTGGCACCAGCTATGTTTCTCTAGCTGAGACTCAATGAACTGTGTGAGCCAGAAGATGTTAAATTATTAATTTGTTAATAATTTAATGAGGCCACAGACAAGAAATCTCTTAACGATGCACTTACAGTGCATTGCCTAAAGTATTCACTCATCTGCGTTCAAAGGCATATGAACTTGAGTGACATCCCATTCTTAATCCATAGGGTTGAACATGATGTTGCAGCTATAATAGCTTCAACTCTTCTGGGAAGGCTTTCCACAAGGTTTAAGAGTGTTTTTATGAGAATATTTGACTACTCTTCCAGAAGAGCGTTTGTGATGTTGGATGAGAAGGGTGCTGTCAGGACTCTGTACAGGACAATCAAATTCTTTCACACCAGACTCGCTCATCCATGTTTTTATGAACCTTATGTGCCTCGGTATGTGCTCTGTGATTTTATGTGACCTACCACTTTGTGGCTGAGCTGCTGTCATTCCTCAATCGCTTCCACTTAATAATAATAATAACAGTAAAAGTTTAATGTGGAATCCTTAGTAGTGCTTGACTTCACAGAGCTCCTGAGAGCAACCCATTGTGTCACAAATGTTTGTAGAAGCAGTGTGCATGCCTAGGTGCTTGATTTTATACACACACCTGTGGCCATGGAAGTAACTGGAACACCTTAGCCATGATTTGGATGAGTGAGTGAATAGTTTTGGCAATATAATGCCGCTATTATGGTGTCATCTCATGTGGCTTTTGCTTACCTTTCCTTTCCTGAGCTGTCGCCTGATCTCCACTCTGTCAAGATGCCATCCAGGATTGGTGCCGCTGTTGTCATGTCCTATCCTGATTTTCTCTATAACATCACCAATGTCCTCCAGCTGTTTAAAGACAACTTATCATTCGCAAACCGGCCGCCACTTTTTGAAAAGCTCTATCAGTGAGTAGCCACACATTACACTTACCTCCACAATAAACATGTCTTCAGCTCCCCTCTCAAAGCACAAGCGTCGCTCTCTCTTGTTGACACACAGGTGCTTCTGCTGAGTGCACACCCCCTTATGGCCATACAAGACTATAAACACGTCAGCATCTGTTCCCGCTCCAAATACATCGGTGGTGTATATCTTTATCTCATAAGGCACAACTGAAAAAAATGGAAAAGCTTTTTTGTTGACCGGTAAGGTGGAAGAACCCTTTTTGAGCCGTACACACACTGGTCCCATCATCGTTTACACTTCGGTTTATCAGGTGTCAGGTACAGCTGACCACTTGTGTTCAGATTTCCTTTCCTTCTTTTTAACCAAGAGTCAGCAAAGAAAACAACTATTTTAAGACTTGTAAAACACAAAAGCTGCATGAAAAAGAGAAAACAAGGTGTTACAATCTTGTTGTGGATGTATTAGACGCACTACAAAAAAATGTCAGTGCGTCAAAGACTGAAACTGCTTTGGCGGTTTCACCATTTATTGATGAGCAAACACTATCATGGTTAACTCATATTGATGACGTAGGAGTGGGTATATTTCAACTTAATATTCAAAAGCTTGCGTTTTGAATTTCAGAGGCCACAATTAAACGTGTATAATAGTCTTTGTTTCTATCCCACCTTGATTACTTGTCTGTTATTTGGTTTTAGTGCTTCAGAAGTAAGACCCTTGCTCAAAACAGAGCTACCCCTTTTGCTCTTCACTGAAGGACAGTGTGGGTGGGAAACATGCCAGGCTGTCATGGATGAAGGTGGAGGACAGGCTGGCATATAATCTAGTCTTTTATATAAGAAACATTTGCATTTTAGGAAAGGCTATATTAGTATTCACAGCTAACGTTTACAGTTATGATACCAGACGTGCTTTTATGCCTTACAGAAAACATATCAGACTAAACTATCTAACTGTAATAACTGTCCATCATTCTTACTACAAGCATTGATAAGCAATTAAAAGCAAGAAGTTTAGGAAGAAAGTCGTGTAGTATATGTAGTTATTTATCTGTGGAGAGGGATCACAGTTGTGCTAGCTGATAGCATAACTGCTGGCTTAAAATGTGTTTATTGTCACTGATGACATTTTTCTGTTTTAGTGTTAACTTGTTGTTGAAACTCAAAGGAATCATTTGATCTTTTAATACATTTGCTGTCCTAAATAGTTAACATCTAACTGGTAAGATACTGAATGAAAATACAAAGTAATGTGTAGAAATTATATCTATAGATAATTGCTACTATAATATCCTGAAATTGGTTGAACTTTTAGAGCCTGCTTTATAAAAATGCCCTTATATTGAAGGGCATTAAATTATCGTCATTGATTAAATAATAACAGTCTTTGAGCCCGCTTTATAAACTGCAATATTATTTATTTACTTTCTTGTTGTTTGTATAAACTAACTGACATGAATGGATCATAATGCATAAGTTGAGTTTGCATACATATTGATAAAAAACAAACTATACTCTATAAGTCAATATTTCGGGCTGTTGTCTCAAACTTTATCTCAAAATTTGGATTTATTAACTCAAACTAATGAGAAAATAACTTTATCAAGGGGAGGCTGGAGCCTATCCCAGCTGTCATAGGGCGAGAGGCAGGGTACACCCTGAACAGGTCGCCAGTCTAACACACAGACACAGACAACCATTTGCACTCAAATAACTTAAATTCTGAGTAATTTTGTCTAAAGTTTGAGTGAGTAAGTCATAATCTTTTTTTGGAAAATAACCTGAAATTTCGACTTAGCTCTGCCAATCGAAAATGTTTTTTTCAAGGGCAGAAACAAGCCTTCATTGGAGGAATGATAATAAAAAGACAGGACACCACTGCAGCTTTATAACATTCATTACAGGTTGGAGTTAATGGTCTGACAAGCACCATTCTTCAGGCAGACTGCTTTAAAATACATTTTACTGCTAATGCTTCCGCTCTTTTATCAGAGTGAAATTTTGCATAAAGCACTTTTAGAGGACGATTTCTCAATAAGCCTACTCTACGTTTACTAATGGATTTGAGTGCTTATATCACTGCTGTTCACTCACATGGTGTGTAGAATTCAGTCTGTAAGTCAGCAGGATAGAGATCCCTCACAGTTGCACCATCATCCTCCCCTTTATCCAGCCAACGGCCACATGGGAAGCGCATCCTCTGACCCTGTGAAGGGGCATCAATGTCGATCCAGTCCAAGAACCAACCAGATGAACCCCCTGATTCAGAAAAAAAAAGTTTATTTTTTTTGTACAGTGCAGTGCTTATGTATATGACTGCTTTGTTTGTTTTTGGACAGTACGTTCTTTCCCCACCTGAGTTGTTGTGCCCGATTCGAACTTTTACCAGGTCGCCCAGATCCACGGCCTCCACAGTGAACTCATTGATCATCCCCTGTTCAAACTTATTCTTGTAGTTTTTACAAGCCTTTAGATTGATGATCCCTGTGGGTGACATGCAGATTTTTTTAAAATTCTGATATTTAGCCAGTAACAGGGATGCCACCATAATGCAGGGATGATGCTGAATTATCGCACCTGTGTCATCATTTTCACCAAAGAGGATGGCGAAGACGTTGGAATCAGTTCCAGCATACTTCTTTTCTCCAGTTTTTATCTTAAGAGTATATGTAGTAGACATAGCTGCAGGATAAATTTATCATATAAGTACATGAAACTTGTCATATTGGTCTTCCACTAATCTTATCCCACTGAGGCGTAAACAAGCTTTGAAGCTTCATTACATTTCTGCTCCAGGCCCAGAGTACCACTCGTGCCCTCATCATCATCATCCTTCCTCATGAAGGCCTCATCCACGGGAACCAGCTCTCTCGCTATCTGCCCGTCGTCTTCATCAACTGCAAGCCAGCGGTTACAAGGGAAGTAGTATCTACAGAAGAAACACCTCTGTTCAACACTCCAAGATATAATCTTGTTAATTTACTCTCCTAATCACACAAAATCTTTAATCCTTGTTTGCTGTAGGATTTTTCTGGAATCCAGCTGAATAACTAAGCAAAACCCACATGGCTGTATGTTTGTGGCACCTACGTTGTATCCTCTTTTGTGTCCACTATTTCAACACGATCCAGGTACCAAGAGGAGTAAGACTCAGAGTTGTCATGACGGATTCGTAGCTTCTTCAAAGGGCCCAAATCAACGGCTGTCACGATGAAAACACCCTCCTGCAAAATGCAGCAACTAGATGTTTTACAAATCACTTTTAATTTAACTGTTTTTATTTGATAGTCCAAAGTGATACCAGAGCAGAAATGAATCGGGACTCACAAGAGTGTTAACTGATAGAAGAGAAGTTGGTTTGAAACAGTACTGAAATATATGAAAGCTTTGAAACTTTACAAGGGAAAGACAGAAAAGGCACAAATATATGAAAATGGAATGCAATCCATCCAGAGTTGCTACAGTATATCTGACCACATCACAAATATATTATTAGAAGAAGCATGTAAGCAAAAACAAGGTAATATGAAAACTCCCTGTTTCTGCGATGCTGTGTAAAATGTAGAGAAGAACAAAATGCAAAATCCCATATTTACCTAAAAATAAGTCAAAGACAACTTAAAAAAAACTTTAGTTGAATTTGATATGTATATTATAATGTTCCCAAAGTCTTGAAAGTAGGCAGGGTAGTTCAACAAACAGACTCTTTTACTTTTGTTTTTACAATTGAGTCATGTTGTTCACGTCACAGAGGTACCTATATGTGGTTTGACATTGTCCTGAGAAATCATCATCTGTATGGCTGCATATGATTTGGAATCATCTGGTGGGATTCATATGTTTCTCCATAACTTGTATGTACTCTTCAGCCTTAACAGTGCCTACCATGTGCAAGTTACTCATGCTTTTAGAATGCACACTAATATTAAGTCATACAGTTCCTCACATTTTTAGAGAGGAGGAAGTGATGGGCATGTTTTCCATCATTTTTATCATTTTTAATTAAATACACTAAGTGATTTGCAAGTCAATTCATTTTTTTCACCTTTCCTATTATGTTAAAAAAGGAGAAGACGGCTGGTCATACTCCACAGAAAACAGTTAAATGAATATGTGAGCTGCAGTTAAATTTCTTCATGGTAATGTGACAAAGATGGCACCATTCGTTTGTTCCCTTCTCCCTTCCACTTGCCACTCCTGGATTTATTTCTGTCTTCCCGAATCATCTGAAAACAGTTGATGTTAGTGACGGGATCTTGAATTATTCTTGAAGATGTGTTTCTGTGACACTCAGTATAATACACACATGAAGGGCCCCTCATTTCTCACAAAAGCTGTTAGCCTCTCTGTGGTCCAGCCATCTCACAGGCATGACAGTGTCTGTTTTCTGGGCCTGTTTCTTTTCCCTTGTAGCTTCCTTCTACTTCCACATCCCCTGCTTGTTATCCTCTGATTTCTGCAGGGATGTCTGTTGTTGTTATTCCGGTCGTCATGCAACTGCAGCACGTTTAATAAAAATGGTAATAAGGGGTCGAGAAAACAGAGCAGGTCTCCCAAGCAACATGTCCGGTGATGGCATAGCTCAAGAAAAAAAAGGTACTAGCAATAAACGAAACAAACCAAGTGTGACAAGAAAAAGTAAAAGAAAGCAAAAAAGGAAGGAAGAAAAGGACAGAGAGAAAGAGAGGTGGGGTTGTTGAGGAAATATTCAGTTTATTTCACTGTTAAGGCACTCACTCATGAGTAAAATATAGTATTTTTTTTTTTACATTGTATCACATAAAAGTATTTATTTATTTATTTATTTTTTTAAAAAGAAGAACAATTCCTTTACAGAACTGAGGGTGACACTGTTTATTCAGGAGCTTTAATTGGTCATAAATAAACTCTCTTTCTTAAATTTTGTTATTATATATATGCCTCTTAAAGTATCTTTAATGAAAAAAACGATTTTAAACAGAACTAAACAGAGAAAAGGTGTAGATGTCTGTCAGCCACAGACCAAACATTCCCACTCACCGAATGGACTTTTTACTTGTGTCTTAGAAACAGACCCATTTTCCACTGAAGTGAGCTCTATGTTCTTACAGGGCCAGCTGTGATAATTAATTAACAGGTGTGGATAAAGTATGGAGTAAAAGTAGGACGGGTTCAATGACGCAGAGGACTCCTGTGAGTCCAAGCCGGCTTGCCTGCAGGAGTGTTTGTAACCCTACCAGAATATGCTCCCACCCACACCTCAGTGGAAGACTCATGTTGCGCGAACATGGTTGAATCTTTGACTAACTGCTGGTTAATTTTCAGCATGACACATTTTTGAACAAATGTATAAAGGTGTTCAGCTGTGATGAAAGCTACTAAGATATTTTTTTTAAGAATATCAATTCGTAGAACTTGCCACAATAGAGCATAATCACAAATATAATCAAGCGACATCTTTAAATCTAAATCATCATTTTTATAATCATACAAATTTAGAAGTGATTGTGTATTTCCTTTATTACCTGCCCTCTCTCAAATTTATTGATGTTGTCAGAATTCTTCAGGCAGCGCTCTCCAGTGTCTCCGTTCTCTCCATAAATATTAATGTAGACATTGGCGTCGGTCCCGGCTCCCATCATGTCACCAGTGAAGACACACACTTCGTAGGTGTTGACTGTCAGACAAAACAAGGGTTCAATTACTAACACCTTGTTAACCTGTCATACATGCCCTCCAAGTAAATGTGTGAACCAATTATGGCTAAAACACAACACTGAAGACACAATGAAGATGTCGTAAATAAAAATACATTTCAGTTCTTTATTGCTTATTAGCTGTAGCTAATTGAAATTTCTTAAATGACTAAAAATGGGATAAGGTGGTACTGGGAAGTCTTGTTCAAAAAGATAAATGCAGACAGGTGGGTGCTCACTGGAAAACTGATAGAAAATACATCTGCTTTAAGCCTATGTCTTAAATTAATTAACTATGTGAGGAGAAGGGATGCATATGGGAAGAAGAGGTGCTCTTTGAATAAAACAGACCTTTTCTTCTCTCTAACTTTAAAGACATGATGTTAAATCTTTTAGTTTTGGTTGACTTAATAATATTATTACGTGCAATGTAATCATGAATTTCATCCAGCACTGGTATGCTTCCTTTGCTCTGAATGCATTATTCATGTGAAAAGGCATTTGAATTCAGTGCAGATGGTAGATTACCTCCATGACTAGATTTCCACATAGGGAGGTAACTAAGGATTGCACACAGTCAGTGAGACTGCAAAAAGTCATTAATAATATAAAAAAAATTATAATGAAAATCTCACGCATTGAAACTTTAATATGCTCCAAACTCAGAGAAGTGTTTAAAGAACATATGCAATTTCTAAAAATGCATTTTATGCTGTTGCATTTTTGATATAATTTAAAGAGAGGGTTCATGGACCAGCGAACAAAGCTGTGTTTGCCTGACTCTATCCGTGCATGAATAGCAGCTCCATTTTGTTGCAGGTGGTATATTTGAAAGAGTGATTTTGGTGCATTTTTATTGTGGAGTATGCACGGAGAAAAGGGTTTTGTTTTGTACTATGTTGCAAATCCATGGCCACTGAACTACCGGGAATTACTATTATGATGATTATTACTATCACATATATCATCATCATCATGAACTGTGTTAAATAAAACAGTTAAAACTTTCATTTAGCTTGTTCATTTAGTACCTTCCATCTCTTCTGCATCTTCAGGCAGCAGCTCCACCACCAGCTCGCTGTCCTCCTCTCCCCCAGCCAACCAGCGTGAACAGGGAAAATGATATGTCAGCACCACTTCTTGCATCTCCTCGCCACCCTCCTCATCCTCATCTTCCTCTTTCTTCTTTTTCTTCTTCTTTTTCTTGTCCTCCTTTTTCTTCTCCTTGGGCACCAAGGCCATGATGAGATGTTTCACGTCCACTGTCTCCAGGAACCAGCCAGATCCAATGCCGGCGCCATTGTGACCGATGCGTATCTTAAAGATCTTTCCGACATCTTTGGCCTCTATCTGTCAAACAATTGAAAAGTTTTGATTCAACATTTGGACACTTAATTCTGCATTCACGTTAAATTGTTGCAATAGAGTTGGAGTTTTGGAAATCATAAAATCCAGATTTGAAACCTTAAATATTTCGGTGGTATTCCGTTCAAAGTTGTTGGATCTGCTTTCCAGTGTGATAACCTCCGTCTTCCCCTTGTCCCCGTAGATTTGGATGAAGACTACAGCATTTGTGCCAGCAAACACCACATCTCCGGTCACGACTGTTATCTCATAGTTTATTACTAGAAAATGTAGATCGATGAATGTGAAAGTGAACAGAAGTATTTTTCATGCAGCAATGGTGTTAACACATACACATATACTTAACTCATATATTTAAAACGCCTTACATAATAATTCAGTTCAGTGTAATTGTTTTTAAATAGTGGAAATTCACAATAACTTTTATCTCAAGGTACTTTATATTGCAGGCCCCAAACCCTACAGCCTAAAAAATATTTTAGACTGTAGGGTTTGCTCACTGGTGCAGGAGGTTTGCTCACTGGTGCATCTTTATTTATAAGGCCCTGCTTGGACAAATGCCCACCTACATTTGCGATCTGCTCACACGGAGAAGTACTGTTTCTTACAGCCTGCGTTCAAGCGATCTTTTATTGCTCAATGTTCCATTTGCCAGAACTGAACTGGGAAAGAGGGCTTTTACTTATGCTGCCCCTTTCACATGGAACATGATGCAAAAAGACTGGAAGATAGCAGATCTTATTTCATTAAATGCTTTTAAGTCCAGATTGAGAGAGCCAGAGAAAAATGTTTTTAAAATGTAATTGTTATTTATAATATGTATGTAACTTTGTAATTTCAACGTGTTGTCGCCTCTTGGCCAGGACTCCCTTGCAAAAGAGGTTTTTAATCTCAATGGGACTTTTCCTGGTTAAATAAAGGTTAATAATAATAATAATTTTAAAATAAACCAACAAAGAGACAACCCCCTATGAGCTTGCACTTGGTGATGGTGGGAAGGAAAAACTCCCTTTGAACAGGAAGAAACTTCCAGTAGAACCAGCCTCAGGGAGGGGCAGCTATTTGCTGGGACTGGTTGAAAGAAAAGACTCCATTATTAACCTTGGTAGGTGAAGGTGACTCCCTATTTGACTTTTGACTTACTCACTCATTTAAATACTGTTTATTAGTGTTTTTCTTCCTGTGCTTAATGTGTTGCCTACATTGTTCTACATCCAGGATCTCGCTTGGGTAGAGCTCCACCGTTGTTTTGCCATCGGCCTCATCTTCGTCAAGCCAGCGGTGGCTGGGGAACATGTAATTCTTTCCATGGACTGGAACCAAAATTTGAACACTGTCCAAGAACCAGCCCGCACGCATGCCTTTGTTAGTGTGGCCAATCAACAGACGGTTGATCTGGAAGAATAAATAAATGACACCAATTACATTTTAGACGTTTCACGCAGAAATTCTGAAAGTTCACAGGAAAAAACAAAACAATAGAATATGTGTTATGTGTTTTTTCCATTTTACTTTAGCAAATATCCTCTCATATTTGGAGCAAATTGAATAAAAAATCATAATAATACTGACAATTATTGTTGCTAAGCCACTGTCCACAAACAGACACTACAAACATTGTTTCTATGATGTGTTTGTAACAGTAACTAAGCAACAGTAATTAGCAGTAAGGGTACAAATGCATTTAGACTACAGTTAAGATCTTTTTTATTAGAATACGGATAGTATTATCCTATAATAAAATAGAATGAATCACAAAAGGCTATGTGTCTTTCATAAGTGAGAATAGGTCTTTAGTAAAGCTTTTCATAATACTGCAGTAGTGTGTAAAAGTCTCCAGCCACCTCTTATTTATAATCTTTATAATTTGCAAGGAAATTTGGAAAATAGGTGCAGAGATTTATTGAAAAATGTGCAAACCTACATGAAAATATGTGCTTAAAACACAGTCTGTACAATTGAAACAAGGGAATCACCTTTTGGTGCATAAAAAATTACAAAAAAAAGTCAATTTTCATGGAAAAAAAATATAAAGAATTGAAGGGGAAGACTTATGCATAGTACTTTACATTGGCATCAACATCAAATGACAAAAACCTGTCCAATGTCAAAGGTTTCCACTGTGAAGATGTCAACGCGGCCTGTTTCAAAGTAGTTCCCCAGGTCGTTGGCAGAGACCACCAGCATCATCTTACTGGTGTCACCTTTCTCTCCATAGAGCTTCACAAACACATCAGAGTCAGAGCTACCTCCGGGGATGTCACCTGTCTTCACAGCGATGTGATAGTTGGTATCTGACACACACAGAGAACAAATATAAGCATGACAATAAAATTCAAACGTTACTGAAATGTCAGATTCCTTTAACTTACTGTAAAGACGCTGTCCTTCTGCAAACGGAACTAATTCTCTGACAATCTGTCCATCATCCTCGTTGCGGGCCAGCCATCTGCATGCCACATTCAGTAAACAAACTATTATCTCATCCATCACACACACACACACAGTTTAACAACTATTATGTATATACAAAACATGTTTTTAGGAACATGTAATCATCCAATCATTCATTCATGTGCCAGCACTGCAGCAAATAAAATCTTCAGGATCAGGATCTTTAGTTTATGTGCACATCAAAATAAAGAAATGAGGCAGGCTGTCTTTAAAGATGTGTTCCTAACAAAGTGACTAGTTAGTGTCGATTTTATTTCCCCGCAACAACTGTGACTGATGAGAGCACCTGTTACAGGGGAACTCCACGGCATTTGCCTCAGCTTGTCCTTCCTCTCTTACAATCACTTTGTCAAGAAACCAGGCAGAGCCTCCACCTTTGCCATCATGTCCAATTCTCACCCTGCGGATCTGCCCAATGGCCACCGCCTCAATTAGAAACTCATCCAACTAGAAAAACACACAATAAGATTGGATGAAGATCAGTCATGTGACTTTTAAATGAAAAAACAAAACGAAGTGAAGCTTTCTTCGTGAGCTCTATGTTTAACAGTGCAGTGCTAAATATACATACACTTCCTTTCTCAAACTTGTTGACGTTGTTTTTGCAGTTGATCAGGTCCCTATCTCCGGTGTCCCCTTGGTCTCCAATTAGATTTAGAAAAACAGATGCATCTGTGCCGCTACCACCGACCGTCCCCGTGCAGACAGTTACTCTGTATTTAATCACTGCAGAGCACAATAACATAATTCATCGTCACTTACATTCTTCTTCTTGTTTAGCTAATAAGATTTGGATTGTTCATGGTGAATGTGGATATACACACAGGGCAGAGGCTCAGCAATAAGCTCTCCGGTGGCGGGAAGCTCTCTCACAACCTCATTATCATCTTCATTACTATCCAGCCACCGCTCACAAGGAAATGTATACTTCTCCTTCGTTAATGTTTTCATTAATGTTGCCTGAATGAATAAAGATGATATTGATTTTTGATTGTATCAGTTGGAGCTGAGGATGCTGATTTCTTTATATTAGCACCATTCTTGTGTTTGCTAGGCTAGAATGTCTAAAAACTGGCTGTTTGAGATTTTAGGATTTTTATGAAATCACTAGCAGAAATAGGTATGGAAATGTCACAGCTGAGATAATTTATCCGATTACTAGATTTGAGAAATTCTCACCTTGCTTAGATGCCATCCTCCAAAAGGATTCCTCTTTTCATGCCAGATACGGAGTTTGGTCAGTTTTCCCAAATCAGGAAGTTCAACCTGTGATTTTAAGTCAAGGTAAAAGTAGTTTATTACTGTGTGCAGCCTCAATATCTGATGTGCTGATACTAATGTGCGTAGCACTGAATTGTAGGATACTTACCATAAATCTGTCAACTTGTCCTTGTTCAAAATTGTCTGTTTTGTTGTCCAGCCTGATCTCGTCTGACTTGCCCTTTTCTCCGTACACCTGGAATGAGATATCAGCATCGGTTCCTGCGCTGGGCAGGTCCGACGTCCAGATCCACAGCGACCAGGGATGCTCTGAGGAAAAGTGAACTCAAATCATCATCTTAAATTAGGACTGCCATAGCTTTTCATACCTCAGAAACTAATGGTGTCCCACTTTCATCATCATAATTTGTTTGTCACTGTGACTAAGAGCTCATCCATTCTCCCTGATTGCTTTGGCAGAGTGAAATAAAGTATGCTTTACACATTTGAGGGCAGTAGGAACACGAAGTCTCTGGAAGGATTTTTTGACAAGAGCTTAAAGATGTCAGGGGAGCAGCAGAAAATGCATTTTTGCTCATTAAAAATCTTCTCAGGACGGAAACTACCATTTTGAGGTGATTGCAGCAGACAGCTCCCAACTGTGATTTTTTGTGATTGTGAATGGGCATGAAGCCGGGCAGTGAAGGAATGCCCACTTTACAAATTTATGTCGAAATAATAAACTTCTGCTGTTTATGTTTGTCAACCAGAAGAAAACTAAGATAATACATAACAAATGCAATCAGCGGTTACATGTCTTCAAAATAGATATTGGACTTAATTTCACTGGCAATTTCACACAAAGCAGAATAAAGACAGGCTGCCTACTGCGTCAGTATGCAAATTTGTGTTAGTTCATTTACTGAGTGGTTCAGGAAATAAACGTGGAAATGACAGCATTAGCTGCCACCGCTGACTAGCCGTAATTACTGACATTCAGCTCACTTTTCTGTCTCTTCTGCCTGAGTGAGACCATCTCGTAGAGCTCTCGCTCTATCAGCCCATCTCCCTCCTTTTCATCCAGCCATTTACTGCATGGGAAAGTCTGCTCTATTCCGGTGAATGGGCAGTAAACCACAACCTGCAAAGAACGCAAGTTCTGTTAAACTATTTAATTGAAAATGAACACATTTTAATGCATTTAAGGGTGCTTGTGGAAATGTACCTTCTCGCAGTACCACCCAGTACTAAGCCCTCTGTTGTCGTGTCCAATGGTGACTCTGCTCAGGGGACTGAGGAGTGCAGCAAGCTCGACATTAAAGATGTCTGTTAAGTCCCGTTCAAACTTTCCTCCTTCCAAAAAGACCTTGATTAAGCACAACAGGGAAAAGTTTAAGTCTGGTTTGTCCACAAAGAAAGGAAGAAATACTCCTATATATTTGTTTAATATGTGCATTGACGGACTAATCCTGGTCAAAAATGACTCCATGATTCCTCACAAGGTTCCTGGAGGCCAAGGTAATGTCATCCAGAGTTGGTATCTGGTTAGATACCATATTTCCAAGATTTAAATAAATATACATAAAATGGTCACACTGATTACACAAAAAGTACATTTATTACAAAAATACATAAAAATGAAAGTGATGAACTTTTAACATTAAGAGGCAACCTTGGTAAACTGGCAAACGTGACCAAAAAAAGTTCTTTAAATCCTACAATGCCAAAGAATTTATAGAATAAATAAAATGTGCTGCCTGGGAGGAAAAAGGGGTTTGCTCTCTGTATGGCTGTGGCAGCTATAGAGAGTAAAATCAACCATAGTGGATTCATCTGTAATTAATTCGTGCTTAGGTGGGGATGGTTTGAGTGACAAAAGAAGAGTGAAAGCGGTGAGGCAGCACCTCAGCTAATTGGAGCCACTTGACTGGACCAGTCTCTCAACTCAAGTCTTCAAAATGATCCCTCTTTTATATCTACTTTAGATTCAGGTAGTCGCAAAAAAATGGGACTAAATCAGAATAAAAAGTGCCCTGCATTAGACCAGAAAATCATTGAGTTAAAGAAAAACACCTGCAGAGACCCACTGAAGTTAAGGCCACTTTTAACAACTCTGTTTTCAAATGAATCAAGTTTAAGGCAAAAGTTTAATAAGGAAGATCTGCATTGACTCATCTGCCTAGATTCTTGGGTGTTTGGGCTGCTAGTCTATTCTGTCAAACTCAGTTCTGTCATCATCACTCTGGTCCAATTATATTCTTGCCCGCCTTCTGCGAGTCAGTCGGCCTCTGTTCTGTGCTTTAAACCTCAGCGCTCTTATGTCATTCTGTTTTTCAGACTCCACCTTCAATTCATCCTGGCCCGACAGAGATCCTTATCAAGTCTCCACAGGTCCTGTCCTACTTCCTACCACAGTTGGACTCTGCTCTGAGATCTGGCTTCATTGGTGTCTAATTGCCAAAAACTTTATTTATTTCAATAAATCATGCTCAGTTCCTTAAAATGATCTCTCCTCCTGGCAATGAAAATAATGATTCCTGCTACACTTATTAGTAAAATGCTTTCTGTCCTGTGTCTTGTATTTCCTCTTTACCTTCCCACTGTTCTTCAAGCCTTTCGTGCCGTGCATCACAATGTGGATTTTGGAGTTGGTCCCGGCACCCCGGATGTTTCCTGTCACAATCTGGACATTGTACACAATACCTGATGGATACAGTTACATGTTAGCTTATCACAGGTAGTGCCAGTGGGTCGCCATGGTTCACAGCACCCGTACTCCCAAGGATATGAGCAGGACCAGATAACCCAGATCTAAACAATAGTAGTCTGATCCAAGAAGTAATGCTTACACAGCTTTCTGGCAGGGTTAGTCTGCAGTTATTCATTAATAGTTAATAATTAATTAAAACTGAGGGAAACTATTTTGTAAGACAGCTCCGAATTGTCAACTATCCTTGAAGCTGCCATCGTGTAAACCAGTTGAATTTTCTCAGGCTTAAAAACCAATTTTCCAAATTTCACCTGTGGGCTGACTCCCTCCAACCAAAACATCCCTCTGGATCTTCCCATCATCCTCATCGATGGCAAACCAGCGGCTGATGGGGAATTCATACACTAGTTTGTTTCCAAGATCATCTACTATCACCTGTAGAAAAAAACTGCAATATTCAGTACAACTGGTCACACCAGAAACTACAAATATCAAAAAACCTAAATAAAATGAGATAGTGGTGCTTCATCTTCTCATGTGCTTGCTCGGTACAGGTCACATTAGTGCAATGCTATGATCAGTCTTACAGAGAAAGTTGCAGTAGAAGGATGAAATGAGGCAGAGCAGTCCGAGTTTCAAATTACAGTTTCTTAATTAAAGGCTGGAAAGCTGACTGAGCACATTTGTCTGCTGCTGAGGTGAAACATGCAAGATTGTCATTCAGTATCCACTTAGTGGCTGTTCCTTTCCTAGAGTGCTGAATGTGATGTTGACTGTTTTATTCAAATGTGTTTTGCATGCGCAGGTTTCCTTTTTAGCATCCATTTTGTCTTTATGCTCTAGGCAAGAACTTAATCTAGGAGGACTGGACTGCTCTTTTTATGGCACCAGTGTTTTTGTTGTGTGTGCAACTTGCACCGCAATCCTTAGACATGTGTTTTTATATGATATATATATAGATATTTGTATCAGCTTTACGTATTTCTTCCCCTAAGCTTTAGGGGATTAGTCTTGGTTAGTCTTGGGGGCATGGTGCACAATTAGTATTACTTCACCTGTGTTCTCACTAGCTATTCCTCCCTTTTATGTTGTAGACTAAAAATCATTATTAGCTTTTATTAAGTAAGCATGCTCATATGTATCAGCGTATATTTGTCATTTGTCAATATATTGGTAATATAACAGCTGATAAATGTACATTTATGAAGCAAAGAAGAATACCACAAACACAACAACCAGCTAATCTGACCAGAATTGAACTTGAACTTTTTGGAACAATAAAAAAAAAGATGACTTTTAACTGCACTGTCATATTATTTTAGTAAGGACTCATAATTAACTTCACATAACAAATGTTATGGAAATATGTTTGTGTTTCATGTGTCTTAAAATGTTTTTGATAAAATAGATAAATCACCAAATATCGGTATCGGTCTTAAAACATCCGCAGTTATTTTATATGTGCTCGCTATCTTAGATTTGATTATGAATGTATTTTTGATATTTTCTGATAAACTGTAATAAAATGTCCATTTTTTTATTTAACACTGAATTATTGTATATTGCTTATAGAGGTTTCAGTAGCAATGACAAAAACAAAGCTAGCCTCAAATAAATGCTCAGAATCTTTTAGTCCAGAATTTATCTCAGTGTAATAAGTAATTTAGTGGCTGCACAAAACACATTTGAAATGCAAATAGAATATGACTCAGTAACATTGTCACTACTGATCTTTGGTGTCAGCCTGTGCTGCAGTAACCAACAAATCTACCGACTCGTCTGTCTGTTTGCTGTAAGGCAATCTCTTAATGGGGCATGGTGTCCCTTTACACAGCAGGTAGAATGAAGACATGCGTGTTTCGCGTGTCTGTTTGAATGAACTCATCTCTCACTGTATGTGTTGGAGGTGCAGGGACGCTGGTCTCGGATGAGACGGCCGACAGGAAACAAGGAGATCGCATGTCTTAAGTACGACTGCAGAAGCAGGGCAGCGGCACAGCAAGACTCTTTTGTTTCAAGATAATGTACAGTAAAATCCTTAATGTATTATATAACAAATGAAAGTCATTTTTCATTAACAATGCAAACTGACAAAGGGGCATATCTTTTGACCATTAGAATCATGTCAACATCATTTTATTTTACAGACTCATAGGGGAACAGTCTTGTAAACAATACCTGTCCTGTCTGTTTATGTGCCTGTTTCTTACCTTCTCCACAAACCATCCTGCTGAGGAGCCTTTGTTATTATGTCCAATGGTGATCTTTCTAATTTTGCCCAAGTTCGGTGCCTCGATGGTGAATTTGTCCTCTGTGCCCTTTTCAAAGTTATTTTTGTCGTTGTCAAGTCGCCTCTCCCCTAAAATAGAATCAATGAATAAATAAATAAATTATAGCAAACATATTATAGTTTCATTTATTCATTATAGTTTCATTAAAGTGCTTCTTTCAAACTTAAGTGACCAGATATGCTGCACGTGTTACCTGTATCTCCAAACTCCCCAAAGATGTTAATAAAGACATCTGCATCTGTGCCACTTCCTTTTACATCTGCAGTGAAAACACTCACAACAAATTTATTATCTGGAAAATTAAGAAAAAGTACAAAAAAGTCACAATTTTTGCAGAGTTTAAAGACAAACCTGATATATAAACTTCTTAAAAGCATGTCAGCTGCTAATGCCAACCAGATACTTAGAGGGTTTTATCTATGCATACATACATTTGGGTATGTCCATGGGGTCTATGCTGCCCAGCAGGTCTCTGATGTAAAGGCCATCTCCCTCTACCTTACTGAGCCAGTTATTACAAGCAAAATAGAACCTCAGATGAGGTCGAATCACATCCGTTACCACGACTCTGTCCAAGAACCAGCTGGGATTAAGGCCAGTGTTGTCATGCTCAATCCTGGAGAAACAGAAACATGTGGATAAATTACATGTTCCTGGTCAAAAAAAAATGGTTAAGGGTGTTAAAAAATATCTCATATCTAACAAACCGTATCTTTTTCAAGGATCCAACATTGTGAGTTCTAATTCTGAACACATCTGTTTTGGCCCTTTCGAATGCTGTGCAACTCCTGAAATACCAAAAAAGGTTAAAATTCAGAAGTCACCTGAACGTCATCCTCTTTTGACACATCATACTATTCACTAAAAAATAAATACAAACTAATCAGAAGTAAAAATGTAAATCTAGGAGAATAATTACCAAAGTCATGCAAACTTTGAAAAAATCATGCAGTAAATGGTGCCACCAATAACCACAGCACAATCTGATGGCTAAGCTGTCACAGCAATTTTTTAACACAACAATAAATACATACTTCTTTTCTGTGCTGTGAAAGAGGAGGAAAGACATCGTTTTAGTTCATATAGAAAATAAATACTGAAATGACATAGGGTTTATTTTGAACTGGAGGCTCTTAGAGTAATCACTCTTTGCTGTTTATACGCTTGCAGACAAGCTTACATCTAAACTCCACTAATCTTTAAAGGTGACTTACTTGCTAGCCAGGTGGACTTTGGGTGTGATGCCATAATCTCCAAAAAGAGTAATAAACACATTGGCATCAGTGCCTGCTCCTCTCTCATCACCAGTGATGGCAACCACCTCGTACACTACAGGGTTCAAAAAGAAGAGAACAATAAAACCAAGTAAAGTGTGAAGATGCATTAAGGTATTGTGGTAAACATAAATACATACATACTAGGTGACAGTGTGCATTTGTGTTTTAGTACTTCTGGCCTTCTGAAACTTATCGTAAGCTTAATTTATTCAAACCCACACAGATGTTCCCAGTTATGTTTTCAGATAAGACAATAGGTTGCCAAATTTAATGCACTAATTCAAAAGTTTCTCACAGATACTTTGAAGCTTAAATATTTTATATAGGATAGTCACTGTATCCAATTAGATGATTATGAAGCAATAAGTATTGCTTTGAACTGGTCAAAAAGAAATATCATACTGGGCAAGTAAGCCAAGAATAATACTAGTGGCCACATGTCTGACCGTTTGCTATGAATTGTTAAGATGTGTCCTTTTTTTGGACTATATGAGGCATGGAGTTATCCACTGTGACACACTATCCAAGATAAAACATACAAATCTTATGATTATTGCTTATTTTTCTCTCAAAATTGTCCATCATTTTGGTTGGTTATCATTGGAACCAGGTATAATGAAGATCTATTCAAGTGATGTGTTTATCTGATGAAGTTGAAGGTGTTTTAAATCTAGATTTCCATTTCTTATGTTTACTAATAGAATTGTTGGGGAGGGCTTGAGCTAATCCTTAGACAAAAAGGGGTACGGAACGAGCAGGTTACTCTACGTTCTCACATCCACACCTTCAGCCAGTTCAGGATCACCAATTAACCCAACAAGCATGTCTTTGAACTGTGGGAGGAAACAGGAGCACCCAGAGGACAGGCACAACTAAGAGCTGCTATCATGACATGTAACTGGTTAACCTGAGTTTTACTTAGATTATGAAAAAATATTTAATGATGAAACAACACACAAGTCGAATACATGACAAGATTTAAGCTTAATTGTTCTTCAAATGACTTTTGATTCCACTCCACTACATCTAAATTAAATTGCTAAAACGAAACAAATCTCAAATATATATCTTTATATTTCTTACTTCTTGAAACAATAAGATTTATTTATATAATTAAATACTTTAAAGATAAACCTAAAATCCATCCATCCATTTTCTTTCACTTCTTTTGCTTGAATGTGAGTGTGAATAGCCGTCTAAACACTCAAATAAAGTGCTAACATTTAAAGTTTACAATATTGTGGTGCATTTCATTGTGTTTCTTTGTTTTTGTAAGATGATGTTTCTTTTTGTTAAGTTCAGTGTGACTTTGCTTTGGGTTGTTGTGGACTGGGATGGACGTGAAACCACCCCACGTAAAGATTAACGACATTATGTTCACTACGCCACTATGTCCATCTGCCTCATGAACATTAAACTAAGGCAGCGACACTGCTAGAGACAGTGAGACTCCTGAAACTGCAAAGATCCACCTGTCCTCTGGGTGTCGAATAACTTTCCTGAAGCAGAACTGACATTATATTGTCCTTGATTCTCCTGAATATACATATTTTACACCTGCTGCTCCCTCATCTTGAATTCTGCATTTTACAAGAGATGAAAAAAAGTTTACCTTTCTTTTTGTGATACTCATCCTCGTAGTTCTCCACTTTTTCCGGCTCGTAGGTACGAAGCTCTTTCTCATAGATTTCAACATAATTTTCAATCTTCTTCTTCTTGCCTTTTGTCTTCTTGGTGTCTTCATCACTGTCTCCCTTTACTGAACCTTTCTTCTTCTTGTCTTTCTTTTTCTTTTTCCCTTCCTCTTCTTCAGGGTCCTCCTCTTTCTTGGATTTTTTGTCCTTTGATCCCATCTTTGACTGAAGACTTCTTCTTTGTGGTTTCAATCACATCAGGAAACTTTTCTCCTCTCGTGCTACCCTTGGTTCTGCTGTCATTAACTTCATTATTGTTGCTGGATACTCTTTTGTCTTCTTAACCTGATTTTCCTTTTTTTTTCTAGATGCTCCTCATATCAGACCCTGATTAGTCAGAATTACATCCTGCTTCATCCTTGTCCTTCTTCTTCTTCAGTCTCCTTTGACTCACTCATCTACTCATCTGGTGAAAAACCTGTTAGGTTTCCTCCACTGCTCTCTGACTTCTTTTTTCTTTTTTGTAGACATCTTAATTTATTTAATACCTTGTAACCGTAGCCAATTCCTGTGGCTGAAACTTGATTAAACTGACCCGTGACAGCACAGGAATGACCCACTGCTAGGACAAGTCTGACTCAGAGTTTACACAGTTTCTTAGTAGGTGGCTGGGGATGATCCTCTTTATTCATGACCTCATGAGAAATGATGAAGTAACCTGAGCAGAGCATAGGGCAGGTTCCCTCCCAGAATGGAGACCTGCTAGAAAAGTCCCTACAGATCAACGGCAGCAAGTAAATAAATGAAATGACTGATACATGTTAAATATGCGTCAGGTCACTAACCCTGTGAGTATTACATGACTGGTATTATATTACAGCCTGTTATTAAAATATAAACAACATTTTATGGTTATGTGTTATTCAACAGTAAAACAGATGTTGACTGTTTCGCATGTGCAGGTTTCTTTTTTAGCATCCAGATTCTGTTTTCTCTTTATGCTCTAAAACAGTAAAACAAAATATGAACAGAGTATTTTTAATTAATTTTTTTAATTAATTTTTAATTAAGGATTTTTTGTTCTATTATATTATCAACTAACTGCTGAACATTACACAAATTATTGAGTTTGTTAGACAATCATAATTTTTTGTACAAACCTTAAAATAACAGGCTTAATCAGTTGTTTTTAGCTAATGTTGGTTTCTCTAATATGTGCAAGTTATTGATATATTTGACATGCAAACATCCTAAACATCAAACATCCTAAACTTTTAAATATCCTGCCAAATTCGGACTTCATATAATCGAGTGGAAAGTAATTCTTTCTCTCTAAAGTGTAATGTATTAGAAGTAACATGTAGTAATAGAAACGTCCTAAGCTAATGTAGGCCATTTAAAAAAAATAAAAGTTTTAAATTGATATTAAAAACAGATACTGCAATGGGAAAAAAACTGTTTTGTACGTGTAGTTCTAATTGCAACCAGCAGAGGGAGATATTTACGTTTGGATCAGCGTTCAAAGTGTGCTTTTTGTGTTTGCACCCACTCAGCAGAGGATGACCATTGCTTTTGTCATCCAGACTGACTTATCAAAAGGAGCTTATCCCAGCTGGTTTTAATAAATGAAGTTAAAATCACAATGTGCTTCAAACTGCTTGTAATAAGTAAAACAATATCTGTAATGAAAATTTAGTTTTAAACAAACTGGAAAAAGAATCTGTTCACTGCAACATAAGCAGTTAAAAAAAAAAAAGCTTCATCCTGTATTCATTTTCTGTCTGGGCAAATGTTTTTTCTCCATTTTCAGCAATGTTTCCTTTGGCTGTACAGCAGACATATTCCCTTACACGATGGGCTCAGCCACAATGAAAGCTCTTCCTCTTCCATGTCCTCATCTTCCTCCTTCTGTTTCCCCCCGCCTTCTTCCCCCAACATCTCATTCTCTTGATGCAGTTCTGATTCTTTTCAAAATAGTTAAACTCACTCGAAGTACCTAAATGTTAATGTTTGCATCTGTGAAACAGGCACATTAGCGTTTCATTGCAGCAGTTACGTTGTAACTTACGATCACAGCCTTATTTAAATGGTTTCACATTCTGTGATTTGGGCCACTGAACGTGTCTAATTTTACAGCTAATGTTCAATTTGCTCACCTAATTTTCCTCATTAGTTGATGACTATGCAATCACAGCTTACACACACAAAAAATAACAGTTAAACTGTTTCTGCAGATGTATGTTGTCACTTCAGTGGCTAGACTATAACATTAGTTTGTTGAGACAGCTGTTTATTGACTGAATAAACACGAGTAAAATAAACAAAATGCATGTTAAAAGAGAAGAGAGATAATTGAGACCCACTCCCTCGCTGTGTAGTCTCTCAGTTGGAAAGCTGTTGGGTAAGGAGGCTGTTTATAAGATCCATATCAGTGAAGGATCCAGGAAAAGGAGTTCACGATGACAGTCCTGACAACCTTAACAAGCTCACGGCACTAAATCAATACAGATTTCTTTCGAATTCATTGAGAGAGGAAGAAGTTTACGCTACAGAGGAGCAGATCAGCTGTCATCTGTGTCCACAGGGGCCAAATACTGGACATCAAACTCAGCATTTATCTGAAATGTCTTTGAACATAGATTCAAAGAGTTTGAATCTCAGAGCTTAGTACAGCAGTCAGCCAATTACTATTGCTGCTTGTTCACTGGAGTCAACTAAAGGTCACTCATATTATAGTTGTTCTTGTTCAAGAAGCTGCCGGTTGGCTTATCCAGATAGAGGATGTGTGGATCTGTATGTATAGGTGAGGAAGGTTGTCTGTCTCTCTGTGTTAGCCCGGTGATGGACTGGCAACTTTCAGAGTGTACCCTGCATCTTGTACAGTGTCAGCTGGGATAGGCTCCAGGTAGCCTGGGATGCTAGTTTGATTCAATGAGCAAGACTCCCCTCATAAGTAAATTCACTACCTTGTTGTCAAACTTCATACAAAATGTGAGGCAACGTTAATATCATTGGGTTTTAAAAACTGGGAAAAAAGAAAAGTGACATTATACAGCAAATTAATAGAAAATTTCAGGTGTGGCGCAAAAAACCCCATAATAAGTAAATAACTACTGATTCGAAACAATATGACTTTAGTAAAATCCATTTGCCCTAAGCAAGGGGATAAAAAGAGTCAACCATGAATGCACCCCCAGACATGGAGATTTGACCATGTCGTGACCGGTAGGAAAATCCTGTAATCTACTGCTCAACAGCAACAAAAATAAGGGAATGGTTGCTGACATTAGAAAAAATGTGACAAAGACAAACTGTTTGTATCAGATGAGCTGAGGCAGACCTGAGGTGGAGCAGAAGAAAAGCTTTATGTTCTTGAGAATCCATATCCAAGAGAATCTGCTGCGGTCATCCTCGGGTAAGAAAGCCCAGAAATGACTTTACTTCTTAATTAAATGTAGGCTTGGTCTTAGAATTTTTGAAGTTCTTCCTAAACTTAAAGAGAAGCAATTGAAAGCATCTCAACTGTGATGTGCACACCACACCAAACTAACAAGCTTCAGTTATACCTGTGAGGTGAGGTGTGCAGAGTGGAGCCTCCAATCGGGCACTTTTTAAAAATGTATTTAGTATTCTTTAGTTAGTAGCAAAATGGAGTTATATCGTGGGAAAAAACATTTTGTTATGTAGTAAAAAAACAAATAAGGTGTGCAATTTATGCTTGTTTAAATATTTCCTTAATCATTCCAGTGTTTGAACTGGCATTTAAATGATTAAAATCCTGAAAATAATGTAATTTTTGATCGTTCTGATATGGACTCAAGTTGATTAACTGGTTTATGAAAAGCAACAAAACAAAAAACAAAAAACAATTGTTATATGAGGATTTAATGGCAGATTTTTTGTGTGTACATTTTTGTCCACGAAGATGTCAAAAGAGTGTAAAATTTGAGGAGGGCACAAGGGTTAAGGATTCCACAGAAGTTTTATGATGAATATTTGTGACTTTTTTATTATTTTATAAGTGATTAAAACTGTCTTACTGATCTTACTTAATTTTAAGTGGTTGCCATTTGTGTAACGCAGGTCGCTACTTAAGAAAACAGCTTAATCTATTTAAACAATTTAGAGTCTATGAACCCAAGAATCACAAGAGTCTGTGATATCCTTGACGTTTGTGTCTTTAAAAGATGAGGGTAGTTAAAAAAAGCAAACAGAGCATCTTTCCTCTCTGCACATCCACGACACCCTGATTCATTATCAGCTTTTGGAAATGAACTGATTGACCCTGATTTATTTTAGAGATATAAACATCAAGAAGAAATGTAAACTCTTGTGGGAGTCTGAAATCCTCCTGTAAGTGATGTTGACTTCAGATCCTTTCGTAGCCTGTAGATTATAAGCTTAATTGGTTTCCCAAACTTCAAATGTTTATTTTCTATCCCATCCAGAAGGAGATTCGTGATAACACAGCCGTGGCTTCGCGACACAGAAGACACTCCGCAAAGTCATTCAAAACAAACACACTGGAGGGTTTGTGGGTTCACGCAGGATGCTCAGGAGGAAATGAAGAGGAAATCGACTTCCACAGAAGGATACGTGAGGAACACAGCACTGTCATGTTGCTCGGTCAGCTACCTCAGTCCATGACTGTGGTCGTGTTATGTTGTGACAAGGGGATCAGATTGTGGTGAAACCTAAACACTGATTTATTTGACAAGGACAAGGTGATTGGTTCGTTCTCAGAGCAACTTGTTTGTGTGGCGGTTTTGCAACAGGGAAAGAGGTCACAGCTTGTGCTGATAGTATTATGACTGGGGCCGACAGGTGGCATAAGGAGAGATGAGAATGAAAACCAAAGTTAAAGGTGTCATGTTGGCAAGCAAGCCGGAAAGCCCTTTTGTGCTCAGGAGGGTACAAAACAACACTGTGCAATGGTAAAGCACCTAAAACATCACAATCGTGTGACGGCATGCTTTCATGGAAATTTAGAGGCAATCGGTGGTGCTACTTGATACTTTGGGCTTCCTTAAAGCAGCGATTAAACTTGCCCTTCTTCCAAAATGGAGGTGACATCCTGTAATATTTTCAGAGAATACGTTTAATAGTTTCACCTTTTAGTAAAAAGAAATTACATTAACAATGAACTAAATCCCTAATCTAGCTAATGTAGACATCAGGAAATTACAGGCTTTCTCTCCTTTTTAGAAATGCAGCCCTGTGGTGATGGTGACGAAGAAGAGGTCATCACAAGCCTTTCACTTTTCTGATCCCAATTTATTTTACTCTTCCACAGATAAAGCCAGAAACCTCCCGATACAACTACTAAAACGAATACCAATTTGTCGGCTCACCTGAAGTGGCAGCAATCATTGTTGAGAGCTCGTATAATTACCCATCTGGTGCTTTACTAAATTCATTTTAGCAATCAATTCTACTTCGTGCTTAATCACTAACTGTCATTTTGTCTGCAACAATTAATGCCTCTGCACACTCACAGTCCACCCACATAGATGTTCTTGTTTAAAGTGGCCAATATTTTTATAGTAATGTAGCCCATATTCCTCATTTCTCTGGGGGTAGCGTTGCCCAGTCTCTGTGGGCTGCGGTTGAACATTAGACTACAGTTTCACTTAAAAATATCTTTAATGATAAACATCAACAAAGCGGGACGGTGTGCATGATACACAGTATATGTGGAAAATGATGAAGTGCTGCACTGCTAATGTACCGATAATGAAATACTTTAATATGCAATGAATTCAATTCTGTAGTCATTAAGTCATAACCCTGCACAACTTAATATTGAGCATAACATGCTAAAAGCTAAAGTTTATCAAATGCTAGTTTGAAGACAACGTAACAGTTTAAAAGGATTAAAGGTTGATGGAGCACTTCAGTGGGTTTATTTTAACTTCAGAGTGTTTACATTTGAAAAGTCTTTCACTGACTTGACTTATTCTTTTGTTATTCAGCGCTCTGTGCATTACATTTTAACCCAGCTGTGGCCCTTTGCATGCTTTATCCGTCAGTTCACGCCCCTGAGAAATAATGTTTCCCACTCCTGGTCTAAAGTCATCAGTGGCACCAAAGCAGCATTCAGCAGCATGTTTGGATGTTAGCAAGTAAACAAACTGAATACTTATTATTAATTATGAACACAGTCACAGTATCTGAGGACACCAGATGCAAGCATTTGTGATAAAAACTGACTTAACTTCAACTGATTTGATTAATGATACCGTTCTACAGCATTTCCTCTATTTTTGCATTGTCTTCACTGACAGACAGACAGAAAGAAACAAACAAACCCCAAATAACTCAGTTGTCATGGTTACATCAGATCTCCTTCCTCTTGACCATCTGCACACAGATCAAATATAAACTTAAAAGTGGGATTTATGACAGAAATTGGGCGAGAACATTTTTGAGTACAACTCACATCAGGTTTTATTTTCTCTTTTACAATCCCACTTAGTATCACAATGCAAGCTTCAATCAGCTAGAGTAATCGAGGACAGCAGTAGACCTGTATATGATTGATACTTTTCACAAAAGGTCATTGGAAAGGTCCATCCATCTTCCTCCGCTTATCTGGGGCCGGGTCGTGGGAGCAGCAGCCTACGCAGAGAAGCCCAGACCTCCCTCTCCTCCACCTCCTGCAGCTTGTCTGGGGGAACACCAAGGCTTTCCTAGGACAGCCGACAGATATAATTTCTCCAGCATATCCTGGGTCTGCCCCGGGGTCTCCTCCCGATGGGGCATGCCCGGAACACTTCACCCAGGAAGTGCCCAGGAGGCATCCGCATGAGATGCCTGAACCACCTCAACTGGCTCCTTTCGATATGGAGAAGCAGCGGCTCTGAGCCCCTCCCGGATGGCCGAACTCCTCACTTTATCTCTTAGGGAGAGGCCAGCCACCCTTGAGGAAACTCAATTCCAAATTCAAATTTTATTTGTCACATACACAGTCATACACAGTACGATATGCAGTGAAATGCTTAGACAGCTGCTCGTGACCTAAAATAAAAGACTATGAATAGGATAGGAAATAAATATGAAAATTTAAATAAAGGGTAAATTTAACTAGGAAAGAATAAAATAAAATACAAAAATTAAAGTTAAAAATAAAATAACTGTACAACAGAATACAAAATATAGAAAATATATAAGAATATATGAAGAAATATAGAACAATAAGAGCAGCTGTACGAGTAATAAATGGTAATGAAAGAAATGTAATGTCCAGGGTTTTGCAATCCACATATTTAAGTGACTTGTGATAGAGTGATTTGATTTAATGACCACACAGTGTAGTTGTGCAGTGGCCACTAGTGTAAACAAATGTCCAGTGTGTGTGTAAAAACCATATGTGTGGGTCAGTACTATGTGGTGGTGTGATTGAGAGACAGTATCGCCTGTGGAAAGAAGCTCCTCCTCAGTCTCTCTGTGTTGGTCTTCAGGGAGCGGAATCGCTTTCCTGACCTCAACAGAGAGAACAGTCCATTGTTGGGATGGCTGAGGTCCTTCGTGATATTCCTGGCCTTGGTCCAGCAGCGCCTGCTGTAGATTGAGTCATATGTGTACAAAGAGTACAGCAGGGGGCTCAGAACACACCCCTGGGGCGCTCCAGTGCTGAGAGTGATGGAGGCTGAGACATGTCCGCCCATCCTTACTGCCTGTGGTCTGCCAGTTAGGAAGTTGGAGATCCACTGACACATAGATGAGCTGAGTCCCAGGTGCTCCAGCTTGGTGGTGAGTGTGGAGGGAATTATGGTATTAAATGCAGAGCTGTAGTCGATGAAGAGCATTTTAACATAATTCCCTTTTCTAGTGTCCAGGTGAGTGAGTGATGTGTGGAGGAGATGAGAGATGGCATCGTCTGTGGAACGATTTGGACGGTAAGCGAACTGTAGTGGGTCCAGTGTGTCTGGTAGTGAAGAAATGATGAAGTCTCTGACCAGGCGTTCAAAGCACTTCATCACTACTGAGGTGAGGGCTACAGGGCGATAGTCATTGAGAGAAGCAGGGTGGGGTTTCTTCGGGACAGGAACAATGATGGACTCTTTGAAGCATGTGGGGATCACCGACTGAGATAAAGAGATGTTGAATATCTCAGTGAACACAGGTGCTAGCTGGTTCCACCGCTTATATCTGTGATCTCGTTCTTTCGGTCACTACCCACAGCTCATGACCATAGATGAGGGTAGGGATGTAGATCGACCAGTAAATCACAAGCTTCGCTTTCACACTCAGCTCTGCCTTCAACACAACGAATCGGTACAGCGTCTGCATCACTGCAGCCGCAGCACCAATCCACCTGTTGATCTCCCACTCCCTTCTCGCATCACTCATGAATAAGACCCCGAGATACTTAAATTCCTCCATTTGGGACAGTAACTCATCCCTGACCTGCAGTGGGCATTCCACACTTTTCCAGCTGAGGACCATGGCCTCAGATTTGGAGGTGCTGATTCACATTCCCACCACTTCACATTCGGTTGCGAACTGTTCCAGTGCGAGCTGAAGGCATTCACCCAATGAATCCAACAGAACCACAGCATCCACGATAAGCAGAGACGATTCTGAATCCGCCCAAGTGGAAGCCTTCCACCACTTGGATACTCCTAGAAATTCTGTCCATAAAAATTATGAACAGAATCAGTGACAAAGAAAAGGTAGCCAACTTAACCGGTATTTGTACACATATAACTAGTCCTCTAAACAACTTCAAACATCTGAGAATGAAATCAGGTGGTGCTGCTGGTTTATTTGATAGCTATTAACTGTAGTAGTAAGCTAAATGTTAAGCCACTTCATAACATTCATATGAAGAAAGGTATTCATTTAACTTTATCTTTTAGTTTTGGGTTGCCCCAAAATAATTGTCTTTTATTGAAAACTGTTCCAAATATTTGAAAAAATTATCACAAGTATGTTGCCAGGGGTGCCCAATCCCGGTCCTCGAGAGCTACTATCCTGCAGCTTTTAGATGCATCCCTACTCCAACACAGCTGAATCAAATGGTTTGATCTCTTCAGCATGCCATCATGTTTGGCAAAGGCCTGATAACAAGCCATTCATTTGATTCAGGTGTGTGGGAACAAGGATGCATCTAAAAGCTGCAGGACGGTAGCTCTCGAGGACCGGGATTGGGCACCCCTGCTCTGAGCAGTTTGTGACTTGACCAGCAGAAACAAGAAGAATGTGGAGTTGTCAGCGTCAAAGCCCAGACAGAAAGACATCCTGGTCTTTGAAGATAAGCTTTAGTATCTATTTCAAACTTCTACTTAATCAACATCTTTCAACCTTCAGTCTGGGCTTCCTGTTATTTTTCAGCATTTAAGATACGGGTACTTCAAGGAGATTACTTTCTCAGGGTGAGATGTGGCTTTTACGAAAGAAAATGATGGTGTTTTGTATTTATTAGATCTTACAGAGGTGAGTGTCAGAAAAAGAGGTGTACCAAAGAGAAGGTCATGGAGCAGGAATACACATTTTTCCATTTTTCCAATGTAATGTCAAATATTTGGTCTTTCACAACTTAAATTATTAACCAAAAACCCCTTTATGCATCATTTAAAGTGCTGTAAATAAGTGTTGAGGTTCAGGGTGGAAAAGTAAAGTGAAAAAAAAAAACTGTCCAGCAAAGCGAGCAGCTTGGTAAATACTGATTTATAAAATGTTAATAAATTCTGTAAATAAATTATTTACTTCAAAATGAAATCATCATGCTTAACATAATAGTTAGTATGAATTCTATGATGTGTGACTCAATCTGTTTATCTGCAAAAGCCTTTCTGGGTTTGTATTTGAATGCTACATGGAACTTGATCCAGTTTACAGAAAACTGCTGGACGACTGACACAAAGGTTCTGTTTATTTGGCTTTTTAAACTAATTATTTAATGTCCTGAAAGGATATAAGAATTGCATTACGAAAGCACTCCTTTTCCTCTGCGGAGAATGGTTTGGAAATTTGTGTGGGTGCAAAAGAGAAACAGATTTGATATAAATGCATTTGCTCCACATCTGCACTGCTTCATGCCATCATTTCTTTGCTAGTTTTTTAGGGGGGGCCTGCTGAAAGTGCACTTAGAAGCGACATCTGATACAGTGTGTGCAAATGAGCATGCTTATACATAGTCTCTGCTAAAGCACTTACACAAATGTTGACCCGTGCCGTCAACAATTAGTGGTCCCCGTTCCGGGCAGTTGAAATGAGGATACCGTTTCATTGCCTTTGGTGAGAAGAAAAGAAACTGAACCCAAGAATCACAAGAGCACGAAACCTGAGCAGTGCGGGCAATTCCCATTTACACACAAATGCACATAGAAACAAGCAAAAACACATGCAATACACACTTATTATGATTAATAACATGCCTATTAGGTACTCTTTTGAGAGTAATTTACTCATTAAATACAGAGGGGTGCACTTTTCCCACTAATTTTTTTGCCCTATTGAAGTTGAAGATTGCATAAACCTTTCCAAACTGGCATAAAATAGCAGATTTATGACCTGTGGATGTTGTTTTATTTCAGCAGCCTAAATGAACCATCCACTAAATCATGCTAGAATAAGCTACCTTTCATCAGAAGTTCCCATGCATGCTGCTGGCTCAGAGACACAACTTACTTAAGCTACAGATGGTTTTCAAATAGTCGGCTAGTGCAGCAGCAACAACAGATATTTAAAGAGCCCATTTGCAGTGATTCAAAGTTTTAGCAGATTTTTTGTTTGAATCACAGTAACCTGAAGAAAGCCAGATAAATTAAAAATCATGGTAAAATACCTCAAATCTGAATCACTTTACCCTGTACCATCATCTAGTAAAGCTCTAACCCAACATTAATATATACTCAGCGATATTTAAGATGACTTATTGATCTTAAACTGAAGTATGATGTAGTGTGTTGAACTGCCACAATTTATTACATCTGTTAGCCCAAGGACAGGACCATTTGCAAGGTGTGATCAGGAATGTGCATCCCCACAGAAATTCCAAAACCATGTGTTATTTAAATCTGTCCACTCGCCCTTACCACTAGTCTCCTTTGGGCGGCTTTTTAAAAAGTCTCTGTTCTGACGACTTGCACATGAACCTCTGCAAAGTACTCTGGATGTTCTGAAATATGTCAAAGCAGCACCCTTTACATTTTCAGGTATCCAAGAAACATTTAGCTTGATGAGGCCCAAAAAACGTATACGTGGTATCACACACTGCAGTCCAGAAAATTTGCATGTTCACAGTTTGACCCTAGGGGTCAAATTCACTTTGCAGAGCCATGTGAAAGTAGGAAAAAAACAGCAAAGGCACTCCTGGCGGTGCTGTTTGTAGTGAAATTGTGGAATCATGACTCCTGGTCAAAGTCAAAAAGGACCTCATGAATGTGCCTAGGTTTCTGAGACAGGGAGCTGTCTTTGAATCCGAACAGCGAAAGTTGTCTCCTATAATAAACTGAGACATAAAGATTAAATAAATCAGCATGAATAATACACATATAGGGAAGGATAGCAGAGATAATGTCTGTGTATAATGTCAGCACTGTGCACATAAATGAACCTGGGCTGTTTGGTGGTGCCGTGGTGGTAAACTCTAGGTTTGCATATTCTCCGTCTGCCAGCATCTCCAAGATGTGTTAGGCAATTGATGATTCTAATTGGGCTGTAGGTGAAGAGGGAAGATAAATGATCTTCTGTATGAACGGGTAAAGCATTTAGAGCAGTCAGTATGGCTAGAGGATTGCTCTACAAATTGCAAACCTGTTTTCATTTACACTATTTTTTCTGGTGCCTGCTATGTTGTAATACCCCTGACAGGCTTTAATGTGACAAGCACTTCTTTTTTAAACCAAACAAATTTACAACAGTTTGTCATGTAAATCTTCAGCTTGTATCCAGCACAAAATAGCCATATTTTTAAATAACAACACTCAAGACAACTGTGAGAAAAACACCAGGACATTCATTCTCTGTGATTCATAACCACATTCGCTGCGTCAGTACGTCTGCCTGTGATTAATAAATATGTTTAAATATTTATGGCACACTGTGCTGCTTTGCTTGAGTTATGAGACGTTGAAACTTTAAAACAAATCAGGATATAAACAGGTTTAAGCTATCAACACTGTTTCAGAGCAACATTTGTTTAAAGGAAAACCCACAGAAAGAGATTCAGTAATTTGATTCCCGGAGAGCGAAGCAGTTCAGCAGTGAATATCTGGTAAAGCTTTTGAAGTCGAATAAACATGTTTGTAGTGATTAATGGTGCAATGAAACGATGAGGGGTCATTCCACTCAGCATGTAATAAGTGATCACAGGGGCTAATTATTATATTAAAAAACAACAGAGAAATGTACTTATATTAGGTGACTTAAGAAAACAAAACAGCTGAGAGCTGCAAGAATCATTAAGTGAGGCCCCAGAGTTGGCAGAAACAACGGTGAGAGTTGGGAAGCACTGCTAGCTTCCAGTATGTGAACATGTGACTTTCTGTTGGAGCACCTCCCTGATGACCTGAAGCGGTGAGCCGAGAATCTAGTATTGCATTTTTTTGGGTTAAACCACATATAACTTAATACTAAGACAATAAGACACTTAATAATAAGAACACTTATAATAACACTTATAATAACACTTATAATAAGAACACTTATAATAAGACACTTAATTTTGTCTTAATAAATCATTTCTCAGTGATGTGGTGCTATTTTAAGAGTTTGAAGGTTTTTACTGGCCATGGCAAAGATTTTACAATCTTTATGTTTGGACTACTGGGCTGGTTTCTGTTGTTTCCCTTTTTAAGTTTCAAATTTAATAAATGACTACCTGTTTGAAGTTATTCATTAATAAATGTAGTGTTGATAAATCAGGATGACAGTTCCATGTTCTTTTTACTCCTCCCTGTTTTATTGTGAATGTTATTTCTTCATGTTGTATTTTTACTTCCTGTCTTTGTTCTCTTCCTGCCGTCTTTATGGCTTATTTACACTTCTGTGGTGAATGTTGTAGTGCCTATGACATAACCCATGTAACTGGTCAACACTGTTACAACATTGTTACCAGCATTCATGTTTTTGTGTGATGTTTTTGGCATTTTTTCCCTCCTGGAATTAATCTTTTCTCTCTCTAGCTCCCCCCCTTTTTTGAGGCAAACATATTTGTCTCTTTAGTTTTTTTCACCTCTTTGTACTTGGCAATATCCTTCCAGGAATTTGGTGACATCTGTCACTGATAAATTCTAAAACTGTGGTGACGAAGTAGCTGGAAATACACAATAGTACTGAACATCCTAATAGGTTAAGGCTGTATCAACACAACATATGGGTTATGTTGTACATTTTCAGAGGGGTCTGTGAATATGATGTAATTACGGTATAGATTTAACTTAGAAGTATGAATCCCCTGTTAATGCCGGGTTCACTGTACCTTATTACTTATTGCTAAGTTGTCTGATGGCTTAAATGGGTCTTTTGGTGACCATGCTCCTGTGACATGTATATATCTTTCTACGTAGCACTCTTAATTCTTATTCTCATGTATATATCTCATGTATAGCTCATGCACATATCTTTCTACGTAGCACTTTTAATTCTTATCCCTACTTTTATTTTTTCATGTCTATTTAAGTGCTATTTATGACACTATGTTTGCACTGAAGCACCGCAGCAATTTCCTAATGTTGTAAACCTGCTCAACATTTGGCAATAAACCCCTTTCTGATTCTGATTCTGATTCTGACTGTCAGGCACATCATGGAGAGGATGTGGAGGTTTGGTACTAGGAGTATGTGCCCTGAGTAAGCGAATGTCTATCTTGACATGCTGTAATTACCAAAAAAACCAACACTTTTTTGTCAGATAAACAACCCTACAAGTGTCGGTGACTCACTTATTTTAACTGCTATTATTACATTTGACCTGCTTTAGCTAATTTCCTTAATAATATGAAGTTTGCGCAAGCAATAAAGCAAATCTTGGGTGGTCTGTGACTCATCTGAAATGCACATTTGGAAATTACTGACTCTGTGAACTCTAAACTTGCAGGAATGACCTACTGTTCTTTGATAAATGTGACTCTGGGGACTACACACAAACACACACACATGCACAGTCGTGTTTTCATATCTTTATGGGGACATCTAATTGATATAATGCTTTCCCTAGCCGCTTACCCTAACCCTAACCATCAAAACAGAATGCCGTACCCTAACCCTTAGCCTAAACCTAATCACGACCTAATTGTAATCCTGGCACTTAAACCACATTTTGAGTCTCAGGCTACGTCCACACTAGCCCAGATAGATTTGAAAACGGTGTTTTCGTCTGAAAACGCTCCGCGTCCTCACTATTGTTTATCAGTCGTTTTCACAAAGTTGTGCGTCCACATTGAAACGGCTGAAAACGCTTACGTTCCAGTCCTGCGCATGCCTGAAACGCAAGTTGATTTGACCTGCCTCAATTCTGTCTGCTGTTTATTTACTTTGCTCTTTGAAACGTGCAGCAAAATGGCAAGGAAAAGCACAGGTTTTTTTAAATGAACTAACAATGAGATGGAGTTGTTGCTGCGAGTAACACAAAAGTACAAAGTCGCAAAAGCGAGTGAGAATTACAGAATTTGAAGAAAAGCTATCTGGAGCATGTACAAACTGATATTAATCTTTAATAGGGCTGTCAAAATTGAGAGCAAACAAAACTACTGCTCTTAGTTTAATTGGTCACTTGACTGCATCACATGACTAAAATGTGTCATCGTTTTCAAAAAGTCTCAGTTTTCGCTGTCCACACTGCCAGGCGAAAGCACTGTTTTCAAATGTATGCGTCCTCGAGAGCGTTTTCAAAACGCTGCGTTTTCCTTGAGTGAAAATGCCGTCTCAGTGTGGACGGGAGGCCAAAACGAAATGCATTAGTGTGGACGTAGCCTCAAAAATGCTTTCAAGCCCGTGGGGACGGATATTTTGTCCCCATAAAGGCTGTTAGTCCCCACAAAGATATGCAAACATGGCACACACACACACACACACACACTAACACACAGACACAGAGGAGCAACAGTAACACATGGTGTAACACTTTCATTGTTACTCCACACTTTTGTCTACTGTGTAAAACGTTTCCCAGCAACATTTATTGTATTCAGATAAGTAACTGCAGTAAGACTTTTATTTTGTTGAAGTATTTCATTTCCCATGTAAAAACAAAACTGATTTAGAAATATGTTGGAGGACATACTGTGTTGTTTTTTTCCACTGTCTGTTGCCTAACAGGTCACCTCATGTGGTTAAGTTTTTCCTATTTGCTTGTATAACAGCAGAGATCAAAGTTACTAGTTGCTTGTTTCATGGGAACGTGCTGTTGTACATAATTCTGTTTTAAAAAACTTTGAAATAAGTTGCCCTGCATTCTGTATATTTGTGTGGGATTTAACACAGTCTGGAGCCCAATCCTAACGAATTTCTGCCCTGGAGCTGTTCACACTATCGTCTTCTATGGAATGAAATGTGACAATAATAATCAGAATTTGGGGGGAAAAAAGAAAGAAATCTAGGTGGTCATCTAAGTACTAAAGTATTTTTTTATTTTCACTTATAAGCATGAAAAAGCATGTCTCAAGTATGAAAAGCAAGGCTTTAGCTGGAAGTCAGTTAACTAATATCAAATAAAATATCGTCATCTTTAGGTATGCACGTGCAAACGTTTTGCAGAACATTTACTGATTAGCTCTGAGATTTTTGCTACCACTCGAAAAGATCAGGCCCTTTATTTTTGACATTGCAGGCAGTAAACCCCACAATCATGATCCCAGCCAGAGATATGAATTTAAAATGTTGTGTTATTAGCTAACCAAAGCTAAAAACCTACTCAATCAAAACTGACACAAAAAATTCTGAAGACTGAAAGTTGTCAAGTTGCTTTCAGTTGCTAATAATTTTGGACTGATGATCCAACACCTCCAGTATGTCTTTCAATTTCCACATCAAAGATAAGAGATAAGATAAGATAAGACTTTATTGATCCCACAACGGGAAAATTTTTGCGTCAGCTGTTCTTATTAACTTAGATATTATAATACAGCCTGCAAATGATCGGCATCATAACAGATTCTGGTTGTGGTGCTCTCAGCATAAAATAAATAAAATGTAAACAAGCAATCGTTAGACAAAAAAATTTACATTCAAGAAATTCCTATATAACTCTGAGACCCCTTTGGGTCTCAGAGTTATATAGGAGCTGACATTGGGCTATAGCCTAATGCAGACCGCAGTACTTTGTTAAAATATATTTTTGTATTTTTTTTAGTAAGCCATTTAAAATTATTTTGAAATTAAAATATTTTAATTGTTGTATATTATATTGTAACTTTATGTCTATGTTTCAATTTGTATGTCTTTTATTTTATTGTCCATATTTTGATGTTGGGTTAATTTTTACCTCATCAAAATATTGTTTTACAATAGCATATTTTAATTTTTTTATACCATTTGTTTGTTTAATCTATTTGCATTTGTATGTTTAACTTTATTTAAAAAATGTAATTGCTGTAACAAAAGAGGAGATTAGCACTTAGCTTGTGTGGCTTCACTGATGTCACATGGAGAAAGGATGGTTGTCACACTGATGTGAAAAGAATGGCTCCAAACACACTACAGAGGATCATATTTTCCCTTTGAATTACATTTAATTTCTCTTTTCACCATCACCCGAGGGATGAAGCGCCTGCACTAAGACTTGCTTCAGCTCCGCTTTGGCTCTGACATATTTTCAGACTCGTCTTGTTTAATTTCCTCCTTAACCGAGGGCGACAGCAGACACTGTTGAGCAACAGGTGCTTTCTGTTGTTTATCAATGAGCACAGAGGTGACAGTGTGCAGACTGTCACTAGAGGACCCCGCTGACATAAAGCAGCATCACAGCTTTGCCACTTACACAACATGTCAAGTTGTGCAACACATGAGATCAAATTCTCTGAGCATCACAGAGATATTCTTTCACAGCTGAAATTTAAAGCTGATGGTCTCACCACTTACTTCTCCAAAATTTGATTCTGTCTTATAAACAGTACACTTCCATAATGACCGATTGAGGAAACCTGCAGTCAGCTGAGCTGAGACTGAAGAAGTCACTTGGATGAGTGACGAAACGTTTCTCCCACTGAAAACGTCCAGATGAACAGAATCAATTTTTGGAGATTTACTTATCTGGATGATTGAGAATGCATCAAGACGTCACCACTTACTTGTTTGCCTGTTTGGGGTTATTGAAGCAATCCTGAACATTTGTGCAGGCTGTGCTTGTGCACCTGTTCACCCAGATGGTAGATATCAGTCTTGTTGCTTTTCCATTAATACATTTAATTGGGTATTGCAGACTCTGGTGAACAAAGATGATCAAATTACTGAGAATCTTCATGAATGTTCCACGTATCACCATCTCCCGCTATGGTACAATCCTGATTTTCACAGTTTAATTAAATTAACGCGTCTTGTTCCCAGAGACTGGAGGATCCTCTCACACTCCGGTGTTTGCTTAAGCCACTGCAATGCTTGTTTAAGCTTAATTGCAGTGAACTGGAGCTTTCAATTGTGTTTATTGTTTCAGGAGAGAAGTGCTCTGGGGCACCTCTACTTCCAGAGACCCCTGATTTTTCTTTTCCATCAGAGCAAAGACCTCTGATTTCCTCTTATTGTGTGTGTGTGTGTGTGTGTGTGTGTGTGTGTGTGTGTGTGTGTGTGTGTGTGTGTGTGTGTGTGTGTGTGTGTGTGTCTTTCACACAATCAAGATTCAGTAAGATTGTTGTAGACTAGCAATAATCACATTTGTGTTTATTTATCTATAAACGTCGGGAAAGTGGTAGCACGCTTTTCTCAGGGTCATTTGTCTGAATTAATGGGGGTCATGAGATGGTCTCACTAAATATAAACAAGGAAAATGTGACTGTGAGAAAGAAAGCTCGTATTAAGCAGTTCTGCTTTATGGTAATAAAATATGACAACATGTCAAAGGCGATGTTTGCTCTGAAACAGTTAGTGTTCATTTACAACTGCATCATAAATGTAGACATATATATTTCTTATCAGACAGGAGTTCTCAGTCATTTCCACTCAGTTTTTTTCTTGTACATCAAGTCATATTTACAGATATAATATATTACCACAGCAAATAAATTCAAAGCTCATACAGTATATGCATGTACACAAATTTCACTCTGCAATACAATATGAACCACAACTGAGCATAAAGTGCATAATTTAATGACTCAAAATAAATTAAAAGTTTTCAACTAGTATGTCAATCCCTAACTTTTGCCCTCACTGTACAATGTTTACAATGTTCATGTTCAAACTCAGACAAAAAGAAAATCTGAGTGAAAAACTTCAAACCAGCAGTAGTTCAAAAGTTCAGTCTGTATAGTGTTAGAATACCAGAAGGTTTAACTTTTAATATTAAAATGGAGAATTTGCCTTATAAATGCAACAGAGAGGAGGATTACGCTGTATACTCACATGAAACTTGAGAATAATATTTAAATCTAGACTTGTGATCTTGGATAATTCATATTAGATCTGATATTGGGTGGTATCTGGTGATTTTCAAGGAGGAAAAAGGTGCTGGTACCATCTTTTTAAATGTGAGCATCATCAGACTTTTCCTGATTTTGTTTCACTGTAAACAGCATGTCTTTGACAACAAAAACTTTGGTTTCCTGCAAAACTGAACATCTCACTTTAAACATTACACTCAAAGAGAAGTGTTACTCCTAAACTTAACCTTTAGCTTCAGTCCTAACTAATACAAAACATTTTTCAATAGGTTCTTTGATATTTTGAGTCCTGACTTTATAGATAGTGATGTTGAAAGACAACAATTTGTGAGTGTAAATACTGATCAAACTGCATGACTGATACAATTTATAACTGCGCATAAATATGTCTTTTGGACGAGTAATCCTTTTGGACCTGGAATTTATTCATTTTGACCTTCTCTTAGAGAAGAATAGTTATATATCACAAAAAAAATATTTTACACAAGATCGCTCATTTAGAACTTGATTCTTCTCAAGCTGACCGCTTAATGCATCTCATTAATCAGCATCTATCCACTGATTTATAGAACATTTTCTGTAGCTGTGGAAATTATGCAGAAATTTCCCAGTCTACTGTGGAACAAGAGCCTCTGTGCCCTCGCTGTGTTTTGTTTTGTTTTTTTAATAATTTGAGACAGTATCTTTGTGTGTTTTCCGGGCTATAGAAGAAAAACGTCTGTTTTCACAACCTTATAAACTCTACTCTACATTAGTCATGGAGCTAACATGACTGTGCCCTTCAAAACTCACTGTACAGTAGAGTTTCCAAATGAATCAGTCCTAACAATAACTATGTGAATACTCATAGTGACTACTCACAAGAAGCACAATCAGGACTATTTCATTTACGACACTGACCACAAGCTTGTAGTCAGCACAGTTTGGAGACAGTAAATAGAGCTTTACAGTAAAGGTTTCCACAATGGTTGAACAAAGTAAATGAAATTGAGAATGATAAGTTTTTTCATCAATGTTATGTGTCTAACATAGGGGCGATCGCGCGAACATATATAGGGGCGACCGTGGCTCAAGAGTTGGGCGTTTGTCTTGTAATCGGAAGGTTGCCGGTTCGAGCCCCGGCTCTGACAGTCTCGGTCATTGTGTTGTTGTGTCCTTGGGCAAGACACCTCACCTGTTGCCTACTGGTGGTGGTCAGAGGGCCTGGTTGCGCCAGTGTCCGGCAGCCTCGCCTCTGTCAGTGCCCACAGCTAACACACCCATGTGTGTGAATGGGTATATGATTGTGTTAGGACCAAATAAAGCGCTATACAAATACAGACCATTTACCATAACATCTTTCTTAGGCAAAATGGCAAAATCTGCTCACACAGTCAGTCATCACAGAGATTGCTGGGTGCTGAAACAAACAACGGGACGATATCACTCACAGCACTTATCTCTTTCCCACTGCATGGGCTCTACTAGATAGAAGAGTTACTTATTATTTATGTGCTACTTCCATTTTTGAGTTCTTCAAAAGGTCTGTTGTAGAGAAATAAAACGGTATTTCTCTGGTTGGGTCAGATGCATTTCTCCTTTACTGTCTCGGTGTTCAGCGTGACCTGAAGTGCTGGATCTTTAGGGCATGGAGATGATGGATGATCTGTGATTGCATTTGTCTCGTCTCTGGTCTGATCCTCAGCGCTGCCCTCTTGGGATGAGTAAGAAGCTTGTGAATTTCTTGCTGAAGGTGGTTGTGAAGCAGAGAGTTTGTTTGACTTAGGACATTTTTCAGTGCACATCTCAGTTTTATCTTTATAGTAGAGGAAGGTTTGACAGGTGCTGTTGCTATCTCGTTGGTCACTAGACACCAAGGAGTTAGAGTCCCTGTTAGAGATCACAGAGGAGAGCTGATAGGCATCAATACAGGGGAAGTTTCCCTGTCTCTGTTGCCTCCTTGCTCCCATTTTACAGAACAGGCACTTGATTTTCTCAATGAGCTTGATGAGAACAGCCTTGCGGAGCAGGATGTAGATCCAGGGGTCAAAGATAGGGTTAAAAGAGGCAAAACGTATTGCCCGTAGATCAGGGTTTTTGTCCAGCCGCACCTCCACTGGAGTCTTATAAAGCTGGTTTAAAAACACCTGAGCCTGCAGGGGAGAGGAGAATAGTGACTGAATGAAAAGATATGGATGCGTATGTTTGAGAGGCCACTAATATAAACATGAAAGGGAAGAGAGTCAGTTCACCTCTAATGTAAACTGTTTTACACTTTTACATAATCCTGCATACAGCAGCTGTGCTGAGTAAGTGTGATTAATCTGGACTGTAAGTGTTGTGGCTGAAAAGGTAAAAGGAAAAGTTATTCTTTTTCACATTTTTTTTTAACCTAACTAAACAGTTTTCTGCACTTAAAAAACATTTTTGTGTGAAAAAGAACCATGCGTAAAGCGTGCGTAATGGTAACATGCAACCGAAAAAAAAATTAAACTTACAACAAGTGGTATAGAGCAGATGAGGACTACTACCGATGTGCCTATGAGTAGAATAACCATCTGAATCTCTGCACCGGCCAGACGACCAAAGCTGCGTGCTCTTCTTCGCGGGTCCACGCTGCGTCCCACATCGGTGCCAAGCGACATCCTACGCACAAAGCGTCGATGCATCCGGATCAAAGCCACACACACCAACACATTACAGATGACAGTGGAGAGAATAAGAAGAGAGCTGAAACCAGCATACATGTAGGAGTAGGCGGCATCGCTGGTCTTGTTGCTCCTCCACTCTAAAAAACACCACGTTTGTGGGTACTGTTTCTTCACCTGCCCAAAGCCCATAATTGGCAGGGCGCAGAAAAAAGCATTTGAGATGTAGATCGCTACTAGAGTCAGTCCCGCCAGTTTTTGGTCCACGTAGTCGTTGTAGAAATAGGCATGGTTTATAGCAATGTATCTCTCTACCGACATGGCACATATGATGCTGAGCCCTGCCAGCGAGAAGAAAAGCATGGTGAATCCAAAGTACTGGCACAGCGGGTCCTCTCCGGGCCACGCGCCTTTCACATAAATGGCGATGGTGACCGGACTGGCCAGCAGCGTGCCAAGCAGGTCCGTGATCGCCAGGCCACACACCAGCGTGTAAAACGTAGTTTCTTTCTGTTCTTTCCGAGATTTACAAAGGACCACGATGGCGATGAGGTTTCCAACCACCCCGAAAATGAACATAATGGACGGAATGGTGGGGACCATGGTCCTCCCTGTGGTTTGATTATTCATTGTGAAGTCCAAACGCACTTCAAGACAAGTGAAGCAACTCGTTTTATCGCCTGTATTTCCAGTCCAGAGCAAGAAACTTACCTACAAGTGAAAGAAGCCTGGGCAGCATTTTCAAAATAAGAAAGTAGTTTTTTCTTATCTGAAAACTAACCTTTAAAAAACTTACAAAATCCCCCAAAGCATCCTCCGCATGCTGCCTCTGTGGTAACCAACAACTCCGTGGTGCTTTCTTATCAGATCCTCAGCTAGCTGTGCAAGACAGAAGCAGATTTCACTCACCACGCCAGAGAGATAAAGCAAGCAACACCAGTGACTTCATTGAAATGAGGCTCTGCCTTCTGGCGTCTTGCTGGGCTCAGCCCCTCCCCTTCATTTTACTTCACAGCCCTAATCAGCAGTTCAGGAAAAAGGTCACATTTTGTAACACAGAGATTAACCACAACTCACAGCAATTTCTTTACACCATGGTATAACATTATTAGGTAGGGGGAAAAGGACAAAACAAAAGTGAGTCTGAAAAATAAAAGTGTAGTTTTTTGCTCTCAAAGTTTCCACTTCAGGACAGAGAGAGGGAGGGAGGAAGAAAAGGAAAAAATCTATATTTTTCTTACATTTTGATCTGTTAGGGTGGATTCTACTTTGAGAAATGATTGATCGCAAAGATTAACCAAACGATTCACATGAAAACACGCAAGATTAGGTGATGGGAAATAAAACAATAATTCAACTAAAGGTTATACTTTGATAATCTGACTTCCTTACAACCATTTCATATTTTGCTTACTGGTTCAAGGGTCTTTTTGTTCCTTAGGTACTGATAAAAATCAACAAAATGTGAAAAGGCTCCAGTGACATCAGTTAGTCTCCAGTCTAATTCTGATCACATATGTTTATAAGAGTGTCATAAAATGTCAAACAAACAGCCTCTTTGAATAAGGCTGTAACAAAACTTTCTGTTCCTATGATCATATTTTAATGAGAACAGTTTATTAGTAACTTAAAATTCAGCCGCCAAACACATTTTGTTTCAATTAAAGGCAAAACAAGCACCCATCATTTTCACTGTGGAGTACATAAACACGATGGTAAGGTGAGAGCAGTAGTCTTCTTTTTATTTAATTCCTTTCAATAATTGTCAAAAAACACAAAACACATCAAAACAAAAGTGACATTTAAACAAACCAGCAGATGTACATGGTAGTTCATCTGTAGAGATGAATTAGTGAGGTAGTTAGTTGTCTAAGAACGTCAGGTATATATAATACATATAAATAGTGGAAAGTGTTAGTCATAGCTAAGTTTTACCAGTCTACAAAGGGTTTCCGGGGTTTCTGAAATTTATCAGATGAGCCACACAAACCGATTCTTCATTTCTCAAGATGAAAATGTCTGTGAGTCCATCACGATCTGTGAAAGTTCTTCCAGTTTAGGAGAACCAATATTTATGCAATTTTTATGTTTGTTTTCTGTGACTTAATACTACTACTTGATACACTGGAACACAATCCACAATCACATGCAATTCAGCCTTCAACCTGCTGCTATGTCAAACCTCAGCTGGCGAGTAAATGCCAGCTGAAGTGTACAATGTCTATGTACAGCGGCAATAAAGGAATCTTTATCTTACCTTATCTTGGAAAAGAATTCTACATGTTTTGATTTAGCTGACTATATACTGTAGGCATAAATGGCAACAGTAGGCCAGTTTGGTAGCCTTTTCTTTACTTGAAATAACAGAAAAGTCAAAATGTTGTCATCTGTACTGGAAAAATCAAACAGGTTTGATCACTGTCAGTAGATGAATGTAGGATTCTACCAGCATTCTACTTAATGGCCAGCAGGGGGTGAGTCTTGGTTTCAAACAATCAGCTGTACAGAAATCTATGGGATAATAATCCCGGCCTCCTTCACGTGTCACCTCAGTAAATACTCTGTGATGGCTTTATAAGCTGAGTTGCTAATTTTAGGTCATACTGAACAGTACGTGAAGTTAAATTATGGTTGGTATTAGAGTAATTTTCTAGAGTATGCTAACTGGCTAATGATTTGTCAAACAGAAGTCGTCAGCCAATGAGCATGCAGAGTCCCCTTGGTTCACAGTTCACTTGTCACATCAGTTTTTTTTAATATGAGGATTTTTACTGCAAAATGCTCGGCTTGAGGCTTCCTAGCGTGAATTCCCCAAGCAGTGCATTCATCTTTTATACCTACTATGAGTGTGAGCACAACAATGTATATATATTTTTGGAGTATTTATAGCAACAACTTAAAAACTAGTCAGATGCACATCTAATCGCATGCTACTCATAGTTAGTTATTGTCGTACCATTCAGTCAGCAAAAATACTGTTAGATTAAATTACTAAGGGTGTGTGTTTCAGTCACACATTTTTCTATGTATATTTGCTATTGTGCGATAAGTTACAACTGATCCTAATGTGCTGCACTCAAAACTTCAGTGGCTCGAAGTAGAAGAGTGTCGGTATGGCAGCGATTGCTTTGAAATCTCTTTCATCTTTGCATTGTGTTTTTGGCTTTATGTTCTATGTGTGTCCTGTAGATGGGGATTTGTGGTGGTGTGTGGGACTGTAGCTAAGGTTTATGTTTTTAACTGGTAATTATGTGACAAAGCCTTTCAGTTCATTTTGCAGAGTAATGAGAAAGTCACATAAAGAGTGTTATGAATCACTTTATCCACCCAACTTTAAGAATGCTACTGGATTACTTTCAAGAAAAGGAACAAGTAATGTGTAATACATTACTTTTTTTAGGTACCGACCTCAACACTGTATTTCCATGATACACTTACATAACCTGAGTCAGGACAATGTGTTGGAAATCACTGGTGTTCACTTGAACTTGAAGTAAATGACAACTAACCTACACTGCTGATACAGCAAGTCTGCCTGTAATCTGGGCCTGGGCGTGGCCAGAAAAACTGAGCTCAGCTTTTCAAAAGATTTCTTTAACAGCAGTTAATCCATGATTTAACAAGGGGCTAGGTCACTTTAGCTACGGTAGTTTTAATTATTTAAACTTCAAAGTTTAATAAATCGAATCTTTCTAAATTTTTTAGTTTCACATTTTGGGTGTACTCAGGTTGTCTTTGTCTAATACAGAAATTAGTTCTATGATCTGAAACACGTAACTAGGACATATATGCAAAAAACCAGAAGGCGGGAAAATACCTTTTCCCAGCACTGCATGTGAGGGCAAGGAATGATTATAAAGGACTGTTGACAAACAAACAGTTTCTGCCACTTAGCTTCGGTGGGTGGGGTCAGTCAGTGTGCGGGCGCACTTGTAGATGCAGCCGGACTGTCGCCTGTGCTGTGCTTAACCCTGAGCTACCTGTCACCTGTGCAAAACCAGCACGGACAAATTGTCTGCATGGAAGGTGTTTGTTTTTGTTTTAAGTTAATAAGTAAAGATTACTGTGAATGTGCAAGCCTTTAAAAAAAGCACACACACATACACACACGGGGAGAGTCCACAACTTCTGGCTACTGCTTCTTTTTAACTAGACTGTGACAGAACACGTTGAACTCTTGAGACCTTGAGTCCCCTTATCTGACGTCATCCTGTTATAGTGACCCCATCAAAACACAATCTGTTGCTGTCAAAGTTACAGACATTTTACAGCCTTGAAAATGTTTTTTTTTTGTTTGTTTTAGCATTGCATTCATATGTAGTCCGTATTACATAATTGGCCTTAACACGTCAGCCCGACCAGAAAACACAGCTGTGTGCGTGAACATACTCATACCCTACAACTTCCAGTTGTTTGTTTCTCTGAAGTTATGTTTAGTTTCAGGGCTATCCGAATGTGCTGTAAGTAGATTGGAAAGATTAGGCTTCACATGAATGTGCTTTTCCTGGATTTGTGTATTGAAGTCAGATAACCTGCAGCATAGCTGCACTGTAACTTAGAGTAATAACCACCAACACTACTGAAATAATCAATTTTCCTCTAAAAACAATTCTGTAGATAGTTATTGTAGATAGACCATTGCACAATGTGGTTTTTGCATGGGCTTTTCTATTTGTACGTTTGTTTTTGTGTGAGCTGTACTGTCTAAAGAAAGCAAATCACACACAAAAAAAACCCTACTTCCCAAAAGCATTTCTTCTTGCTTTAATTCCTGTGCCAAACAATTACTACATTGTGTTGTGGAAAGGATTTATAGATTCCTATGTCCTCAAAGTATTATAATTTACGGGTGAGGGAATGCACATTTTTCTCCCATGGTTTTGTTTCCCAGAACAGTCATTTATAGAGAAGAAAAACTGCTATTACAGGTGTGTGGCACTCTGTATTTGCTACAGCATTTACAGTAGGCGTTGCTCTGGATTATTTCCCTTGCAACAATGCTCCTGTGTTTTGGTTTACTGTTAGGCTGGCTCTAAGATTATGACTGCTACCCGTAGAGCGGCATGATCGCTGAGGACAGGTAGAGACAGATTTGATAGCTCGGGGGATGGGTCAAAGAAAACTGTCTTCATTCCTTATTTAATTCCCTGTACGCAGGGATGAACTGCCTACACGCCCACCAGTTTCATAACTGACAAATGTTGCTCTAGAGCTTTGGAGAGGCAGATGTTTGCTTAAAAATATGTAACCTCTCACTTTTGTCTCTCTCTCTCACACTGCCTCACATGAAAAGCTCAGCAATTTGTAATAATGTGCTTGTTCACCATTTTGAAAAGGTTTTGACAGGTTCTCAGATGTGCCATAACTAACAGCTGTAAGTTTATGTTTGAGTTGGAGTGAGAGAGTACTCTGTGCTACTCTTTCTAAAGGTAACTAAATCCATTCAGCAGCCTTTTAATGCTCGCTCATGTTAAACATGTTATCTCTTGTTGTTAAATCTGTATGAAAAAACTTTAGCTGGGAGCTATTGTAAGATAATCATCAAAAAACGCGGCAAGGCCTGGACTTTGTGCATCGTTAAGCTCTGGGCTTCAGAGAGTATTGTTAATTTCATTCCAACTCGATGAATAAGGGACATAACCTATTTCTCAAATTGCCAAACTATTTAAACACTGAGTGGATTTATTGCTGAAGTGAAAATGAACTTCAAGTATAATATTTTTGATTATTTTGGAATACTTTCACGCATCACAGAAGTCTTCACAAAAAGAGTTAAATTAATTTGAATAACGAGCAGTTAATGTGTCAAAATGTCCAAACACTGGTCCTACAATTGCAGATCTGTTTGTGAATTTAACCCAAATGCTTGCAGGGAATATTTGAAATTAAACTTCAATCAATATTTTTTGCAGGTTGCAGGCCACTGCATACCTTTTTTTTTTTGTATCAACTTGTTTCTTGACCTCTGGGTGGAAATCTCACTAATTAAATAGAACAGCAGGTAAGAATGGGTTTCTCTGACAAAATAATTCCCCAGATTTCTAATTAGTCATTTAAAAGTTGAGTCAACTTGTTCCTAAACTGAGAACTGTTTTAATCTGTTTACCATACAGCAATGTCATAGGGAGGAGTACAAAAACCATATATGGAAAATAAAAAAAGCCAAACAAACCCACAAACAGTCAGCACTAATGCTTATGACTCAGCAGTGCTTGTGTTAAACATTCAAAAACATTTTATCATTTCACGATCTGTTCGTTGCGATTCTTTTCTGCTGAATCAGACGTGTTTGGGTTGCAACCGAGGGCAGAATAACAGTTATAAGACTGCAGTTTACTCTCCGCTTTACAGTCTTGGTTAGGCAGACAATTTGGCCTTGAAGTTCTGGAACTCTTATTGAATTACTTTATGATTTTTCCCCCCAATAATGTATCAACAAATAGCGCAGAGCTTAAGGGGCTGACCTGGTAGCTCTAAACAGAGCAGTTTACAGTTACTTTAAACCAGACGAAAGATTCCCAGCATCTCCAGGAATAAGCCCAGGTGGACGGGATTGTTGTCCTTGAGGACATTCTGCCTGCAGCTTGTTTTTAAATGTAAAGTTTAGAAATAGCAAGGATGTGTTTATCTTGAGGTCTGGTTGATTTATAGATGACATCCGTATGCGATCTCCTTCAGCATAACAAAGCCACGGCGCAGAGAATCACATGTAAACTGTTTGAACTGGCACTGAATTGCCAACTTGCAAACAGAAACAAGTCCCTTTTTTTGAAGATTTGTTTTTTTAGATCAGATTCTGCCAGTTTGTTTAGACTGTCGATGAAGTTGTCATAATTAATCACGTGTACCTTATAAAAATATTCATTCTCAGTTCCTGCAAGCATGACCTTCAGTCAGATTCGAGACTAAAACATCCATCTAAAGTGAACATATCTCTTCATAGGGTGATTTATTCCTCAGCTGGTACGCACCACACCAGAGAAGGAGGCTCACTCTAGTTTATAAAAATGACAAATAAGAGTCTGTGTTTTACACGTTACACAGCACTTCTCCTTCCAGAAAGTTTTTCTCCAAAGTAGATGTGACTCATCGTAGCAACAGTCAGACAACAACATTCTGGTAAGTTGAAGCGTTAATCCAGCTAATTGATATTCCTGGGAAAAACTGTAGCTCTTACTTCTCTTAAGCTGCGCATAAGACATTATGATGGTAATCATTAGCAAGGAAAGCAAACCAAAGAGACATTAAGGACTTTTTCTGCTAATCTTTAAATGACCGGATGACTATATTTGGCCACTAGAGCACAGTGGAAAAAGTCTGCAGGAAGCTGTATTGCTGATGGAGCAAACTTATAGCCAAAGGGCAAAAGCAGGACAAATGAGGAACACCGTTTAATTAGCTTATTTATATTCCAATCCCTGAGTCTACGAAATAGTTTTGGACATGCTGGATGTTGTTTGTGAGCTCCTGCTGTGTCATTTCTTTGAAATGCAGGTAACTGAATGGAAACCTTCCATTCAAATTACTGATGCTTACGCCATTAAGAAGCAGCTTTATCAAATCATTCAGATATCTATCTATCTATCTATATATATAATACTTATATTATATTACATAACATACACACACACACACACGTTTTATATATATATATATATATATATATATATATATATATATATATATATATATATATATATATACACACACACACACACACACACACACACACACACACACACACAATTTTATTTTTTCTAATTTTATTCTATTTTTTCATTTGGCTTTGAATAACGTTTGCTGAAAACTTTTGCCAGCTATCCTCACATGGTCCTGTCACAGGAAGTGGGAGCACGTGAGATTTCTTTCCAGTATTTGAGGATTGATTCATATCAAAACATCCCGCTGCTTCTATTTTTGCTTCAACATCATGGCTGTAGCCACTGCGCTTCTTCATGCTTATCAGTTCAGTGGGACAGCTGTGAGACATCTTGCCAAATAGTCATGTCATCACTGAACGCTCAGATGCGGTTCATCCACCTCTGCTTGGTCAATGTGACTCTAAAAAGCTTTGTTGATTAAATGTTTTGGCCGCCTGTGATCAGACACAGGAATACCTAGCAACAACAGTCCTTATAAATAACAAGTATTCATCATTTGTCTCTATTGTGGAGAAATGAATATGACTTTATTTGGTTTATAATTTGTAATTGTAATGATTTTACGACACAACTCGTGTTTACCCTGTCATGTCACGTGATTGCTGAATAACTTAGATCATTTCCGTTGCACTGATGTCATTGGTGTCTTTGAACAGGACGCATGACGATTTTCACAAACATCAACAATTTAGACGCAGATAAAAGGAAAACATAAGTTCAAGTGCAGCTACATCTGATATTTAAAATAAAAAATTTCCCATTCAAGCAGCTTAATAAAAATCCAGATATTCAAATCTGGATTTTGAGACTACTTACAAAGGTGCAAGAGCATATTCATTACAAACAAATATACTAGATTACCACCTAATGAAAGATGGGTACCACAGTTAACAGCTACAACCAGCTTATCTTTCTGTAATGGTTACTCCTTTATGTGCAAGCATGAAATTATGCATTTTTATGCAAAAATATAATTACCGTTATCCATGACTTTTCAAATTTCAATGTTAAGCATTAATTTAATAAAGTACTGTATTAACTCTGGTCTTAAAGCCTTTTGTTTACTGCTTTAGCCATTGGTCTTTCTTCTTTTGAAACTGGAAGTTACCATGTTTACACAAAAGATCAGAAGTTAAGAACTAAAGTAAGCACTATCCTGCAGCTAGTTTGATTAGCAAGTTGTATCATCCTAACCCTGTCTGACTGTTAAACAGGATGCAAAATTTGAGCAGTGAAAAGCTGTCTTAAAACCTAAAAACAGCCTACTTGTTGGACAAATTAAACACAATCAAGCATTGGACGAGATCACAGGGCACCCACGCATCACTTGGAGCAGGGTGCCTTTAATTATGCATAAATTTAAGCCTTAAAGCAGCAATTAAAAAAATCCCCTACTCCCATCCTCTCAAAGCAATTTTAGGAAAAAATTATCATCTTAATGATTCAAATTAAAGCCAAGTGAATAGATTTGCAGAGGCGGGTTATACAAAACTGTATTACCTGTACAGGTGTGTCGTAACACGCTGTAAACGTGCTTATTTCTACTGTGAAGCTGGGAATTTAACCATGAGCCTCTATGGGAACTGACTTGCTTTAGAGGCCGGTCTCATTTTGAGTAACTGCAGCGCTGAAGGTTGCTGCTTCGTTGGTCACTTGCTTAATCCTGCTTGTTACTTACTGAGATGGAAATTTCGCGTTGTTTAACTAAGACCCAACTTACACACTGTCAAAGTCTGGTGTTCAAAGTCAGAAAGTATTATTTTAAAGTTACCATGTAACTGTAGCTAATGGCTGAGAGCAAAACATTATTTTGATTGCATTTTAATTGGCTTATAAGGTCATATATTTCAGCTCACGGTGTCAAAATAACAGGCAAATAAATCAGACAGCAGATAAATCCAATGTCTAATTGCCGTTGCACATCACCTTAATTTATTCGTTTAATATAGGAACAATGCGCCAGCGTCAGGACACATAAAAGCCATGCATGCCCTCTAAACAAATGGACAGATGAATTAAACATTATTTGTTTTCACTTATCTTTTTAAAGTGTTAAATATGAAGCGAGTGACCCTGATGAATAACGAAAGATTAATAAACATCTTTCTCTGGAGATTCAGTGAGAAGTCTTTAATAATAACCCATCTTATCTTGCATCTTTTCTGCTTTACAAGAGAAGGACCAACCTGTGACCTCTTTGAGATTAATATTTACATCTCAAATAAACCATGACATCATAGCTAGCCAACGTCCTCCTCTCCTCCAAGAAAACAGACATGGGTGTTTTAACACACTTAAAAGGCTCTGGGCATCGGATAACCAGTGACGTGAATGTCAAACTTCCTGACATCTCACCTGTTTGACTTGATCAGCGGTGCTCAAACACCTGAAAAAGGCTTCTGGGACAACAGCAGAGAAAGTAAATACTCCTGTCACTGCTGTTAACCAGCAATGTTTAACCTGCCAAAGAATGACTGATGGCCACCTTTTTTAAATTTTTTTAAATGAGGATTAGAGCTAATATATTTTCAACAGCTTTATCGCTGTGAGATAAGCATCACACACAGAAAAAAAGGCCTGAATCTGTGGAAATAATCTGTGACTGTACAAAGAAGAAAGACTTCACTGATAAGCTGGAAGAAGGACACTAGCACTTTTCTTTATGGTAATTACACTTTAGTGGCACATATTTCACCACTGTGCGACTTTGTGCAGGCATCCAAGAATCAGCTGAATTTCTCCTGTAGTGTACACTCAACTGCCAGGTTATTAGGTGCACCTATTCAGGTAGTTCTTTATCCAAATATTAAGACGTTCTGCTGAGGTTTAAATCGATCATCAGAGAGAGGAAGAAAGGCGATTTAAGCTACTTTGAATGTGACCGAAAATTCATCTGTCAAGGTGGTCTAAGCGTAGCAGGAATGAAAGCCAACTGTCAGACTGATGAAGATGGTTCATATACACTGTGTTGCATTCGCTAACACTCTGCAAGAGCTATATGTGTATATATCATGAACCCTTTCTGTGGTCTGCATCTCCGCATTCAACATCCTTTCTTCAGTATATCTACCACCCCTCTTTATACAATATACTCTACTTAATGATAACAAGTGCAATGTAAATAAAAGGAGATATTCAAGTAAAAAGTCAGTGAATCCACCTCTTTAAGTTTATAAATCTCCACTGAGTCCCCTCACCTCATCAGGTGGTGCAAACATTTACACCACAAAACTGTAAAATCTTGATTTAGTAACCCTTTTCTTTTAAGAACGCAAAGTCTTAATTCATAATCAGTTATAAACCAGTAAGTGGAGCCAGAGCTGAAAGTGTGACTCAACACCTGCGTGCTTTAATATTTCTCTAGGCGGTCCAATTTATGCAATAACACTATTAAGCAAACACCAACTATGAATGCAGGGCCACTCTGAGAACTGTTAGTGAGGTGCCTCGGGATCACAATGGTTCTTGTTTCAGCGTTTTGTGCTGCTCATTCATCCTGGACTGCATACCAGGCTGTTTCCCAAGCTCGTGCTCTGAATACTGAATAGCTGCAGCATAATGTAGAATGAATGCATTATCTGCACTACCACAACAGCATTTCCCCCCCCCCCAAAGATCTATTATCTTATCTTTTGTGCAGAGTCCAAACTTCATTTGTTAGTTAACGTGTCATTGCTATTAGAGTGATATTTCTGTATTAGCTGACATTGAACTTTTATGAAGATAGTTTCCTAATAATTTAGCCTGATGTGCACTTTGTCTGGTCTTACATTTATCAGGAGCTATACAACATTATTGGCTTTTTCATGTGAACGGAAAGGTTTCTGGTCAAAACTGCATTCCTTTCTAGGCAAATAATTTGTTTTTCTCTAGATTTGCTATCAGCAAATATCTTGTGTAATGTGGCCCGTGAGAAAAAACTCCCCAAGATGCTTTTGACAGACGTGCGCACACAGAAAACACACAAACATGTGACAAAGACGACTGCAGGCAAAGAGGAAAAGGAGTGGGAGGATGTGATGGGATGATCTTTCCCTAGCTTTTCCATCTTTTTGCTTACATGAGGTCACCCTACGATCGGGCTGAACAATTGATGTGAGCATAAGTTCCAGTGATGATATCATCCCATAGTCCACGACAGACAAACAATAAATGTGAAATACAAATATGTGATAGAACTGAAAGTGTGTTTTATTTTGACAGCCTATTTATATTAGCTCTATTATATAAAAACAGAGCCACAAACACAATAACTGATATATACAAAAGTAATAAGTGACAGAATCCGGTGCAATGATAATAATACACTCACAAGTATACACATTTTAAAGTACGTACTCGACGGACAGTTCAGTGAGTCACAGTTGGCTCCATGTAAAACGTTTCTACACCTGCTGAGCTGCAGCCATGGCAGCTAATCGCTCCTGTTTCTCCTGCTCAGCCTTTTCCCTCATCTCCTTCTCTCTCTGGATCAGCTGCCTCTTCTCGGCCTCCCAGGCCTGCACCCGGCTCTCATACTGCTCGAGGTCCGGTGTCTCGGCAGCAGCCAGGTTCTGCTGGGCCAGAGCGGTCACTAAATCCTGGAAAGAGGTTGACTCTACTTTACCCTGAGACTCCAGCTGACTGCTCAATTCCTGGAGAGGCAGGGCAACAAAAAAAGTTGAAAGCACAAAGGAATGATCTCATCACTTCATTTAAATGACTTGGGTGAAACCCTGTGACCCAGAAAAGTCACTTCAAATATGTGACGCACACCGAGAATCATGGCTGCACAGAAAAACAGTCAAGATATGATGCATTCAAGAACAACCGGACTTTCCAATAATTCCAGTGTTTATTATCTTAGCTTCGTGGTCTGAAATATCCCTTAAATCTATGACCAAATGTAGTTTGTTTTTTTATGATGCGCATACGTCAAATAAACAGTTGCAGCTATTTTGTTCCAAATTTTCATCCAGCAAACATTTTGGCCATGAGGGGAAATCCCCCTCTGGATGCAGCCACACACATGCCTATAGGGGGCACCTGGCCTGTCAGCCAGTGAAATTTATCTTTACCCTGTGGCAATAATGCCATATGTATTGGGATCAAAGTTTCTCTGTAAGCCTACCTACTTTTATTCAGAAGGTCAATCATTTATGATTGTGGTATAAGTGCATATCCATTTGCATCATTACTACACACACAACAATAATTTGACATCTATGAGTTTAAAATAAATAGAAAATAAAGACTGAAAAATTAAACCTGGTTTTATGTGGATACATACAGCGCATGTCAGGATGCATAGTGCAGAAAATGAATTCAATAATGATTCAGATTCAGCTATTTGATAAAAACACTGGCAGGTGCAGATATTTCATGTATCCAATAGTAATTATGTGTGTGCACATATTCTACAGCATTTGATATCAGAATGTACTGAAAGTCAAAGCTCAACATCTGGATTTGCAAAAAGAAGCTCTGACCACCCCTTTACAGCAAACTGGACTCTGTTTTCTTTGTTCTCCTGTAGGTGCACCAGGAAGCATTATAAACCCTGATGCACACAGCTGATAAAATCCACATCCCAGCTAAGGCTTTTACACTGGTCCGCTGATCTACAGGTGGTAGTTATGTTTCAGGAACGTTAATGGATCTACAAAGCCAGGAAAGAAGAAGAAGAATGCCAGCTGGGAAAATTTGGAAGAAAATGTTCTATGAGGAAGGAAATGTTTTCAGCATGGTCTCAAGAACATGCCCACTACACCTTAGTGAGCAACGACAAATGCAAACAGAAGCTTTGCTTTAATTTAAAGAGAAAAATATATATATATAAATTATCGTTTAGAGAATCAACAACGTAACTACAAATGTAAGAATCCCTAATTAACAGTCCACTTATTCAAAAATAAGTGGAAAATAATAATTTTATTATTTTTATTTTATTATCAGTTCAGTGGTAATACAAGACAGTAGGCAGAATGGAGAAAAGCACTTCTGACAGTCAAAAAAACCCCCATCTTATGCTGTTTGCAAAGGGGAAACTTTTTAAACTAGAGCGCAGTCAGAAAGCGTATCCTATAACCCAACAGGGTATTTTGCATTTTTGGATCCACATCAAATTTTTAATGGGTCTTTCCTTTGTCTAGGCTACACCTTTCCATCAGGTTTCAGCTTGGTGGTTGTTGTGTAATCTTGCTGAAAGATGGACAAATGGGAGGGAAAACATACTTCCGCCCCACCTCTTGCCTTAGAATTATATTTTAATCTGTCCCTTAAAAAAAACAAAGCATGCTGCTCACAGCAGCTTGACTTCTAAGTTATAACCTCGTTTTTACCAGCATGCCCCTATAATTACATTTGATGCAAATTTGAGCTTTAAGTACAAACAAAGACCGACCTTGAATTTCTTGACATACTCGGGTAGCTTAGCAGCTTCGGCCTGATCGTCTTCATCTACAGTGTTTTCTTTCTTGTCCTCTTCACCTCCTGACTCTTCTCCAGAAGAGTCTGACTCTGAGGTCAAAGGCAGGTCGTGGAGCAAGTCATTCACATATCCCAGCTGAAAAATAATCACAAAAATTAATGTTATTTATGCAGAAAGATAAAATTTTGTAATGAAGCATGTTCTGAAACAACTGTTTTCTGGTCTTTTTGCTGAAAATTACATTATGCAAGTAAAGTCTCTTACTGGAATGAAAACAGGCCAGACATTTAATGACGCAGGGTTATACACCTTACTTGACAAGTCACCTCTTAATCTTAGGAAGAAGTAAGATTAACTGTGACCTGAGCCAGCAGCACCTTCATTGAGATGTAATACTTCCTCTCTGTCCTATGGCGTTATCTTCTCTGTCTACGTTATTGCTGTGCTGCTGTGTGACGCAGGCTGTTCACTTTCTGTTGCAGTGATTGTCAAAGACAACCTCAGAGCTCCAGGCTCTTCAAAATCTCATTAGATGCAGACAAAGCTGTACTATTGAACTGGACAGCAGAGAGCGGATTAGAGATGCTACAGCCTGCGCATATATGTAAAAATTGCAAAATCATGACAGCGTGTGTGTCACACAATGCTGTCTGTGCCAAGCAGCCTACCTGGAAAGTAATAAGCAGCCTGTGGACTATTTGCAATGCTGCACGCAGTTTAATCCACGCTCATTTTACAACAGCAAATGAACACGTTAAGAAATACATCCGTTTGACATCAAACCCACAGTTAGGGGGCTGATATCAGGCGCCCAAATGAGAACAAAGAGCAATGCTGTCTGGTACGGCTCGGATAGTTGTTTGTTATGAACTATATAACTATAAACAGTTCTAGCATATTGTGCATTTGCTTGAGCACAGAACGTTTGTGTTGTATTACGCAGCAGTTGTCTTACTGATATTTTTCTGCCTATATGAAAGAATAATGTATGCCATCATTGGTACCTTTTGTAAAGTTAATCAGAGACACATGGGACATAATCAAGGATATCTGGGGTTGCAATGTTCAATGTTTTTGCTCTCTCATTACTGATTTTGATATTTAAATATGTTTGCAAATTGTGCGTTACCCTGAGACGCTTAATGAGGTGAGTGCTGGCTCAGACACCAATTCAGGGATCGATACAACTTTGACATAAAAAGAAGAGTGTCCTCAGATGACATTATCAGCATGGACCTAGCTTATTTTTGAAGGTGGGAGAAACCAGAACTCCCAGAGAAAAACAATAAAAACACCACATCCTCTGCTCCCAATTTCTATGAGGGCCAGAAAAGCGCCAGTAATTAATTTAGATGTGCTGAACTGAACTGCACAAGCCCTATTAATACCCAATTAAATTGTGAAATTAACTGTATAAATGAAGAAGATCTTTAAAATAAAGAAGTTGCACCATGTCAATACTGCAGGAAAGCGTCTCTAGTCTGAGGATATACTTATGTAAGACAGGATACGTACAAGGGTTAGGCAACTGAACAACTAAATCAGTTGTCATCAACTCATCAAGTCCATTTCAGTTCCTTTTTTGGGCCTTGTGCTCAAAGGAAATAGCATTTGGTATTTTTGGACTTAACTTGCCACTTGCACAGAGAAACTGAAAAAAAAGGAGATTTGCTTTAGTTATGAGTTGGTGTCAGCTGTGCACCTTATGTTTTGCTGCTCAGGTACAAATCTGTACAATAAGAGGCTGCAATGTGTCCTTCATCTCACTTCTTTCTATCATCTGTGGTTTTAAAGTCTCTTCCAAAACAAGCTGCACAAACTTTTCTGTGAATATACTAAGAAACACCAGTCAGGAAAAAATGGAATTTGTTGTTCAACCCTAACACAAAACACACAAAATGAAGCACGATTTGTTTGCCCTTACTGTATCTTTGGACAGTTTGACATCACTAGAAGCAGCAGCCACTCTCTCCATAATGGCCAGCGCTCTGCCCAGATATCCTCGACCCCAGAAGAGAGGCATGCCTTTGAAGACGGCATGTATGCCTTTTAAATTTTCTACCTTGCCTGGATGATGAAGAAGGAGGAAAACAAATGAGACAAGTGGCATAATGAAAGGCTACAGGAGAAAAAACAAAACTATCAATCACAGCAAAAAAAATTACTTAAAATAATGCAAGAAAAGAAACTCAAGCACTTACCGAGGAAAGCATTGCCAAGCAGCTGAGCACTGAGGCCAATGGTGTTGTCTTGCTTCTGTCCACAGATAAGCAGCGATGCCCCCAGAGCCCGTTCTTCTGACACCTGATCGCAGCAAAGAACAAGTGTTTTATTACTTCTACTGCAACATGTTAATTAGCATCGGGCATCTCTTTTTACAAAAATGTATAAAAGTTTAGAATGAAACCCCCTAAGATGCCCCTTTTTGAATCACAGGAAATTGATTTTGCAATTTCCAGTCATAAGAATATTCTAGAGTCATCAGCTGTCCTAAACACCTTCAGAGCTGCTGATTCACTCACAGCAAGTTGTGGTCTGGTTGCTAGGTAACTGCCCAGAGCATACAGAGACAGGATCTGAGTGGAGGGAAGATCAAAAGCCTCCTGAAGCATCACCTCTTCAACCACAGAACACGCACCTGAACAATTATAAAAAACAAACAAACATTCTCAGATAACATTTCCCAATATCTCTATATGACAAACATTTTTTATATTACAGAAGTTTCATAATCTGGATAGGAGTAAGCTTGTGTGTGAAAAACTGAGTAAACTCTTACTGCTTACATAAGAACTAAGGGGATAAGTAGCAGCCAGGTACTCATAATCAAATGCACACAACTATTTGATTATAAGTGTGACCGCCTCTATATTTTTTGGTCTAGAGATGAAAAAAAAAGAGGATTTGGCAGTTCATTCAGATATGTGTTAACAGAATGCCACACAGAAAAGACATCAGCACTGATCTCAGAGAAGACTTGCTGTTGTCCATCAATCTGAGAAGGCTTATATGGCCATTTCCAAACAATCTGAACTCTGCCAGTTCACACAAAAGATTAATTACTTGTGAAAAACCGTCAAGACAGGTGCCAAACTTCTCAGGAGCCTTACCCCAAGCGAACACTGTGCAATGCTCAGAGAAACCCAAGAGCTACATCTCAGAATCTGCAGGCCTCAGCATGCTAAATGTTAATGTTCATGACAAGTTAAGTACAAAAAACAAGAAAAAATAAGTTTGAGTTGTTTGGGTTGCTAGGAGAAATCTAAAACTTACACTGCACTTAGTTTTTGTTAAATAAATGATACTTTTATTGTCACATCACATGTGCGGGTACACTGGTACAGCACATGCGAGTGAAAGTCTTGTGTCCAAGCTTCACAAGCAACAGGGGTGAGCAAAATACAATACAATAACATAAGAACAAGCAAAATATAAGAATGGGAGAAAAAATAAAGGAAAAGGAAAATTAAACACTAAAACCAGCTGTTGCTTGGGGGAGCTCGCGATGAGGCTGCCATACTCTGTGCCATAAACTCTTGGAAGTGAGAAGAAGCTGTATGATAAACTACCAGTATTTGGTGAGTTCACCATTTTACAATGGTGTCCAAATCTGCACTATGATTATGTCCTGTATAGCAGAGAATCCTGGTATCCCAGAAAAAGGAGCATAAAACCAGTGGTCTATAGTATATTGTAAACTGTGCATAAAGCGAAATGACACAAACAAGGTGTCATACAACTTGCAAAATGAAAGCAAGGTGTATGACAGCAATGTATTGAAACATGAAGTTCCCCAAAGTATTTATTAACTACTATTTATTAATTACACTCAGCATATTCGCAGGACATTGATTCTTTTAGCTGATTTTTGATGCGTTGTGTTTTATTGTGCAAATTCTTTTTCTAGGCACTGTTAACTAAGTTAAATCTTGGCTGGCCATTAGCTCACTATATAGTCCTTTACATAGAATTTGCCAACCATCAACTGGAGTGTCGTGGATGAGTATATAATTAAGGACACTGTAATTTTCTTTTAATGGCAAAAGATCCAAAACCACCCAAAATTAGTTCTATGCGCCCACCCGGTTTTAATCCAAATCACTTGTTGTACAAAACATGACGGGGCATTGAGAGTTCATCTGGCAAGGCTGTAAACTGTTGAGCTACGTCACAATAGCGACATTTGTAAACCACTAATAAAGGAAACTAACAGACGAAACCTAAAAAGTAATTCAGCAACATCAGATCTGAGCTACTGTTTTGAAACTTTGCAGCATATAAGCACTTTTAGCGAATGGAATCAAAACTTTCACATTCAACTGAAACAGCGGCTCTGCAAGACAATTATTTACGGTCTAATGTTATTATAGAAAACATAAATAAATAGAAACAACAAGCTTCCCTTTACCCCCGTCTTTTACAAACAAGGAAAGAAATGTTGAAATCAGATTTTGGTGATTTGAACATTTCAAGCAAACAAGAATGTGCTTGGAAACCTGCAAGGGGTTGGCCTTGCAGTCTGTGTGGTGCTTATGCTTCCCAAAGGTTAAATGAAAAATGATTTTTAAACTAAGTCTTACTTTTAAAGTCTGCATCCTTAATGAAGGAATCCATGAGGAGATTGAAGGTGAAGTCATCTGGGAATATTCCATACTGGATCTGCACACAGAGATATCAAAATATTGGCATCATGGAAAAACATCAATTTTTTTCTACATTATTTAATGATGAAGGTGTATATCACATGCAGCAATAAGACTGCTTCTCAGTGCATTAGTGACAATGAAAGCTCTTGCGTCAGAGTTGTATGCCGCCAATCAAAACAACTACAGCCGTGATCGCTTTTACCTCACTGTAAACGCGTCACTGGCTACCTGACATCTGTTTCTGGAGTAATTCAGGGATGCTCAGATACTATAACGCATTCAGGAACTGAAAAAAAGCGCTGGGCTGAAAATGTCAACCATTTAACCGTTTAACATTATTTGTGCTGGTCAGATCGGTTTGAAAACACGCCTCAGTGCTTCACAATGAGTCTGTGCTGTCTCATGATGACAGCCTTGATCAGATTTCCTCTCCGATCATTGAGATAAGGTTCATATGCAAGACCCAAACAGTGCTCTCAGCGTAGTTTATTTCCCAAAGAATAAACTGAGTGAATATTATAGTGTACCTTGTTTTTAAGTGTGTGCAAGGCCTTATCTCTAGCCCCATGTTTTAGACACTGTCTGATCCAGCCGTGAATGGTCCAGTCTCGCAGGTACCAACAGTTTGGACTGTGACGAAACCTTAAAGAAATTTACGGAAAAAAAAGTTGTTTCACATGCTTTAAAATAGAAATAGATACAAACACAACAACAAGAGGAAGAGAGGAAATCACATGACAAATATACGGTAAACAGTTTCAGCTGCTGAACCACAACTTTATCCTGGAAATCAGAGATAGGAATAAGAATATATCAGCAGAAGCACATCTAAATTCGTTCAGTGTTTCCCGATTATGAAAATGAATGTGCCCTGAACTAGAGTGCAGTTGGGAAACACACTAAATCTTGCCATCACAAGAATGGGTGCAGATTCCAGAGGAAGGAGTAAACAGGAAAGGTCTGGAGTTGCCCCGAACAAAGAAGAGCATGTGACTGAATATAAACCAAAACAGACAAACCAAACAGACAGTTCAGTCCAACAAAAACACACAGACTGGTACCACAAAAACCAAAAGCAGCAGCAGACATTTGGCACAGATGCAGGAGATGTAAAAATGATATCTGATTACTTATAAAGGTAGTACTCTGCTTGATCAATTTCTTCCCGGGATGATATGTTGTCCACAAACTGAAACAGAAAACAGTGTGCCATGAAAAATCAAGTTTACAGCAAATAAATAAAAAAACTAAATATGGTCCATTTAATGTAGATGCAGCTTACCCGTGACATAATCAGAGAGCTAACAGGGAGATTCCTGTCATATGTCCTGTCCATAGTGTTGGCGAGTACAGCTGCAAGTTTAAGAAGGATTTAAAAAAAATACCAGAATTATAGTAAAATAAACTAGAGAATAAGCTTTCCAGAGTAGAATAAATTGCTGACACGTTTTGTTTTGTTTTGTTTTTTTTAAATATATGAGTTTTATTATGGTGATTTACAACTTTTCACAACTTCGGTAATATCTAATTAAATTGTATTTAAACTTTGTTAAACTACGAGTATAAATTATGTACACTTTGTGAAGCAGGTAAATTTCGTCTGTAACACCATGAGGCTGCAGTGCTACACTGCCACCCTGTGTTGATGAAGTGTAAACACAGTAGTATTTGATGCTGGACTTCTGCAATGAGCATCAAATGGTGTAAATATTTCAAGAAAAAAAATTCTCTTTTTTAATAATTCTCCCAAGACAAACTAATTTACTGTACTAGAATAATATTCTATATTTGTACAACTATGGGTTACTGGATGGATGGGGGGGGGGGGGGATTTTCTGGTGTTCCCTTTGGGGGCCACAACAATGGATAATCTGCCTTCATCTCACCCTATACTTATACTTAACTCACCCTATACTTAACTTCCTCCTCTGTCACACCAACCCTCTGATTGCCCTCCATCACTACACCCATCAACCTTCTCTGGGGTCTGCACTTTTTCTCCTGCCTGGCAGCTCCTTCCTCAACATCATGTGTCTAATATATTCACTATCTACTCTTTTTACATATCCAACCCAAAGTCTCTAAACTGCTTGATTGGAGTTGTCTCTCTGATGTACTCATTTCTAATCCTGTCCATCCATATTGAAGCCAACCTGCTCCTGAGCCACAGAAGATAGTATCCTACACACTCTACCCACTCTAACTGGAAGGTCAGTGGCTGACTTCATAACTCCTCCATTCACATTGAAGAAACCTTGGGCAAGATACTGAACCTCAAGCTGCCCCAATTGAGAGTGAGCATGTGTGAATGTGTAGGGGTCGAAAAAATAAATAAACAATAATAACAACCACTGCACTGTAAGTGCAGTAAACTGAATGTAGTGCCATGTTTAGTGGAAGTGGCACTTACGTTTCTTTACACATCTCAGGCTGCTTATGATCTGTTTTTTAAACAGTTTATTAAAGGTAATAAACTATTAATGCTTTAATAATTATTTGGAATTAAGGGCATTATAGTCAGTCGTATTGCTATATTAGTTTGACACTTCTTGACTTGGTGGAAAAATGTTACGTTTCCCTGGATAATGATCCAAATCTTGACAAGCCCTTTGTTTGCTTGTCTTTTCATTATGTACTGTGTAATGTGGAGATTTAACTCTTACCCAGGTTCTGAGGATCTTTCTCTCTCGCCTCCCACATTTTGCTGTCTGTGTAAGCCGCTGAAAGCAACCATCGTCGGGCTGTGAAGAGAAATGCACACATCAGTCAAATATTTGGGAAAATGAGTTGCTCATGGCTTTAACATTACAGGAAAACTCAAATGCCGGTTAGTTTAGCTTCATGTTGTTAGCTAACGTTACCATGAACTGAGGGCATTTAGCTCCACCTCTATGAACATTCAAATATTGACCGTAAAAAAAAACAAAAAATAGACGTTAAACATGAAACTAAAATTAAATCATACTCTATATTGAGTCTTAACCAAATGCATGATGTGTCTACCTGAAAGAGACGGAGATAAACTTTTAACTTTGACAGCAGCAGTCGCACATCGCTTCAACACGTAGGCTGCCATATTAGACGATACCATGTCGTGGCAGGCGCCGGGGGAGTTTGATGACCGGCAAAAGTGGATTATACCAAAAGTGACAACAGGAAAGCAGAAAAGTTTTTGGTTTGGTTTTTGTTGTTGTTGTTTGTTTTGTTTTTTGTTGCTACCTATAAAAACAAATTAAAACTTAAAACTTATTTATAAACACAATTCGTACATGTTTATGAGTCAATGAATTATTAATGAAGTTAAAATGAGATATTATTGATATTTAATTTAACTTAATCTAATAATTTTTACTGTTCTACCTTGCTGTGTGCACCAAGCAACAAAATACTTTACAGGAAATGTTTTGATTTCCTGAAATTTATCAGGAATGACTTGCAGATAATGTAGAGAATACACACTTCCAGCCTACTAACCACAAGTTTCACCACAAGGTTGCTAACTTCCACTTTGGTATCAGCTTCTACGTGTAGATGAAAAGCGATAAACATTTTCTGATCAAAATAACTTGAAAACGTTTTTATTTAACCAACAAATAGTTGATCTATCTATCTATCTATCTATCTATCTATCTATCTATCTATCTATCTATCTATCTATCTATCTATCTATCTATCTTTAAATAATAAACTATAATACTTTGCAGCTTGTTACATTTGGTGTGATGTATGTGTAATTCATTAATATTAGTTTATATTCTATTTTTGACATTTTTGGGATTTTTTGGATTCATTTGTTTACATATTTCTTGATTGGCTTTGGTAATTAAAGTCACATCAAAATGAAAGAGAAGCTACTTTTGGTCACTCCCAAAATCTGTTAAACATAAATAATATTCTATGTTGCAAGCGAGAGTGAAATACTTGAGAAGAACCTGCTCTTTGACAATAGAGGGCACTGTTCATATAAGAAAGAGACAGAACAGGAAAACACACACAGCTGTAAAAGTGAAGGAGCTTCACTTTGCCATGCTGTGTTGCACATAAAGCCATGAAGAGGTCCATTGCTAGTTATTGAGCACCACTGCTTCATCAAGCTTTTCAATAGGGCTTACTAGATCTGTCCTCTCATGTTCATTAGACTGCAGGCAGCCCCAAAAATACTAGCAAACCACCAAAATTAAGCAGGAAGTTGGACATAAATGTGGAGTTGAGTTGTCTCACTTTGTTTACCTAAATGTGCATTAATTTGTCCGTAAAAAGCTGTTGCCCCCGTCACCTCTGTGTTTGTCAGCCAGTATTTTTGTTCAGCTGCAGGAGGACAGCCCTCAGCTATTATTACAGTTAGCTCCTTGGCTGTGGGTCAAAGGAGGTGACAGGTTGAGACTAGGGTGGGACCACTCTGTTAAACAAAACATGGAAGAATTTTAGCACCATCTCATTTTCTCAGTGACCAGCAAAACAGGAAATTTGTACCTGAGATGCATTACAGTGTAGTCACTACAAGTAAACAAGAAGTGTACCATTCAGTTCCATTACTGGGATTTCTGATATCATCTTGTGCCTTTCTGTTTTGCCATTATGCAAAAGGCCATACAAAGTCTACAGAACCTTTATTGAAAATCACGTTTTAAAACCCACACTTCTCTCATCATGTTAAAAAAAGGTATGTTTGTGGTTTAGAGATGAAAAAAAAATCAGAAGTATTTGTTTTCAGGATCTTGCTTACGGGCAGCCCCTTGCTGCTTCCCTTTTTTATTTCTCATCCATAGTGTTAGAGGACGTTGGTGCAGGTTGGTGCGATGTGATAAAAGAACTGCATTATACAGGGAATGACAAAGCATTTTGTAGGGAGGCTTTTTATGCAATAGATGTGAACTGTCATTGAACACATGCATGCTTGACCAATAGTATGTGTCTGCAAAATATAATGGATAAATTTATCATATAAGGATAGCTAGGATGAGCAGCGTGATAGTCTGAATTTTATTTAATTTGTATTTAAGACATTAAATAAATGTACATTACACAATGAGACAATTATAAGAATCTCTAAAAGGAGAAACAATTTTAGCCACATTATAAAAAGTTACAAGATACCAATCCTCAGTCTGGTTATCAACTCATCCTGAGTTCCTTCTTGAATGTGCATGATTTCGAAAACATTTATTGTGTAAAAAAACCCTACAAAAAAACCCAAAACGGCTTGCTGTAATTTGCCTGCTTATATAACAGTATTCAAATACATTCCGGATGAAACAGGATAGCAGGACATGAACCGCGCTGTAATATACAGCCCAACTTTCCAGCCAAGTGTTGTGACTCCTATTTTTTCACAAGTTTAGTTGAATTTTCTTTCCAAGACTTTTAAACTGTTGTCATTATCAGCCATTTGAGTTACAAAATGTTTTCCGAAACAGTCCTTGACTCAACTTTTTAATCACAGTATTATGAAACAGAAAACATCATAACAATAATTTATTGGACTTAAGACAGATGACAACCCTAGCACAACCTACAGTATGGTTTGGGTAAAGCAGCGTTTTGGAAAAATGGGAATAGGATTATCCTTATCAGGGTCATGGGGGGAGGGGAGCACTGCAGCCTATCCCAACTACCATAGGCTGAGAGGCGGTGTCCACCCTGGACAGTTAGCCTGGCTAACACAGAGAGAAAGATAACCATTTGCACTCACATTCACACCTATGAGTGCATTAGAATCACAAATTGACCTAACCCCACTAACTGCATGCCTTCAGACTGTGAGAGGAAGCCAGAGTACCCAGACAAAAACATGCAAAGTCCACACAGAAAGGCCCCGGCCTGGTGGTGGAGTCAAACTCAGGACCTTCTTGCTGGGAGGTGATAGTGCCGGACCACAGCGCTGCCCTGAATAATTTTCTATGTGTGTTAATTAGAATGAATATTTTCTTTGTTCCCTGATTGCAAAGACCTGCGAAAACACTTAAATTCTATTATATAATTTTACACATTTGTCTTGTAGAAAAACTGAGACGTGAACACTGAACACTGACAGGAAGTGCAGTTTCACTCTTCCAGCCCGCAACAGAAGTAGGCTGAATGCAACCCTCAAGCTAAAATGAGTTTGCCATCCCTGGTTTAGAGGGTTATTCCTGTTGGTCAACTACTTTCTTCTTCAGTTTATAGAGCATAGCACAAAGGTTGTGTGATTTGAATGTCTCTGAGTAACCACTGATGGCATGATGCTTATGGTCAGTGTTTTCACAGAGCTCGAGCTGTTTTTTTGTTTTTAACCACGAGATTCATTTTCCCACCCGAGACGTATTTACCTGTTCTCCCCTGTGTCTGATTCATCTTTGGCTTCTCATTGTCTCTCAAGTTTCAGTTCACGAAAAAGTGATGGACTCAACGTGATCAACATGCTTTTTCAGAGGAGATTAGATAAAGAGGAGCTAACTGTGAACAGGAGATGGTGATACGGCCGACTCTCTGTGGTTTCTCTTCAGGCAAGTGGCTGGGACTGAAACATGTAGGTGAGGAAAGGAAAGAAGAGGAGGATGTGAGAACTTCCTCAAACTGTTTGCAGTTTCGCTCTTTTGGACACGGTGGTCGTCGCTGGTCAAAATAGAGAAGCTGCTGTTCTGCATTTCATCTGACAAGAAATGACTGTTTACCTGAACTGGCATGATTATATGAGATGTAGCCCACAGCACATACTGTGGACTGAAGCATAGTAAGTAATGTTTATAGTCACATTTTGCTCATTTCTTTATAATCCAGCAATCTTAAGTGCGAGTTATCCCACACAGCGCATTGTACAACATTTTTTCATGTAGTATTTCTATTTTCAGTGAGACTTCTGCAACGAGGAGAAACAATGCTTTATTCTGAGTCATACAGACATATGAAGCCTTTGTCTGGGACACCCACTGTGTCCGTCACTGCTGTTTGATCACAACCTAAAAGAGAGAAGGGGAGAGGTGTTTTCTCTTCCTCTTCCTCTGCTTTGAAAGAGAAGCAGGAGGATAGAGGCAAGCTTTCTGAAACTAGCAGCAATCATTTCTCGCTCGGTATGTGCGAGACGGAGAGAATCGAAATTTAGCATCTAGGCTCATATGCTGTAAAGACATTTGCAGCGATGTTTATAAGGCATTTAGTGAGAAAAAGCATCAAGTTTGTGTATTCAAGCTTTTATTTCAGTATTTATTCATCAGAATCATATTCAGATCACCAACATTGCAATAAAACACAGAAATATCTCCAAAAAAGAGCATGTGCATAAAAAACAATCGAGACATAGAATGTAAAAAAACAAAATTATTTTAGCTTTTTTTTTTCAATTGTGTCTGTCAAAAACATTTTTCATCCAGTTTTTTGCTGACTTTTAGAACAATATCACACAAACAAGAGTAGAGCATGTACAATGGTGTGATCAGTAACACTTAAAATTTTAATATCACAGATTAGATTCTGAGTCAAACCAGAGTTACATATTTAAGCAACATTTCAAAATGATTTGTAAAAAACTAAAACATTAAATATCTGTTTGCATTTTATTTACATCGCACGTTTCCAGCCAAAGCTTCTGTCAGTCACTATTAATGATAATTTGATATGTTTTTTACATGCAATATTCTTCACAGCTTGTATTTATTCTTGATTTTTTTGCTCTGGTAATAAACAACAAGTTCATTCGCTGCTACTCACCACCCTTCCCTAATCAGAGATGTTTGGAAGCATGCATATTGTCGTTGCCCTCCAAAACAACCACTTAGTTTTAAACAAGAAACAATGCTACACATTTAATTATCTTCTGAGTCTTTGACTCACTTTTCTTCATGTTTGTCTTCTTCACCGTTTGACCTGTAAACTCTTTGAGCAATGCGCTCGTATTTGTTTGTCTCTTCCACATCGATGGCCTTGTGAAAGTTATCCAACTTTTCTTTTCTTTGTTTTGGTTCATCTAGCTCTAGCTGATGTGCTTCTTCTTCTTCTGAGTCATATTCATATGACTGTCTACAGACCATTTTTTGGCGGCACACCTGCTCACCTAATTCTGCATCTGATTCATAGGATGTCTCGGACTCCAATAGCTGCACCTTGTTACCTCTGGGAACTTTAGATTGACCTTCTGCTACTGACTCCCTCTCAAACGTCTCATCCTCTAAACTTTCCTGGTACTTCTGCTGTTTCTGTCTCTTGCCTTCCCTCGGTTCACCAGGGGATCCCTGCCTTCTTTCCTCCAGCTCAGGGATGTACTGAGCACCTGCTTCCTCGTGGTGGTCTACTTCAGGGCTGTACTGGCTCCTGTACAAACTCTCCTCATCCTCCTCCTCCTGACAGGAGCTTCCCGGGACGCTCTCACCATCAGACTGGGAGAGACGGAGGCTGGGCAGACCCGGGGGTTTCTGGGAGAGGTCAAACGGTTCCTCTTGGCTGAAGTGGGTGAGGAGGTCCATCGGGGTGGTCAGACAGAAACGCCCTCTTTGCCTAAATACTGAAATCACAGGGAGAAAAAAAAGTTACATTTCACAACAAATTTTACTAAAATACATAAACAATATACATCATCAGCAGTGTGTGCACACTTACGTCTCTCATCCAGGCCTCTGTCCATGACACCATGTTTAACCTTCATATGTCTGGTGAGGTTCCCCTTCAGTGTGAACTTGCTCTGGCAGTATAGGCATTTGAAGGGTTTGCTGTCTGAGTGGAGATGCATGTGGCCCATTAGGTTGTGCATCCTGTTGAATTCTTTCCCACAAAGCTGAAAGAGAAGAGAGAGAATACATGTCCAGATATTAGGAACTCATTAAGACCTCGGGTTTAATTTGACACATTATTAACAGTGATGCATAGGCTATGCATCCTGAATCATTCGCAAGGTTTCTCAGGTAAGTACATTTTAATCTCTTGCTTTTATTTCAAGTCATTAAAAAAAATAAGTGAATATTATGTTAACAACCCATCCAGTTGCCAATTTTCTGGCTTGAAAAGTGAAAAGGCCAAGATATTTTTGTATTAAAATTTACATGTTATCAATACAATGTAAAATTCTGAATTCGAATTTTTGCTACAATTTGAATAATATAAACACGCACAAGCATTAATACCTTACAAACCTTATAAACTATCTGCAATAAAAATAATATTTTAAGCTCATTTGTAACAGCTGCAGTGGTCAGATGAATGGAGTGATTAAAAACAAAGCATATTTCTCAGATTCAAATTCAAAGTGTAAGAATCGAGTATTAAAGGTGATACTCAAGCTTTTCATCAGTGAGTAAACACTGTGTCCACATCCAACAATAACAGGCAAGCCCTAATTACCTGTTATTTTTCTCTCTACCAGATCTCCTTTGTTAGATGACTAATTTTCTCAGATGCTGAGTTGCAGAGTTTACACGTAATCATGAATGAATGCGAAGTCTTTCAGACATGCATACATACACACATTCTTTCTCCCTCCTTCTATAGTTATTTTCCTCATTTCCTCTCTGTCTTCCCCCCTCACACACAAGCAAGGACACACACACACAAGAAAAACAGAAAGAAAAAGACAGAGAGAGAGAGAGAGAGAGAGGAAGCAACACTGAGACAGGGCCAGGAGGAGAACAGGGAAGGGCAACTCCTGTGCTGTCCTTCCTCTGCATTCTTTTTTATAAGGGTGGTCCTTTCCTTCAGGAGGAGAGAGGGACTGTAAACTGTCCAAGAGGACCGTGAGAAAACAGGAAGCTGCCTCCAGCAGCAGAGAAAGCAAGATGAAATCTATTTGCGGGGCTTGTTCTCCGGGGAGGCCAACGGGCCATTGTTAGAGAGGCAGTTTGTGCGGCGATATCCTTCCTATGGACAAGGAGGCTCCCACTCCCATAAGCCTCTCTGCTATCTGGTCATCGTCTCAGTCCTCAAGTTGTACCAAAAACCAAGGTCAAAACAGACAAATTCTTTAACAGCAGCTGCCACTACAAATTACAAGCCTAGTTCCTGGCTGTGATTATCAAGACTTGGTTTGTGTATCTTGCAAAAAGGGAGACACTTGCATTTTAGATGCCTTTATTTACTCCTTATAGTAAAATAACTGAGTATTAAAGGCATAAAATGAAACTGAAATAGCAACCAGACCTGTAGCTAACAATGACCTGCTGCTTCTCATCTTACTACAGTTCGTGCCTTCTACTGATTACCAGTGAAAGTATGTATTTGCTTCATATGTAAATAAATATATATGTTTTACAGCTTGCATTTTTCTAACAGCTGTTTTATGTTTTTAAGGCCCATTTATGATGTCATGATTTGTGTATTGCTGTAAATGTAATAATAAAATAACATTTTGTCCATTACACATGTGTCTAGCTCATTAACTTAGCTTAGCAAGAAGAGTGGAAATAGCTATCCTCACTCTACCCCCCAAAAATGTTCCACATCAAGCCCTTTGCTACATGGGATTACATTTCAGTGTGATAAGATAAATATTAAACTTTATAAGTCACAGTAGATGGATTTTACTGCTTTCAGACATACCTGGCAAACTGTTTTGCTTCATTTTCTCTTTTTGTTGGAGGCTTAAACTGTGGTTTAGTGGTTGCTAACAGCAATTTCATAATGATATCCTACAAATGTGATGTTACACTTTTACCAGTTTGCCCTTTAGAGGAACACTGCTGGAAACTAGCTCAGTCATATGGTGTAGAAACACTGTGGCTCGATTTTGTTGTGATAGGGCAGGAAAGGGCTAGTTTTTTGTCATACTGATAATCCTGTCTTCACTTGGGTTGCCAGTTCTGTGGTTTTCCTGCTGAGGGGAGTGACTTTTTTCTGTGGGTAATTTTTCTATACTTCAGGAAAAAATAAGAGTATCTCTATAATTAAAAAATCTCATTTAAATGAAATAATTGATTCCGACTTCATGGACGCACATATGGACACAAAATGTGCCATACTGACCTCCAACACCTCCAGTTACTAACTGAATACAGAGCAGGTTTTGACAGGCCAGGGAGATGTCATGTCATGTAAGTTAAATTACAAATTTATATTCTTCTTCTCCTATGGACTTTGTCACTCCATAATGAGATCACCTGACAGCGCAGACATGAGTCATACTTACTGAGGCCACTAACGTGCTTTGTCATTCGAACACGTGAACCTTTGGGAAATTTGCTGTACAGAAGGCCAAAAGAAAGAGCCACATCTCACATGCCAAACTCGACCAACCTTGCATTTATAGGGCTTGATGTCCGAGTGGACGATCATGTGAGCCTTTAGAGTCTGTTTCTGGACGAAACTCTTAAAGCACATGTGGCACTGGTAGGCCCGAATGTTGGTGTGGATGAGGACGTGACGCTTCATGTTGGCCAACAGGGTGAATTCACGACCACAGATGCGACACTTGTGCTCCTTCACCCCCTGAAGAACAAGATAACGTGGAAGTAGTGGTGTGAGAAAGACGAGTCATTCTTCTGGTTTGCTTTAGAGAGGCCAGATCGTCCCCTGATAACAAATATGCCAGGCAGTGCCAGTGGAAATGCATTTACATTTATTTACGAAATATAAAATATCTATTTGATGAAACTATCGCTGCTACAGTTGTAAATATAATGGTATAAACAATAAGTTGTGCATTTTAGAGCTTGGGCATGCTAATACAGGACGTGTATAAAGGTGGTTTGTCTAAACTCTAATGCTACTAAAGAATAAAAACTGGATGTTAAGCAGTTAAAAGTAGCTTCAGTCAAAATTCAAGAGGAAACTGCTTCATGGCTGACATTTTTACTATCCAAAATGTAAACTGGGCAAGCTGATAATTCTTGGATGCCATTAAAAAACAAGAGAGAAAAACAACTTTCAAATTTCATTTTTTAATCCTCATAAACCACCTACTTTATGAGTGAGCGTGTGCTGTTTCAGGTGGTGCGACTGGATGAACTCCATCCCACACTCACTGCAGATATACGGTCTGATGTCTTTGTGTTTCATCATGTGGTTCTGAAGCTGACTGGGATACTGGAAAGTCTTCTGGCACTCTGTACACCTGCACACACAGCAACCAACATTTGCAGTTAGCCTGCTGGAATGTCTCAACAATGTGGGAAATGCATATATAAAAATACACTTTTGTGCCAGGAGTTCCACGAATAATTAATATTGCGCAGAAAATCTGAGGCCATAGCCAGCAAGAGGTTAGCCTCATTTAAAATTAAAAAAAAAAAAAAATCTATTTCTTGGAAAGAATTAGTGGATGTCCCCAATGGGTGGAGCTTGAGCTGCTGTGCTAAGCCAACTAACTGCTTACTTTAAACAATAACAAGAATATGAACATAAGAATATGAAAGGAAGGAAATGAGCTCACCTGTACAATGTGGGACCTCGGTGGACGGTCAGGTGCCTCTTTAGCTGTGCCAGTGTGGGGAAGTCTAGACCACACTCCACACATACATTCTCTTGACCTTTTTCATGCTTCAGCTCGTGGGCTCGAAGCTCGCTGGGATAAGCGAAACCTCGACCACACACACTGCAGCTGGAGGTGCAGAAAAAGTGTGAATGAGCAGGAAATCTAGGCATTAAACAGCAGAAACTCTATGCAATATATTGGAATGAGTGGAAATGAAAGTAAAACTGGTGTAAAGCTGGTAAAAAGTAGATTATAAGCCTAATTCTACACAGGAGGCCACTCCACAGGCTGACAAATAGTCCAACTGTATGGAAGTCTAAGGGGAAGGGAACTCAACTGCTAAGGTGATTTGGGTTAGCTTGCGATCGACATCTGTTTGGTTTCACCCCTTATTCATTACCTCCAGCTTCAGAACACCAAGATGGTGACTGCCAAGATACTCAACATCACGATGGCTACCTCTTTGACATATTGTATGTAAAAATAATTTACCTGTATGGCTTCACGTCACTGTGCTGCATCATGTGTCTCTTCAGGTGGCTGGTCTGGGTGAAGGCCTTGTGGCACACCTGGCACTTGTGGGGCCTCATTCCCTGGTGTGTGAGTAGGTGTGTATGCAGGTGGCTCAGCTGCTTAAATAGCTTCCCACACAGGTGACATCCGTGTGGTTTGATGCCGTTGTGACCCAGGATGTGTGTGACCAGGTTATACTTGGATGTGTAGGACTTCTCACACATTCGACACTTCCATCTCTTCTGGTCTCCGCCAACGTCCACATAGTAGCTGTCATCTACGTGAACATTGAGACCGAGCTTCTCAGCGCTGCTCGTACCACTTCGAGGAGCTCCTTCACGGGCGCTATGACTGGGGCGGAGGTCCTCTCTGGGGTAGAAACCACCAGGGGGGTGGTGCATGATAGGGCCAGGCATAAAGAAGGGGTAAGGGAGAAGGCTGTGGTGGAGAGGTGGGAAGTAGGGCGGGTGAAGAAGCAGAGGAGAGGGTGGCCAGATGGGGGAAGGACTGAGTGGCTCCTGTTTTACCTGCACAGGAAAATTCACATCTGGAGGTCTGTGTTGAAGCTGCAGGCTGTTGAGCTCGATCATGCCAGGGATGGGTTTTGGAGATGGAGACGGAAACGGACGAGGTGGGAGGGAAAAGGGAATGTGTGGCAGGTCCACTGTCTTCTTACTGCGGCTTTCTTCTGCCTCTTCTGCCTCCTTCTCAGGAGATTCACCTCCCTCATGGCCATCTACTTTTAAGGGAGTCCTTTTGCGTTTTTGGGATCCTTCTTTGAGGGTGTAACTGGGGCCAAGCATGGGAAAGAAAAGAGGTGGACTAAAAGCACTGTAGGCATCTCTGGTGGGTGATATGCTGGGATATCTAGCTGGAGAAAATTTGGGGGGCTGAATAAAGAGCGGAGCTGGGCTTAGGTAGAAACTGCGCTGAGATGTTTGTCTTAGCTCTTCTCGGAGGGGAGGACTTCTTCGCGGTGAGATGCTTACTCTATCTTTTTCCATCTTCTTTCTGCATGAAAAAGGAAAAGAAGTTGTTAAATATCTCCAGTAACAACAGGGAAGAAAGTATTTAATCAAATCTTTTACTAGAGGGAGTCTGTTAAAACTACTTGTGAGCTTACAAAGCTCACTTGATGATGCAGAAGGCAAGCAAGACATGACATAAAAATAAAGGGCTTTTTAGTTCTTCATATAAAATGTGGATCTTTGAAGTTTTCCTTTTAACTTTTGAGTGAGCCTGACAGTTTCATCATAATCACACAGAAAAACTGAAGCATCAAAAACTATCCCAATACTTTATCCAGTATAAAATGAATTTTCTTTCAGGAATTTACAAGAGTAAAAGTCAGGAATTGACTGGTTTAAAGAAGAGTAACAGTAACACGAAGCAAGTCCTGAAACCAGAACCATCTTCGAGTGATTACATGTATTTTCTTCTGCTGCCTTCAAATAATGTGCATTTAGACTTGCATCTGTTCTGTCCTCGCTATATCTTAGAAACTAACACGAACAACCAGTACTAATATCAATGTCGCCAACCACAGTAGAATGCAAGTCAGCAACATTGGTGTGACATCAGTGATACTTGTAACATTTACAATTGCAGGCACTATGTCTGTCTGTGGTGATGACAAGGGTGATGAGAAAATAGAAATATTTGACTAAACTACATTTAAAATGACAATATTAGTCGAACTACTGACAGAAAGAACGTGTCAGTTTGTTTGTGCAATACATGTGTCATGCATTATATCATACACATACATTTTTTATATATTTCACTTCTGGTCCTTTTAAATAAATATATTAATATGTTCTTCACATGATCCTTTTGTGTTATTATTGGTAGGATCTATTAATATCTATGATGTCTATTAATGTATGTCAGGTTAGAAATTGTTCTGTCATCGTATCGTCTGTGCATTTGAGTTAAATGTACTTTTAACTCAGTTCACAGAATCAAAATCTAGTTGGTTCTGGAATAGTCGCCAATGTTGCTGGGAAAATCAAAAGAGATGTTTGCCTTGAATGCACAGATTGCCTGATATCAAAATAAATTTGAAAGTACAAAGGCTGAACATTTTTAGTTAGTAAGGTGATTACTTTGAAGATTGCTTCTGTTTGAGATTTACCCAGTTAGTATGATGTATTTTTTCAGTGTTACATTTTCCACCCTCTTCTGTTACTATTTCCCCCATCAAGGGCTCAGTTGTAAAACTCTGGTTTCTTGCATTAAAATAGGTATTTTAGCCCTGTTCCCATTATTGACAAGATATCAGTTGTACTATTAGTTGGTGCACATTTGTGTTTTGTTTATCAGGAGATGACAAGTGTATTTCAATTAGCCTGTGAGGAAAATGTTTTTAAAAAATATATATTACATTTGTCCCCAGTATCCACTAGTTTTAAATGTTTCACACATTAACACGTATTTAATGGGACTCTTTATACACTCTTTATAAGAATGACACAATCAGAAATAACTGCTACTGACTACACAAAAAATGCATCCATCTTATCATGCTTTCTTGACATTGATGGGGGAAAACATCATAAAGGTGAAGAAAGGATTTAGCAAAAAACAACGTGGTGCAAAAACAAGCTGGTTAAACCTCAGAAATCTTAAGCAGGAACTCATATCTATGAGGGGCATTGCCATTTTGCAAAATAATACACTGTGAATGACTGGTTTGAAAATCAGTAATATACTTTCCATCATATGCATTTATTTTAATTCTTAATTTGAAAAATAGCAAGTAGCTGTCAAATAAAATCTATACAAATAAGGAAGTAAATAAACTATAAATACCTTACATTTGCTTTCAAGTTCAGTTCTTGCATGTGTTTACTTTCCACCACTGCTTACATATATTTCCAGTTGTAACATTTGGAGAAAGACTTGACAAAAGTGCATCAAATGAAACTGTGTCCTGTTTCTATTTATGACATGAAACCACTTCTCTGAAGATTCCTGAGGAAAGGAATGCAAGCGGACACACACACGCATGCACGGTGTGGCGTTGACACCCACACCTTTCAGGTTTCAACCTGAAACCTTTCACTTCTTCGTTTCTCACAGATCTTCTCCTTGTCTGAAATTAGGAAGTTATCTGTGAGAAGTTCGCCTCTACCTCCTGGCCCCTTTTCGCTTCTCCATCTCTTTTTCTCTGTGCTCGTCATCCTTCTTTCTTTTCTTTTTCTTTTTTGGACTGATAGCCAAAACTTTACTGGAGTTCACTTAAGCAAAATCACAAAACTGCAGTTTGCATCTGTATGATATAGAAATATAGAATAGATGATTGTAATGGATGTAAAGATGAAGATAGTCAGAGGGGAACTATCTTACTTCTGCATGACATTTAAAATAGTGGTGCAGATTAATTCTATTCCTGTTAACACTGTAGTGCTTATCAGTGAGAAACTGCTGAGACCTGTACCAGTCCACTGCTTGCATGACTACAGTTTCCACTTCATGTCTGTCACAGGTTACATACCTGTTGGCTTTTAAAATGTAAACATTTTAAAAATACCCAAGGCTTCAATTTATGAGTATCAAATTTTAAGAAAACACCTGCTACAGTTTCCAGAAATTTAAGGAGACGTCTTACATTTTCTCATTTTTTCTGGCAAAAACTAAAAAAATTGTAGTAACGCAAGTCAAAGAAAAAAATAGCAGAAGCTCGTAATGTGGAGGTTGTAATTCCATCACATTTTGGCATTTTTGCTTGACAAACATTTTAACTGATGAATTGAAAGCAAATGTTGATCTCAAATCAAGGATCAGCTTTCTAAGTATTTCAGCTCAACATCTGCATCCAGCTTTGCATGCATTCTTACAACACAAACGTCATAAAAGCTAATGTGACGATGAAATGAAAACCAGTGAAACTTTGACATTTAAATCCACCTCAACAAATAATTAGCATTTTACTTCTGGAAAAACATTAAAATGACACATTTCTACCAGTAAATTTCCCTTTCTCAGATACATGGATGGAAATTCATAAAAATCAATCTACAGGAATAAAAAAAACAACAACAACAACAAGATGCCAAATGCAAAAACTGGATTTTTCTGCCTCTTTCCAGGATTTTCAAAGAGCCCTAGACGCCTGCTGAAGTTTTGGGTCTCTCCTGGACATTGTCCTGCTCTTTTATCCTCTTCACTACTCTTAGTTAAGTTGCTCTGTGCAGAGACCCCAGCCTGTCCTCGCCACACCACGCATTCCAAACAATCCATTAGACCCGAAGCCCCTCCTCATGTGCCAGTCAGTGCCATGTAAGTGTGTGCTGTGTGCGGTTGCAGCATATGTCTGCGTGTGTAACTTACCAGTTGAGTGTAGCAGAGTGTGTGTGTGTGTGTGTGTGTATTTTCTCTGTGATGCTGGGGCTGAAGTGCTGCTGCAGTAGCTGCTGCTGTACCTGTGCCTCTCTTCTCTCCCTCCTGCTCGCACTGCAACTCTCCTGACAATGAGCCGCCTGTCCACGGATAGCATTTGAACTGACTTAAGAAAGAGAACAGGAACAATCACTTTGTTCTCATTTTTCAGATGAGTACCTTCGGAGAGAAGGAAGGAAGGGAGGGGAGAGGAAGTCAACAAGCCTAGTGCCTTCCTGCAGAAAAATAAGGAAACACTAGATAGACATCTCTATTTCTCTATGAAATAGGGATTTGCATAGCCTTTGGAGGAATGTGGGGAGGAGGGTGCTGATGTTTCACTTGAAAACAGCACAATTTCTAGGTTTAATAGCTGCAAAGTGACATATCATGATGGAAGATAGCAATGCTTTCCATTAATCCAGCTCAATGAGATGTATCTTAAAACTGGCTGTTTTCATATTTATAAGCAAATAAGTATCTTTTTTTAAATAGATAAAATAGAACATTTCTTGAGCTTGTGAAATAAATATTGTCAAAGGTTCTTGATTGTTATGTACATGTTCATCACAGATTGCCAGGGAGACACTGCAATGTGTAATATATCACATTACAGGAGAAAAAACATGTGAGACATGATGTGTTTTATTTTCTTTTTTCTTTTGAAATTGTATTTTTTCATGCATTGTGTGTGTTGCTCTGGTAATCAATTGCAGGATCACCTTAATCAGTTTTCCCATTATTTTCTCCACTTCCCACAAAACACGTGGCAGATGGAAACAGCAGCAATGAAAAATGTACAAATAGATGACATGCGTCAGCACAGCCACTAGGAGGCAGGAGTGGCCTATCTGTCTACAGTGCCACTTTATTGTCCTGTTTGTCATCATATAGCGTTTGTAGCTACCTGTCTCTGGTTGTGAAATCTGAGTAAATTAACATCCCACGCGTCTCTGTTGGCACAGAAGTTTTTGAACAATGACGATGTTAGCCGCTTTTTAATTGAGATGAGGTGGCAGTTAGTAAATCAGGAGGGAGCTGCAGTAATTGAGCTCATATCATTGAAACGGTGAAACTGTCTTTTATGAGATGTGGCCAATCATTAGCTGTGTTAATTAGCTCATGAGACCAATTAACCTCGGCCCTGGACAATGTGTGCATCAATTCCTCTGAGGAATTAAGGACTTTATTAATAGAAAGGGAAATTTTCAGGTGTGCATATGTGTGTATATACGTTTGTGGGTATGTGTGTTTCTTGCTTTGTTGTCGAGTTTGTTTACAAGCTCTGCAAGAAGCATTGCTTACCGACATGGTGGCTCAGCAGGCCAGAAATGTTCTGTCAACCTTTAAAACCAGCTTTTTCACTCTCTCCTGACCTCCCAGGGGTAGTAATAAAAAGTTGAATCCTTAAAATTAACTTTTTTTTGTTCTTTAAAAAAAAATTAAACTGGTGCTACCCTCTTGTCCCGTCCTGCTTTGAATAATTTCATCGCTGCCTGCTCTTCTTGACCTCTCTGACTTTCCTAACATCTCTAACATGCACGGTCACGCAGCAGGAGCCCTTAACTAATGATCTCCAATAGGAAGAAGCAAACCAGGCCACACAATTACCAGGCCCTTTGACCTGGCCCACACAGTGGTCAGCTTCATCTGCTAAGGTGATTAAAAAGGCCTCATTAAGGATTTCTAAGTGGCTTTTAAGTTTCTGTGTCACTCTCAAAAGGTGCTTTGGAAGTATATAAGACACACCAGCAACACCGTATGAGACAGAGAAGTCAGCAGTCATCCAAGAGCAACCTAAAGAGGAACTTGAGCTAACAAGTGTGTACATTTGCTCTCCGTGAAGCGTGGATTTTGTGGTCAGCCTTACTAAGTGTTTTTTTCTCTGTTTTTCTCTTCCATTCTTAGCAGAAATGACCGGAGCTGCTGTGTCTGTGTGCCTGCTTTTTCTCCTGTCTGTATGTTCAGCGTGTTACATCTCCAACTGCCCTATCGGAGGAAAAAGGTCCATAATGGATGCACCACTGCGCAAGGTAAGCTCAATCAGTCAGTCAATAGGTCTTTAACTTTGCAGCTTTTGAAGCTTCTGACAATATTATTAGCAAACTGGCACATGTTTCTCTTCATTCATTTATTCAGATAATGCAAAGCCTAAAGAGAGATTTAGGTGACATGCGTGTGAAAAACTTGGGTCAGGGGCCAAAACCATCAGAAAGAAAATACAAACTGAGAAAGCCTAAAAATGCTTTATAAGGTAGTAAATTATGGTGACGTTCAAAGCAACACCAAAAATAATCATCTGTTTCAACCTCTAGTGCATGTCGTGTGGCCCCGGAGACAGAGGCCGCTGCTTCGGGCCAAGTATCTGCTGCGGGGAAGGTCTTGGTTGCCTGCTCGGCTCCCCGGAAACAGCTCACTGTGTGGAGGAGAACTACCTGCTCACCCCCTGCCAGGCAGGAGGACGACCCTGTGGTTCTGAAGGAGGACGCTGTGCTGCTTCAGGACTCTGCTGTGATGCAGGTCAGAAAATCCTGATGTAAATATAAGCAGTAGTAAAAGGAGTATTTTAGTCCTTTATTGAAGTAATTAATACCACTACTATTTGCAGAATAATCCTGCAAACTAAAGCAAATAGCAGAGAAGTACTATATTAGCAATATTTGCTTAAAGTAAAAGACAGCAAAGTTTATAGTTTAAGCTGATCAGTCAAGCGGATTGTAATTATTATATTTACAGCTGGGTGGCTTGTTCTGTGTAAGCATACATCCTATTTTATAAGCTAATTACATCTGACTTGATAAAGGCACAGTATCTAGAGTAAACAACATGAAGTAAAAAGTATAAATTTTCCTCTAAAATGTAGTGAAGTACAATTACAAAGTGCTATAACATTGAAAAACTTTAGTGGGGGTTATCAGGTACAAGCACTTGATTGATTCATGAAATTGTGCAGTCTCTATTCCGGTCCAAGGTTCAGCATAGCTAAACCTGCAGAAGTCAAAGATTCTCTAGTGTAAACATGATGACTTTCATCCAAACCTGAAGTTGTAATCATTGTTGTTTTTTTGTTGTTTTATATAATGTAAGGAATAATGCAAGAATTATAAATCTTATTCCTAATAGAGCTCTGCATGCTTTAGTATACTACTTTGGTCATGATGATTTACCTAATTTACCCTACCCTGCTCTTTAAGGGTCCATGAATACAGGTCACAAAGACTGATAACAACAGATCATAAAGTGTAGACGATGACCATTTTTGGTAATAACTCCTTCTGATTTGTTCTTAACCCTGCCTCAGAGAGCTGCACCACAGATCAATCCTGCCTTATCGAGGAGGAAGGAGATGAACAAACCAGCCAGTTCGATGGCAGCGACCCCGGTGACATCATCCTCAGGCTCCTGCATTTGGCTGGCCACAGTTCTCCTCATCGAGTCCACCAATGAGCTGCTCTTGACGTCAAGGTCTCACTGCAAGCTCTCGAGCTGTAGGGATTAAATGGGACTTGTAGTTCACATAGTTGTGTTTTTATGTTTGTTGTCATGATGCTGGTTTTGCTCTTTTCCCCTGCAGTACTTCTGTAGAGTGCCTTTGTCAATATAGCCTATTTTTATGTATGAAATTAGGGGTGAATACTTGTTGTGGTCATCCTGTTATCTGCATGTTGAAATAAAGTTTGAAGAGAGTATAAAGTGCTGTCGTTTTCCCTGACCTGATTAAGTCTTGTGTGTAAAATTACAGTATTTCAAACCTTCCAAATACTTTTCCTTATAAGACAGCTTGAACCGTATTAGGGCATTGTGTTTGGCAAACAAATATACAAAGCCCACAAGAGTCTTTATCTTTCAGATAATCCTCCAAAGTATCTCTGGCAAATTCAAATGATCCCCACATGATGGTGTGTGTGTGTTTTTGTGGCAACTCTGGTGACACAATATCCCTGTTGCAACAGTTGGGACTATTATCTCATAGGCTGTTCACCTTTGATCCAATTTTGTTTCGGTTAACTTTGCAGTCAGTCCACTTTGGTTCTCTGTGTCCTTCTATGGGCATGCATAGAAGGGCACAGAGCATGCAACAAAGCAGTAAACAAATAAACACAGCATGCTGAAGACTTTTGTCTTTTATCTCTCTGCCCGCCCATCTTTTGCGAGCAAGCTGGAAGTAGTGAAGTAGGGACTTTCCTTAATTTCAGGCACCTGAGGTTAAAGATTGATCCGCTGTAGCTTGAGAATATAAAAGAGGCAGATACTCGCCTCTTTCTTTACCTTCACTGCCTGCCAACATGTCTTTCTCTGGAAAATACCAGCTTGAGTCTCGGGAGAACTTCGAGCCTTTCATGAAGGCTGTTGGTAAGAGTTGTGCAAAACTAATAAGCTTCCTGCACTGAATGAACTGAAATAACAATTTATCTGACCAATGCTTTCCAAACTTTTTGCTTTCTGCCACAGGTTTGTCTGATGAGATCATTCAGAAAATCAAAGATCTTAAGAGCACCTCTGAGATCGAGGAGAATGGTGACACCTTCAAAGTGACATTCACAACTGGCACAAATGCCATCGTCAGCAATTTCACTATCGGACAGGAGGCTGAACTACTGTCACCCACTGGAGAGAAAGTCAAGGTAAGCCAAGATACTTAACTTAATTCTACAGGAAACACAATTATGACAACTAAAACACTTATAACGCATTTGGTCTGCATTAAATGTTATAGTTGATCACTGAGCTTAATCTTCATTTATCATGCTTGTTGAAGGGAGTGGTTCAGCGTGAAGGCAATAAGCTGAAGACCACCCTGAAGAACATTCTGTCTGTCACGGAACTGGTGGATGCAAACACACTCGTTTCAGTAAGTAGTTTTTCTGACTTTCTTTTCTTTAAAGTCTTCCTTGTTGATTAACTAGCTGGTATTTAATGCATTTTGTTCTTCTCCTTGTAGACACTGACTCTTGGAAACATTGTACACAAGACGACAAGCAAACGCATGTAACTTTCTATACATGATAATAAAAGGAGGGTGAAAAAAAGCAACTGTGTCATGGTTTGACTTGTATGTGTTCAGCAGGCTGTTGTTAAATGCTTCATTTGGGTTTACACTGAACAAGCTCCAGTTCCTCAGCTGGTTTAAAAAATACTCCCAACTAGTTAATTTGGGGGCTTTTGGTTTCAGAAATTTCGCTTGCTTGTGGGTTTTAATAAAAAAAAAATTAAAAAAAACTTTATTTAAACAAATATAAGCAGTAACATGGTAACGGTAATAGGTTCCCAGTTGAAAAAGGTAAACAAAGTGTGGGGAATACATAATACCAAGAGGTGAAGTGGAAAAATCAAAGGAAAAAAAATAACATAATAACCTGAAATTGACAAGAACAGTCAAAAATTAGTTTAAACCTTTACAAAAAATCCTGTGCAGAAAACGTATTTCGTTTAATTGATAATGCAGTATTTGTCTAATAATTTCCACGCCTTATGTAATATATGAGGCTTACAGTACATGGACTTGAAGTGTATTTCTAATTTGTTGGGGCAAAGGTGAAAGTTGATGCGATTGTGACATTTTTGCAACTTTGTCAGACTTTCCTGCAAAATGTGGAGGCTGTGAAGAGTTAAGTATAAAAGATGCTTTCATTGACGATGTCTGCTTCCTAGTGAGTGGTAACAAATAACTTGATGAATGTAACCCGGGATACTCAAAGACCTTGCTTGAATCTAGCTGAATGCTGGCAAAACACTAGAATGTCTGGCTTTGTCAAAAATGGAGATTTAGGAGACTTTGAGGCACTTTGAAGCTGCACTGTAAATATTTACAGCTTACAGACAGGAACTTAGTTAAAGCCCTTATACCAAATTTGGCATCCAGCTTACGTTGGTGATTAGCCCAGGATCTGCAAGACAGTTAGATTTTTTTTTAATTTTTATAAAATAAAACTATCAAAACATCAGTGTGCATCTTTATCTGTGCAGTCAAAGATCAGTTAAGCTAGCAACATCTTCTGGTAATGTAAAACTTTACACTGGGTTAAAGTGCGACATACTGTCATTGCATTTCTTGTACTCTATCTTTTGACCTTATGTAGTGTCACAGCAAACACCAAAGGATGTGGGTCTATTTGATGTACAGGTGCACTAACTTAAGCCTGTTTTGTTTTTGTTTTTTTAAGTTTTATGAGGGCAGAGATAGTAGTGCTTTTTACTTTATAATTCACTCCTGTGGTTGGATTTTGCATCTTCAAAGCAAACTCACAAGGTCAAGACATCTTTTTTAATGAAAAGACATATTTCCCTGAAAAACTAAGTGATGCAGAAAATGGTCATGTGACTAAATGGCTAGGCTAACATCAACACTCTGAAAGCTGTTAACAGTAAACAACAGGGTGGGGCTCTCCTGATTGCTGTCATGTGATCACTTCCTCCGGTGGAAGAGATTTTTGATTCCCTCCTCCACAGACTTGGGCTCGTGCATCATGGTCATGGGTTTGTTCTTCAGAGCTGCCTCTCTCATACTGTGATAAACATACTCATTCTGTTTGAACATCCTCAGCTCCATCTCTGTCTGAATGCGCATCGCCTGTGAAGAAATCAGAACAGAAACATCAGCACTCAGTGGGCCAGGAAAATTTTTATTTCTATTAAAAAGTTTAAGGAGACCTAATTTGAATAATTTTAAGGTGACGCTTACATCAAGGTCCTTAGTGATGGGATGTGTTGGACCATGGGTAACCATGAGAATGGCGTAGGCCTTGCAGATCATCCCATGTGCAACCTCAATCTGCCCAGCCTGCCAGTGGGTCACTCCTGCTCTCATGGCAGCCATACCAAGAGCAGCATTGTTCGGGTGGTACAGCTTCCTGTTAGAGGGATGAGACTCGATTTGTGTTGTGTTTTTAACCTTTTCAAGCTGACAACCTGTTCTTTCTATCAACATTAGATAAATTATGCTCATGGGTATAACAGGAAAATCCTCTGTATTTTCACACTTACATGTATCCCTCCACCATCTTCCGGGCGTAATCTGCAGCATCATCAAAGTACTGCAGGTAAGCTTGAACCTCGCTCATTGTGCTCCACATCCTCAACAGGTAGATGTGAGTGTCTGCCAGAACCGGCTCTGTCTTCTCAATGCACTCCCTGCAGATTTTCACAACCTGAAGAGACGAACCGCAATAAGAAAGATTACACAGTATCAAAAAAAAAACTTTTTTTTTTCATTTAAGTGATTTGATACAATACCTCATGGTAGTCACCATTTAATCGAGCCTTTTCCATCTTCTCTAGCATCTGAAAGCAATAATCTGTTGCCTCTTTCACTTGTTCCTCTGAAGGCTAAAACATTGGACAGATTTTGGGTCAAGTATTAAAAAGTGACAAAGAAATGTGCGGAAAAAAAATGTTTCAGAGTTATTTAGGTAAGACTGCAGGTAAGACTTTCTAGAATTATAAAACAGAAAGTCTGGTTATTTTTATCCCTAAAAGGACCTTTGACCTGCTGGTGACACACACAGGATGTTTGATTACAACAAACAAGATTTACTTTGTTAGAATTTTAATTACGTTTCCACATTATTATTATTAGGTAGCCAATCTGGCGCTTCAAAATAGATGTGGCCAGTTTTTCAGACTTATCCTGTTAAACACAGAAACTCCTTAAACATTTTTTTGTGCTAATAGCTACTGGCAAGTTATTTATAACTTGTGACACACCCGTGTATAGTCTATAAAAGCACACAGAGCACATTAGTGTTACAACAGCAGTACATAGATTCAGATTACATCTAGCAGTGTCTCTCACTTCTGAGACTTTCAGTGATGTGACAAACATTTATGTGTATTTGGCACTGAAAGCTGGATATAAACTTTATTAAAAAATAAAACAGAAAAGAAAGTAAGTAATTAAAATTAATCAGCAAATCAAGTTGAAATTGGTTATTTCTTCTAATAGCTGTTTCTCAAAAGCAGGTTTGAATGCACAGAAGACTGAATCCACTTGAGACTTATCTTTGCTTAAAATAGTCTCTGTGTGACTGCTTCTCATGTTTCTCGCCTGTTCTTATCAGTTCTAAACGCAGTGGGGGGTGTTTGGTTAAACTGGAGACAAGCGAACACTAACCTTGACTCCGTCCTCTTCCCTTCCCCCAATCTTCATGTCATCTTTAATTCGGTTCTTGCAGTCCTCACACGTGCAGTCAAAGAAATATTGTGTTTTCAGCAGCCTCTGTCGCTCCTCTGACAGATTCAAGAAGTCCACATAGGCGACTGTCAGCTCCTCGCCTTCTGCAATCTTACCCAAAGCACGCAGCTCGATCCTGGGGATGAGAATCACAGTCAAACACGAGCAGAGATGTGGAAACACATGCTTTGTGATTGAGTTTGCGATGGTGAAATCCTGTTCCACAGCGTGGCTTTCAGTCCAGTTGAAGGACTGATCCTTCAACTGAGTGAGATATTAGTGAGTGTCGGTTTATTTCTGGGTGGCTGTAGCTCAGGTGGCAGAGCAGGTCAGCCCCTAATCAGAAGGTCGGTGGTTCGATCCCAGGCTGCATCCTGGCTGCATGCCAAATATCCTTGGGCAAGATACTAACCCCGTGTTTGCCTACTGGTGGTGGTCAGAGGGCCCGGTGGCGCCAGCCTCGCCTCTGTCAGTGCGCCCCAGGGCAGCTGTGGCTACAATGTAGCTTGCTATCGTGTGTGTGAATGGGTGAATGACTGAATGTAGTGTAAAGCGCTTTGGGGTCCTATGGACTAGAAAAGCGCTATACAAATGCAGGCCATTTACCATTTCACACAGCACTTAAGTGGCAAAACATTTCACGTATATCTGGTTCATTTTCTTTAATTTGTTGTAAAGTTAGTTTCAATTTCAGTCTCCTTGCATAACATGCAAAACGGTAATAATCGGTTTTATCTAACAAAAAGGTTGTATTTATATGAAAATGCTCTTTTTGTCTTATTTTACTTTGGTGTTATGCTGAGTTAAAGGTGAAACAATAAGGAAAATGTGGTATAAAAGGTAGAAGCTACTACTACACTCACACACGGCAATCTGTGTTGGTGTGACGGACAGACGCACAAAGTGACACACCAGCTGCATTCGAATAAAACTTTGTGTGGACACGACAAAGGTTTTTTCGGGCGAAGAAATGTGAGATAAGAAAAAGTTAGCAGCCTTTTGTTACACTAAACAAGCCATTTAAAGGGTTAGAGCATTCAAGTAGCACATGTGAACATGTATTGAGGTGATATTCGAGTCACATCAAACATGCAGTGCTCACCACAGAACACTGCTCGCTGATAAAAAAAATTTTTTACAACAGATTGTTAAGTGTAATGATTTGTTTAATGACAGAGTCTAAAGGGTGCTCTAATAATAAACTTCAAAGGCTCAGGATGAGGCAACGCACCTCCGTTGAGAATGAAACATAGTATTCACAGCCGATTGACTGAAAGACAAACAGGAAGCAGTTTTACACCAAGTGACACCCAACACACACACATTCACACGTAACAGCACATAAACGTGCACAGAAGCTCTGAAAACGTTAAGTATTTTTCACTTTTTAATCAATTTTGAGGAATTTGGAGCTGTAGATAACAATGAGTTGTCATGAAGAGTATTTTTTGTTAACTTACTTGCCGTGGTTGAGGATTACGGTGCAGTTGGGCCAGCAGTCATGGTTCACTAGACACAAGTTGGGGAAAAGACCAACTCCTACTGCCTGGAGACCCCTCTGGTCACTCACACTGAAGCCGTTACAGTTGATCTGGAAAAAAAGGCAATCTTTGATGTGAACATGCATACATGTTGTCCATATAAGACTGCTACAGGTAAATAAAACAAATGTAAATATTCAAGGCTGCATGGCAGCTGTGAATCAAGGCATTAAGTGCAGAAGCAGTGTTGTCTCAGGTGAACTGTCTTATTTATGAATCAGGTTTTCCTACTAAAGACTTTACTTTAAAAAAAACTAACAAATATATGTTTTAGTCATTTAAACGCACCACTCCAAATATGTGTGAGATATCATCAATTGTGTGCTGTTTGCTGTTATGGGGCCAGTAGTCCAGGAAGTTGTGAATGTCCACTTTCAGCTCCTTCAAGTCGTCCTCTGGCATGTCGGCAATGTGGTCCTCCAGCTCGTCCAGCGTGGTCAGCTGCATGTCAGACACCGTGCTCCCCTCCTTGTCGAGGCACCACATAATGCGGGCCACCACACTGACCACACAAATGAGCAATGGAGAAATGGACGTGTAAAGTCAAATCCACATTATCTTTAAATTACTTTTGAAGTGTATTAACATTTACTGCTTTATAGCATACAAGTGCCTATTTAAATTACACATTTGTTGTCCTATAGTAAGTAATAAAGACTAGCCAGTCTTTTTTATAGCACTTATTTCCCTTTCCATCCACTTACCGGATGTTCTCATTTGGTACTTTGCCATAAGCTTTGATGGCGCTACATTCTAGCTTGTGCTCTGCCCAGCCTGCACGCTGGCAGGTTCGGTCACAATAATGTGCAAATTTACACTGGCCGCACCGCTGCAGCTTCTCTTGTCTTCGGAAACAGCTGTGGCAAATACGCTCTGCTAGACTGCAGAGGAAGAGAAGAAAGAAAACAAGGATAGGCGTCATAATTTAAAATCTGTAGCACACGCATACGACACTCAGTTATCATTTAAAGAGCAGCACTTGCACCTGCTTTGATAGTTCACTCTTTCATGTTTAACTAAAATTGCACCAATAATAATTAGTGTTCACAGCTTTCATCAGTGAGTTGAAGAAGTACTAAAAACACTAATACAAGTGGACTTTGACCTGAGATTATTTTGACCCATTTAGTTAACTGTTATAAAACTCATAATGATTGCTTGTATGGAAATTAATACTAGGATAATCTGCACTTCTGAGATAGAGAAGAACTGATATTAAGGCAGTCAAGTTTGGCATTGTGTGTTAGAAGCACAATTTTAAAAGTACTGTGCACTTAAATTCTTGTTTAGAGGCTTTTAGAAACATTAAAATGTAATATTTTGAAATTATAATGTAGGCTAATGATGGGTAATAAAGCAAAAATTTGTTTTGCTATTAAGTCTATGATACAGAAGCAGAAACCTCTGACTACAGCTGTCACACAGTCCACCACAAACAACACTGAAAACAAGACATTGTGTAAATGTGGACTTTTCTTCAGATTCTTCCACATAGTTAATGTTATGAGGGTTTGCTTGATAAGGCTGAGTCGCTACAAGTGGCAAGGCACCATACTCTAAGGAAACTGCTTTTATTCCACTAAAATAAGTAAAAATCAGCAGTATAGCTTTCCAAAATATAAAAACACAACGTGCTCTGGTTAATTTCTAATTACAGACTAACAAAAGGCCAGAAAATCCATTATTCACATGTTCAAATATCCCATAAAGACTGCATTTGAAGGCATCCCTATCAATGACCATCCACACCCACAACTTACATCCTCACCTTACCTGTCAAAGACAACAGCTGCAATACTGGCCTCGGAAAAAATTACATCTCCTGCCCAAAACTCCTTTGTTGCCTTTAACCCTCTCCCCTTCCCAGGCGAGTCAAATATTGCCACGGTCTCCATTGTAGGTGCGCCGGATTCTGAGACTCTGGTGAATGGATGATGGTCTGAGTGGATGAGAGAAGACTTAGTGTAGGACCTCCAATCTGTGCCTGTGTTCTTCAGTGACTGTACATTCCTCACCCAAGTTACTAAAATAGCCGAGCACCTCTTGAACTGTACCAACAGATGCAGAAGACGGGTTGGTTGGTGTTTTGTCTCTTTAGTTAAGTGAGAAATTAAAAGTCTTCAGCGGGCAGGCTTGTCAATAAAACCAGTTATCTTTGTGCGAAAGTAACACAACTGAAGCTGGTTGTCATCTGTGAGATGTCTTCAGCTTTTACAATTTGTCACATTTTTTGCTTTACACTGGCAGAAATCCCCTGACCCCTGATGTTGAGTGTTGGTAGACGCCCTCTCCTTGAGGGTTATTTTCGTCCTTCAGTTGTGACTGTCTGTCAGGAGTCAGTTGTGACGTTGAACAGCTGCGAGAAGCTTGACAGGAACAGAGTTGCTCTATCTCACTGCCTCTACTCTGTTCTGGTGCTTTCTCTATCATGCTGTTCCTTTCCTGCGCTCTGTCTCTCTCTAACTGCATGTTATGATGCAACAGAGCAGGAAAACTGTCACTTACACACTGTGAGGTGGGAGGCATCCACCTGCTGAGGGCCCCCTCAAAGAAAGTCAGATCATAAAACTTGAATATCCAGTTAAGGTCTCTGTATACATACACTCTCATGCTTTCATTCACCAAACTGTCACAAAACAGCAGAAAAGTAACACAGCTTTCCCTCCCTGTTTCACTCAGCTGTTCTTTTATGCTCAGATCAGCTGTGAAGCTGTAAAACAGCTGCTGTTCATAAGCAAAGCCCAAGTATAACTCTCTTTATTTCCAGCAGGAGTTTCCCAGAGTGAGCTGAAGTGACCACAAGGATAGCGGAAGTGTTCAGAAGACAGACCACCTGGATGGACAAGAGACAGTTTCTTTAATTTTTCTTTTATCCCCTATCAATTTAGGAAGCCCTCTACTTACTTGGTTCACCCATTCTGGACTCTGGTTTTTAAAGTAGATGCCTGACATCTTGACAAATTTCTGTTATGATATAAACAGGGATCATGAAGAAAATGCATATTTTGCCATCTTGAAAGAAGCATGTGATATCAATGTTCTTCTGCTTATTTACTGTTTTGCAGAACATGGAGTGAGAGCCGACATACCCTGGACAGGCCACCACATATTCACAGCTATAGCCCATTTAAAATCAGTTAACCTAAAGTCTATGTCTTTGGATTGTGGAATGAAGACAGAGAAGGAGAACTCCACAAAGAAAGGCCCCAGTTGGTCTGGTGGATTCAAACCCACAACCTTTTTAACGTGTTAATCATTGCACCATAACCCAACATTAGCAGACAAAAAAAACTGCATATAATTCTTAATTTGACCTCTAAAAATCTAATGTGGACTCTGTATCATCTTCTTCTTCTTTAACAACCTAAAAATGCAGTGTTAAAGTGCTAAAAGTTACATTTTAATGTGTTAATAGTAATCTAAGGAAGTTCATTTGTATCTCACAGGTTATTACCTCTTGTTTGCAAAGATATTAACATGTCTTTATTTTTTCTGGGGTTTGACATTAATGCCTTCTTTTGAGTCAGGTGACCGGTATAACAAAGGAAAAGTAAAGGGAGACAGCAGAGAAATAAAATGCATAAAATTAAGTTAAGTAAACATTAGCGCATCGTGGTGGCCAAAGGAAGAACATGCCTCAGTTGAAAGCAATGGTGCTCTCAGCTTGCAGCTGTATTGCAGCTGCGAGATTGAGTGCAAGTGAAAAAGTAAACACTACTGCCCCCTCATGGAAAATGAAGCAAATACAAGAGCACTGGGATGTTTTTCTTTAGAGATTTGACATTTCAAGGTAAGATTCTACTATCCTGCATGAGTAAGATTGGTAAGTGAGCATATGACATCAAAGGCCAACACTATACTATAAGTATCCGTAGCGCCAACTAACCTAAGTGTCTTAAATTCACTAGATAATTACTTTAGATACTTACTTAATTATTTACTACCTGTACACACATCTACACGTGGTGTGGTAAGCTTGCAGTTGTTGATTAAATTAACTTATTGCCTATTTGTCGGTCACAGCAGGCATTTTAGACAAAGACGCAACCAGTCGTAATAAGGATGTGGTGAATTTATTTAGTGGAGCTTCACCTGCCACAACAAGTCAAGGCATAACATGCAAAAAAGGGAAAAAAAATCAAATTGCTTTCAGGTACACAGAGTGGCCACTTTTTGGAGTTTTGAATTCTCTCTGTATGATTTGTGCCTCCAATCCTCTAGAGGAAGCACTGGGGCTCTTTTTCTAAACATCTGTACCTTTAAGGAGAAGCATGAGCAAGAAAACATAATGTTTTTGACCATTGTGTGAAAATACAGAAAAACAGCTCGTCGGTGAAACTTCTAAACTAAGAAAATTAAGATGAAAAAATTCATATGCATGCACATGCAGACTGCTGGTGGAGTTTGTCAAAACCAAACAAAGGGATGTTCTTTTTTAACTCCACACATAAAAAGCAAATGTCAGCCTAAATGATTCTGTGGCAACTTTTGTGCTAATGTGCAAACAAGCATAATCCAAAACTAGAAGAATTTCAGGCAGGTTCATTCTATTATTCTGATAATATTATACTAATAAGTCTGCAGTTACTTCATTCAGGATGTAACAGAAATCTGGGGATTTATTACCTTATACTGGATATTTGTTAGTTCATGAATGACCAGCATTAATGAATTGTTTTGGGATTCTATATGGAGTTTAGTTAAAAAAAAATTTTAGCATTATCTTTCATCGTCAGTTTGTAGAAAGCACAGGAAGCACGGGACAACTGGCCATCCTACCTATCAGGAAAAATATCTTAATCACAAACTCTACTGCTGTGGTTTCAGTAAAACTATTTTATGTCTAATATACATTAGCAATTTTCACCTCTCCTGGGTGGAGTACAAGGCAAAAGAAACAACTTAAGGTATTCACGTGAGATAGATAGGGCATAAAATTGCTACTAGTTGGTCTCACTGGGTTAGTGTTATTGTTATTTTTCATGAAGTCTTGCTCTTCGTCCATCTTCTTCCTCTTATCCAATTCAGTATTGCAGGGGGGCTGGTGCCTATCCCATCTGGCATATGGCAAGAGGTAGGGTAGACCCTGGACAAGTCACCAACACACAGAGACAGACATCCATTCACACTCACATTCACATTTAGAGACACCACTTAACCTAACCCTGTCCTCCTGAGAAGGAAAAAAAGGATCTTCCCATTGAACTTTTGTGTGTGTGTGTGTGTGTGTGTGTGTGTGTGTGTGTGTGTGTGTGTGTGTGTGTGTGTGTGTGTGTGTGTGTGTGTGTGTGTGTGTGTGTGTGTTCCTGCCTCTTTGGAGCTCAAAGAGGCCACCCAAATGCATGAGATATCAACAGAAGGCCAGGAATGTCCTCTATTTAGTAGATCAGGACTTATTAAGGTTACTCAGATAATTCAAAAGATATAGGCCAAAAACAAATGTCCATTACAGAGGACATACATGAATGAGCTGGTTCTCAGGAGGCTGTGTTTGGGCTTTGGGAAAAAGTCAGAGAACTCAAACAAACATGGGAAGAAAAAAGCCCCACACAGCAAGACCCCAGGCCGGATTTGAACCCAGGGCCACATCACCAAGGTGCCCCAAGTCCTGCTGTATGTCTGTAAATTACAAAAGTGAAAAGATGTAGCCCGGGGCAATTATTTTGGCTGTATGTTTTATTTTAGATGACTCTTATCTAAAATCTCTGGTTCTAGTTTGTTCTAGGCACATTTTCCACAATAAACATTACTGCTTTTGATTTACAGCTCACTGCTCTGTTTCTTCACAATCTAATACACTGCATCCCAGGCAGACAGACGAAAATAGTGACTGGCTGGAGATCATAGAGAAGGAAAAGCTGGAGAATCAGATATTTGATTCAGACACTGGTAGATACCAAAACAGAGCAAAAAGAAGCAGACAGAGACAAACCCGCAAATGAATGATCCTTTTGTTCTGCATCATCAGGCTACAGGGCAGCTTCTTATATATGTAACATATAAATATATGGGGAAAGATGTGTCAGTGTTGAGTATGTTGCATTGCCAAAAAAAAAATCACGTGTCCTTTGTTTCATATGCGTTATGATTATGAAGATTAAGCTGACATTTACCATCCATCCATCCATCCATCCATCCGAGGAACTGTCCAGCATATAATACCTCTATAGGTTTTTCCCGGGGGAGAGCACTGGATGAGTGCCAAAAGGGGGCGTTTGTATCGTGCAGCCGGAGGGGCGGGACCAAAGGTGGGTGTGTGTCTCTCAGCTGATGCGCGTATCAACCGACCGACTCCATCATCAGCATCCGACGCTGACAGCGGTCGAAGACAGCATCCTTAATATTACCGAGCCACGGCATCAACGCGGAATAATTCAGAGCCCGACCGACCAGGACTGACGTCTCTGTCTTTTGACATTATTGTTTGTTGGGGCTGCCATCTTACAAAACCGCCAAGCTGCAAAATAGTGAGTAGCCTTTGATGATGGACCGCCAGGATGCTACAATCGGTAAATCAAAGCCACTGCATGATACGTCGTCAATGTCAATGACGATCTGCATTTTAATCTCGATTCATTTTTCCCAGCCAGCGAGGGTCGTGCGCTTGTGTTTTGGCACAGGCCTAGCAAGTAATTGTTTGGGAGCGCAGTCGATTCAGGGCTTGATGCGGATGCTGCTAAAGCCGCCCTTGCCGCCCAGGGATGCAGAGAAAACGGAGAGAGGGAGTCGTGAGGGGAGGGGAATGGGGCAGAGCAGCAGACAGATAGGCAGTGTATTTTACTACTACTACTATTCACCCAAGTGGAAGTAAACCTCTAGTAAATGGCCTGAGAAAGGGAAGTGCATTGCTTGACTGCGCCCTTATCTTATCTATCGATCGATCGATCTTTCTACTGTATGATTTTGGTTGATGTAAAAATATCCTGAATCCTACTTTGCGATTCAGAGTAGTGGGTGGCTGCAGATTATACACATATAAACATAGCTTATGTAGGCCATATCAAGGCTTCTGTGTTCTTATCCTTCTCTACAGAGTATATGCTCCTCAGAGTTCCCTGTTTATTTGGCAAACCAAGCTAAAAAATGATTGCACTCTGTTATATCAGTTTTGTGATATATTCTGCTTTCTTAGATTCAGTTTTAGATGTTGGTTCGGTTTTGTGGCTGGTTTTGTTTTCAGGGTTGTTGAATTTTATCTTTGGCCTGTACTAGACAAAATAAGTAAACTGCTAACAGGCCACAAAGAGATTCAAGTGGCACTCACCCATGGTCCCAGGTTGGACTCAGATGGTAATGTTGTTATGTTTAGCATTAGGGTTTCCACTGAGAGATGTGTGTAACATGTAGTCTTCTTTCGCCGAAAGGGACTCATAAAATGAATAGAAACCACAATCATTGCAGTGCAGTTCAGGTCACTTCAAAATAACATCTTTCATATATGTGCTTTTCTTAAAACTGTTTTAGAGACATGTCAATTCCACTTTATGGTAATTTCATTATAGTTTGTGTTGCTGCTGAATTGTACACCATCGCCCTTCTTTTATTGTAGAAATAGTAGAAACTGACTGTGACTACAGTAAATGGGAAGGGTATTTACAGGCCTCTCTGATAGACTGGAGTCCTAATTGCATAACATGCAAAAAAGAAAAAAAAACACATTTACCTTGGAGTATTTAAGATGTATTATTGGTGGATGATTGCAAATAAATTTGCTGTTAATCAAATATTCAACAGCCTGAGCTGTTGCACTGTTTGCCCGGTGGATAAACCAGGCTTAAGTATAGTGATGTAGGTCCGCAGAAGTAAAAACTACATCTTCTACAATGATGCAAAGTTATTCCAGAGCTGATATCCAACTGCTTTAATTGGGTGTACCTAATAAACTGGCCACATTAACAGGAATACACTTTGTGCAAAGTTTACACAGTCCTGCAATAAGAACATTTTTGCAGCAGTTTTGATGTTGAGATTCCAAAATAAAGATGTTGGAGATAAGTTGACAAGTGGTGATATTTGTGTTGGTTTGTGCCACACTACAGATGTTCTCAATGTTCTCAACAGGTCCTTTTCCTGTTTACATGCTCCAAAATGTACTGAGCATAACATCATTAGCTTTATACCCAATGAATTCCATATAAGCCCAGTTTGGATGCTGTGATTTTTCTGAGATGCCCACTATAGAAAATAACCTTCTATACAATGCACTGGTTACCATCTATATGTGTGATTAGTGTTTACAGTATTTCTACACAGCTCCACCCTAAACACACTCTATCTGGATTTCTGTGATTCCTGGTGTTTCATTTCTATCACAGTTGCTTAGAAAGAGGTCTGACAGGAAAGTATAATAGACCACAAACATCATCACATGTACATGTCAAGTTCTTTTATAGTTTTTTTTAATGGGTTAAGTGAGATGTTGTTTTATGTTGCAATATTGTTCCATTATTTTTATACATTGTGTAGGAGTGATGTCTGAGGAGGAAGCAAAGGGAAAAAATCAGGGAATGAAACTACATCTATCTGATGCAAAGCAAACAAAAAAGAATAATTGTGAGCTTTCCTCAAAAAAAGAGGCTGTGATTGTTGCAGGGCTGGGGTTTTTTTTGCACTGTATTCCTGGATTTGTGACCATAGAAAAAGGGAAAACAAACAAGCTAACAAAACAAACAAACAATAGACACATACCCTCATCCTCCAGCTCAGTGATGCTAATGGACACCAAATCTGCATAGTCCGTGTTTTGTATTGGACTGGTATAAGTGACCTGTTCACACTATATCTTATAACTTATGAACATAAACAAAAAAGTCTGAAATTAGTTTGAGAATTTTCACTTTTACTTAGAACATGTTTACAGAGATTAGTGTTGTGATTTCATCATCAAGCTGGAGAAAGTCTTATTTTTATGTTTTATTTTTTCCCTCACTATGCACAGAGTTGTCCAGACTTATCTATCTGACCCTTTTCATTTTTATCATGGTGGGAGGACCACGCTGCCCCTGTATGTGGGCTGGAATCTCTTCTGCAGTTGTTATTGTATAACTAGTCATTATGCAATTACAATATTGTATAACTCCTTTCGTTTTTCTGTGTTCCTCTAGTGTGTGTGCCCCCACTACCTGCATTAGGTTGTGATGACCCACACTACTTCCAAATGTATCTGTGACCCTCCCCAATCCTGACTCCTAACCTCTAATCCTGACCTTTGACCCCCACTATGGGCAGTGTTGGCAGTGGGGTGGCAGGAGAGCAGGAGTTTGCCATGAAGTCTGTGGGCACGAGGACCACCCTGCCCCGAGCACCTCCTCTCTCTCGCCGTTGCCCTGCTGATCGCAGCTGCAGCGCAGAGCGGCTGCCACGCCCCCCGGCGACTATATCAGACGGGACGGCCTCTAGCGATGAACGAGGGAGTGTTAGTATCGGGACTGGGACCTGTACCGGGACTGACCGACCCACCGAAACAGCCTCCTCCACCAACACTGAATGCACCATGACAGCCCCGTCCAACAACAACCAGTTGGACTGTGGCAACGGAGCGGGCAGGAGGGAGTGGGAGAGGCAGCGTGAGAGGGGGAGAGACAGGGACCGGGACCGAGACTGGGACCGGGAGAGGTTAGAGAGGGAACGAGAGAGGGAGAGGAACCGGGAGAGGGAGCGGGAAAGAGTGGAGAGGGAGAGGCTGGAACGTGAGAGGGAACGCGAGAGGGAGCGAGCCAGAGAGCGGGAACGAGAGAGGATTGAAAGGGAGAAGATAGAAAGGGAGAGAGAGCGCGAGAGAGAGAGGGAGAGGGAGCGAGAAAGAGAGAGGCTGGAGAACGAGAGGATGGAAAGAGAGCGAGAGAGGGAAATGCAGGCTGCAGGTTTAGATGTTTGTGGGAACATTGTGGGTCGAGGGGCCAGTGAGAAGAGCAGTGTTGGGATGAGCCAACACCAGCACAGAGAGATGGCAGCCGTCAGAGCCGATAGCGAGAACAATCCAGCCGGCCATAACCACAACCCTCCAAACCACAACCCGCCCAAGATCATGCCTGTGTCAGGAAAACTTGAACAGGTACTTCACACACAGCAGGTCAGCACCTTCAGAGAGGGATTCAAAACAAATCTATTGGGTTACAAGTTAGCAAGAACGGGAAATTATATTTATTTTTGTGACTCTTCTGGAGCTTTTTCCCCCAGAACATTTGTGCATTTCACACAGCTTTAAATTGTTAGCCGAATGTAAATTATTGCAATGAATCACTCTGAGGAGAAAGTTTTAAACACCACTGATTTACATGATACTCTTATATTAAGACTATAAAACATTAGATTTCATTTTTTCCAAGTATGTTTTAACTCAAACTTCCTTTTTTTTCTCATTATTTTATTAAGAAACAGTGTAAACAGTTCATCTTTTCTATGTTGTTTTCCAAAATCTTCAGAATAAAGCACCATCTTTCCACAAACTGTTTCTTTGCTGAGGTTTTTGTGGAGAGCTACTAACACAAAGCAATTTTTTTTTTTTAAAAGATGGCAACTTTATTTGGATGTCAAAGATTATTGAAGCTGTATATTAACGTTCACACGCAATAACTTTTAAAAAGCATGAGCTCTGTAAAATGATCTCGTGTTTTTCGTGAGATCTGCTTAGGCTGCTGCCCCCATGACCTGGTCCCGGATAAGCGGAAGATGATGGATGGATGGAGATCTGTAAAAACAGATAGTTATAGTAACCATCAAAAACATATACTTGAGGAATATAATGCATGCCACGTGAAAAATGAGTATTAGTAGGAAGAAATAAATTCAAAAACTATTGTTTTAAGTGGTTTTAAATACATAAAACTTTACATAATATCAGGTTCAGCATTCAAATACATAATATCATCATTTTATTGCTGAAATTTGTACTTTGTTTTACTTTTGTCTGTAAACTGTAGCTCATATGGCTCACATTTTTTTTGACTGTCATTCTTCTGTCCCTCTTCTTGTCTTTCACAGGCAATGCAGAACAACTCAGGCCTTGTGCGTCCTTCTGCATTCAAGCCAGTGGTGCCCAAGAGCTTCCACTCCATGCAGAATCTGGTAGGCCAGGCAGGAGGGGCTGGAAATGAGGGAAAGCATGAGGGAAGGAGTGAAGGGTTCAGCGAGGGCAGAGTAGGCAGGAGAGGCAGGGATGGAGGAGGAGGTGAGTCAGGAGAGGTCCCAGAAGCCCTGCTCCTTGATCAGGACAGCCCAGTGAGGGTTAGCAGAAGTGATGGAGGGGGAACTGGTAATGAAGTGGTTCAGGGAGGCATGTCCGATTCAGGGAGAAACTCCCTGACCAGTCTGCCCACCTACACGGGCTCAGGGTCTGGTTGTGGACCCCCAGCAGTCCTGGGGCCTCTCAGTGCTTCTACCAGCCACATCAACAGATTGGGCATGGTTGGAGCCGCTGCAGGCCTAGAGAAGCTGGAGAAGCCTGGCTACCAGGTGCAGCCATCATCCATGCTTGCTTTGTCTAAGACTAAATGGGCCCTGCTCTTATCATATTTGATGTACCGTGATGTGTTTCTCACCTTCAGAATGGGATCAGCGCCTCAGACAGCGGCCGGTCCTCCTCAGGAAAGAGCTCTTCGTCCTATCAGAGGCTGAGCCACCTGAGTGACGCTCCAGCACCTCTACGCCCCTCTCCCTCCTCGGATGACATCATCCAGGACCTCGAGGATCGCTTGTGGGAGAAAGAGCAAGAGGTCAGAGCCCGCTCAAAAATATCTGACACATGTTAGCATTTAAAGGGCCATTTCACCTCAGACATGAGTTTGTTTTGATTTACATTCTCAGATTTCTTTTCCAAAAGGGCTACCACACCAGTACATTTGAGATTAATGACATTTGAATTTTTGTACACAGAACATTGTAATTAAAAACATAGAGAAAAGACGTGAGATCATTCCTTTGCTTTAATCAAATGTGACTTAGGTTGGCCCATTGTATTTGGATGAAACTAAACTGTATCATTCCCAAACTGTTAATAATTATTATTATTATTATTTACCCTATAAATAATGTGATATAATTGATGCAACAATGTGAACATGGCCACATAGGTGAAAATTGTAAAGATTAAGATTTGGATTTGCTTTAAACACCTGAGAATTAAATCTGTCACATTTTACAAATACTACATTCCTCACACATAAAGTTTACTGCCTTCCTACAGTCTGATAGAGTTTCCACTTCCATATGCTGCTTTCCTTTCATCAGGTGCAGCATATGCGCAGAAACCTGGACCAAAGTGAGGCAGCGATCATTCAGGTGTTTGAGGAGAAGCAACGTGTCTGGGAGCGACAGATGGATGAGCTGAGACAAAACTATGCCTCACGTCTGCAGCAGGTGACTTCATTGCAAACTTTCATGCAAAATAATGTTAAGGTGCATTTGCACTTTGTTTTCTTTACTCCAAACGAAAATGATGGAAAGTTTATTAAAGAAATTCTCTGTCAGATTAGTAAGACTACAGAAATTGCATTATATGAAAATGTATTAGGATAGGTTCAAGTGATGGTTATAAAAGAATTTCTATTACAGTTTAAAAACCTTTAGAAAAGCTACATGTGAAGTAGATGTAAGCTTTTAAATGGTTAATATGGCACTCAAGAAATAAGAAAATATAGCTAAAATCCAGTATATTATAAAAAGCATTTAAACACTATACATGTTCTAAACTTTCATAGCTTAATGTATCAGCGTATGTTATTAACTTGTCTAATCATACACTGGTCTTCCAAGTGTAGATATGTTCAAAGCTTGCATTTTCATCTGCAGGTTACCCGTCGTGCTCAGCGTTCCCAGACTGCCCTGCAGGCCCAGATAACCCGTCTGTCCCAGGACAAAAGGAGGCTCCAGGAGGAGATGGCGGCTCTGTTGGCCCAGAGAGAGGAGCTGGAGAGAAAATGTTTGGATTACAGGAAGGAGCAGGCTGACATCTTGCCTCGTCTGGAGGAGACCAAATGGGAGGTGAGATGCGAGGACATGTCGAGATGTTGGGATTGATGAGTACTCAGAATATGTGCATGTGCGTGGGAAATTAACTTTGCTGTGTAATTTTAAAAGTGGTCAAACAGGTTGTGATTCTTTATTTAAAAAATAAGACTTTTTTCTGAAGGAAAAGCACATGTTGACGCCTTGTGTTTGATTTTAAAAGAGGGATTATTGCTTATTCTGTGAAAATCTACTTAAGTGATCTACATAGAATATTGACTTATCAAATTATTATTTTTAAACTACTGGGTGAGGTGATAAGAAAGAAAACTGTCGCCAAATATGTTCAAAGTATGAAGGTCACAAATATTTTGTCCCCAAACTGAAATGAAAAATGGTTCAACCTGTTGCAAAAGAACCAAGGAAACCTTCATATAATAGTAACTGAGCACCAAGATAAAGGCATATCGCAGCCTGAATACAACATTTTTATCAGTGAAAGTTTACCAAAAGGCATTTTGACCAGTCTCAATAATTTAAAAGGAATACCTTTTGGACAGCTAAGACAAATTAAGGTCCTTGGATTAAGTCACATTAGCTGTAAAAGTCCCCACTATGCTGATTTATAAGTTGTGTGATGAGGTGTCTTGATGAACACGAAATCAGAGTTGTCAATCACAGATCATGGCTTCATCAAACAGTGCTGCTCTCCAGAGACCTGGTATGAGTCTTGATCTTTATGGAAAACAGTGTAAAGTTACAGTTTGGAGAAGGTACAGCTGAACTTCAGAGCAGTTTTCTCAGACAGTCAAACCATCAGATAGTAAGTATGGAACGCCCATTAAGTGCCACAGAAAGCATTTGATTGGACAGTTAATCTCAAAAGGGTGCAGTACACTCTGTTAGGTTAAAGGTTTCAGTATTTTTGGCGATGCTATTTTGCAATGCAAGTGCTGATGCAGAGGTGTTTTAAGTTCTGTTTATATTTGTTTGTCGGTTAGCAGGACTACATCAAAAACCAAAAGTCATTAAAGTTAGAAAATTGGACCACAGCACTTTCTTGTATTAGTTCAAATAAATGTTTACACAGAAAATCAAATGCGGGACGTCTTTTTCTTTTTTTTAATTGAAGTTTTGCATGTATGCAATCTGTCTGTATGAAATGAGATAGGGAGCACATTTACAAAATACCTCTCACTGTCTAACCTTCCTGTGGCAGGTGTGCCAGAAAGCAGGAGAGATCTCCTTGCTGAAGCAGCAGCTGAGGGAAAGTCAGGCTGAAGTGACCCAGCGAGCTGGAGAGATGGTGGCCCTGAGAGGCCAGCTAAAGGAGCTCAATGCCCAGCTGAGGGAACGGGAGGAGGTCATGCTGGGCCTGAAGGACTCCTACAGCAGCAAGAGTGTGGAGCTGGAGAAGTGTGAGGGAGAGCTGAGGAGGACTCTATCTGAGGTAGGTTTTCAGTCACACCTGAGGACTAAACAATAACGATTACAAATAACAGAAAGCAAAATCATATGAATACTTTATATTAGATTAGATTAGATGAAACTTTATTAATCCCTCGGGTGGGTTCCTCCAGGAAATTCAGTTTCCAGTAGCACAGCACCGACAGAAGTTGCATGTTACAGATACAATAAGGGGAATGAGAGTAAGGATATAAGCATAAATATACCATATATACATATATAAATACAGAATATATAATATGGATAAATAGGATTGCACATTTGAGTGAATATATTGCACAGTGATTATTGCAAATGGTAAATGGCCTGTATTTGTATAGCGCTTTACTTAGTCCCTACGGACCCCAAAGTGCTTTACACTACATTCAGTCATCCACCCATTCACACACACATTCACACACTGGTGATGGCAAGCTACATTACCATCAAGTCGAATATAAGAAAAAAATATTGCAAATATTGCACAGTGTAAAAAAACACTACAGCTGAGATGTTCCTGCCCTCCTTTGTCCCCCTGTTACCCCTCCAGTGAGGAGTTAAACAGTCTGACTGTGTGACAAAGGAGTTTTTAAGTCTGTTGCTTTTTGACTTTCTGGAGAAGCAACCTGTCGCTGAATAGGCTCCTCTGATTGTTTACGACCGTGTGCAGAGGATGCCCAGCATTGTCCATAATGTCCAGCAGTTTCTTTAATGTCCTTTTCTCTGCCACTGTCACCAGAGTATATAAACATATAAATCAATCATTCATTAATATATTACATAAAAAATAATAGTAGCTGATTAAACTGAATTGGTCTCATAAAATATGCCATAGCTTCCCCTGTATAAAAAATTCAGCACAGTCATATTTAATATATTAGTTGCAATATGTTCGTAAGGGTTTGTAATTGAATTAATGAGTCCAACACTGGTTCAGTGTACCTGCTGAAGCTCTGAATCAACAGACACCAAACAGCACAGATGGATATTCAGAATTTTATGCACATAAATGTAATCAAGATTCAAGATTACTGAATCAAGATTCACTTAATCTCAGACAAGATATCAAACTACAGATGAAAGTTCGTCTATGCGGCTAAATATATTTACAAGATAAATTTAAGTGTTCATTTTAATTAATATGTATTGCATTCTCTATATAAATATAAACATATATATAAACAATAAGCAAAATGTCATAATTACAGGCCTAAAGATCATTATCCAGGCCTTTGATAACATACTTCCCATTCTTTACATTTACTGCCATCATTATGTGATGCCAGCATGAGCTTTCTATGTTACTGTAAAATAATAATAAAACATTATCTCATGACCCGTGGCCCACTTGTTTGGTGCAGGTTGAAAATTAAGACAATCGAAACAATCGAAGCCCAGATTTTGCATTTGGTGGAGACAGCTGGCTGCTTCAGGGTCCACAAAAAGTGCAACACGGTGCCGCTCGCACTCCGAAGCAGTCGGGAAACAATTTACAACAAGTGAGATTGCCGGATTGGGATGTTTACCACCAAATCTAGATTGTTGTGTGTTTAATCCTCAAAATCCTTTGGAGGGATTTCAAAAACTTGGCAAGGAGACTAGGACAAATTGGGGATTGGGCAACATTATATATAACAGCTGCAACATTTTTTTCCTTTTGTGCTGAATGAGCTTGTAATCAGCTTACACACATAGAGTAAAATGTCTGTGTACCTTGGTTATTTTTTAGTTAAGGAGGCGTGTTTACATTTTTTTGAAATAAAACATATACATGTGTCCTATGCTAAAGCACACATAGATTGAGTTCAAATAAGGTTTCCTATAATAGCTGTTACCTTTTCCTTTCTGCAGGTAACCATCCTTAGAGAGAAGCTGGGTGTATTTGAAGCGGAGGTGCTAAGTTTAAAACGGGCTCTGAGTGAAGTGAGCAGAGGGGCAGAAGTTGTTGTGAGCCCTAACTTGGCTGCTGCAGGGCTGCTGCCTCCATGGGGAGGTGTCCACTGCCCACGAAACCCAAATGAGCCCTCAACAAACTCCCTCACCCCCACGTCTGACACCCTGCTAAGCCTTCAGAGTGATGAAGCCAAAGCCCAAAGGCAGGAAGCTCAGAGACAAGAGAGGCAACAACGCGAAGAAGCTCAGTGGCGTGACGTGCAGCAACGGCAAGACCCGCACGTTCCGCAGGACCTTCAGATGCGTCAGGATGCCCAAATCCGACCAGAGGCCCAACTCCGCCAGGAGGCACAGCTGCGCCAAGAGGCTCACCTGCGTCATGAAGCCCAGATCCGTCAAGAGGTCCAACTACGCCAAGAAGCGCAGCTGCGTCAAGAAGCGCAGCTCCGTCAGGAGGCCCAACTTCGTCATGAGGCTCAAATGCGTCAAGAGGCCCAGCTACGTCACGAGTCCCAACTCTGCCAGGATGGTCACCAGCCACAGAGGGTCCAGGAGGGTCACTGGGATGAAGCGGGGGAGCTGCGTAGGCAGCTAGAGCAGTTGCAGGCTGCATTACGGCTGGAGCGACAGCAACGGGAACGTCAGGCCCTCAACTTCGACCAGGAGCGCCACACCTGGCAGGACGAGAAGGAGCGGGTTTTGAAATACCAGGCACAGCTGCAGCTCAGCTATGTGGAAACACTGCAGAAGAACCAGGCCTTGGAAAAACGTATGAGCCAGCTGGGAGCTAAACAAACCACAACCACCACCACCACCACTGTTACCACTATCACAACTACTTCCCCCACCTCCTCTAATTCTCCACCTCCGCCGCCACCAGCTCTCTCATCTCTGTCTCCTCAGCCTCTGCCGTCTCTCTCTGGCCCTATCGCCCTCACCCTCTCTCCACCTTGTGAAGACCAAAAGGGCCCTCCTTCCCTCCACCAGCTTGCGCCTCCCTGGGCAGGACCCTCACGCCTGGAGAGGATCGAGTCAACTGAGATATAGAGACACCTCCATGGAGGAAATTCTCCATTTCGCACCATTCACAGTGACCAAGGCCTCTCACACAAAGCCACTTCAGCATACAGTAGAAAAACAATTCAGTCTACAATAGAATAAACCAGTACAGTCTGACATACTTTTCAAAGCAACCATAGACACAAAGCAGCAACAGGAGCCGACTGTTAAAATGCAACAAGAACAAAGTCATCTCAACAGGATCTTAACAACACGAATCATTATCGATGATATTTTCAAGCTCCTAAGCAGCCTTTCTATCACTAGTTGCTAATTGCAGCATCCAACATAATCAGTGTTCATGAAAAGTGTGCCACGCTAACGGATGGCAGCAAAACAAAATATTAAATGACGGTGTTTAGATTACAGCGCTAAAACACGAGTCATTTAATGCCAATGCTAGAAAAGGACCAAGACAATCAGGGATATTGTCAGAAACGATCAACAGGAATATAATGTGGTATTTATTCATTGTAAGTCTGTGTCACTGGTTATGTAAAAGTAGAATTAGTGGTCAGAGTGTGTGATGTTAACATTTTTGGCCAGAGAGCGCCTTACTCCAGTCTTTCCAGCATGTGTATGCTGGGAACAGTTAGTGGTGGGGGGGGGGGGGGGGAATCAAGTGTGATGATTTCAGCGCTTTAATCGCGACATTAATTATCAGCAAACCAGTCAAACAGAAGTGTGGCTGGACTATTTAATTTGTAATCCCAGCAGTTAGTAACGTCAGCGGTCTCGCAGACTGATTCAGTTTATTTCAAGTCATTTCATGCACAGGGTCCAACACACATGGCCCATTTAAACACATTATTAAGACCAACAGAGTTTATATTTTCTACAAATTGAATTTAAATAGATATGTTTAGCAGATAATCAGCCCCAAATGCAGGCAGAACAGGTTTCAGGACACAGGAGAACGTGGTTCACCTTCGCTCCAGTATTCCTGCGGTGACTAACAATAAACACCAGGGGTCACTGGAGAGCTTTCACCGCTCCGCTAGCAGATGATGTGAATGGAAGCACACAATTTGAATTTGGTTATTATGATAATTGTGTCATTCACAGCCAAGACATCTGTCAAAGCAGTACTTATCCCCAAAGTTAAAATTTTTATAGAATGTATGATAATCTAGAAAGAAATACTTATAATAGTTATAGATTGTACATTTTTGTGTACGAGAGAAAGCGAGAGCGTGTGCGAGCGAGTGCGTGCATGTGTGTAAACATATGAAAGGCTTCAGCTTATGAGATTGAGGATAGAGGGACTAGTGGCAATAGAGCAAGTGAAGATATAATATAAGCAAAGGGGGATTTTCTCTACAGTAACATGTACATCAAAGCTTGTGAGACTTACATTTCAAACTGAGGAGGTGTGTTTATGCTGGAAAGTCTTACTTTCTTCTGTATATTTCGTTTCGATAAAGCAGGGGATAAGGAAGTGAAAAAAAATCAGACGAGTGGAGAGTCTGCCCCTTTAAAGGGAGAATTCAGGCTAACTGCACTATGTAGTTTCCTACACACAAGTTATGATGTACAGTAGACTCAGATGTGAATATCATGGCTTTTATATGTGTTGTTATGCCAGCATACAAAGATGTTGCTCAAGAATATTAACTTATCTCTAAGGTATTATATAGTATTATCATCTTTATTACTGTTATTATATTATGGTGAACTGACAGAGAAAAAAATATGTGCCATTTGAGCTTTCCTTTATGTGGTTTTTGTTTTTGTTTGTTTTTTAACTGTGTAGATAGCCTATCGGCCTACCATGATGGTGCAATCATAGCAACCCTGTCCAAAAATGATGTTCCTTTTTGATGTAGGTGATAAATGTAGTTACAGTATTGCATTGTTTAGAGAACAAAATGCCACCGATTTTATACATATTTCCAATTTATTGTTTGCATTTATGTTACTAGTACTGCTCTGGCTTGATTCAAACCCACCTCTTTGTTAAATTCAGCAGAACTAATAAAGATATGTGAATAATTCAACCCTTTTAGTTCTTCAGTTGTTCTTATGTTTAAGACTAAACATTTGACTCTGGAAATCAAGTTTGAAAAATCTGACCAAAAGAAATATTTTTATATAATGATATAATGATATATGAAATAATTATTATTACGCTCTGAGTTAGCACCTCAGAGCAAAAAGGCTGCGTGTTTAAATTCAAATTTATCAGGATAAATTTGTATGTGCTCTCTGTCCCTCATTCTGGGTACCCCTGTTTACATCACCATCCACATATATGTATGTTCTAAATTGGCCATAGGTGTGGATGTGAACATAAGCTAGTGTCTGTCTCGCTCCCCAAAGAAAGCTGCTGTCGAGACAGATGATGGGTGGATGGAAGTTGTTACATTGTCTCTTAAAGCAGTGGTTTCCCATTCATTCCCCTCAGATTATTTACAAAGTAGAAGGAGATCAAAAAAAATATCAGTCATTTTTTTTCTTTATACTTCTAAAAACCTCTAAAAAGCATTCAACTTACCGGCCACTTTGTCAGACACACCTGCAATTTAGGCATGCAGGTGCATCCTGAAGATTAAACTGTCCATCAGAATAGGGAAGAAAGGTGACTGAAGTTTGTTGTTTGTAGTAGTCGATCTGGTCTGCCTCCTGCAAAACCTGCTGGGCAACTGCGATTTGCCCACACAAACATCTCTACGGTTTACAGAAAATGGTCTGTAAATCAACCATTCTAAGTAGAAATGCCTTGTTCCAAAGGTCAGAGGAGAATGGCCAGACTGTCTGAAGATAAGAGGAAGGAAACAGCAACTCCAATAACTACTTGTTACAACCAAGGTATACAGAAAAGCATGTCTGAATGCACAATTATCCTTGAAGCAGGTGGAGTACAGCAGCAGAAGACCACAAGTATAACTCATGTGAGCTAAGACTCACCAAAATTCAGTGACAAAAGATTGTAAACTGTTGCCTGGTCAGATGAGTCTCAGTTTCTGCTGTGAATTGTAGATGGTAGAGTCTAGATTTTGTAAACAAGCTAAACATTCTGCCTTGTATCAAATGTTGAGTATTGTTGCAGATTGTGTCCATCCCTTTATCACCACAATGTACCCATTTTCTGATAGCTGCTTTCAGCAGGATAACTTCACAAAGCACATCTCATGTCAAATTGGTTTCTTGAACATGACAATGAGTTCCCTGTACTCAAATGGCCTCAGCAGTCACCAGATGTCAATCCACCTTTGGAATGTGGTGGAATGGGAGATTCACACCAAAGCTGTGGTTCCTGCAGTAATTGCATGATGCCATCATATCATTATGGTCCAAAATCTCTGAGGAATGTTTCCAGCACCTTGTTGAAGCTATACTTTGAAGAATTTCTGCAGTTCTGAAGGCAAAAGGGGGTCCAACCCAATGTTAGCAAAGTGTACCTAATAATATGGCCAGTTAGTATACATTATAGTAAGGCAGTGCATTAATTCGCAGGCTTATTTTTTGTATGTAAGATCTAAATCTGCAACATAAAGCAGACAGCAACTGTCACAGTATATAGAAGCACAATGTGAATGTGCTTAAGTAAAAGCAACTAAGTAATAGAGCCAGTACCCTAAGCTTATAACGTAGAATGTAGATACTATAAGGTGTGAAATTAAATTATGGAAAGGTATAATAGTGAGCAAAAAAAATAACAACCCTCAAACAAAAGAAGTCTGGGTTCATCCCTCTGAACATTATGTATCCAATTGAAATATCCTTGAAATGAAGTAGGCTGCAGCTTTTACAGATGAGCAACTCTGCTGACCTTCATATAGAGGATGCAATATGTGAAAGGGACAAGATGGACACAGAGCACTTTTAGATGGAAAATGCAGAGGCCTTGCCATTATTATTTCATGGATATAAGGTAAAAAAAAATAATTAATTACAACATCTCACCATTAGCAGAATAGAATAGAATAGCCCTTTACTGTCATTGTACATGTACAACAAAATTATGGATCAGAGGTCCATACTCAGTTATTGACATTTGTATGTAGAGTTTTCTAATATTTTAGGTTTAAATATAGAAAAATAAGTATCTATGTTATCTATGATTACATTTGCATAATTTTCAAATACTGGAATCTCAGGATCGAAAAAAAATCTTCTCTTTGAAATCTACTTTTTTTTTTTTTTTTTTTTTTTTTTTTTAAATGACATCAGAAACAGCAGTATGCGACATTACGTGATGGCAGAGCTTCAGTTCATCCTTTGTCATTTTTTTTTTTTTTTTTTTTTTTTTTTATAAATAGGACAGGGGGAATGAATGAGAGAAAGAGGGGGAGAGAAAGAAAGAAAACCAAAGGGGAGAAGAGACGGTGAGAGGGGGGGGGAAGAGAGAGAGAAAAAAAAAAAAGAACTCCTGGGTCACCTGTATGGAGAAAAAAAAAAACAAACAAAAAAAACAAACAGAGGAGACAGCAAACAACAAAGAGCAACATAATAATAGAGAAAACAAAGCACCATCACAATAAACTAGCTAGTCATAGATATCAATATTTACTAAATAATAAACGATATTGTGCAGCACGCAAGATAGACAGCGCACAGTGTGCTTTGAGGCAGCAGCCAAGAAAGCTTTAGTCCGCGTCTGTGAATACCCATGTGTGCATACCTGTGTGGATCAGCATGCTTGCATTCCAAAGGTTTCTCCATGTAATGATCTGCTAGGGAGTGTGGGGGGGCCACAGCCCCGTCCTCCAGGGTGTGAAGCGGGTATGGAGGAGATCAAAACTCCAGACATCCAGAGGCCCCCAGAACACAAGAGACCATGGAAGACCAACAGAGGGGCAGCCGCGCCACTGTTCCAGTAAGAGCTGAGGAGAGTCCCAGATGAGGGCTCGCCCAGCAGCCGCGGAGCAGAAGTCAGGGGGAGTTGCAGTGACGCGCCCGTGAGCTCCGCCGGCCCCCAGCTGTGCCTGAGTGACCGAGCCCCAGGCCGAGAGGCCGGGGGCACCCCACCTCCAAAGGGGCCCGAGCGAGCCCCAGGCCCCAGGCCCCGACAAGCGGCCGCCAAGGAGTGAGCCGGTGTGTACCCGGACGCCCACCCCCAGACACAAAGAACCACCAACACACCGACACCTGAGGGAGTCCACCACCGGCAGGGGAAGTGGTGGTGGGTGGAGATAGGCCTCCAAACCTTGGAGGGCCTGAGGTGTCCCCAGAGAGGTGGCGTCTGATACCCAACCTGACATATAGACACAGACATACAGGCACCCACAGACACAAACATCCATTCCCACCCTCATGCTCTCATATGCACTCACTCCACACTCAACCAACGTGGAGACAGACATAAAGAGACGCTGTACACACAATCACACTCCCCAAGCGTACTCTACAAACCGGGTCTAGGTACCCTTGCCCCTGGAGGGGGGAATTGCACCCAGACCCAGGTGGTGTTGCCCTTTTCCCTGCGGTGGGGAGAGGCAGACCACCCCGACTCCGCAGCAGCAGGGAGGCCCCACACCCCAGACCGCAGTCGGACGGCCAACTCCTCCTACTAGCCCTCCCGCTCCAGCAGGCCGCAGAGAATGGGAGTGGGAGAAGACTCCAAACCTCCCTCCACCCGCTCATTGTAGTGTTGATGCATATGTGTTCTAAGGTGTAATTAAAACCCAGGAGGGCATGGAGCTACCTGCCAAGGAGCAGCAGGTAAGCGCATAGTCCCTCCTGCTAGCCCTCAATGACTAAGTGTATTTAAAATTGAGAGGTGGGCAACGACGTCAGGGGTGAGGTATACACCCTGATGGTAATTTGGACTCCGTGATTGTGCCCACCCCCAAGATCCTATATGTATGTGTAATGAGAGTGTGAATAATGTGAATGTCTAAGTTGTGGGATAAAATTGAGGCAGAGGCAGCCAGAATCTACTTTGAAATCTACTTTTAACACACTGGAGTCAAAGGTTTTTCACAGAATATTTTGAATGTCTGTTCATGACCCAACAAATCAGGGAGCACTGTTATTAAACTGAAAACTATCATTTTCCATCTATTTTTAAGGGGAAAAAATTAATTTAATCAGGACATAAATTATGCAAAATAAAGTGTAAATAACACTGGAAGGTTAAATGTATTGTGCCACTGATGTGGATCATTTTTTGCCATGAGGAGAAAAAAGTCACTATGACAAATGACCTTTAAAAATGTACTGGGAAGTTCCACTGATTCTTTACTGGCAGAAAGGTATAGCAAAACAACAAACTTAACTGTGGCAGTGTTTTGAATGTTTTCTACCTGCGTAGGATGTAGTTAGTAACACCTCGAGTAGTTAGTACATTGGATGGATAGCCTGATAGAAGAGTTCGTGGTTGGCAAAAAAAAAAAAAAAAAAAAAAAAACAACCTCAAACTCAAAAAGAGTGCATAAAAAATTAAAAAGATTGTAATTGTCTGTAGTGGCTTCTTTAAGTACAAACTATGGCAAGAAACACATAAGTATTAATGAACAGGCAGCTAAATCCACTCAAAATCTGCTTACTAATAATGTACTTTGTTGACGAAATTTGAAGTATGTCCCTTACAGCGTGCTGTAGCTCAGCCGGCTAAGCTATGTAGCTGTTTTGTGGCTAATAACAGATCGCTGCTAGTAGCTTTTTTCCTAATGATTAGACACGCAAAATAAAGACTCAAAGCGGGAAAGTGTCAGCAACCAAGCAAAGTGAGTTAATTTTCATTGGTTTAGTTTGCTGTGGAAATGTTAACACTGTCAGTCTCACCCAAGTTTAAATATTAGCTCATTGTTAGCTGTTGGTTAGAATACAGCTGAATTCATAACAGATTTTACATGTAACCAAGTAGTTTTCAGTTACATGTAAAATCTATTTTACAAGTCTATTCTAACCAAAAGCTGCAGCGATACGTTTGACAGTGTCCCTGAAACGATTGCGTTCTTGTTCAGTCATTAATAGCTTTGTATTAAAAATATCCTTAAGTGGTGAAAAAGTGGCGATGTTCTCGGTTTAGTTATTTTCCTACAAGAAACGGAGAGACATTGATTTGTCTGTTTTAGATCATACATTGAAAACAATCAGAATAGTTGTTGATAACTGTTTTTGACTCAGCTATCGGTGAGCTGTTATTAATTCTGATTGTTTCGACTGTCTTAATAATGATTGTACGAGTTGAAGTTATTTATCCACTAAACGTCTGGTCAGAGAGAGAAAAAAAATCATACATCATTATTTATCAGTACCACAGACGTTCAGTTCAAGTCAGTTCCGTTTATAAAGCGCTAAATCAAAACAAAAGTTGTCTTAAGACGCATTGTATTGTAAGATAAAAACCCTGCAATAATACAGAGAAATCAGAGAAAACCCCAACAATCATATGACCCCCTATGAGAAAGGGCTTTGGCGACAGTGGGAAGGAAAACTTCCCGTTTAACAGGAAGAAACCTCAGTGGAACCAGTCAGAATCAGAATACTTGATTAATCTCAGAGAGGGGCAGCCATTTGCCACGACCTGTTGGGGTTGAGTTGATGAACATAGGACAAAAACACGCTGTGGAAGAGAGACAGAGGTTAATAATAATTAATAATTAAATGCAGATAGGTCTATTAACACATAGTGAGTGAAAAAGGTGACTGAAGAAGAAACGCTGAATGTATCATGGAAATCCCCCAGCAGCCTAGACCTGCAGCGTAACTCAAGTTCAAGGTTCTTTATTTGTCACATGCATAGTTATACAAGTATAACACACAGTGAAATGTAACCTGACATGCTCCTTGGCGGGGGGGGGGGGTAGAGGAAGAGCATTATATATATATAGTATATACATTAGGTGAATGTGCAGTAGTAGCAGCAAGCAAGCTGGGAGGATAACTAAGGAAGGATTTAGTCACCTGATCCAAACCTAACTATATGCTTTATCAAAAAGGAAAGTTTTAAGCCTAATCTTAATAGTAGAAAGGATGTATGTCTCCCTAATCCAAACTGGAAGCTGGTTCCACAGAAGAGGGGCCTGAAAGCTGAAGGCTGTGTCTCCCATTATAATGTACAGTGATGTAAGACAGAGAAGCCGTTTGATGGAGAAGTATAGAGAAGGTCAAAACGATCTGCACTCATAGTCCACGTGGACTATGATGTTTGGACAAGAGTAAGAGTAGTTATATCAGATTAACAGGTCAGGTTGAGCTGTTTGAAGAGGTAAGGCTGAGATCCTTTGGACATGTGCAGAGGAAGGATAGTGGATACACTGCACAAAGTATGCTGAAGATGGAGCTTCCACAAAGGATGAAAAGAGGAAGACCACAGACAAGGTTCTTGATGTAATAAAATAGCTCATGCAGAGGGTTGGCGTGATAGTGAAGGATGCTAGAGATGGGGTGACATGCAGGCACGTGGTCCAGCATACAACCTCTAAAGCAGGGGTCCCCAATCCCAGTCCACGAGGGCCGATGTCCCTGCAGGTTTTAGATCTCACCCTGGGTCAACACACCTGAATCACATGATTAGTTCATTACCAGGCCTCTGGTAATGAACTTCAAGACAGCTGAGACGGTAATTTATCCATTTAAATCAGCTGTGATGGATCAAGGACACATCTAAAACCTGCAGGGACACTGGCCCTCGTGAACTGGGATTGGGGACCCCTGCTCTAAAGGGAGCAGTTGAAAGAAGATGAAGAAGGAGAAATGTTTGGCTTTCCCTTTAATAAATTAATTAACTGCTAAATCATGTGTCTTATTGTTAACTGACTAATGATTTCAGTCCTATCTTGGAGGCAGTCAGAAATGAATTATTGAATTCAATTGAAATACAGCTCAAACATATGTGCAAATCAGGGTCTTTCCTCTTCATCGTAATAAATACTTACTGTATAATAATATTGTTGGGAATTGCAATGACGTATGACTTTAAATGTTAAATAGCCTGTGCTTAAAGAACAAACACGTCCTGTTGTGCTTATTGTTAGTGCATTCAAAGTTCAGGCTCTTTCGCTAAATGTCCATTTTATGTTATTATAATGAAAAATTAAGCTCAGGTCATTCAACTTAGTGTTAAAAATCGTTATTGAGAGATGATTATGAGATGGAAGTGTAAACACAGCAAATATATGTTTACCTTCTGAGTTGGGGTTCATGAGCTCTATTCACTAAATGGCCCATTTTGCTGTGACCTATAAGTTTTGTGTAAGTGACATCAGAAAACGTTCATAACTACAAACTGTTTCTCTTTACAGATTGGAGAGTATGGTTGTGAATCTCTGCTTGCCACATTTTCACACGACAGCTCATTGTAACAAGGTGAGATATATTTTATAGACCTGCCACATAAAGGTACCCTCCCCTCCCCTCCTTTCTTTTTTTTATTTAACTATTTTATTTTTTGTTTTTTAAAGTCCAAGAAAAGGCTTGATATGTTTTTAGATAAGCAGTTCAAAGCAGCGCAGACAGACGCAAAATGACACAGGAAGTGGAGGACAGTAATGTAAAAATAAAAATAAATAAAAAACCGGTGGGATAAAGTGCTGTGTGGGAGACTGAATCACAACCGTCCTTGTGTTCTTTTCATTGGTATTTTTTAATCCGATCATGGCTGTCTTTTTCATCACACTCAGAGGATTAAAAAAAGGAATGTTATCACCTTCAAGAAAACAGTTTCTTTGTTTTTTTTACTCCACATGTGCCTTATTTATGTCTTTTACATGGCTTGTTCTCATTTCATATGAGCTTTCCATGTTTAACCTTGTGATGACTCTCTCATGAGCATGTGAGGCATGTGTACTGTAATTGTTTTCAAATTTTCTCATATCTGCTGTCAGTTCGATTCAGTTTTATTTCTATGGTGCTAAATCATGACAGTCGCCTCAAGAAGCAGTCAATCCTACATTACTATAACATAATGTAGCTTTTCTCTGTACATTTTCAATTTCAAGCTTTCCCTGAAAAACACTGACACCAGTTTAATTTTCTTCCCCAGCTGTGTGCAGATGGCTATGATGTCACAAATCTTGTATCAGCTGACCCTGCCCTCCGCAGACGTGGCTTTAAGCTGGAATATTTCCTTCGTCCACCTGTACAGGTAAGATTTCACTGTCATACTTTGGAACTTGACACTCAGCATTTTTTCCTAAAATGTGTATATGTCTCATTAAATAATAGGTACCAGTAGAAGTAGTATTTGGTACTGAAAAACGTACCACTACCTTTTATTTAAATAATAACCGCTTGAAAACAGGGAATTTGGGGAAAATGTGCAGGTCAGGAAGACACTGAGGAAGAGTAGCTATTCTATCTCATGTATTATATTTTATCTATGGTTTTTTGTTTGTTTTGTCATCTTTTTGACTGTATTTTTGTTTCCAAACATTAATTATGTAGAGTATTATGTTGATGGGGCTGAACACGGATATCCAACTGTAAAGTTTATTTTTATTCTTGTTACAAGCTTAAGATTTGAACCCCTTTAAACCAGAATGCAGTAGGTGTTCTAAAGAGGTCTTAATATGCTTCCTTTTCCTTAAGTCTGTTATATCATCTCTTATGTTCATTTGAAAGCTGTGCAGGTTATTTTTTTCCTCATAGAAAACACCGCTCACTGACTGAGCACCCAAAGTGTATTTGTAACATAAGCCAAAAATGCAACAAAAGGGTAAAAAGCCAAAAATGGCATTCAAAAGGAAAGTCAGATTTACTAAATGTGCATACACACCTGCATGTATTGTTCCCTTCATGAATCACGCTTCAATAGGAAATGTGTGTTCAGCCTCTTTGTGCATAGAAATCGAGATTAGTAGTTCTTACCATCATGTTTTTCTCTGGCAGCGATGGTACATTTGTATGTTTAAAGCAGTCAGTTTAAACAAAAACTTTCCCACATTGTTGCAATGAACTGTGGTATTCTCCACTGTGGGATGTCATATGATAGTTTAACTTTCCTGAATATGATTTATTTATTTGAGTTTTTATGGAGAACATATCCTGTATTTTGATGAGGATTCATAATGCATTGTAAGAGTCACATTTAAAAAAAAACTAGGTATGATTATTATAGTAATGTGTTTATATCCATACCTTACACATTTTTCTTCTGTTCCTTCAAGGTGACATTGAAGTTTGGTTTCCAGGTGGAGCTGTGTAGGGTGGATGTTGAGTTGTGGCCCTGGGGTATGGACAGGGGACAGGCTTGCAAGAAACTGGAGATCAGCACCAGTTCTGATCCGTTACCTTCTACAGGCACCAAAGATTTTCCACAAAAGAAACAGATACAGGCGAAAGATCAGAATGCAGCGAATAGACGAGAACTTCGAAACCACGAGAGTAAATCTCAACAGAGTAACAGCCACCAGTGGAGTCTTCAGGCCCAGCAGTGGAGTGAAGTGACTCCAGGTGAGCCTCAGAAAAGAGGCTGCATGTTCAAACATCAGACAAACACGGAATCCAGCAATTCTGAGCCAGAGTTTAAACTGGTGGCTCGTTGCGAACTAAAGGAGGAAACCAAAGTCTGTTTCACACGTTCAAATTTTTGCCCCAGGGCCCCGTTTCTGTCCTCGCCTCCTCCACAACCTGCAAACTGTCTGCAAGAGGAGCTATGGAGCCGAGGTTTGCTCTCGCTCGGGGCTGTGACAAAGCTTCGTGTAACCATGCCTTATGGTGGTGCAGCATCATCTCTGGGGCTGAAATCTTTGACTGTGTGGGGACAACCTGCTCGCAGCTGCTCTGCAGAAGAAGTGGAGAGGATCAAAAAAGTCCACGAGGCCAGTGAAAGACGGCTACAACAGCCTGCATTTTTTGCACCTCCTATCAGACAAAGCAAACAGGGACTGCAAGAACCTCCAAGGTATTTGTGTAATTTCAAAAGTAGTAGAACTAATTATCGGGCTGTCACATCTATACTGTTGGTTTTATAGATTATGTAAGTATTGATGTGTGCCAATATGTCGTTTACTTTGGTAGTCATTCCATCCCAGAAGAATTCCTTGATCCACTCACACAGGAAGTGATGATGCTCCCTATGCTGCTGCCCAGTGGTGTATCAGTGGACAACTCCACTCTGGAAGAGTACCAGAAGAGGGAAGCCACGTGGGGTAGACCCCCAAATGACCCTTTCACCGGTGTACCATTCACTTCAACTTCCCAACCTCTTCCTAACCCCCAACTGAAAAGTCGCATTGACCACTTCCTGTTGCAGAAAGGAATGACGAGGAGGGATGGGATGTTGGGGAGAGGAGTTACAGGAGACAATACACAGGCCTCAAGACTTCTAGCCTCCAAAGTACACGAACATTCTCAGAGCTCTCTGTGCCTCAGTAAAAGCTCAAACAGTGGTGCTGCTGAATATAATGCTGACACCAGAATCACAAACAGGACTGTGAAGATAGAAGATGCAGGGTCAGGACCTTTGTCAGATAATAAAAATCACACATCTGATGCTGAGCCTTTAAGTACAGGTAATAAATCAGCATTAGACAGGAGAAAGAAACGAGATCTAAGTGATATTTCCAAAGAATCCAAGGACACATTGACACCTGAGAGGGAACTCCAAACAAAAAAACTAAAAAGTGATGCAGTTTCTGGTGAGTATAACATGTAAACATACAAACCAGGGGTGTCAAACATAAGGCCCAGGGACCAGAATTGGCCCAATCCAGCCAATTGGATGGCTTTTGGAACATGTACCGGTAGTTAAACTTCTTTTCTGGAGTTTTACTGGTTTGGCCCATTTAAGATCAAAGTATGTGGACCGACATGTAAAATGAGTTTGACATCCCTGATCTAAACCATATCCATGCCATTTTTTCAGTTTGTCTTGATTGTTGACTTCTCTGCTGTCTTCACGTTTGCTTCCTCATTGTGCACCTTCAGTTCCGAGCTGCAGCTCCCACGAGCAGCGTTTATCTGCTAGTCTGGATGAGGCCCTCTTCTCTGCCCTGCAGGGCCGGCCCTCCTTCACTTCAAATTTGCCCCAGAAGCGGGTTAGTCCTGACTCTGAAACGCTGAATACCACCCAACAGCGCCAGAATTCAGGCTTCCTGAGCAGTTCTACAGGTAGGATTTGCACCCTCTGATACATTTGAGTAAATACTATTCCCTAAGTATATGACTGTTGAAATATAATAAAGAAATCTGGAGAAGTTGTTTAGAAATCTTGTTTTTGGTGTAGTCAGTTTTGATTCATGTCAGTTAGAAATAAAACAGAGGTGTGAAACCATACATAGAAATTTTTCCGACCACTTCACTGCTGCTTACCTCTGTTCTGAATAACTCAATTTTGTGTTATTACAGTGGAGAAAAAAATACTGAAAAAACAAACCTTGAGCCTATGTTCAAGTTTAAAGCGCCAGTGAAGTGGGAGAAATGCAAGTGTTCAGTTTTACTTGATACATTTGTAACATAAGAACCAGATGTCTATTGTTTCCCTGCTGATCATTGCCACAAAAGACAAAACAAACATGGTGTTAAATTTCTAGAGTGCTGTCACGCTTTCTCATTCAATGCTTAACCAGAGTTGCATTTACATTCTTTAAATGTTTTTCTGTATTGCTCTCCCTTTGTAAAGCACTCTGAGTGACCTTATATCCAAATCAGTTTGACTTCATTTAAATTGGTTTAATATAATAAGCAGTGCCCCAAATGCTACCTGGCTACAGAACATTGCTTAAAATTTTATGGCAGAAGTATTTAAAGTTTGTTTGAAATTAAGTGAGTATTAAGTGATTCTCCCTCGCCCCATCTTTGCTTAATAGGTGAGAAGATGTGCTCTGCGTGTTCCTGTTCTGTGTCCCTTTACTCCACCTCAGCATCATCCGTCTACCGTCTGAGCTGTGGTCACTTGCTCTGCCGCGCCTGCGTGCAGAAGGAAGCCAATCCTCTGAGGTCGGCCACTACATCAACATCCAATCGTATTGTGTGCCCAACCTGCCAACATCCCACCCCACGTGCCCTCATCACACGGGTGCATCACTAACATAGCATAAGAATCCAACCGACACTTACAAATTGAAGACATGATTGTATTCCAGATGTTTAAGTAAAAAGAAAAAATTTGCAACTGGAAATTCAGGATTTTATTTATGGACCGTTAACTTTTCTTGACAGTACCTTATTACCCTTTTTGTAAGCATGACATCTTTACACTGTAAGTCTATTTGTCACGTTATAACTACTGTTTTCACAACCACTCCTGTTAAATTGTCTGTTTCTCATTTGTTGTTTTATTGTATTATTTTGTATATTTTTGCTCACGTGGATTAAAGATACCTCAGATCTAGCAGTGAATTGTATTTCTTCACATCTTCTTACACTCATATTGTCACAATATCAGATCACACAGGCCTGTTTTATTAATCTCCACAGATCAGGAAAGGACATCTCTGAAAGCAAAGACCTTTGCAAATATTGTAAAAAATATAGTGTGGATAAAGTCCTGTTCTTTATCTCCTCCACCCCCTCTTTCTTTCTTTTCATCAAGCGCTGAAGTGTACTTGCAGCCTTGGGTCTGCAGTCTTTGTGTGGCCGCTCTCTACGTGGATGCATTTGACTAGAAAATGTTTGGGCACAGAAGCAGGAGACCAAAAGAATTTAAGTAGAAATTGAGTCCAACCAAGGTTATGTGGTCATTGTGAAGAAGGAGACAGTGTCGTGTTCAGCTGACCTCCTGATGTCATGTGTTCTTTGTCCTTATCTCTGTTCCTTGCCTTGTTTTGCTGTCTTAAATGGGTGAACGCAGGCAGAAGATGGAATAATAAGAACATCCAGACACATCATGTACTAGTTCTAAATATATTTATGTGATATTAACAATAACCTTTATGTTGGTATTTCAGGTAGTATGAAATACTGACACTAGATTACATTAGGTTTCAGGTTTCTTTTTAAGGAGCAGTTTTACGTTAGGAGGCTGCACCTCCTCCTTGCCCATGTGTTCTTTCACTACCCTCTGAACTCTTGAAGCTAATTACCCTTTACAAGCCTGAGTTATTGTGCACAGAAGGGTTAAACGGAGAAATGTGAGGCAAACAGTATTTAGTTGGTGTTCACCATCACAAATAGCATAATCTGTATGTTGCTTTCCTTGACAGCATTAAGCTTAATCAAGGTCGTGATCCTGTATCCGCTCAGTAAGAGAAAAGACAGGAGTCAGTTCTGCATGTGAAATGAAGACATGGGCTTCACTGTTTCCGATACAAGTGGTGGTTAAAGTGCTTAAATGATACTGAATCACACTGTATTAGTCAAAGTCACTGACTTTATACACTTATTAGACAAAAACTTTGCTTATGTTGTGAACTCTTATTGTTTGTAAACTTTTCTTATTATACACCGTATTAGAGGCATCAAGAAATTTCTGCAGAAGACTAAAACTGCCATAAATACAAGTAAACATGTGACTTAATAGATCAGTTATTATACCACTAAATGAATGGAAACATACTAAGAAAATTAATATTAGCATTGATTAATCTGAAAAATGTGAGAAATGTATTCTCTCTGGTAATTCTTCACTGGAAACAACCATTTACTTTTAACAGAAAATTTCTTAGGTACACTCTGTAACTACCAGGTGCCATGTCGTCACATGTTTTAAGGTTTTATTTGTCATATACAGGAAATAATGGCACATAACTACCAGTAATGGAATTCTTAGGCTCAGAGCCCTCTCAATATTGCGCATAAGCAATGCCTAGATATAAATAAGAAAAAGTATAAAAATAAAGAAAATATATATTTATAAAAAAGACTACAATAAATAAATACAGAATACTGAAATACTGTAGCAGCTGTAGTGCAGAGATAGTGGCATATAAAAGTACAGTGTGTATAGTGATTGTGCAAAATAAACTGTTCAATATTTCAGCAATTCAGTAGCCCGATGGCTTGTGGGTAGAGACTTCATCCCTTCATAATGGGATGGACATGGTCCGGAGCAATACTCAAATAGGCTGTGGCATTTAAATATTGCTCAACTGGTGCTGAAGGGCCCAAATTGTGCCAGAACAATGTCCCTTACACATGAAAAAACAGCCAGGATGGAGCTACGTTTACATGTTGTTTATGTCAAATTATGATCCAACAATCAGTAGAAATTGAGAGTGATCAGGAAACGTTCGCCCATTTTCCTGTTCTCAGCTGACAAGGGTGGGACCCGGTGTGGTCTTCTGCATCTGTTGTGCTTACAGAGGTGCTCTGCTGCATACCTTGCGTTTAATCAACTCTAATTTGAATTCTTGCTGCTCCCCTATCAGCTCAAGCCAGTCTGGCTATTTTCCTCTCACGTTTGGTGTCAACATGGCATGTTCACCCAGAGAACTCCTGCTCACTGGAGCTCACTATTTTTCGCTTATTGGATCATTCTCTGTAAACCTAGAGATAGTTGTAAAAAAAAAAATACACAGAAATTTTTGTAAAGTAAAATAAACACATACATGAAAGAGTATTTATTGTTGATACTTTCATGTATTTAATGACAAACATTTTTTCACTGAGTCTTAGTTATGTCTCTATTTTGATTTTGGCACTTTAGGGCCTCCTATAGTCCTGTTTGTCTGGGTCTCGGTGTTCGAGCTACTTCCTGTTTTATTTTGATAGTTCTTGTCTCTTGTGTGTTGCGTTCAGTGCTGCGTCTCCTGTCTCGTTATGTCCTATTTCTTCCTGCTGTGGTCCCATTTGTTTCCACTCCCCTGATCACCCCTCACTGTATTTATTGTCTCTGTTTTCCTCCGTCAGAGCGTCTTTTCGCATACCCCCTGTGTCTCCATGTTCCTATTGTTGCAGTTTATGTTTTCACGAAAATTTGCATTTCTTATTTTTGTACCGTTTTGCCAAACGCTCTGAATAAACTGCTCGCCTTCTGTTAAAGCCAGTGTCTGCCTTTGAGTCCTCTCTCTGCTCCACTTGATCTGCTGCCGCAGATCATGAGAGAAATGTTTGAAAGTAAATTCTGTAAAACTTTTTCTTTCACATTTGGAGTACTGTAAAGTTTAATGAGATTTAGATTCACTGAAGGATGAGCTTTGAATGCTGTGACTCTAATTAAAGAGCTTCACACCTGGACCTGCAGCCTTTGATGCTCAGTTTTGCCATTTCTCATTTAACTGCTGATTAGTATAACAACAGCTAATAAGAGAGATGCAACCCCGAGCATGCAACAAGACGCTGAAAGGAATAATCAAGGTGTAATATGTTTATTTGAAAATGCTACTCTGGTTAGGATCATTACACCCACTAGTTTTACATTAAGTCTGGAACATAATTTGTGTGACCTCTGTTGTCATGATGCTACCACATTTGTCTTAATCTAAAAGTGAAAACTACACACAGTGACGAACTGTGCATGATCATTAAATGTTCTTCATTATTCCCCCTCATTGCGGTTAATTTGGGCTAATAAATTGTTCGCAAACTCCAATTAGTTGTTCATGTTTTGCCGTTTTCAGTGTGTCAGTCAAAGCGGGGGGTGAAATTATTCAAAGTTATTACAAATAGGCGCAGTGCTGAATACAGAAATTGTATCTTCTGCTGTCGTGTCTGTTTTTGTGTAGATTTGTTAGATGGCACACATCCGATGCAGAGCCACATCTGTGGCGACCTCTCGCGCACGCGTCGCGCGCACACCGGTGGCCTTCGGGCGCGCATCCCTGCGGAGAGAGCGCAACGGGGACGAAAGTGACGTCAGGAATCAATCGCTTTGTCAAACATGTCCATCTGCTTATAAGTGAGAAATGACCGCAGTACCAGACAGACATCCACACCGGCGGAGGACACACAGGTGCAGCGCGGCGCTCACTCCAAACCGACAGCGATGCCTCACTCCTTGTTCCCCCTGTGCGTCCTAGGACTCCTTGCGTTCTCCTCCGCCTGCTACATCCAGAACTGCCCCCGAGGAGGGAAGCGAGCGCTGACTGAAACTGGAATCAGACAGGTGAGCATTGTTCTTTCTGCTAAGACAGCATGCTTATTCTTTAACTGGCTGTGTTTGATTCTAAATTGGCTTTAGCCTATAACATTAGAACAAACGGTCAAGAAAAAACGGTCCAGCAATTCACAAAATTAAAGGAATGCTAAGCAGCCTTTAAATAAGCGAAACCGAGCGTGCAATGGATGTTATGGGATCAAAATGTGAGTGGTTTACTGGGTATATCAGATTTTAATAAAAACGGAAGAGAAATCATACTGATAAAAAATAAAAGTCACTTATGGAAAGATTTAAAAAAAAATAACACCAACTCAATTGAACCTTTTTTAAAGTCACAAATTAGATATTACTCATGTAGTTTAAAAATACTGATTTACAGTGAGAGACTGTAGGAAAGAAAATGGTTGTGACTTATTTCACATGCTCATATTGCTATAATTCTTCTGCTGAGGCAATGCAATGAATGTTGATTTTGTTGAATACAAGATGGAAAAGAACGTGAAAGTATCATTGGTCTTGTAATATGATATAATATAACAGAAAATAATACTGCTAAATTCAATTCCATTCTCCTCCAGTGCAAGTCTTGTGGCCCTGGAGACAGGGGCCGCTGCTTTGGCCCCAGTATCTGCTGTGGGGACGGCTTCGGCTGCCTGCTTGGCTCCCCAGAAACAGCTCACTGTGTGGAGGAGAACTACCTGCTCACCCCCTGCCAGGCAGGAGGGAGATCCTGTGGGTCTGAGGGAGGGCACTGCGCTATTTCTGGATTCTGCTGCAATTCTGGTACGAACTGGTCTGATTGATTGACATGTTGACATGTAAGATATGAACTTCATTTCTTGTTTTTCTTCTTTTCAGAGGGCTGTATGGTGGACTCTGACTGCGTGGGAGAGACAGAGGCCACAGATCCAGTCCACGGCTCTGAAAGAAGCTCACCAACAGAGCTGCTGATGCGTCTTCTCCATGTGGCTGCCAGAGGACAGAATGAGTACTGATATTTTATGTGTGGGCGTCCATCTGCTGCTCAAGACCTGGAACTGCAACAGAAATGAAGTTCATCCATGTTCCACTATAAGCCTTGGGATCTGAACTCTGAACAATTTAAATTTTCTTGGTTCTATTACTGTTTCTGTTTGAAGTGTCTTTCTGATTAGCTGGGCTAAAAATACAAGGGGAGAAGAACCACATTAATTGATAGGAAAACATTAGGTTTCATGTGTGCTCCCCCCTAAAAAATGTATATACTAATGCACATACTGTAAACAAAGTTTATTCTCTATAAGAAGACACCCGAGAGCTCCAATTTCAAAACTGAGATATAGTAGAGCACATTGTAAATAAGTCAGAGGTTAAAGATTACAGTTGATACAGGCATCCAGGTAAAACAGCAGAATGTCAATGCTTGATCAGTTGCTTCTTGTGTAGTAGAAATATTGTTGTATATTAAAAATGGGAGAAACAATACAGAATGAAAGAATGCCAAAAAGGCTCTTCTGATTCCTCATTTCCCAGAATACTCTTGAGTGTGCGAAAGAAAGCGACAGTCAAAGGAACCACAACAATAACCACAGAGTAATCAGGAATGGTAATTGCTGTAATTTGATCAGTTTCGATCAAAACTGTTTTGCACACAGATTAGCTGCTCAAGGAATTACATAAACTGACTGCATTGATGCATTCATATCCTCCAACCATATAACTCAGCACTGTGTACCAACATGTATAATTTGCGTAGATGAAAGATAGTGGTTTCTAACTATCAGACTCCCGTCTGTGTGAATGCTAATTTGCTGCCAAATCTGTATGTGCTGGCAGTTTGTCTGCACTGTTTTTCAATCCAGTTGGCACTAGATGCAGGACCTCCCAGATTTTGACAGTTATGTTCTTTGATTGACTCAATACCTGTGTGGCACGTCAAAAATCCTAAACTTTTGGAAAGTCATTTTATGTGTGACTCATCTTGTGCTCCACACTATGAAGGAGACGCCTCAAAACCCACAGATACAAATAGACCTGCTGCCAATTCCCCAGGTTTCAGACCCCAGCCACTGTCACACCATGATGACAAAACAGCTCGGAGCTGTTTTAGTAGCACAAGGGGAACCTACACGTGGGTGGCAATGTCATGCACTGTCACCTCACAGCAAGAAGACGATTGGTTCAAATATCAGTCGGGGCCTGTCTGTGTGGAGTATGTGTGTTCTCACTGTGCCTTGCGTGGATTTCCTCCAGATACTCCAGCCTCCTCCCACAGTTTAAAGACATGTCTGTAAGGTTAAATGACAATACTAAATTGGCCATGGAACTGACACAAATAAAGTGCTTCAAGAGTGAATGTGTGAATCATCCCTTATCTTTAGCTAGTTCAACACATTCTCATTCGTGGTTAACAAATGATGTATTTTGTAGACTTTGGTTACTGAACACTGTTTTCATTAGCTAAACAGAGGAGTTGCACTAGACTACAGAGGCTTATCATTAAAACCAAAGCAAATCCTCCAGATCTCATTCACGGAACAAAACATGTCAGAGAGATTCAAACCTCAGTCAATACATCTATGTCACAAAGGCAAAGACAGTTGGGAAGCAAGATCCCATAAATCATAAAGTGCTGCGATTCAAAGGCCTTAGGTGGTATTGGGGAGCTATTAGCCATTGGATCAAAAGTGCAAATCAAGCGCAAACATCCTACAGACACCGTTTTTATTTGTCAGTTATGACTCCTACTGACTTACCAATGTTCCCACCTTTAAAATAAACTGCCAAGAAGTCACTCATTGATATTGGTGCAACCAGAAGAATTCCTTTCAGCATGTTTTTCTTTTCTTTTTTTCTCAGTAATTATACTGTATGCTTGCACGCTCAGTTAAATTGCACAACACGTAAGAGTTGAAAACCACACCTGGGTACACAATGAACCTTGGCTCTAAAGAGGTTGGAAAACAGGACGACACTTTTAAAATGACTTAACCGTGCATTTTTTATTTGTTTATTTATTTGTGTGCCCAAAAGTTGAGTTCATCAACACAATCTTGCTCATGCGCATTCATTAAAGGGTAAAAAGTGTCAAGTTTCCTGCATGATCAGTACTTCAAAGTGCCACTTGAACTCTTAACAACAAAATTAATCAGTTATTAAATGTTATTACCGAGCTTTGCGCTAATCACACATCTTAATTTGTCCCCAGACTTGGAAAATATCCCTGAAAAGACTGAAATCTGACGTTCTTTGTGTTCTAATTTGACCTTTAGCAGTGAACTGTATTGAATGTTGACTCTGGGTGTGTCGTCCATTTTTTTTTAATTTCATATCAATCAGTCAAGTAAGATTCTGTTCAAAGAGTGGTGATTAAACCTGTCAGAGCCTGCCTTGGCGCATCATACCTGTATTTATGAGCACTGACTGTTTGAACAAAGAGTTAAGCTGGAAACGAAAGTAACTTTTCTTTTCGTAAATACTTTACTAATACCAATACTATACTAATACCCTTTCAATGCATTTTAATTACCGAGTTCCATTCAAAGAGACGCTAGCAGATGTTCACATGTGCTTCTCTGGATCTTCGTAGGTGTGTGCACAGGCATGTGCAGGACCTCTGTGTCAGTATTTAAACACCAAAGACACGTTACCTCCCCACACTTGCTCTGCCATCATGGATGTGAAAGTTGGGTTTGTGATTGTTTGTCTGTGCACTTTGGCCATCACCTCCAGTGAAGGTAAGGACAGTCAGGCCAAATACATTTGGCAAAATCAAGGAGACATTTGGACTGAATATGCACTGATTTATACATCAGGTGCATCCAAAATAAGTAAATAAATTGACACTTAGAGCTCTTTATGTGTGCAGGTGTGTGATTACCACATTCCTCCTAAAGTTTAGAAATGATGAAAACACTTGTCTGTTTTTTCAATAATTTTAGTGTTCATACAGTGTTTTTAAAGACATTTTGTATAATGCTTCTTATCTGTTTAACAATGACCACTGTTACATGACATGAAATGTTTAATCCTGTTCAGTTTTATGAGGCTCCATAAAAACATACATTACATTTGGTTATACCTTACAGCTGGAATTCCAAAATGCTGCATAAATACAAAGAGTGACATCCGGCCACGAATACTGATGAACGTTCAAAGATGGGAGATGCAGGAAAGCAACAGTGCCTGTGACATCCAAGCACTTGTGTAAGTGTTGAAAACTAATTTTCCAAAAGGTTACAGGTAATTTTGTAGTTATTACATGATACATAATTCATGTAATCATGCATTCCTCAGCTGCACAGTTTCAGTTAAATAATGATCAGTAATCAAACTGTAAGCTAATACCTTTTACTTCAGGTTACATTAATATTTGTATTTAATTGCTTTTCCTTGTGCATCCACAGACTGTATGTAAAGAACTTCAAAAAGCCAGTATGTGCTCATCCCAATGTGAAGCCAAAACTGAAGACCATTCTGAAAATAAAGGACCTGATGGCGCGCCGACGTCCTTCCTAGGACAAGGAGCGGAAGAAACGTCTTCTCCAGATGTTCGTGTGTCATGTTTCCCACAAAAGGTGTTTTTCAGAGTTTTTATTATGTAATAATTATCATTTAGTTCCACCTCAGCTGCCTGCAGCAACATTGCTTACATGTTAAGGCATTAGTACAGTAATATCATATTACTTCTGCTACTATATTTTAGTTTTACATTGACAGACACCATCCTACTTCTGAGTTGCTACTTTAAGTGTATTATGCTATATGTAAGAAAAAACATAGGTTTGCATGTAATAGAATATGAAGTAATGGAGTATTTTTTTACAGTGTACTAAAACTTTTTAAACTGTTTAATGATGCAACTATATCTTGTACCACTGCGCTGATGCAAATAGATGTTTTTTAAAACACTGTAAAGTGTGATGTCTATTTTTCTTTTACTTTGTTTTCTATTAATCTGCAAATATATAGTAGTTATGATCATCAAGCCATCATTAGACTACCAGCACGCAGCTTGATAGTGTAGTAGTTAACACAGTTAAGAAGGGCTGCTGGTTCAGTTCCAACTAGAGACAAGGTTGTGTCAGGAAGTCAAATCAAAAATCTTGTACTACCTGGTGTCACGACCTTTTGTGACAAGTAGCTTCCATGTTAAGCTTAAATAAAATTGCATCATGGTAGCAAAGCTGCTTTTGCCAACCACATTCAGTCATTTCGGGAAGTGTCTTTCATAAATGTTGGTTGCAGGAAACCATTCCTTGAGAAATCCCTTTAAAAAGGAAACTGGCCTCTGCTATTCACTTATATTGAAGCTCTGGAAAAATATGACCTACTCCAAATAGTTTCCACATACTAGAGGTATTTGATAAAATGTTAAAAAAGAAGAAGAAGAAGAAGAAGAAGAAGAAGAAGAAGAAGAAGAAGAAGAAGAAGAAGAAGAAGAAGAAGAAAAACACCAACCACACACTGTGGTGTGTTACTATAGCTCACTTAGTTGAGCTGTTCTAAAGGTGCCGCAGGGGCCTGGAGCTATGTCTGGCCCAGACCCGTTCCTGCATGTCACTGCTGCTGTCTAGTTCTCCAAAAAAGAAAAAGGTGCACGACATTCCTTTTAACCTTTTAAAAGTGACCCATATTCTTTCTCTAATTCAATTTCCATGAGTCAGATTCTGTTTAAATAATCGTTATTACACATGTCTGAACTTGTGGACAATACATTAGCCTGCTGTTCACTGATAGTTTAAGCACAGAGGTAAAAGTGAAAGTAAGATGAATTTTTATAAAGCATTCGAGTACTGTCCAATAAACTTTATATTTACCTTTATCACTGTTATGATTTTGGCAACATGATTTTTTCAAAGAGCTACTGACTGGTTAAAGTACATGTTCATACACGTCTCAGTGTTGGTGGGTGGGTGTGCAGATATGTGTTAGTATTTAAACACCAAGGACACGTTTCCTCCCCAAACTTGCTCTGCCATCATGGATGTGAAAGTTGTCCTTGTGATTGTTTGTCTGTGCATTTTGGCCATCACCTCCAGTGAAGGTAAGGACACTCAGAGCAAACACACATGCAAAAACCAAGAGAGTACTGGCGCTTCACAGATCATACGTCAGGTACATCCTAAATAAATAAATGAGCTCACATTTAAAGCTGTTTTGAGAGAAAAGGGCATGTGTGTGGCAAGCACATTAATGTTGAAGTCAAGATAAGATGAATACAGTTGTCTGTTTTGGCCTGAAATTATTCCAATAAAAAATCCAATAAAAATTTGTTTCAGCATGCTAACGTTCAGCTGACTCATCTGCTCAGTTTAACCACAACCACCATTGCACAATACAAAATGCTGAGCTCTGTTCTGTTTCATGGTGTTCCAAAAAACGCGCTCTGCTCTCGGGAAAAAAGTAGACATCGGTAACTGGTCTGTAAAAACATGAATGTTTAGACTAAGGTGTGTGTGTGTGGGGGGGGGGGGGGGGGGGGGTGTCTCTTTTGGAGCAATGTTAGTAAGGACGCACATCCTCAGAGTAACTATCATGGAAGAGAATGATCTCTATATACGTTTTTTAATCAAAGAAAACATAATGTAATTTCCATATTTTGGTTTTAATCTCATGTTACAGCTGGAATTCCAAAATGCTGCTTACATACAAAGAAAAAAATCCGGCCACGGACACTGATGAACGTTAAAAGATGGGAGATGCAGAAAAGCAGCGGCGAATGTGAAATCAAAGCACTTGTGTAAGTGTTAAAATTACTCATCCGATTAGTTTAACCACAGGTTACGGGTAATTTTGATCATCACATGATCATCGATAACATAACATGCACTGATAATCTCTACTGTATGAATTTTATAATGATCAAGACTGATCAAGAAATAAACTTTGTCACCAGATTCTATCTCTATTTGATCTTACTCGGAGTTACATAAATATTTGTGTTATTATCTTAAACTGAAACATAATCGTGTTTTCTTGTGCATCCACAGGCTTTACCTAAAGGGCTATGAAAAGCCAATATGTGCTCATCCTAGTGAGCTCCGAAGACTGAAGAGGATGAAGATAAAAAGATCGTAGGGTGTGGAACAGAAACTCTCTTCTCCAGGAATCTTCATATCATCTGGTGTTTTCAAGAGTTTCAAGAGCCTTCGTGTAATTGTTTTCTTTTATTTTGATCTTAAAGGCAGCTATCTGCTACTGTAACTCTGTTGCTAAGAAACTTTGCATGTACTCAGGTACATTTTAGAGGTACTACTATTATTTTATATTCTGATGTTTTACCCAAATACCATATAGATGTCATCACTTTTCACGAATTGCTATTACTAAAGGTACACGAGTCAGTTAGATTTGTCTCCATCTCAGCTGCCTGTAAGACTACTGCTTACAAGTTAAGACATTTATAGTGATGGTTTGTAACATAGAATCCAGCATTGACACATATCATTCTCGGGCATTTCATTGGGTATTTTTGTAGTATTGTATCCATTTTTAAACTGTTCAGTCCTCCAGGTATATCTTGTTCTACTGCATATATACAAACAGAATTAATAAAATGTCACAGCGAGGTGTGCTGTATTTTTTCTTTTACTTTATCTACACATGAAAAGAGCAGTCAAGATTGTCCAGCCATAGTGAAACTAGCAGAGAGATATTATGATAACAAAGCTAATGATATTCAATCATTTCAGATACGCAGCAACATCAAAAGTTTAATGGGCAGGATATGGACCCAAATAAACTTGAAGTGCAGCTTTAATGTGGAATACTTTAAAGTATTAAAAAAGCACAAAACAAAGGCAACAGTGGACAGAGGGAGACTCATACAATATAAACACACGAGGTTATGAAGGAAATGGGAAACAGGTGAAAACACAGCTGAAGACAATTAACCTAATGAATCTGGATGCAAGGCACGGAAAATAACTGGTGTCAAAATAAACCAGGAAGCAACAAATACAGTTAGAACAAGCAATACAAGACAACTTTACGCAATAGGAAACACTGGGTAGGACGGGCAACTCCAAAATGAAAGGGTCTAAATAATCCCCCAAACACCAGAACTCTAATGATAAACAAAGCCATAAAAGTACAGAGAAAAGCAATGTAGACACCAAAGTCTTTGTTAAGTAAATGTTTCTTTGTGTGTGGCTAAAGCAAAAAACTCAGTAACTTCCACTCACTAATATTAAAGCAATGAGAAAAGACCAAATACTGCAAATAGCTTTTAGTAACATTGGACATTTAAGAAAAAATTGACCAAGTGGTTATCGTGAAAATGTAATTTGAATATTTGAGCTACCTAAAAATGCTGTTGGGATTGTGACTCTACGTTTTCACAGAAAAGAAAGTAAAAAGAGTGAGATGTATTAAAAGTGACAATTGTTCTTTCATGACTGTTGGCTCTACTTGTGTTTTCATTCCATACACATCAGTTCAATAGGATTCTGTTTGAAGAGTGGTTACTGGACCTGTTAGAGCCTGTTAGAGTCTGAGTCAAGCACTCCAGTAACTGACAGCACTAACAATTTAAACAAGACATCGGGCTGAAAGTGAACGGAACACTTCATTAAATTTTTTAATTAAGTATGGCAGTCATTTAATAACCTTTTGATATTTATATTACTATTACTGTTTTTAATGTTTAGGCATCGTGTTTCATTCAAAGAGCTTCTTACTGGTTAAAGCACATGCTCACACACTCCCTTCTGACAGTTGGTGGGTGGATGCACATGTACGCTTTGTTGTCAGTATTTAAACATCAAGGGCACGTTGCCTCCCCACACTTGCTCTGCCATCATGGATGTGAAAATTGTCTTTTTGATTGTTTGTCTGTGCGCCTTGGCCATCACCTCCACTGAAGGTAAGGACACTCAGAGCAAACACACATGCTGAAACCAAGAGAGCACTGGCACTGTACAGATTATACTTCAGGTCCTAAATAAGAAGTTCACATTTAAAGATTTTTTCTGAGAAAATTGCAATGACTCTACATTCCTCCTGGGATTTAAACAAGATGATGATGCATGTGCATTTTAGCACAGCTGGTTTTTGGAGGGTTTTTTCAGTTTTTTCTTCATCCAGCTGTTTTAAAGCATAAAATTATTCCAGTAAAAATATGTTTTAGAAAGTTAACTTTAAGCTGACTTATCTGATCAGTTTAACCACAAAGACTATTGCACAAAACAAAAAACCTAGCCCTGTTTGGTTTTAGGATGCTAAAAATACAAAAATTAGACATATATAAACTTTTTATAAAAGTGCAATACTGTAATTTTTTTTTTGTTTGTGTGTTTTTTGGAGACCTGTTAGAATGGACACACAATTATTCTCTAGCAAATGTCTTTTTCTTTTATTTTTTTATATTATGTTAGTTTTATACTTTTTAAAATTCTTAAATTTGGTCTTAATCTCACATTACAGCTGGCATCCCAAGCTGCTGCATGACAGCAAACCAAAAAATCAAACGATATATGCTGAAGAAGATTCAGAGATGGGAGATGCAGGAAATCGGTGCCTGTGACATCAGAGCACTTGTGTAAGTGTTTGTTTACTTAAGTGTGCCAAAAGGTTACAGGTAATATTGTAGTTATTACATGATTGGTAAAGGAAGGTTTTGAGAATTATTGACAGTAATTTTGTTTTGTTATGATTTACTTATAACATCATGCATTCATCATATAAAAAGAAAATTTAATGTAAAAAATAAACACCAATAAAGAAACTTTATCCAGAGGCAGTTTTCCTTCATTTTTGCTTAGGGTTACTGCATTTGCACTGTTATGTTAAACTGAAATGTATTTATGTTTCTATGTGGACCCACAGGGTGTTTGTAAAAGGCTTCAAAAGGCCACTGTGTGTTGATCCGAGACTGAAGCTAATCCTGGAGGAGCTATTGAAAGAGAAGAAGAGTGGAACAAAAAACGTACTTCTCCAAATGTCTGGGTATCATGTTTCTCACATATGATGTTATATGATATACATCATCATGCTTGGTTGTTGTTGTTGCTTTTCTTTTGATCTTAAAAAGCTATCTACTGTAACTCTGTTACAAAGCAACACTGCATTTACTCAAGTACTTTTTAGAGGTACAACTGTGGTTTCATATACTCACACTTTATATTAAGAAAATGTGTCATTACATTTTATGCATTATTAAAAATGAAACTACATGAACTGGTTTGAGTTGAGCCCATCTCAACTGCCTGCAGTGGTACTTCTTGTGTTAACGCATTAATGTGATGATATTATTACCACTAGTACTACTATTACAACGTAAAATTAACAGATACCACTCTACAGCATGTAATAGTGTATGCCATAGCCTGTAAAAGTGTTTATACATTAAGAATTAAAAAAAAAACTTTAAACTGTGATTCATATCATTCTTTTATTCTATTTTGTCTGCACCTGAAAGAGTGGTCAGTGGTCCAGCCATAGTTCAGCCAACCAGCATAGACACATTATGATAACAAAGTTGCTGCTGGGCAACAATGTTCAGTCATTTCAGAAACGTGTCACGATCAAAATAACAGCAGCACGGTGGCACGGTGGTTAGCACTGTTGCCGCACAGTAGGAAGGTGCTGAGTTCAATTCCACCATCAGGCCGGGGTCTTTCTGTGTGGAGTTTGTATGTTCTCCCCGTGTTTGTGTGGGTTCTCTCCGGGTAATCCGGCTTCCTCCCACCGTCCAAAGACACGCAGCTTGTGGGGATAGATTAATTGGATAATCCAAATTGCCACTAGGTGTAAATGTGCGAATGAATGTGAGTGCGAATGGTTGTCTGTCCCTGTGTGTTAGCCCTGCGATAGACTGGCGACCTGTCCAGGGAGTACCCTGCATCTCGCCCTATGACAGCTCCAGTGCCCCCCGCGATCCTGAAAAGGATAAGCGAATGGATGAATGGATGGAAGAACAAGTGTCTAAGAATGCTGTTAGAAATGAAACTCCAAGTCCTTACTGGAAAGAAGGAAGACTTTTTTTTCGGTTCAGTGTTATCCTCAGATAAGAAACCCTGATTTATCCCCTAGAGGCAAGTACATTCATCAATGAATAAACAGCCCCCATGACTACATGAATCTGCTGCCAGTCTGTTGCTTTTCTGGCACCAGACATTAGTAATAGTGTTTCCCTGTGCTGACAAGCTCAAAGCTGGTTTGGTGTCACGCAAATCTTCCTTAAATACATAAACGAACTCTGTCACAATCAAAATTTGATAGATTGTTGTGGCTTCAGTTCAGACACCTATGTTTCTGAGTCAGTGAATTGTCATTCATGTTCCACTCTTCTTGCAAATTTTAATATCTCAATATCTTCCAAACTGTAAAGAAAAAGTTCTTGTATGAATGGGTGTGAATGGGTGAATGACGCAAGCTCTATAAAGAGCTTTGAGTGTTCAGGGAATGTTTTCAGAGATATAAATGATTGCTTAGTGGCCCCAAATGTGTTCTTGCAGGAGGACAATTAGCCTAAACACACAGACAAAGTCATTAAGAACTATCTTCAGTGTGAAGTAGAACAAGAACTACTGGACGTGATAGCATAGCCTCCACAGAGCCCTGATCTCAACATCATCGAGTGTGTCTGGGATTACATAAAGAGACAGAAGGATGTGAGGAAGCCTACATCCACAGAAGATCTGTGGTTTGTTCTCCAAGATGTTTGGAACAACCTACCAGCCGAGTTCCTTCAAAAACTGTGTGCAAGTGTACCTAGAAGAACTGATGCTGTTTTGAAGGCAAAAGGTGGTCACACCAAATATTGATTTGATTTAGATTCACTGCATTTTGTTGATTGATGAAAATAAATGAGCAACACTTCCATTTTTGAAAGCATTCTTTGCTTTCAGCATTTTTTCCTCACCTGACTAAAACTTTTGCACAGTACTGATAACTGAGACAATTTTTTTCAGTTGAGCAAGAGTGTTGTCAAAAATGTATTTCGCCTATTTGGGGCAAGCTTTCTTGTAACTTAAGTAGTCTTCAGGAACAGCTGTTGGATGTTTGCTGCACTTTGTTTCATTTTAGGTCAAGTTGATCTCACACTGATCCCATAATGACGCAGTCATTATGTAGGGAGGCCTCTGTCAGTGCGCTATACAAATACAGGCCATTTACCATTTAATAATAGTGTTTCATTGTGTGTTATTCTATCCAGGTAAGCTTTTACTGTGCTAGCAGCGTGTTTGGGATCATTGTCAAAGTGAAAAATTAAGCCATTGCCAATCAAATGCTTTCTGGGTGGTATTGCATGAGGGATTAAAATAAAACTTTTGCCAATTTTTTTCCTCCAATTTTTTAAGCTGCACATCATGACAAGATATGGTTTCAGTTAATAGCTCCTTAAGAATCACCTTATTGGTGCAAAAATACTATTTTATGCCACACTGTATAGCTTTAGAATGTTTCATAGATTAAACTAAAGAAATGAGTTAAGTGCATTTTTGTGCTTGGATGATTCACATGTCATTGTTAAGTGGTTCAACAAAGTCAAAAAGCATTCCCCTGAAATCGTTGAAAGTTATAAGGACTGGAATGAAAATGACTGAAAAAGAAATGTCCAAAGAAAAACTCTGAAAGACCTTCAGAAAGCCCAGAGAACTATTGCTCAAGATAACTTTAAAACAAAAGACATGGCTTTATATTTGCCACCAATAAGCAAAATAAAAAGACATAAGGTTCGGCTCAAGACAAAGAGTTTTGTAAGTCTGTGTAATGCTAGAAAGTCTAGTTTCTTTACGTATACTGGGGACTTGTTCGATCTTATCCCCTAATAGTGCTCAGATCCTGTTACCACCTCTGTCCACACAAATCTGCTGAAAAGAAGCTGTCACAGTAAAGGCTGTGAAACTTCTGAGAATGGATGAGTAAGCTTGTTTGATTTATTTGAGTACATTCCATACAGTGAAGAACAAAAACACTGTTAGGTGGGAAAGTATAATTACATTAAGCTCTCTTCGTTTGCCTGAGGAGCTTCTTCACGCACAAGTGCTTTTTAAAAAAAAACTTTTCTTGTCCTGGATTTTACTTAAATAAACACACACAAAAAACCTTACGAATGTTTTTCATGTCGTGTGTTGTATTGTTAAGCTGTGAAAATGACCGTTGAAAGCCTGAAAGAAACTAAAAAGGAAACTGATGATTATTCTAAGATCCAGCAATTAATTATTGTCCCCTGTGCTGGTCATGACTCTGAGACCTCTATGTAAAGCAAAATGTAGGCGATCTATTTAGGTCCTACTATACTGTTGAAAGGACCTCCTGTGCTTTCTAGTCACGCCACATCTGTGGGGGTTTGACTAACAGACAACACTGGCTTTTTTGCAGTTATTATTTTTCCCTTCATACAAATCAAACAGTTTCTTCTGAGATTCTTAACTTCAGAGGGTTTTCAGAAATGTACAGTAACTTTAATTCTTTCCAAACAAAACTTTCATTCAGTGACATTTGTTGTGGGCAGCTGCACTCACCAACTCCCAATGTCCCTTCACGAAGGGCTGAACAGGCCAGAAAGGATTTGAATTGCAGAAGAAGAGTCATACTTATAGGTGTCACGGATGAGGTGGAGGAGAGCCAGACATTAGAGTGGGAAGGTGAGAGCTCGGAAGACATCCCAACTTTGCCGTAAGCTGAGCAGTGATTTTACCCACCACCCATTATGCATTCAAATCAATGTGTAACCTTGGCATTTGTCATTTTATGGTATTACGTTGGTAAAATTGGTAAAATTCTGGAGCTGGAAACAATTTTCAGCATATTGATCTTCAGACTGGGCTGTAGTTATAGCCAATTCGATAAGTCAAGACAGATTCTTCAGGATTATGGAGTCCATCATTGTAGCAAATGAAGTCAATGCCACTGATATGGGAGAAAAGACTGCACAATGAGGCTGCATCAGTCTGCTGAGATGAAAAACCTGTGTAGATAAACTTGTGTTTTCCTTTTCTCACGACTTCATAGCCCTGGCTTGTTATCCATACTTACACTATCTAGCTTAAAGCTGTCCCCCTCTCCGTTTTTTCCCTCCTTTTTTAATAAAAAAAAGGTCAAGATAATCAAAAGGTAATTTTTTAACTATTAAAAAAGTAGACTTTTTTAAAATTTATATTTATTTGACTTTTTTTGTCATAAAGCTTCTTTTTCTTGTTATTTAACTGTATAACTATGAAAAAATAAATTGAGCTTCTGATCCTATGTTGCTCATTGCTGCTTAGACCTGTACTTTTAATTGCAATCTTTGTTTTTACAGTGAAGCATACAGAGGGCTGAGTCTCGATCCGTGTCATGAGGGATTATGCTGTGTGGGTCATTTTGCCGTTAGGGTTCGGGGCAGCTTCGTCACTGTTGTTGTTAAGAACAGAGATTCTCAGACACTTTTTCTTTCACTTCAGAAGCTGAGAAAAGTTAATCCCGCTCCCTAATGTTTTAATCACTCCATAACAATAAGAAGGATTTAAATGTAAATCCTACATAAATACATGTCATCACAATGGCATTGGCAAAGTTGTTTATTTTTCACCTGTTCATGCACCACACCTGCTGTAGCTCCACACCCCACCAAGGATGAGTAGAAGTGTGTGACACCACAAAAGCAATGCAAAACTCTTTTGACTGATCATCTTTATCATCTGATATAAATCTATCTTAGGGTGACTGGTGTCTTTGAGAATGCTAGTTACTTCATTGTTGGAAATCACTGAACGATGTCAGAACAAAAAGGGATGTGAGTCATATGCTGGGCCTTCACAGTGGTAATCCAGTCATACACCTGTGGGACACCTGCTTCTTTGGTGGTACATTGTGGCTCAAACTCTTTGTCACTTTTGTTTATTTCAGTTCATCACACAAGATGTGCACAGTCTGTTAGATTTAAATAAAATGTTTGCCATTTATTCTACTAAAGATTCCTGTTTAACCATCACCCACCATGCAGGCATCCCGTGTTAACGTATTTCTGTTATTAACTTTGGCAGGTTTACAGTTAATTTTTAATTACGTTTCTTGGCTCACCACATTTTAAGCTCCTTGCTTTTTAACAGGATTCGTCATTGGTCCATTATATGAGTTATCAAGTCAGAGTCACTTATGTTAATACTCAACTGATGAACCTGTTATGACCGTAACTGTAAGCAAGTCATTTAAAATGGAAGAGAGCCTCCGGCAAATTACGGTTTTATTGACTGCCTCGAGTCACAAAGGATCAGAAACATTCATAAATACTTTCCCATATGAGTGTATTCAAGTCAAAGCAGGTTTCTCCAGTGGTGGTTATTCTAATTATGAAGAAAGTTTCCACTGAGTAGAAGTTTTATTTTATTTTATCATAGTTATACAGTTAAATAACAAGAGAAAGAGTTTATTAAAGTTCAAAGAGGAAAAACACGGTGTCAGATGAGAGTATAGGTAAACTTAACCCCCCCACACACACAGACACACACACATACACAAAAACATGTCACAGCTTCGCACAGTTGAACTTCTGCCCACAATTTAATCCCATGTCATTGTTCTCCAGGCACGCATTCATCAGCACTCAAAACTGTCATAAAGCATTGATTCATCCCGTTTAAGAGGAACAGGAACTATGTGGAAAAGGTCTTCGAAAAGGGATCAGTTTTGTTTATTGTGAAGTGAAAATGATGAGAAGGGCTTTTAAAGGAGAGATTTATAACAAAGCAGACCTGCACTTGTAACTTTTCTGAGAGTGAAGTAAAGGTACAAACTGATTTTGTGAACAGGTGCCAATCATTACAAGAGTTTCCCTGTCACCGTCAAACATGAGCCTGATGCTACAGCACCATCTTGTGGAAACACTCATAGGGATTTTTCCATAGACTGCTCAACTGCAGGAATTCAGGTATGCATGTTTGCCAAAGCAAGTATATTCAGAAACGTGTCAACAGACAATTATCATATCTTTAATTTACTTCCTATACCAAGCTAGCAAGATAAGGCATCTCACATTTCTTCTGCATATGGACAATGTACACAATATACCCATATTTTTTTGTAGCTCAGGAGGTAGAACAGGAAACAGGTGGTTTGATGCATGACTCCCAGTTTGCAGGCCAAATCCTCTTGGGCCAATCTCAAGTTACTCACAGATGCATTCATTTGGGTGTGAATGTGTTTGAAGGTTAAATAGAAAGCACACATAGAAAAAAAGGCATAGAAAAATGTTCTTGTGTGAACGGATGTGAATGAGTAAAGGAGGCAAGCTGTATGTAAGAACCAATCTATTTAATATTCAGTTGTCTCAAGCAAACTATTCTCTTGTCTTGGTATCAACACTTTAATATCTCAGAAAAACTTGTCCATACACACCTGCTGCTAACAGCATACTTTTAAAAAAAAAACAGTCCCACTGCTCACTGTGGGAAAATATGTTCAAATACACAAAACAGTACATTTATGGGTGCAGCACAGTCCGGTAGACACTTCCAGAAATAAGAGCTTTGCTTACTTGCCTACTGAAGCATGATAACCACTTTTTGTCTGGTAATGTTTAACTTGGCAGAGATCAGGCAGGTTTCAGCCTAGAGCTGAGAACCAAAGTGCCGCACAATTATGTGTAATTTATCTATTAAGTTATACAGTGAATAAAATGTATTCACAATCAATGTCCCTACTTCAAAAAAAAAAGGAAAAAAAAAGAATAAACACGTAAGAGAAAAGATTCGCTGACAATGCCATATAATGTACATTTAGGCTGCTTATCTTAGATTTCTTTATATGTAATCAGAGCACATTAGCCTGAGAAAAAAAGAGAAACGCAGAGTACATTAAATATACATATATACAGGTATATAACCAAACACAAGGCAGCCTGGCATTATTTTAAGATCAGCTGACACCAGAGATAAATCCATATTTGTAGACTAAAGAGAACTCTTGTTCAATAATATGCAGACCTGAAATTGTCTTCATAGTACAATGTATTGAAATAAACCTCTTTAAGGTACAATTTTGCATAAAAGGGAAAATAAGCTTTTGTGTACCAACAATGGTATGTTGAATTTGGTCTATTACAATTAAAAATTAAAATGTTCTTGTGTTTTGTAATACACTAAGCCCTGTTTTGGGGCCATTTTTTACAAGTATACAGTACAACACACAGCCATCTGTCCACTTCAACACATTGTGAATCAGTTTTACCTGTGTTGGTGTTGGGCTGTGAGCACAGGTCCCAATTAAAGCTATCAGGACTTTTTCCTGATGTCTCAAAAAGAGTCATAAAGATGCTCACAAGTAGCTCACTGGGGGTGATTTGTAAGACTCTGGCAGCACTGCTTCTGTTCCTCCTTGAACAGAAAAGGCTGTTGTGCCACAAAGTGATCATCTGTCAAGAAGTAAATACTGGTATTTGTTAAAAAAGTATATAAAAATGAGTTGTTGGTATTTAAACTATTGTGAATGACTTGTTGACCTATAATCCCTCAAACATATATCACATGAATGGTACCAAAATAATTTTGAGCCAGAAACGATATCTCTGCTAGATGCTGCCCACAATCAGTTTTTGGCAAAGGACATGTCTTTCATTTATTCAGGTAAAAGGTCTCATTTATATTTTAAATGCATTTTTATATACAGTGATGTGTCCAAGAGGGCAGCAGAAATTGCAACAAATATAACATAGAACAGCTCTACAAATATATTTCAAGTTGCCCAAAAGGATTGGATCGATTATGATGTAGAATGCAGAGTAGATCAAATAGTGCAGATTTGTGAGGATACCTATGACAAAACAGGTAATTTCTTTATTTTATCCTGGATAAATCATGCTGAATATTATTTACCAATATAAATAACAACATTATAAATAAAAAGCAAATTCAATATTTGGCAGTAACTTTTTGGCAGATCATCCAGCTGCTAGGTCGATGCCCTACTATGTTCCTGTCCAGCTTCTTGTGCAGCAGTCGGTCTCCTGGTATCTCCTTCACAGTCTTAAGATTGCACTGGGGGACACAGCAAACCTTGTTGCAGTAGAATGTATGGATGTAGCATCCTAGAGGAGCTGGACTAACTTTGCTGGCCATGCAAAGCCATGACGAGGACAATAATAAAAACAAAACTCGAGAAAAAATAACCAGTGGGCATCGCCTGCCTGTTCAAAATCAGAATCAGAGTCCTTTGTTGACATTAAATATCAGATGTTCAAAAAGATTAGAAGCTGCTCCTTTGTAGCAGCATTTAGAATAAATAACAATGAAAACAAATCCAAAAGTACCACCATATACACATGTGTAGTGATGTGTGATGTGAGAAGTACTGATGTGAAATTTGTACAGTAATGGCTTGTGAAAAGAAAATGTGTTTCTGAGATTTGTTCATCGTGGTTTGGACGGACCTGTAGCGCCCCCTAGAGGACAGCAACTCAAACAGGTGACCTCTGAAGCCTCTTCCACTGAGCGTGGGTGCAGTGAGTGAACCACATATGTAAAGATGCTCTCAATGGCTGAACGATAGAAGGTCACCAGCAGCTTCTCAAAGATTTTGTTCCTCCTGAGCACTCCCAGGTAGTGCAGAGCTGACCTGATCCCCCTTTTCAGCTCAGGTGAGTGGAGAAGAGAGAGATGGTCAGACTGGTCTAGGTCTGGGAGCTGTGTGGCTCCCTTATGTTGCCTGTGTGTAAATGCTTCCCCCTGTTGTCATACATCTTACATTGTGTTAGAATGTAGGCAGGAAAGACTGGAGGTTTGCCTGATTAAAATCAACCGTGATAATGGTGTGTCCCTGTCCTAAAGGGGGGGTCCTTGTTGCCGCTCCAGTGCACCTGTTCTCACTTTAATTTGCTCCAAATCAGGTGAAACTGATTCACGTTGCTTTATGTTTCTTAACTGGACAGACTGGTATTTCTGTTGTTTAACTAACTTTGTGTTATAGTGTGGTTACCGAGTCTTCCTCTTTTTTTCCTCCCTAAACTGTTTACATTTCATCTATAAAAACTCATGTAAACTATTTGGAACGTCTGCGCTTTATTTTGTAACAGTGTGCTTTTCTTTTCGTTTCCTATTAAGTGAAAATGTGCTTGACATTTTAAAGACAGGCGAAACAATTTGGCTTCAGCTCGACCCATCTCCTGAATTATGTAATAGTTGTAAAAGACCGCCTACCCTTTCTTTTGCTATGTGGCCATTTACGACTGGTGGACACGAAAGGGCAGCTGAACGAAAGTCGCCACTCGACCAGAATCAACTCAAGCCTAATTTTAAACGCTAAAAGCTTCATTCGCAGTATGTAACTATGTCTTTGGAACCCTGTGAAGAAACTGCGGAACACTCCGCTTTGCTCAAGCTCCTCTCTGCACTGTTTTATGCCGGAAGTTCGTTTCTTATTACCGTAGTGAACAAAACCGTGTTGACAACTTTCAGGTAGGTGTCGCTTTGTAGGGATATCACTAATTTATTCATAGTCGAAGGACGGAAGCAAAAAAAAATTGTTAAGTTCACAGATAAAGGAAGCTTGTAATAATAGCTTATTCTCTGTTGTCGAGTTATATTTAAGAGTTCTGCTTTTTGTGTGTTGACTTTGCAGATTTCCCTCCTACTTGTGTCTGGGAATTGGACAGGTATGTTGTCCAGGTGCGAATACCTCCCACCCACACTCCACTAATAATAAACAAATACAAACTCATTTTATTGTCCTTTCAGATGATCACCACTGTTATTGTTCTTTATGCGGCCAAAAAGAGCAAAACGGTGCAGTTTCAAGATTTCGACAAGAATGTTCTCTTAAAAGTAAGCACCCTCACCCCATTATAATATCTCTATTTATTCTTTTTTTAATGTATTTTGTGATCTATAAATCTTTTTGTTTGTTATGCCCAGATTTTCCCCCTCCCTTTGCTGTACGTTGGGAACCATGTTACAGGCCTGGCAAGCACCAAAAAACTCAGGTTTTTACCAGTTCATTTGCATCACATTTAGTCCTTAAATTTAGTTAAGATTTTCTCAGTACTCATTTATGCAGTCTTCCCGAAACTGTGTTATCTGTTACAGTTTACCCATGTTTACAGTTTTGCGGAAATTCACTATATTGATGACAATGATCTTGGAAGCGTATATACTAAGGTAAGGAATTATTCTAACTATGTATTACCGTACTGTTAGAGCCTTGAAGCACTCTAGGGCCTTATCTCATCTGATTTGGTCTGAAATTTCTTAAAGTACTTTACTTGAAGAGGTTTCTAATGGATTTGTTAATGGAGTTAAACAATGTGAGAGCTTTCAGTGTAGGATGTGAGATTAAAAAAAAAAAGATTTAACAATGGAAGTGCCCATTAATGTATGCCTGTTTTGTCCTCTTTATCTCCATTTTCAGAAAAACATTTCCAAAGCGTCTTGTGTACAGTGTTGTAACCATAGTATTTGGTGCTATGATTGCTGCAAGGTATAGTTTTGCTTTTTGTTTTTATTTAAATTACTTTTGTAATTGTATTTCTCCATGAACTGCAAAAACAAAGTAGACTTTACCTCCATCTCTATTGTCTCCTATAGTTCAGACCTGGCCTTTGATGTGGAGGGCTATACATTCATCCTGCTTAATGATGCATTCACTGCTGCCAGTGGAGTGTACACCAAGAAGAAACTTGGTGATAAGGTAGGATTTCCTGTTCCGTAGAAAAACAGAGACAATTTGAGCATTGCTGCCTTAGTAGATATATCTCTGTCCAGGTGTTGTTTGAAGAAAAAAAACAAAAAACAATTTTACTGCACAGCTGTGCTGCCAAGAAAAATGGGGGCACAACCATCCAAAGCAATGCACAGTGAAGGAGAGTGTGCAGGCAGAGTGGATTGGGTGGAGACACGTGTCAGGTGTGATTTGTGTCAGAGTTGGAGCTACAGGTGGGACAGCTCAGGCTGAGCAGTGTGCAAACCAAGTTAAAGAAGCAAGGCTGAAATTGTTTAGACATGGGGGGGGGAAGGTGGATTTATCTGGACAAAGGATGCTGAAGATGGAGCTGCTAGGCAGAAGGAAAAGATGAAGACCCCAGAGAAAATTCATGGATGTAGTAAAGAAGGATATGCAGAGGGTTGATGTGACAACGGAGGATGCTAGGAGTGGAGGTAGATGATCTGCTGTGGTAACCCCAAGGTAACAGCTGAAAGAAGAAGAATATTAGAAAAGAAAGCTGAGCATTATCTTTTTAAACAACAAAACAGAAGGTTTTAGTGTCGTTCACGAATATCCTTTGATCATGGCAGCTCCACACTAGCAGCGTCTTTATATCTAAAAGCAGAATCGTGGGATTCGCACATTTTTTAACCTTTTTTTTTAATGCATAGTGATGCGAGCATCTAATGACGCATGTGCCTCACAGGAGTAAAATGTTAACGTTCTCAATACTTTGAAATGTCCCTATTGCATAACAGTGTTTGCTGTTTACATTTGTTTTCCTCCTTTTTGTCAAGGGTCTTGGGAAGTATGGGGTCCTGTTTTACAATGCATTAATAATTGTCATTCCTACTGTCTTGGCAAGTGCGTTTACTGGAGATTTACACAAGGTAAACTGTGATCAGGTGCATTATCGCTATTTATTGTTGTTTTTTGGTTTTCTGTGCCAGAAACTGTATTCTGTTACCACCCTTTATGTTTTGATCCACAGGCAGTCACATTTGAAGACTGGGTGAAAGGCACATTTGTCTTTTGTTTCCTTATTTCATGCTTAATGGGGTATGTCACTATAATCCAGTCCAAACTGTTCAGTTATTGTAGAAATCAAACTTCCTTGAGTCGGTCATTCTATATAAAATTGATCAAAGATAACTAGGATGTGATGAAAATTATTCTGACACAGAAGCGGAGATGGCTAGGGGGTGAATATGGTATGATTGTAGCTAAAAAAGAGACTAAGTTGAAAGGGCATATGTTCTACCCACCCTTCCGTGTATTTTGAGGGCCTATAACTTGGAAAGTATTCATAGTGTGAAGGCAGAATTTCGTTAACCTTTATTAAACACACTAAAATATTTGCACAAATAAAAACGTTGTTGAATCTGAGGGTGTTGAGTTGACGATGGAATGGCCCAGATGTTAGATCGCTGTTCAAAGCTGTTTTGCTTTTGTCCTAATTTTCTTTAGGTTTGTGCTGATGTATTCCATCGTCCTCTGCAGCCATTATAACTCAGCACTTACAACCACAGTAGTTGGGGCAGTAAAGGTAAGAGCACAGTGATATTAGTTTGTTTTTTTATTGTACAAAATCCAAATATTAAGAGTTCTTTGAAAAATTGTTGACTGAAATCCACAGCAAAAAATTTCCTCCTTTTTTCTTGACCCATGGTGATGGACAGGTGGAGGGATTTACTAAGATAGTTGTTGTTTTTTTCCTTATTTCCAACACAATGATACTAAAGTGAACACAATTTCACCTTTTCCTCAGAATATTGCAGTGGCCTATATTGGCATGTTTGTGGGTGGAGACTACCTGTTCTCTTGGACTAATTTCCTAGGCCTCAGCATTTGGTGAGTAATAAGACTTAAATGCTATTTTCTGTTCCTGACTACAGAGTTAAGCGTGACTCTATAAGAGGCCATATTTCTTCAAAAAGTCAAACAGTATGCTATGTTGAATAAGAACAGCAGATTGGAATCTGGCTTGGGAAGGATTTTAATCTAGAGCAAAATATTGATTGAAAGTGAAGATTAGGCATTCTCTGATAAATATAGTTTAGTCTGCAGATTTTGTTTCCTTGAACATTTTATCTTTTTGGTTTTCAGTATGTCAGGTGGACTAATGTACTCATATATGACCTTCAACAAGAAACCATCTGGAAGTGACACAGGAGCACAAAAGCTGAAGCTTCAGATCTCCGAGGAATCAGCAGGAAAGTACTCTAAGGTCTAAAGGGATTTCACCACTTGGTGGCGCTGATCTGCTCCATATTGGAGCATGATATTACTTCAGCACTTATGTGCATTAATAAGCAAAAAAATAAAATCAATAAAATGCTTTCCAAATATATTCCAGGTTCCATCTATTTCATTATACTTTTACACAATGAACAAATGGACAAGGAAGGGGTAAATCCTGGGTCAGGTTCAGTGAATGTTTATTGAAGATCAACAATGACAGAACAGTGTGGACAGCCTGTGAGAGAAAATTTGTACTTTAAAACATGTAGTATATCTACCAAGCAAGCAGGATCGCCCTACATACTTAAATATGAAAACTGATGGAGGATGTTAGCAGTGGGGAAAACTGAAACTACAAATTAAAATTTCAAAGCTCTCTGTAAATTGTGCACTCGATATTCTAAAACTACATGTATATATTAAATGCCTTAATCTTTCTCAAACCGAAATATAAACAAAGGGTAAAATGCTTCCAAGTATATTCTAATTGGCTAGAATAAATCATTTGGTTTACTGATTATCAACAATCCACTTGGCTTCCAGTTTCACCATTACTTAAAAAAAACAAAATTCAAATTCGCTTGACTTCTCGAGTGACGGCTTTCTGGTGCAGGTTTCCCCTAAACAGAGGCAGGGCACTTGTGAAAGGCTTCTTACAGTGTTAAGAGATGTAGTGTTGCTTCAGGGGAAAAAAACAAAAAAATCCACTACACATCAGTTTATGATAAACAAGTGCCATTTCTTCTGGGCAAGGCAACCTAATATTCAGTGCATTGCAAACTTAATCCAAGACTTGATGGGGGCTCCAAGTACTTCATAAAAACCAATGAGTTTCCCAAATGTATGTTTTACAATCGTGGGACATTTTGTGTTGCAATATTTCCCTTTTATGAGTTAATCAAACATATGGAAAAAATGACTTGTAATGAGATACATACACCTACTACTATGGTACTGTTCCCATATCAAAACTAGTCAGCCAGCTTTTAATATAAAAGGTGACTGACACGCATTGTAAAACATCTCCCACCTAGTTGAAAACACTTTTTGGTTTCGCAAACTTGTTACGAGGAAAACCACAAAATCTAAATGTTTTCCTGTGTTTAAAAACTACTTGGAACCTTTGAACACTGTAGAATCTGGTAGACTGTATTTAGAAAACGAGTGTTATGCTTGTCTGTTACTGTTGAGAAAATAGTTACATGTATATATTTAGACAAGCGTCAACTGTAAAAATTTGAATTTTTTTTAAGAGCTTGTACCTGATCAGACCTGCGGATTAGGGTTGCAATGATCACACATATAAAAATGGCCCGTGTCATATAATGTCAGACTTTTCCATCTTCCCTGACTTCCCTCTTGTCCACCTTTGCCCTTAAATAAAGTTGTACCTGTGAGGCAAAAAACTAGCTGAACCTTTCTCAGTCCATTTCTACTGCCACTGCTGTCATCAGTGGCAGTGAAATTGTGCTTATAGCACCAGAGATGAAACCTGGGAACATGGTGAGATGCCATCTGACAGTTGAACTCAACATTTCCTATGGCTGACCACACCCTGTATCATTCCGTCCATCTGAGCTTAATCCATATATACAGTCATACACACTCTTACACTCACAATATACTTAAAAAAAAAAAACTTGTTACCAAAGTGCAAACAAAACCAAAACATGATAGGTATCCTTTCTTTGCCTTTAGAAGACAGAAGAAAGAAAGACATTCTTCATATTGTCAAATCTACAATTATAGCAGCCTAAAAAGGATAAAATTGAAGCTGAATAAGGTGCTTTAGCTTGTGCCTTCCTGATAATGTGTGTGGGAACAGATACCTGTGTAACACTGATCTCAAGCCAATCCAGCTCTTTTACAAAGTCTGTTTTCACAACTTTACAGGAAAAAAAACTAAACTACTTGTTGATCTGCATTGTAGGAAGAATTTTAGCGACAGCACATGTAACAGGAAGGCGGACTGGGATAGAGATACGAGGGCAGGGAATTGGGAGTCCGGGATGAGGAAGTGGGATGGGTGTTCGTTCAGGGAGACAGGTTGTTAGCCAGCTCGATGAGCGCCAGAGCGCCGTGGAGTCGCTCTCGTTGCTCCTGGAGGCGGCGCTTGGCTGCTCCTCCCTGGGTGCTCTTCTCCTCCTCTGCGGTCTCTTCTTCCCCGTTCTCTTCATCAGACTGGAGAAACTCCATTGGATCCTGCTGCTCCTGGTCCTGCCCTCTAGCCTTGCCCTGTGGCTTCACCTTGGTGGTTGTAGGGGCACGCTGCTCACGGGTTCGCCAGTACCTGCAATGACAAAGAGCACATTACCATACAATGTAAACAAAACAAACAAAAAAAAGCTATTTAAATGTGGAAATCTTCCTCACGGTCCTGCTTTTGTACATATGAGCCTACTTTCACTTACTTTGCCAGCCACTCTGCCACAGCCTTGTTATCCACAGACTGAGCCTTCCCCAGACCCTCCTTTGGTTCTTCCCTCTTCAGACGGGAGAAAGGATGCTTGGGGCAGTGTCGGTTAGCATGTGTAAACCGATTGCCACATCCTGCAGAGGAAGCATCAAGTCTGAATAACTGCAGAAAATGACTGGAGGTTTTTGTCATTTTTACATAGTTAAAATGTGTAGTGCACAACATTTGTGGTTCACTACTGTTATAAACAGTGCTTCAGTCTTCTTAGAATGGATTACTATTAATAAATTAATGAGTAATGATGTTTACTCAAATATGACTTTTTATAAGTCACAAAGCAACAGTAATGATTTTTAGGGTTAGTACATGAAATTACAGCAGACTGTTACACAGTCAGTTTCATTTCCCAGGTACTTTCCAAGTATTAGTTTAAGGCTCTAGTCAGTCATAGTAAATAAACCACATTTCATCTTAATGGAAAGTACCTTGAAGACACTAAAGGTGAAAACTTTCAGTTTGCTGTTTGTGATAATACATTTTTAAAAGGCTAACTGCATGGTCTTTTCAAAAAAAAAAAAAAAAAAAAATCTACGTTTCACACCCACCTTTCTCAGAGCAAACAAAGGGTTTTTCCCCAGTGTGCAGGCGCTGGTGGGTCTTCAGCTGTCCACTCTGGACAAATGCCTTCCCACAGTTTGGGTAGTCACACAGATAAGGCCTCTCACCTGGGGTGGAACAAGATAAGATATACTTTATTCATCCCACAAGTTGGGAAATTGAGGAGGGGGTGGGTTAGTTAGTGGAAAAACTGTGGTTACTTAATACTTTAGTAATTACTAGACAATGCTTTTAAATTCAGAACAGGGACCACATGGTTTCATGTTTTGTACCGTGACAGGTGAAGCACATGTATTAAAGCAATTTATAATGGGTCAGCGGACTTCTCTCACCTGTGTGTGTCCTCTTATGGGCCTGGAGAGACTTCTCTCTGGGAAACACTCGGTTGCAGATGTTACAACGGATACGGCTGGATGAAGTCTCCCCCTCGCTTATCAGCTCCCGGACTGTGTCCGCCCGTGGCCGGCCTCTGCGGATACCATCCTGACAGCGAGAACACGCAGAATCATTGCTCTGGCCCTATCAGACTTATCAAAGGACTCTGGATGAATGAACACCTATGGTGCAACAGCTTTGAGACAAAGCAGGGTATAATATGCCAAACCAAGGACAAACTGTTTTCACTGCTTCATAATCTAATACACTTATAACACATGATTCACATAAAATACTCATTTATTGCATTTCATACAATGTATCAACGTGCCAGTCTGACTTCATTTAATTAGCTCACGTGTTACACTGTGAGCTAATTCACATCCGGTTAAATTTTTGGCGCGCGACTACACGTCATATTGGAGCAGCTGCTCCAGATTCAGGAACTGGGGTTTAAAATCCACGGAGTCACACCCTAATGCGCGGGCGTTTTTTAAATGACTCTATATGACGCCATATTGAGGCCGACTCTCTGTTTTAAGTAATCACATTTCAAGAGAATATATAACTTTACAAGAAAAAGGTGTTCATTCTGATCGTGCTGTTCTGCTGTGATAACTATGTATGGGTTATTGCGCCTGTTATACACATGCTATATCCTTTCAGACCTGCTCTGGAGGTTCTTCAACAGATCAATGAATTAAGTTACAAATGCTCTTTTAGGCGTATTACACTGTTGTCAGCAGTCTCTGCATTAACAATATTAAAGTATTAAAATAGTTAAAAAATACTTTCTGCTTTTAGGTTGCGCTCAGACATCCATACGACATCCAGCCATGTCACTTTTTAAAGAGTATCAAGACAAACTTTCATATGAGGGGTTTACCTTGATCTGCTCAGGTGAAGGAGCTGTGTCCGCTTCCCTGGCCGTCTGTGTCCCGGTAGGGGACGCGGCTCCACTCCCTGAGCCCGGGCTCAGGGTTACATTGTGGGCGTTCTCTCCCCACTTCCACGGGTAGACCATAAAGTCGCTGAAGCCGGGGCTTGTCGGAGTTATGGCCTCTGCTTTCCTGGGTTTAATCGGAGTGGTCTTGATGACGGACACCAAAACTCTTTTAGGCGAGTCATTGCAGAAAATAACGTGAGGGTGCTTGCTCTCAGCCATCGTTTGAGTGTCAAAATCCCGGTGTTTGACGCAAAAGCCGCAAAACTATTTTTTTTCCCAACAAGATAAACGAGCAAGTGTAATAAATAGTTTGCCTTCTTAATCTGGAGTAAATACTTCCTTCATTTCCAAAGAGTACAAGAAGAAGAAAAAAATCTCTGATCCGCTCTCTGCTATAAAGTAACTACAAAAGTTGCAGGAATATATGAAGACTGCGGTTTCTTTCCTTCTTGTCGCAGCAGGTCGTCTCAATTGACCTGTGTGCGCCCACAGGAGCGTTGTCCCGCGTTGCAAAATCGCGCCTGAGCAGTGCATCCTCCAATCCACTGCAGGCGTCGAACCCCACGTGTCAAAAGAAGCGAATGGCAGCAGCCATATGGCTCTACCTAGCCATTCTCCAGACCAGTAGGAGACGCGAAGGGCTCTGTGCACACTAATTGGCCGAAAAGCTTTTGTCCAATGAGATTTAAACACCTGATGCGCGCTCTCGCAGATTGACATCAAGACTAGCCAATGAAAGCGATTGTGGCCCACGTGTTAGCCAATGGGAGCGAAGGGCGGTTAATTTTTTTAACATTGCGGATGAGCAGATGGCTCTTTTCCCGCGCTGAAGAATCTGTTTATGTTATTACATGTTTTTGTCGTTTTAAAGGGAAAGAAAACGGTGGTTCCGAGGCGCCAAAGTTACGTAATCACTGTAGGGCGGAAGTAATAGAACAAAGGCTTTATTGTGTGCGAGAAATGGAAACAGAAACTTAGAGTTATTTGAAATTTCATTATATCAATGCAATATACCTAAAGTGGTTTATCTGTTTAACCCAAAACCCTACTAAATCTCTAGATACTGTGTTCTTCAGATGATTTCATTTCTCCAGTAAAATGTAGTAAAGTGTGCTGTCAATCATCCGTTCCTGGCAGTTGTTGGAAGACGACCCTGCCCTGCTTTCACTGTCATCCTGTTTGTCGCCCATGTTTCAGTTACCTAGTAAAAAACAGTTTAAATACACTCCAGGGCACTGTCTTAAAAATAGTATAGTATGCCAAAGGGAGTGCAGATTTACTGCTGGATGAACACCATCCAGGCCATCCCGGACTATACACACTACAGACACTGAATTTAAATGTACTGATGCGGATTTATGATAGCTTTCGGTATTTGAGTGTCACACATCTGTTTTAGTAAATATTGTGTGAGTTTCTTTCTTTCAAATACTCAAACAAAAACTGCTACTAGACTTGATAACATTTACACTCTTTCATACATTTCCTGCTATACATTAATACTGAAACATTGCACACTAACAACACAGACTTGTATATTCATTCTGCTATGACTACTGAATGAGGTTTCATTATATAAAATTACTTACTCATCTTGCAAAAGAGGGTAGGTGGAATTTTATATATTTTAATAGCTGGACTAAAGAGATCTGAGCATTATACATATTATACATATGTCATATGATTGTCTCAGTAGGCCTATGTGTTGCTTCAGTTCATCAAATAATCCAAGAAGTAAAATGAAGTTCAGTCTGAAAAAAGTAAATAGTATAGACATTTCATTAAGGCTGAGGGTTTTGTATAGATTTGCAAAGTTACGAACATATGGGGCATGCAAATATGGAGAGTTTAATGCACGTGGTTCGCAAACTGTTAGGAGGGCCCCCCCTAGTGGGGTATAGAGCCACTACAGGGTGGATAACCAAAGGAAAGCTACATAAGAAATAGATAAATAAAATATAATTTATGTGGTGCTACCACACTGACCTTTTTTTCTGTATGAATAAGATTTAACTTATTTCCTTTTTTATTGCCAATGATTGCTGAAAAGTGTGAGGTAGAAGTGTGAAATTTTCAGCTTCTAGGAGCATGCCAAAAATGATTGAGACAGTGCTTTAATGGGATATCGCTCAGATTCTCATGTGTAGCTTAGTGCAGCATGGACTAGGCATGCTTTCTTAACATTTTGTTTATGCAAAAGTATGACGAATGGACTTTTCTAGAACATTGCGTGCAATACACTGTTTTCACACAGTGCAGTGGCTGACACTGTTGCAAGAAGGTCCTGAGTTTGAATGCTGTCTGGGGCCTTTCCATGTGTAGTTTGTATGTTCTCTGGCTTTCTCCTACAGTCCAAAGATAGGCATGGTGTGATTCTAAATCGACTGTGTCTATGTGTTATCTCTGCAAAAGACTGACACTGTGACAGGCTCCAGCCTCCCAGCAACCCTGAAATGCATAAGTGGAGGAAAACAGATGGATTGAATCTTTGGAGACTTGAGAAACCTTTCATAAACATTGTAACTCTATGCAAATGTTCCCCAAGTCTGTTCTGAAGGTTGCATTGTGAGCAATCTTTAAAAGTCAACTTTAAAGAACCCAGAACTCCAGTCTTTTTTGTGAAGTTTTGTGATAACTGTCAGGGAACATTTAGGGAACAGTCACAGGAGTTTCTGCAAGGAGTAGATCCCTATATAACCTGGGAAAGTTTTTTTTCTGGTAAAGCTGTGGATTGGCCACCATTTGCTACTAGTTACAAAAACTTATATACTAATGTAACAAATGCCATTACTAGCTACTTGGGCCAGAGGCAATTGCTGACAGTTATGTAGCAAAAATACAAGAAAATGTGAAGATTAACATTATTTCTTATAATGTCAGTTGAATTACAAAAAAACCCTGCTTTGTGACTGACCTAATGGTAGGCCTAATAAGCAACATTTACAATAGTATACATACAATAGTGGCACACTTCTAAGCTATGTATCCAGGAAGCTAAAAATAAAAGAATAAAAACAAGTATGGCTTCTCTAAGTAAATATCTATCAAGTAGATTGAAAACGCAAAACAAAACAAAAAAACTTCGGTAAATGTTATTTGAAGCTTTCACAAAAATCGTTGAAGAATCCCGACTGTTCTTCAGAGGTTACACAACCTTCAGCCTGGTTGTTGGGCTGCGGTATGGATGTTTATTGATGCTGCTGTTTGGCTTTGATTAAGTTAGCTACTTTGGTACACCCCAGGCCTTCCTGAGGTTTGGCTACAATAATCAAATTACTGTTAGACCTGACAGGCAATACTGCCTACCTGCCTTGGAGGGAAACAGACACTGCCAGGTAGATAACAAACAGGCCTACAACAAAAGGAAAAGGGAAACACTTGACTTGCTTGCACAGTAACAAGACGTCGCTGTGCGAGTCAACTCGTTAACAAGCCAGTATACTACTAAGCTACCTAACTAGTGTCAACCCCCCCCCCCCCCCCCCCAAAAAAAAGTAGGACCTTTACCTGACATTTATGCTAATGTTACTAGGTCTAAGCTACAGTCCATAATTACCCGAACATTATCGGTTAATGTTAGCTAACTGTAGATTAAAACCATTTTATACGTTTATTGAAGTTAATGCGCTTCATTAATTAAAGTGAACTGTAATGAAAGCTCACAAAATGGATAATATTTCCATATGTAAATTTGTCTTAAATGTTTATCTTTGTTTTTCGAATGCTTTTTGAGGGTTAGCGCCCCTTTAACTTCAGCCCCTGTGCCAGTTCCGACTCGTAGGCCTCCAGCCTGACTAAGCACAGAACCATCTCTGGCAGAGGAGCTGAGCCAAGCCTTTGCAATGCAGACTGTTGATGAGCACGTGGGCGTGGTGTCGCTTGCATCCACACGTGCAAACATTTATTTAAAAGTGTGCCGAAATATGCTGGAGGCATTTGTTGGATGTTCACTGGGGCAGCATAGTTCCGACCGTCACAGCTCTTTTGTTCTAGCTGAGCTGGAAAACGGTGCTTATCTTTATTGTCTGATACTTGAAAGCTGTTTGATCATCTCGAGGAGGTAATTATTTAAACTGTTTTTTTTATTCATCATTAACAGGCTAACATGCTGCCGGACGCCTACGGGTGTGCTGTGGCGAACAGGTTCGGGAGTCTTCTGGATGATGACACGGATCCTTTCGACTTGATCAACGAAGTGGAATCAGAAAAGACGAAGAAGAAAAAGAAGAAGAAGGAAGAGGAGGAGAAGAAAGCAAAGCAGAAAAAACCTGGTCAGAAGGAGTCCCAAAAGGACCGACGCCTCCCTATGGCCCTGGATGTTCAAGAGCCGGTTCCAGGTAAGTACTGCGACACACTGCACAAATCCAAACGATTCTGGCAGCTGCTGGGGTTTCCAGACGGGGTAGTCCAGCCAAGAGTGGCCAGTTTGCCTGAGCTTTGTCAGCTGGTAAAAATGTGTGGTCAGCGAGGTGCACATGTGCATGCTGTCAGAGGTGGTTATATCCCCACTATCCTCTGTGCAGAAATCTGGGTCAAAGTGACGCTTGTCTAATTTTATAGATAATTCCAGAGGACATTTAAGTACATAGATTCAGCTATTGGACTGAACCTAAAAAATGGATTGGAAAGAGGAAAGCATGTTAAATTGTTGTTTTCCTCCTGTAAATGTAAGCTCAGTGAGGTTTGAGAGCATAAGTCTGATACTGAGAATTGCATTCAGAAACATAGTTTTCCCCAAATAGTGATTGCTACCTTATGACTCAGTTCAGTACGTTACCATCTCGCTTTCTCCCTTCAGTCCGTAGGCAGCTGCCACGTCCTGCACCTGTGTCTGAGAGTGGGGAGGGCAGAGAAGAAGCCCAGAAGAAAGCTGCTGCTGGGCAGCGTAGGGCCAACCAAGAGGAACCCCCACAGGAGTTTTCAGTTTCTAGGTTTGCATTCCATGCTTAATAAAAATATCTTTATTTAACTGATGTCATATAAAAGATGACATACCCAGTCTTGATTAGTGTTTCAGCATATGCTTGCATACATAAACATTATTTCATACACTCTTACAGGAGCTTTTGTTGATTAAAAGCTCTCCTAATATTTAATGTCACCCAACAATGTCTAATTATACTATGGAAGCTTGTTTCTGCAACTATGGGGGGGGAAACAAAGCATTTGTTTGCCAACCAAATTGAAATTTCAGGTTATAGCTTACCAATTCAGACTTCTGAGAAAAGAATTCTAAATTAAGAAAACTACATTTTAAGTTGAGATGCTAACCCAAAATTTGGACTTACTGATTGCAATAAACCCCTACCCCACCCCCTCCCATGGCATAAACAAGCTTTCCTAGGATACTGCTGTCAGCTGGGTTTGAAATGTGGATGTTGTCACATGAATAAACTGAGTTTTAATCTTCTTTTTTGGCAGGCCTTCCTATAATTCAGACTTTGATCTCAGAGGCAAAGGGGGGATCAAAGGTAGGAGAGCAGGAAGAGCTGGAGGAAATGCAAGGAACCCGGACTACTTTATTCTGAGGGGCAAGAGGGAATACGATCGGCACAATGGAACGTAAGTCTTTGTAAAAATGCCGCTTGTCCCTGATTTTCCTCTGTCTCGTAACTGTGTACTGATGATCATTTTGTCTTAATTGCAGAGGTATACCTCCTGACGATAAGAGAGGAGGAAGAGGAGCTTGGAACTGGGGCTCTGTTGAAGAAGCTGCAAGGTAAGTGGGTAGTTGATAAACATGAAAATGACAACATTTTAATTCTTGCAGAGAATAGAGGTTCTGTTTGTTCATGTCCGTTTTTGTACAGTGAATTCATGGATGGGACATCTCCAATCAAATCTGAGGACTCCCAGATAACTGTAGAGGAAGACAATCCGAATCAGTGAGTGAAATGCACAAATATCCTTTCTTAAATTTACATCTGTACCACCGTGACTTATTTAGAAGTGACGGTGGTCTTGTTTAGCATCTGTGCAATGAAAATAGAGGAAAATCTACAATTTAAAAAAACAAAAACACATTCAACAGTGTGCTAGATAAAATGTTCTGTGACGAGCTTTAATTGATGGGGAAATTTGGGATGTCTGTACTTGGCAGTCGCACATGAGAATTGTCATTTGCAGGAAGTGGGAATAGGAAAAAAATAAATGGAAGATGATTTATTTGTTTTCAAATGATAAAATAGAGCAACGGAGGAGGAGGGAGAGATGTTAGTCCAGGTTGCTATGGAGATGACCCTGGATGAATGGAAGGCCACGCAGGAGATGAGTCGTCCCAAAGCAGAATTTAATATCCGCAAAGCAGAAGGCAAGATTCCCTCCAAAGCCAAGGTCATCCACGAGTCAAAGCATGTGGAGGTGAGCGTGGAAGATGAACTCTGGAGGCTATATGGGTTGGTTTTTTGTTTTTTGTTTTTTGTTTCCCCCATTTTGTTTTTATGAATAATTTCTGCAGTTTCTCAGAGTAACTAAAAATCGTGTGTGTGATGCAACATTACTGCAACATAGGCCACCGGCAGTTGTGTAAGTTTGTGCACCCTCAGTTGTGGCTCCTTAGGGGCTAGTTCATCTTGGCTGCTAATGAGGTTAATTTGAGATGAACTGTAACATGTGTTGACATGCCTGTGCATATTCGGGTAGTTTCTTGACTGTGCAGCAAAGCAAGCCATTAATAAATTCAACGAGACAGAATATCTATTGCCGAATAATCAAAGACTGAGTAATAATCAAAATATCTATGGATGTTTTTACTAACATAAAAAAAGCAAATGCTATAAAAATAGTTTAGTTTTCTGTTCAAATAGTACTCTTGCCTTCTGTATATTTAGTGTTTGCTTCCAATTTCTAGACCATCAAGGTAAATATGGAAGATGAAGGAAACTTCCTTCGCAGGTCTGTGAATGATATCACCTCCCTCTTGGACATCAATTTCGGGAGCCTTGGACGTCCCACTCGTGGTGGCCGAGGAAGAGGAGCACGTGGTTCTCCTAGCAGGCGCCCAGAGAGTGTCAAACCGATATTGGAGAGGGTATGTCTGTATTTGGGTACAGAATTTGGGACAGCGCTGAAATGCTCCAACCTTTCATATAGCTTTTATTGACAATTGTGCATTTGAGGTTTATTTACTTTCTGAAGGGTAAGAGGGGTACTCGTATTTGTGTGCCCAGAGCACAGTTAGCATATTGTTTTATGAATGACGTGGTTTTTCCCTATTAGGCGGAGGATGATCTGGCACCTAACCCAGATGACCCAGAAGACTTCCCAGCACTATCAGCAGGGAGATAACTGAGTAAAACCTCATCTCCTGATGTGACACATTTATTGTTTTTGAGGTTTTGGGTTCAATTGCACAGAATACACTGTTCAATAAATAATTATTTTGCAAGGTTAACTTTTTGTTTTGAACGCATCACTGAGGATTTAAACTCATTTTTCTTGTCAGCTGGTTGACAGGTCTTCAAATAACTTTCACATGGGACAGTATTGTGGAAGTAGAGCCAAAGAGTCAGGCATGAGACTGCTCTAAACACCCAGCCTTCTTTTTGTATAATGGAGGATATTCTTAATATGGTCTTACAGCTGAGCACAGCATCTCCCCTACCTGCTTCTCTTTCCAACTGTTAGCAAGGGGCACCCAGTCTGGGGGTTTAAAAAAGGATCTGGGAACAACCATAATAATTGTGCTTAAAACATGTAATGAAAGGACTAAGCCAGAGACATACTTGGGTATACATTTATTAAAAAGTATGATTCTGTGCTTCAAGCAAATGTCTTCCATGGATTATGAAGGTGAGTTAGACCAGGCCCCGTTAGGACCACCCACTCATTTATAGGATGATCTAACAGTACAAAATATTTACAAAATACAGAGTATATCAAATGTTGACATATTTACAGTTTAAGTACAGGAGCTGAAAAGCTTCACAAGTAAGAGACATCAGATATTCAATAGAGGTACAAATGCACATGTCGCCTTGTAATCGGAAGGTTGAGAGTTCGAGCCCCGGCTTGGACAGTCTCTGTCGTTGTGTCCTTGGGCAAGACACTTCACCCGTTGCCTACTGGTGGTGGTCAGAGGGCCCGGTGGCGCCAGTGTCCGGCAGCCTCGCCTCTGTCAGTGCGCCCCAGGGTGGCTGTGGCTACAATGTAGCTTGCCATCACCAGTGTGTGAATGGGTGGATGACTGAATGTGTAAAGCACTTTGGGGTCCTTAGGGACTAGAAAAGCGCTATACAAATACAGGCCATTTACCATTTTGTGATGGAATTACTGCCAATAGACTTAACTATGTCCATGGCAAACACACAATGCAAGGCCCAAGATCAGGGACTCGGGACAAATTAAAGGCCAATTCTATCAAATACTTCCCACCATGAACCCTTATCAGAATAAGTTCTGCACAGTGCTCATTTTGGAGGAAAACTCCTGGATCCACACATTCATACAATGATTCGATCTGATGCTGCTACTGCATGCTTCAGTTAAGTAGAAACAACCAGGCAATGATTAAAACTAGCAGTTCAGTTCATGATTCTATGTTTAAAAAGAGTCCTATGGATAAAATGGCTTGTAATCATAAAATTTTGAATGAAGTATTTGTGGTGTTTCTGTAACGTCTCTTCCCCCCACGTCAGCTGTATAGAAGGTAATGTATCAGATTTTCCAGATCCACAGGCTCACCGCAGTAGAGGAGCTCTAGGTTTGGGTATGGAGTGACTACAAAGAAGAAGGGGGAAAAATAGAGTTATTTAAGATTAAATCATTACAATACTAGAGTAAATGCAAGACAGAAAAGTGAAGCGGTAGATACCATAGCCTGGAAAACCTAATGGATTGCAAAGAGCTGCGAGCTTTACATCCTCTGGAGACGGTACGTCTGTTGCATATATGAAACGTAAAAGGAGGAAAAGAAGGGAGGTGAACATTAAAGATTGGCTCAAGAAAAGAATGCACACATGGCTACAGAGTGGTAACAACAGGCCAAAGGCAGAGTGAAGTGAGGCGCACAAAGTCTAGAGAAGCTATAGCCAGCCATACTCCCAAACAAACTGTTCTCAGAGAACATGCAGGGAAAATGTTTGAATGAAGCAGCAGGGGGATTGTGCCAAGTGGAATTTAATTTGGCATCCTGATAGTGGTACATATGCACCATCAGATTTACTACATGTTAGACCTGGACAATATCCAGTTATATATAAAGGTTAGTTCATCTGAGTAAAGAATCTGAGCTGGGTTGCACCTTCATCAAATTCATAAAACAATATTTATTAATAGTATTTAGTTTCTCTATGTAAACCTCATTAGCCTTCTGTCATGATGAAAAAAATGCAAATTTCTCTACACTGAAAGGATCTGCAGTACCATTTTGTTTTACTTAATGCTTAAATTAACTGAATAATTAAATTCAATGAAAGTATTCACCTGTTTATAATTAATCCATTCCTTCATTAAAAAAAATGCATTCAAATGCTTCCACTTTTACCTAAACTGTAAGATCTTAACTGTTGTTGGTGGAAACAGTCTTTTTTTTTCAAGAAACATTTTTTGAATGAATCACAGGTTTTGTTTCAGTAGGCGATGCAGCCCAGCCTAGGAACATCATGTGATTATGGCACAACCCCTTTTTTTGAAAACTGAAGTGAAACGACGTGTATTCCAAGCCTCTGAAATTTTTGCTGAATTTGCACAGGCACTAAAGATCATATCTCTTTTTGCATATTGCAATTTTTGGCTCCTGTGCAAATGCAGTCCAAATCTCCACTTGGCTTGTGAAGATCTAAGGAAGCTTGCCTGTAGATGGACCTGTCCCATGCTTAAGCTGATGGGAGAGCCTAAGTTGGTTGTGACACTGGCTGTCTGTCTATGGCTGTCACATGGTTCACAACACATTGGGTCTTTGCCACCAGCCACGACATGCAAGTTGCCTAGGGACCTGACCAGTCTGGTGTTGCACAGGGAGCTGGTAGAGAAAAGGGAAGCTGTTAATGTACTCAGCAAGCACTTATGAGTGGCTATAGCCTCTCTATTTTTGTTTTTTTTTTTTTTCAGTTTCAATGGTACATAGAGGAATTAAAATACAAAGCATGTATTATTATTACAACAGTACAATTTCACATGTAATGACTGAAGTTAAAAATACAACCTACAGACTGCTTTAAACACGCATTATTTATAATGGCCAGCAGGGGGCAACTAGGTAAACACTTTCATATTGAATATACATGATGTCCTATCTGCAGATTATGGGTGATGTCAAATTGCAGCTGCAGCAATGTTTTCTGTCTAGTCTATGATCCAAACTGAAACATTGTTGACCTTTGTGGATAATTTTAACTGTATAACGTATGTAAAGTCTATCCGGGAAAGTCAGTTCGGGCAAATAAGTGTTATTTAAATTCTTCCACTGACCTTCCTCCTGTTCCATTGGCTGGAAGGGAGGTTCTGGTCCTTTTCCTGCTGTCTGACTGGTCAGATAGAGCCAATGGGCTAACACTTGTCTTACAGCTCTGAAAACTTGCCTGCAAGATGACTCCGCTGCAGAGGAGACATATTCATTAGTCTAAGCCCTGCTTTATGTCAGTATGTGTATGTAGGTGTGCATTTTGTGTGTACATTGTACACTTTACCTCAGGGACTGTGATGAGGATCTGGTGTGCATCTTATTCTCCTCTTGTCTGTGAAGACAAAGTAACATAGCAGTAAAAAATGTGAAACTTCATATGTATATGTAATGAACTACACTTCAGAGTGGATAGCAGGGGAAAGGTTTGCATGGTAATGAGAAAAAATGTTTTGTTTTTAATGTGACAGTTTTAGCCGTGTGAACAGAATATTATTGCATTCAGCAGCCAGGTAGGATTAGTAGAGCTAAGTTAAAGCGAGGAGGTGGCACTAAAACTTAAAGAGAGTCTTGATCTGTCTTAGTCATTTCCATCAGCAGCTCTTAATTGTCTGCCAATTTAACAGTTGGGAATAAGTCAACACAATAACCAGCAAAGCATGATGTGTAAAGGTGACGGGGTGATGGGAATGTTTATGGTACAAATCATCATGTACAAAAAATGCTGACAAGGTCAAGGCAGTAGCCTTTGATGTTTTAGATTTTTAAAAACTGGCTCTGCTCATTAGCTTTGACTTTACAGTATTTGCAGAAAGAATATAGGAACAGTAAGATGATTTTGAACAAATTTCTGATTCGGGTTGGGAATTAAAAAGAGACTGGGGGCTCACTTACAGCATTCTCAGTTAGAGCTCCAGAAGGAGGGGCAGGGCAGGTTTTGGGGGGGCTGACGGGCAGTAGAACTCATTGAAATCCTAACCCGTCTATACAGAAATGCAGGATGGAAGAAGGGAAGCCATACACAATCCACCACAGGGCAAGGCTACACAGGGAGGAGAGCAGCATGGCTACCAGCCATCTGAAAGGAGGACAAATCCAACAACAAGAGCAAATGGAAAAAAAGGGGGAAAAAAGGAAGGAGAGACAAGAGACGTCTGGGCAGGACATAAAGCCTCTGATGTTGTGCTTTTCCACTGGGACTGGATTAGATGAATCACCTTTTGTAGAGCCTTTCATCCAACAGTGCCAAACAGCATATTTTTGTTCATCACTTGCTCTGTTGTATAAGCAGTCAGCCATAAAGAACCCAACTAATGTAGGAAGTTTAAAGTAGGTTAACTTACTTGAGGAAAAAAACAACAACTTTATTTTACTTAAGTTCTACATATTTATAATAAATATAGGAGTGAGTTTTTTTGTATCGTAAGCTCCTCAAAAGTACTTGAAAATAAAACACGATTCTAGGAAAAAAAAGAACCCCAGGCAGCATTTACAGACATTAAATAGATAACAGTATCCCTGGTACTGAAATTGTAGTGATTGATATAAGCCTGCCAATGAAGGAGATGGGCTCTGTTTAACAGAAACATCTAAAAATAGTCAGATCCTACAAGAATTAAGCACCCATTTCTAAACTCTGTCCCACACTTTTAATAGAAGCTAACAGAGATGGACTCCTGCAAGAGTAAACAAAGCTCAGATGGTATGCATACACTGATCCAGTCACAAGAGCAATGGAAAAACAACAGGCAACTGACAATGATCCCAGCCCAGCATTAAGTACATGTTAGACACAAACACAGAGGCATGTGCATGCGTGCATGTCCAAGGGTTTCATGCCTGTTGCCATGCGTGAAGAGGCAGAAAAGTGAAGAAGTTCTGACAGTCATCGTTCTAATCGTCCCTGGAGTTTAACATGCATATTGGTGTTGCATAATAAACCAAACAGTGGAGCCAGATGGTGATGCTCAGCTGGAAATGGAGCATTAGATGTGTAGCAATGCATTCCCTGCAGCAGCATATGGCCTGTAGTGCAAGCAAATCTCCCTTCAGCCTCAACTCTCTGTTTTCGTGCAACTACCTAGCCCATAGCCCCTAGCCCACAATGTTTTTCTAATGCTTTATGTGATAACGAGGATCTGGAGGATTTTACTATCCAAATAACAGAATTTAAAGACACTAATTAAACTCACAAAACACTCGAAATCATAGCTTAGTCCAGTACCAAAGAACTACTGCCAATTTACACCTAAACATTAATGAATCAGCTGGCAAATTCACTACTTTACCAAGCAATGAGGAATTACGTACTGCAGATGAGAACAAGGTCAAAGCTTCCCTGATTCAGACTTTATCTTGATGTGAGCCAAGTCAGTCGTGCAAGCAAAGCAATAAAACATTGAATTCAACTAATCCCGATCTTATTTAAAACCGTGATTGGTTGAATAATTGGTGCTGTTAACTTGAGAGCTTTTATTGTGACTCAGAGGATACCACAGATATGCCTTGATATCAAAGCAGAACAGCTCGGTGTGTCCATGAGGCAGATAATGAAAGGCGTGTAAATGTAATGCATCCACTAAGTGCATAACCTCTTCACACCAGTCATCAAAAGAAAAGAAAAGGAAGAGAGAGAAAAAAAAAAAGGACAACTTCAAATCTGTCACACCATTCGCTGGCTTACCAATATATATTTTTTTAAACAGGAAGAGGATGTCGGCTAGAAAGGAACTGACGTGCACTTACCTCCAACGTACAAAACCTCACATCCTCTCTCTGTTTTTCCTCTCCCCAACTCTTTCTCTGCCTCTCTCTGCTATCTTTTGAACGGCAGGCAACACATCGGCCACACCGTGCCCATGAGGCTGCAGCAGAACACTACCACCTGCCTGACATGGGACAACAAAAGCCAAAGCCATATGGGTACATTGGCAGAGGCCGGTCAACCATACTCTGCCATACTGACCAACCTTCCACAGCTTTGAATTATATGGACACAAATGATGTGGACTTGGGCAGAAAAACAACAATAGAGGAAATTTTAATAATCTTTTAATGACGTTGTTGTTCAGTAGAGGGTTAGGTTTTGCACTTTAGCACCCCCCACTGGCATAGAGCGGGAAGCTCACGTCATAGTTGTCCAAATACGGCTGATCGTTTCTTTTTTTCTTTCTTTCTTCTTTTTTCAAAGAATTAGAAAAGCTAATCAATATTTGTTGTCTCAGCTACAAAGTTTATCTATAGAAAAACTTTCTGTTGACTTGAATGAGTGACCTAGTTACACTGATTTCATGATAACCTAGTGACAGATAAGCTTTATATTGACTTGGCTTACATATGCTTTTGTCCAAACTGAACTTTTTTAAGCTTCTGACCAAAGAACACAGCTTACACACCATCAGCACTTTAGCAAAAGATTTTCATAGAGCTATCATCTTTAGCTTCCACATTGTTCATGCCTTTCTAAATTCAACCCACAAAACAGTTTTTCCTGGAAAAGTGTATATCAGATAACTAAAATCCAACCCTGCAAACAACTGTGTCACTTTGAGCCTAAGTATCTGGGCTACCACTTTCTCATCTTATTGTTTATCCTCACTGATTACACATGGTAATAGGATGACTTTATTATACTCTATCTGTATGAGATGAAATTTGAAAAAAGAAACATGGTTATTAAAATAATGCAGATATTCCAAATGGTTTAAAGTACAGTATTAGGATGAAATTGTATGGCATGGTTAAATGAGGGCAGCCCTGCCAAATCCTCAAACCCGACTCCCAAAGCGGACTACCTGGAAGAAGTTACTGAGGAAGACAGAAAGCTTACCCAACGAAATGATAAATGTAACCAAAGAAATCCTACATGGTCACTTCCTGGTCATCTTTTTTATGCTTTGAAATACACTACTGTATACATGTAATGATCCAAGGGACTGATTCGCTCATTTTACTGTACTACAGCACAATGGTGTGATGCATGATGAGGCTTGCAGGCTGCCTGGATACTTACGATAGTGAACCCGAAGATGATCTGGCCTGCCTCTTGCTCTTAAGAGCTCGTAATTTATCACCCTGTGTTAGGCCATTTCTCTCCTCTTCATCATTGTACTGCAAAAAAAAGAGAAAAACAATGAGCAGAATGAATTATTAGAATGAAAGACTTAAGACTTTAGTTTCAAACTCACCATTTCCATCTCTTCTTTCTTGGATCCTCTGTTCTTGTTGCTCCCATTGATGGTTATGTCATCCACTCCAGATAGGATCCTGGTTACAGCCATCTTACCATTCTCACGTTCATTCAGCATCTTCTCGCGGAAAACATCTCCTTCTGCCCACAGACTGTTCTGCTTCCTGATACACAAACCACACAATGATTTTCTTGCCAAACCAAAAATCACATGACTTTAAGATTTTTCATCATCTAATAATTTGTTGCCTGAAACAGTGTTGTTTCAAACCACAGCTATAAAACTTAAACTGTGGTTAATTTATCTAGTTTAATCTCAGATATGTATCAATACAAAATACTTTGAAAGTATTTAAAGATTTTTTAAAATGTGACATTTTGAAAGTCCTGCTCTAGTGAACACTTACTCTTCAACAAAGTTCTGCTGAGGTCCAATGATGGACCCTGGTCGGCAGATCCGTATCCAAGCGATGGCCTCTGCTGCAGTTAGGCGGTAATGTTTCATCATATAGCAGGCAATCAGAGTACCAGTCCTTCCTAGCCCAGCTAAAACAAAAGAAAAGTAGTGTGCATTGAAATTGTGCCGTAAACAGGAAACCGAGCAAGGTTTATGTAGCTACAAGTACGTCTTGCACCAAAAAAAACCTACCTTTACAGTGGACTGCAATGGCTCCTTCAGCGTTCTCACAGATGTTGAGAAACGTCCTAACAATAGAATCATTCGGTGTGCTTCCATCCACAAAGAAGAGGTCCTGATGTTCAAACCCAGAGTCTGTAAAACGTCGGGCATCATACATCTTCTTGTTGAGTCTGATGATGGTAGTGATGTTGTGCTTCCTGAAGTATGGGATGTAGGCCTCAGGAGCGTGCAAAGGGTACCCTAAAATAAGAAAGGAAAACATTCTTGTGAGTTCAGGATGTGTTAAAATGTGGTGAGACATAGTCCTGTAATGTACTTTAATTACCATTCTCTATTTTGCTTTTTGGATGCGGCCCACTGAATGCAAGGAACTTTCCTGGAATGATCCAGTTCAAGTCTCCATTTTCTGCTCTCTCATAGTGCTCATATTCTTCCACATCAAAGTTAGAGAAGTCGAGCCAGCCATAATGCAAAGCCTAGCGGAGCGTTGAATTGAAAGTCATTTTGTTAGGGTGTGTTAATACAACAAAGAAAAGGAATTCATTCTTTAAATGACATACTTTGTGCACACCACGAAGACAGTCTAGGATGTTCAGATTGTACATGCAGGTTCCAAATGAAGCATCTCTGTAAAATATAAAACATATTTAAGGTTCTGCACAACATACATGGGATTTCATATTCATTTAAACACTGAATATGATATCACTTCTTCTTATTCTGAACTCTTTCTCTCTTTCCCTCTCAAAAAGCATGTGTGACCCCTCCTCTTAAAGGTCCCTGTCATAATTCTGATGAGCCACAGTAGCATTGTGCTTTAATCTTGTGTTGTAGTTGGGGCTAAACAGTGCTCCAATATTTAATTTGCTGTGCAATTTCATTGAGGTATGTTAAAGTGGACCTATTATGATTTCAAATTTTCTGTTAAACACATGTTGTTACAATGGTGGATGCTTATATTAAACAATGTCTGCAGGAAACCTATGTGAATTTAAGCTTCTGACTGCTCTATAACCTTGGTTTCCAATATGTTTTACTTCTTTTTGGATAGTTATAATGATATGATAACATGCTTTTGAGGTAAGCCAATCAGAAGAAATTTAGCTCAAAGGCGGAGCTAAAATGAGCTAAATTTTTTTACAAGCTTGCACCAATGTCCGCTATTTATAACTAAGTGTTATTTTAATTTGTGAATGGTGCAGAGAAACTCTAGTAAAGTCCAGTAAGAGAAACCTGGAACTGGAAATTTAGCTTAATAGGTCCCCTTTAAGAAAAAACAATAACTAGAATAGAAATTAATCTATTATCATTTTCCTTTAATCAGTATAGTTTAACCCTCCCACCCAGCTCCTCTTATCACTTAACAGTCTCCTTGATTAATGAAGAGAGGCTGAAACCAGAAATGAAACCAGAAACTTATACTTTCAGTCAGAGACACTTGAAAATCAAATTAAAATGCGAATGGCAGTTAAAACTGTTATTATTAAATTAGTCTGAGTAAAAATTGTGTTGCAAACTGTTACCTGAATGGAATATATGATGAATTTCTTGACATCAGCAGACTGTAGGCCTCCTCTGGCAACATATTTAGATGCATTACCTATAAATACAAATGTGCAATCAGCAAATGCCATATGTATTACATGCTAATATAATTTCTGTTACATTAGGCACAGCACAAGTCCATAAGTTATTTGTAATACACATGTTTGCAAACAACTTACTGCATATGAGCCTATTAGATAGGCAGCATTGGCTTGCTTCTTCTGATCTCCACATGTATAAAATATGATCTTCTTCCTTGAGAGTGTAATGGACTGCACAAATACATTAACAACATGAAATTACAGGTGATTCTTTATTTATTTGAGTGACAAAAAAAAATGATTACCTGTATAACTGAAAAGTTATTCATTAGGTCTACCAAGGATCAACAAGCAAAGATATCTTAAATTGAAAAGGCTGGACAACCATCAATAAATCAATCATGCACAGGAGCTCAGCTGCCCCAGCCTGTGATCAGCATCTTTTCCAGCTCACATGCAAATACACGTAAACTGTCTCAGCACAAAGCAATAACGCAAACATGTTTGCACTATTAGGTACATAGATTAAACAATAAGACAGCTGACTGTATTACATAAAAGCCCAAACACTACTTTACTTTGTTTACCTACTGTAGGTATAAAAAGCTATTGATTGAACCCCCCCCCCCCTTACAGGAACTGCAAATTAAGAGCATCAGTTTACTTTACCTTGAGCTTCTTTGTCAGCTTGCAGCAGAAGCGATAAAACATGGCCAGGTTAAGGGGACCAAAGTCCGCATAGAAGCTAAGAGAGGGAGAGAGAGAAAGCAGAGAACAAAGAGTGTGTCAGTGGCTATTTATGCAGCCAGCTATCATCTCTAGGGAAGTTTCACTAGACAGAATCGGCTACCCAAGATTCACACTGTAAAAACACTGACAGAGTAAAGGCTATATTTAGAAACATCATGGGTCAATCAGAACAGGACAAAAAGCTGCAAACACCAGGTCTTTTTGTAACACTAGCATAAACTTTAAAAGGTCAGTCCTGTCCTAGTGAGCCATCCTTTAAAAGCCCTGATGTTGCTAAAATAGCAAGTAGTGGAACCTCTTCCACTGGCTTTGAAGTTGAATATCTTTTGCAATGCACCATGACATTGCGTAACATCACAGTAAGGGGCAAGTTATGTACACATCTACTCACACAAACCCTACTGTTAAAGATCAGCATTTGATAACATGAGGTGTGCCTATTTTATGGCACTCAGACCAAAAGGAGAGAAAGGAAGAAAGAAAGAAAGGGGACACACACGATATGGAAACTAGTAATCCAAGTAAGTGGTGAGTATGACTACTCACTTCTCATATGCCAGTTCTTCATCGATGCAGAAACAGTGTCTTTCAGCTGTGCTCTTGATCTTTTGCTGAAGTATGGCAAAATACAGTTGATCTGGAGGAACACGACAGGGGAAGAGGGAGGGGACAACATTAAAATAAAGGCAGTTACTTGTTTTTTGTCATGTAAACACATGCATGCTGCTGATTATTAAAAAAAAACTGTCTTCGTCTAATACTTTTTAAAAGTATTTTTTCTCGCGACTTACCTTTGATGAACTCAATGCACACTGACGAAACATCGTCCGCGGTCATCTTGCAAACTGTTTTGAACATGACGTTTTTATACAGAAACTCACGGGGTGACTTTCTTCACTGAGACTTTCGCATGCTAGGTAAAAAAAATAAAAATAAAACGCGAATAGTTAAGTTTAAAGTGGCAAAATGTAAATTTAAAAGGGATAAGGAAGGTTTCTTTAGTCTTTTAAAGTGGAGAAAGTCACTTGCCGAAAAGGGAAGGACGGAGAGTTTCGTGTCTAAGTGCGTACTCTGCTAAAAATGAGCTCTGCGCGACCCCTCCCCTGAGGCGGTTCTCGGGACGCTATTGGCTGCAAGAGATGCAGAGGACTACGTGATTGGTAGACAAACGCGTACGTCAGGCTCTGCCCCGCCTAGTTCAGTTTAAAGTTCTTGATATTAGACACATGATAGGCCCTGGGATCGTTGCCCAAGCGGTTGCTAGGACGATCTCTTAGCCAGTCAGATTTGTGATTTCTACTTCGACGAACCTCCCCTCTTTCAGCTCACCGAGGATGTGGGAACCAGGAAACGCCATAAAGATATGAAAATAAAACATAAATGGAACTGACAGTGGGTTGACTGTGATATTTATGACATTGATACAGCAAACCACCTCTAAGTATGCACTCGCACCTCACACCGACTTCATAAAACAAAAAGGTGCAACTCTGCCGCAATTCCCTGCTCTGAAATTAAATACCCGAGTAAAACTGCTCATTGTTGGAGGTTTCATGTGCACGGAGCTAAGGTAAATCGAGGCAAAACCCGCTGTAATAACATTAAAGGGACAGACGGTGTCGCCATGAGAGGACAAAAGCAGGGAAAAAATCAAAGACGTTCACACACAATGGTCAGTGCACGACATTTTTGGGGGGGTTTCGCCTGTAGTGCGCGCTTTCGTGCATTTGCCAACTGTGCGCAAAGTTGACCGGGTGCATTCTGCAGACCCCCTTACCTGTTATCTCAATGTAAATATCAGAGTTTGGCTCCGCCTCTGAGCTGCTGTGAGCTGCACAGCGCTTTTTCCTCGACTCGGCTCGCCTCCTTTCGCTCTTGCGCTTCATTTTTTCTCCTCAGGGCTGCTGGACATTCCCGTGCAGCAGCGACAGACACCCCTGCGCTTCACAGTGCGGCGGCTTGTCCTCGTGTTGTCGACGCGCTAATATGTCATGTCTCGCCCCCGATGGTCTGCCTGTGTCTGCGTACTTCCAGTTACCCGTTCCAACCTCTCTGGTGGTGACGTCTGTGAACAGGGGCAGGTTTCTGCTTTCTGAATCCCCTGCAAGTGACGTATCGGGATTAGATGTCCAATGCCCACCCTTCACCGTTCAGCTGCAGCAGCTGGTGCTGTACCAATAGATAACATATTGGAAATGTAGTCCTTGATGCCAGAGTTTTTCCTATTTGAATGCAACCGTGCTCTGGCCTTGCACTGTAGAGCATATATGGCAGCCAATAAATAACAAAAAAAATGTCTTTATTTACAATATAATAAACTTTGCAGATTGCAATGGGAATGTGACAAGGTAGTAAAATCAGTGCAACAGCTGCTATTCAGTCTTATCACTACAAAACAGGCACATAATTATACCACAAAACACACTGGAATATAAGGGTTTACTGCTGTTTCAGACCACAGACTGAAAACAGAGAAAATCCTCCTGCATCAAGAACAACCATCATCAGCTCTTGACATGTGATTGGAGACACTGGACAATGCCAGTAGTGCATTTTTTAATGAAACTGTACTATTTGCAAGGCCAGTGATTCTAACCTCTCCCAGGTTTTTGGTCATTTGGTCAGGTCAGTGTCTAGCCTTGAAATAAATAACATACTTGGGAATGCTGGGACTGAAATATTTGTTACGGATAAAACTCTTCTTGCTGCAATTTGTCTATCCTCAACAGTAATGTAACTTAACAGTAGACCACTGGGGGGGGGGGGGGAATCAATGTAATGATGAATCCAAGTTAGAGATTTCTGTCTGTAACATAATGGTGTATTTAAGAAGACAAACAGAACATAAATATTCAGTTCTGGGAGGGTTGTCTATAGAGTTGGACAAAGAGAATGACAAATTAAACGTGTTGTCTTATTTGTCAAAGTTTTGCAAGAACTTCTTGAAAACTATATAAGACTACAAAAAAAGAGTGTTGGCTGACATTGACTTTTTCCTCCACAGTCATTGGACCTCAGCCCTGCTAAACATTTAAAGGGGACACTGCAAAGGCCAAGCATTCACTGATTTCTCAAGAAGATATTTGGAACACTTTCAGATCATGCCAGGAAAACATGCCTTATCGGTTTTTGCACAAACTTGCCGCATGCACTTTCAGTTTGAGTGATGTTATTAAAGCCAAGACAGTTGAGGGAAGAGGAGAGAGGTGTGTGTTAAGCTGATAAAGTCATTGTAATGTACTATTTGTCAATCAAGTTGAGTTCAAATGCACAACAGAAGCAACAGAAACTCATTTAGTCGTCTTAGAGTTTGAAGCTGATTGTATATACACTCCATGTGTGATTACAGCAGTGACGTGGGATGAAACTTTCAGGCAGGCACCTAACTAGATGTGAATGATTTTCGGCTTATCGCTGAAGTCAATCGTTTTCTGAGCTCCTGCAAGCTGAAGGAGCCAGTTGATGGGCATGTGGTCCAGGCGGTTCATGTCAAGATGGGAAAAATGGACTTTGGAGCCTGTAGAGAGGGAGAAAACAGTGAGTGTGAAGAAAAAAGATATAAGATATAATGCAGTGGCAACATTAACACATGACATTATATATAGAGAGAGACCAACTTACCAGGTCCTGCAATGATGGCTCCACCTTGTTGATGTAGGTCACCCTGAAAATCAAAGGCAGGACTAGTCATGGCTCTCCATATAGTCTTGATTTGGCCCATAAAAACGCCAGACTTCACATGGGGACTAGGCTGTGCTGAGTTCACAAACACAGATACAAAGACAAAGTTTCATTATCATCTCAAAATAAGCTTACTTATACACTCCAACAGTGTTTTTGCATACCAGAGTCTGTGAATGTCTCCTCTCTCTTCATCCCCAGCTTTTGGTAAATGCGCCTCTCTGGGTCCACATATATTTCATAAGGATACTCCGTGAGCAAGCAGAACGACTACATGACAGAACAAGAAGAAAGAGTACATTTGTCTGGAAAACTATAGTGCCTGCTGTGATATTTATATACACTCATCAGACACTGTAATAGGTACACCTTGCAAAAGTTAGACCTTAATTCTTTGTGGCATACATTCAACAGAGATTTTGGTTCATATTGAATTGATAGCATCACACAGTTGGTGCAGCTTTGATGGCTGCACATCCATCATGCCAAAGACGTTCTACTGGATTGCAGTAGTGGAAATTCTTATATAGTGAATAGTGAATTCTTTCTCTTGTTCCTTGAACTAGTTTTGATTATCTGAGCTTTTTGATGTGTAATCCTGCTGGAAATAGCCATCAGAAGATGCGAATACTGTAGTCAGAAAGGGATGGACGTGGTCAAGATCAATACTCGGGAAGGCTGCGGAGTTTAAAATCACACTCAATTGGTTCCAAGTGGCCCAAGGTGTACCAAGAAAATATGCCTTCCACCATTATACCACCAGCAGCCTGAACAGTTCAGAATCAATCCACACTTTCATTCTTTTTTTTACTTCAGATCCTATCATCTGAATGTAGAAGTAGAATTGGAGACTCATGAGACCAGAATGCTTTTTTTCAAACCTCTATTGCCCGATTTTGTTGAGCCTGTGCAAACTGCAGCCTCAGTTTCCTGTACTTAGCTGACAGGAGTGGCTCTAGGTGTGGTCTTTTGCATATTTTGGTTGTAACAAGTGGTTATTTCAGTTACTCGTGCCTTCTTATCAGCTCGAAGCAGTCTGGACATTCTCCTCTTACTTTTCACACAGACAACTGGTGCTCACTGGATATTTCCCCCTTTTTTTTCTCGACCATTCTCTGTAAACCTTAGAGATGGCACTGTGGCAGAATTCCAATAGAGCGGCCACATGTCAAAACCAGACTCAATTAAATCACCTTTCTTCAAAACGTCAGCGAGTTGTTTTGACCATGTCTGCATGCATAAATGCACTGAGTTGCTGCCATGTGGTTGGCTGATCAGATATTTGCTTTAACAAGCAGCTGAACAAGTGTCCAGTGGGTGTATATATAACAAAATAATTACCGTTATGTGATGATAAGCGGACTGACCTATCACGACCAGTCTAATTTCAGCATCCTGCAACAACACACATGGAATTTCGGATTTCTCATGATCAATTATTTATGTTAATACTCATCAGACCTCCTATTGCTACAACTGAGCACCTTTGCTGCCAGTGTTGCAGCTGTGCTCTTTGTTTTGATAGCCTCTAGTGCAATGGTCCTTACTAAACAGAACTTACCTCCAGTACTTCTCTGGGTATTTTTCCCAAATCATCAGCATACTCTTTACAGCTGTAGCACAAGAAATTCTGCAGGGACACATATTACATAACATGTTAAAAGTCTGTAGTGATGAGAGAGATCACTGCATTTAAAAATTCACATCTTGCGCCATAACATTTATCCCTCTGTCTTCACCTATGAAGAACGATCTCTTCATTCGTCCATTTCCAACACACCACAGGAAATTCTTGGAGCATCTTGCCAGCTACACTTAGGCTCACCTACTTTGAAGCCTATCAAGACCCAGTTAAAAACGCAACTTAAGGTAGGGTGCCTATGCGAACCCATAACTCATCAGCAAAGTTAAGCCAAATGAAGTTTTCCCTACCCGCACAAAAATTATGACCGATTTCCTGTCTTGGTATAGGGTCTTGAACGGAAGAGAAACTCCATGCCGGTCGTAAATTAAACAGTCTTCGACGTCTCTGAGATTAATATCCACAAAACAGGTCACATTTTCCTGGCTTCCTTTAGTTACTTGTCGAGTTATTGGTGAAACTACTTCAGCCATTTTTTTTTCTCAGAGGATCCAGAATTCGCAGTGCTGCTATTTTGGGAGTTGCAATTCAGCCTGGAGGAGCTGGTGCCTGGAAAATTCACGCCCATATGCTCGCTCTCTCTCTCTCTCTCTCTCTCTCTCTCTCTCTCTCTCTCTCTCCAGGAGAACGAAGAGAGACGGCGAACACATATTCATTGGTTAAACATTGGTTAATATTATCTTAATCTCCGGATTTAGTTGTATAAATAAGGCAATACAAAACAGAAACTGACCGGTGCGTCAGTGCGCGCGCGCTCTGACTTCACAATAACAGTTAGGCAACATTTATTTATATATAGCCTATTTCAGCTCAGTGAACAACATTGCCATGGATATGAGGCCATTAAAAGCTATTGTTTACAGTGTAGTCGCTCAGATGCGAGAGCAGATACTCTATCAGAAATTCCGCAAACACTTTTCAGAATAAACATGATGGGTCTTACAGTTGTGTTTCTATGGATTCCAGCCCATTATGGAATAATGGGGAATGAAATGGCAGACAGAGCGGCGAAGGAAGCCACAAGACATGGGACAGTTGACATGGCTGTTAGTTTTGTAGTTTTGGTCAAGCTGAAGTGAAGAGTATCATAAGGCAAGAAATGAGGAGTAGTTGGCAAAAGCAGTAGGAGGAGGAAAGGAGAGGACGATGGTTGTATACAATACAAAGGGGGGTAGGAGAAATGAGAACCACTGGAAGGAGCAGGAGAGAGGAGATGGTCATAGAGATTGAGATTTGGACATACTGGGTTAAATGCTACATTATTCTTGATTGGGAAACATAATACGGGGAAATGTGCCTTCTGTGGAGAAACAGAAACTATAGAGCATGTGATATTGCACTGTCTGAAATATCAGGTGGAGAGGAGACAATTAAACCAAAACCTCATTAATATGAATATGAAACTGGATCTGGTTGACCTATTGCAAAAGGATTCTGGAAGTAGGAGTTAACAGGCTTTATTTCGGTTTTTTAACTCGGGAAGAGTGTTTGAAAGGCTTTGAGGTTTTTTGTTTGTTTGTTTGTTTGTTTGATTGTTTGTTTGTTTGTTTTGGGGGTGGGGGCGTCATTTCAGTCCACACTCCATACTAGTGGTGGCGGTAATGCACCAATCAGTTGTTTGCCAACCGCCAATAACATTTAAGAATAAGAAGAACATTGCCATGGGAATTTACAATGAAATACAGTTTGAACTTTACATCCAGATTATTATATATCTCTCTGTGTATATTAAATATATATAGAGTAGACATACTGTACAGTTCGGTACTGTAGAAAATTACATGTGCTATGTATATTGTCGTTAACAGTCTCTCATCTTGTGTTATGTTTATAAATTATAATTTTATGCCCTGATTCTCTCTCCCCAAAGTGTTTTTTTTAGCTCCTCGCAAGACCAAGTTGGCTGCAATATACTGTAGTTACTGCAGAAAACCCAGTTAAGTTACATACAACTATACATTTTATCCTATTTGTGACTTTTAAGTTTTACATTTCATACTTTAGTCTAATACTGTTTGGTGGTCTTGAAGTGTTTAATGCATGAAACGTTTAAGATACAAACAATGAGTTCATTCTGATTAACTTTGATGTATTTTGGCAGTATGTGTATATTTTATGCTTGTTTTATGTTGGATTCATTATTTTAAATTCGCATAATATACAGCTATTATGTTCACGAATAAAATCCGATTATTTGTTGGGAGTGACCAGAATGGACAGGATTAGAAATTAGTGCACCAGAGGGACTGCTCATATCCAGTGCTTGATGATTTAGAGAGGCAAGGCTGAGGTGGTTTGGACATTTGAAGAGGAGCGGTAGTGGATATACTGGACAAAAGGTGCTAAATGTGTAGCTGTCAGGGAAGAGGAAGACCAGTAAATAAAGTAACTGCAAGAATAAAGGTGTTAAGAGTAGAAATTTATAAGGTAGGTAGTGTTTTCTGTAACAACCACTGTCAGTAGATTATTTTGGGGCGGTTGTCCAGTTTTCCTATGGTTAATAAATTAAAAGTTTGTTTTTAATTTAAATGATCTTGTGGCGATACCTCCACAATCTAAACACGATACAAAATGATTCCCATACTCTATTATAATTCCACATTTGTATGCATTAGATAGCTTAATATTTAGACCCTGTGTTTTCTAAGTCAGTTTTCAAAGCTTCATTTACCTGTCGTTGAAAAAAATCAATCCAGTGTTTGGTTCTTCTCTATCCCCAAAATCCTGGGAACAGGATTTTCATTGATGGCGAATTACGAATCGCCCTCGTCGGCTTCCTTCTCGCTGCCCTCTCGGTGCGGAAGTGCTGTCCTCAAGAGCAGCAGCAGCAGAGGTACAACCAGAGCTGCTACTGTTTTGGAAGAGCAGAACGGCGATTTAGTGGCCGTTTTTCCTAAGCCCTTGTCTCTCCTTTCGGGGCTCGTCACCGTTCATCTTGACCGTGGAGCTTAGCAGTATTATGCGAGCGCAGTGCGGAGTGTGGGAGCACCGTGTGAAGTGGTGAGAGATGATTGCTTTTGGGGCTATAGCTAACTTAGCATCTGGGGATGGAGCAGGCTAGCCTGACAGAAAACTGCGAAGCAATCGCGTCTTTCTTTCCCTCAAAAACAGCGTTAAGTTCGTGTGAATGTTGAAGGCAAATCTGCGGCAATTCCAGGCAAACCGCAGGTGTCACGTTAAGTCTGCATTGGCTTTTCTACACGCTAAACAAATGACCACCTGTTCACTGTTTACATCTCTGTGTTTTGATTCAGCAGCCATCAACCGGTGCTGCACTGCTGCAGTTATCCGACGAGATTTTTCACGTCCTCAACAAATGTGGATCATTAAAAAACAAACAAAACAAAAACAACCCCAAACCCCCAAAACATTTTTCAAGTTATGCACAGCATCCACGCATGAATCTTTTCCATCGTAGGCAAGCACGGCTGCAAAGCTTGCTGCTCTTTGTTGTGTGCTGTGCTGAGATTTAGGTTTTACTCTTAAATTGTGAGTGTTTTTAACAAATAACATCAGTATTTCATTGCAGTACTGTGTTGTTGGGCTCTCCGGTGCTGAGTTTAATGACACATGTGGTTGCTGTCAGTCTTGTCCATCGTCGTGTCTGTTTCAGCAGAAAGGACTGTCCTGATTGTTGTTGACATACAGGATCAGGCTCAAATTTTTCTTTTCTTTTTGTGTGGAAATCTGTGCCATTATTTACACGAGCCCACCACGATCACAAATACACCCTTCCAGATTAAGTTAATCTCACTCTCCACCCCTGTGTGTGTGTCAGACAACTCTAGCGTTATCTTGTAAAGTTCCCATCTTTTCTTGAGCATTCTTTCACTGCAGCTATAAAAAACAGCCTTGAAAATATTGAAGGATGGCCATTAGATTTTCCTACTAAAGGTTCATGTTGACTCTTCCTTTAGGGAAAAGAGGAACATTAAAGCAGCTAATGACAGGCTAATAAAGCACGAAAAAAAGCCTCATTAAAAAAGGAGATAATGATAATGATAGCTGTTAGTGATCCTGCAATTTTCCCGTATTATTTTATTTATGTGGGGCAAAACATTGTTAGCAAAAAGACATTTTCTCTTAATTGATGAAATACATCTTTACTCATAAAAATGTATTAAAGTATCAGACATATATATATATATATATATATATATATATATATATATATATAACAATGTTTTGAATAGTCATTTTAAGCAAAAGAAAGGATATCCTTTGTTCTCTTAATTATACAGGGGCTAAATAATTCACCTATGCTATGTTTATGTACTGACTACAATAAATTCGTAGTACTGAGGATGGAAACTATCAAATTCTTTTTTCATTGAATCGTTTTTTCTTCATTGCGTATTTTTTGATGCCAAGTCTTAACACTACAACTTTCATAGAATTTTCATATCATTACAAACTAGCATCTGTCGCTCTCACAACAGCCTTTTTCAGTACATCCATGAACCTCCTCTGAGGTCTTGCTCTTTTCCTCCTGCCTGGCAGCTACATATTTAACATCTTTTGTCCATTATATCCACTAACCCTGTGCTGCACATGTCCAAACCATCTCAGCCTTGCTTCTCCAACTTTGCCTCCAAACTGCTTGACTTGAGCTGACCTTCTGATATGCTGATTTGTAATCCTGTTCATTTTGGTCACTGCCAATGAAAATATGAGCGTCTTCCACTCTGTCACCTTTAGCTCGGCCTCCTGTTAGTGCTGAAACATATATATATATTTGACCAATCCTTTTTTTTTTTTTTGTTGTTCCAGAGTTTCCTTGAATCATCTATATGGGCCATCTTTTTTCGAAAAATGGTTATCGCCTGAAGAAGAGGACACGCAAATTGCATCACAGGAAGAAGAAGAAGAGGAACTGTTTTCTGCACGGGCCCTGCATGCTCTGCTTTATCGTCCACGGCAACAGCGGTGGTTTCGACAACGAGAGCGACCACTTTGAGGCCAACGGGTGTCGACACAACAGCATCACGGGAATCAGCGTCCCAGGTGTTGGCGGAGTCGGCATCGGAGCGTCAGCTGCCACGAAGCTTGCGGAGCGATACGCGACCCTCGCATCTCCGGAGGATTGCTCCAAGTTCTTGTTGTCACCGAGAGAACTTGCTATCTGGGAGGGCCAGGGGAGGAGCCTTTTGTCAGCTGTTCCTGCCAAACTAATTCCACCACCGGCCCTCTTCCGAACCGCTGGTGTGTCTGTGACTGTGCCCATACCTGTGCCTGTGCCTGGCTGCACCAGCGATTACACAGAGATGGTAGGCATCCGGTTCGGAGCATTAATTCCTAATTAATATAGGCTTTTAATAATTTTCAAATAACTGTATTGCATATTTATTTACATTTAACAGCATGAATTTCTTTCTGTAATTGTAACTAAATTTGCCTGAAAATCTGATTCCAAGTGACCTGTCTGTGTGTGTGTGTGTGTGTGTGCGTGTGTGTCCGATTGCAGGTGTGTAAGAGGAAGTGCTCAGAGGTGCAAAGGTGCACCCCTTGTAAGCAGCCGCGCTGTGCCTTCGCTGCTCCTGATGGAGGGCTGGAGAATGGAGGTGGGGGGGAGGCGGCCTCGAACTCTGAAACGGGCCATTGCCACCTTCCCCTTTGCCCGCTTCCCTCCTCCTCTTCCTCCTCCGCTTCCTCTTCTTCCTCACCTGCTGATGGCTGCTGTGGGTTGGGTCTTCACGCCGATTTGCCCCACAGTTCTGACTCGTCCCCGCCCTGCGCACATAACTATGACGACTGCCAGGCAAGAAGTTCTGAAGCTGCTGATCACTTGAGTATCAATCATCTGCCTTCCTCCATCCTTCTTAAGGTCAGAAGAAGTTTTTGTATTTAATGTTTTCATATGGTTTGGTGCAGACAAAGACACTGGAAAACTGAATTGTTGTCTGATGGCTTTTAAGGGACTGAAAACACCCTTTTTTTCCCCTCACAGGTGCTGTCTCACCTGACAGTAAAGGAGCGCTGTCTTTGTGCCTCTCTGGTTTGTAAGTACTGGAGGGACCTCTGCTTGGACTTCCAGTTCTGGAAGCAAATCGACCTCAGTGGCCTACAACAAGTAAGAGACACAGTTGTCTACAAAAAAGTCAGAAAGAACAGGAAACTTTGATTTCTGTGCTGATTATTGTGTCTTTTTATGTTATCTTGCTCTGCAGGTAAATGATGATCTTCTGGTGAAAATAGCTTCTCGGAGGCAGAATGTGACCGAGATTAACATCTCGGATTGCAGGGCGGTCCATGACCACGGCGTGTCCTCCCTGGCTTCACAGTGTCCTGGCTTGCAGAAATATACCGCCTACCGCTGCAAGCAGCTGGGTGACATTTCTTTGTGTGCTTTGGCTACACACTGCCCTCTTCTGGTGAAGGTGCATGTGGGCAACCAGGACAAACTGACAGATGCAGCATTGAAAAAGGTGTGGATTCAGAACTGGGGTTGACACACAATGGGCCTCATTCACTTATGTGCATATACATGTTCTTGTCCTGATCGGTACAAATGCAAAATTACAGTCATATTTATGACACGTGGGAACGAGCCAGTTGTGTTCTTACCACCGTGTATATGTTAGTGCTGCAATCAGCATACTGCCGCGTGCCCGTTCTTAATTTAACACATTTATTGAAAAAAAGAAAGAAAGAGAGATGCTAAAAACAGTTTCATTTTAGAAAAACACTGTCGTTCAAGTGAAAAGAAACAATTTGACATCAAACTTGAAACGGAAAAAAAAGACAACCAGAGCATAACAAAAAGAAGAAAGCAGGTGGAGGACAAGGATCTGTCAGCCCAAGACGAGTAACTCAGCGACAGCAATTATTCTCCAGCATCTGTGGGATAGTGCCAAGAAATTAGACTTTAACTGATGACATCCAACAAGAAAGGAAGCCGTCTTTAAGAGAGAGATAAGATGAGATAATGTCTATTAGAATATGTTTTTTAAAAAAAGCTTAAAACCTGTGCCTTTTTATACTCGGTGTTTTCCTTTCTTGGCTTGTAATCTCAGAGTTTATTGTGTATTTTATTCAAATTCTGAGCGCTTTTGTTCTTAAGCGGTTTTGAAAAAATAATCACTAAAAAGAAACTTATAGTCATCAGCAGCATTAGTATTAATATTAAGTTTAAAAATGTGTGTTTACATTTTCAAGACAGCCAAACCTTCATCATTTCGTCACGTATGCATGTTCAGAGGATCGTAGAGTGCAAACAAATTCAGGAAAGAAAATAATGGGCACTCACAGATTTGGGTTTGGAGCGTTCTTTCGCTTGGTTTATTTGCAGATTTGTGTACATATTGTTTGCGAACGAGATCCAGTAGATATGAACCCCTAGTTTAAATAAAAAGCAAACACATACACCAGTCATATCAGCTTAGTGAAGATTTTGAGCAATATCTTCTTTACTTCTCTGTTTTGTTTTGTTTTGTTTTATTTATTTATTTTTTACCTCAGCTGGGGGAGCACTGCAGTGAGCTGAAAGACATCCACTTGGGTCAGTGCTACGGTATCTCAGATGACGGCATCATGGCCTTGGCGAGAGGATGCCCTAAACTGCAGAGACTCTACTTGCAAGAGAACAAAATGGTCAGTTTTTACTGTTGGTTAAGGCTAAGAAGTCGTGCATTATTATAGCCCACTCAGTACGCCTTCTTCCAATAAGTACGTCAATGTCTTGAAGGTTTGCTAGACACCATCTATAATGATACACAGACTTATTCATTTCTGTCCTTCAGTATATTCCTTTTCTCACTCAAGCTTGGCTGGCAAACATTTGCAGGTGCTCCTTATCGTAGTGTTTTTTAAATACGCAGCTCAAATCTGCAAATAGCAGGGCACAATGAAAGTTTGCTGCAAGTGTCTGTCTTGTTGCTATATGGTAATCTCATCAGAGATTCTTTAAAGAAGGGAAAATATCTTTATCAGTGTGCATGATACATACACACATTATATGTTTGATAACTAACCTTTCAATCGCTTTTTGGTCTATTCTCTATAAAAGTTGATTTTGTTTTATATAATTTTTTAACTTAGTGCGACATTAGAAAGCTCAGTTGTTGTGATGCCATCTTGTCTTATTATAAAAACACCATCTGCAGTATAAAGCGACATACCTTAAACCACCACTAGATGTCGCTTTTTTCTAATTACTACAAACAGCCTTCCAGCTGCTTTCCCCTCATAGTCAGATGATTATTTGTGTAATTCTACCAGTATAGATGTGTTTTTTCTTAAACTGTATTGTTAATGTTTATGTTTAAAAAAATATTTATCTTTTAAATTATTTGGCTTGTCTGTGCCTATCCACCTGCTATCTCCATCGTTCTTGTTTCACTAATGGTTTCACCTTTTTCCCGCTACTATTTCTTTGGAGGCCATGAATAATCGTGACCTTGATGGATTGGTCTGCTTTAAGTTTTTAACAACAGCTCAGTTTGTTAAAATCCCATTCATCATCTTAATAGTATATGAAATTAGCGATTACCACTAGGTGAGAGATTAATATTGCTTCTTATAACGTTTCAGAGGACCAGTATCAATTTCAGATGGTCATTTTTCAGACGTGAAGGCGCTGAAGTTATTTTACCTTCCTGTCATCAGGGCAGAGAGAAATGGGCTGAGCTTATATGGGAATTGTTATGTCTAGTCGCTCTGCTTGCTTGGCCTAAAATTGTCGTTAACTTTGCCAGGAGTTAAGACGACCCAGAAAGCACTTATTCTTTCTGACAGCTTAAAGGCTACCTAAGGGTCTCTGCTCCAGTCTCTCAGATATGAAGAAAACTGATTTTGTTGTTCTGTGGTAAAATGGTTTAGAATTGCAATCTTTAAGCGAGTCAGAAATATGCAGAAACACTTATTGATGCCTCTTTATGTATAATTACATTGCATATATTTTTTGATTTCTGAAGTTTCTTCAACCCTAAAGAATATAAAAGGTGTCTCAAGCTGTTGTACGCCAAAGATCTTGCTTCATACTGAAGTCTACAAGTCATGGACACACTAAAAGGTTTGAGGGCGCTTGGAAAAAGGCTTTCCTGAAAGGTTTATACAAAAAATGAAAGACTGAACTCTTGCAGAAATGTTGTGTGGGCTCAGCCTGTCTTCACTACATGAATTGATTCAGGAAAGTGCTGAGATTGGCTTTTTGGGGTTTTAGTGTGCTATAAATTGCAAAAATCATGGGAGTGTAGTGAAAGCCTCTTAAGACTACTTTGTAAAACTTCTCCTCTTCTCATGCTGGCTTCTGTTGTGTGTTAATGTGGGTGTGAGTTTCTGTCTATCCTAATCAATCACAGATGAGGATGAGCCTTTCACTCACTCTGATCTTTTCTCTCTTTCTCGTCCTCCTCCTCCAAAATGGAATAATTAAATTGCTGCAGGATGTTGCTGTGTGGTCTGTTCACTCGCCCTCTTAACTTTTTCTTTGTCATGTGCACCCACGTACATTTTTTTCCCTTTCTGTCTTGCTTTCCTTTTTGCCATGATTGTGGTTTTACTGCCACGCTGAAGGGTTCGTTTTCTCTGTGTTAAGACCATATCAAGCTCTGGTGATGGTTCAAGACGTTTTTTGCAGGGGGGGGGGGGATGCGCAACATCTCTGAATAGGCTTGTGCAACTTGAAGGACTCTTTTATGTTATTTGTTTAGCAGCAGTAGTTGTAACATTGCTATAATGTACACAGTATTTTTTGCAAAATCTTGGTAGTAATATCTGGACACTTTTGTGCCATTGGTTAGATTTTTCTTAATTTTTTTAAAAAAAAGGGGAGATGTGTAATTTCATACCCTGATTATCATACCGAAGCAGTGTGCCCTTCCCTATGATAATGACAGTTTAAAGTTGCTAATGTAATCCCGAGGATGGCTTTTACGCTCAGTAGTGTCTCCAAATTTTGTTTACGGTTGACAAACTGGAGCTTTCGCTTTCATTGCTTGTTAGCTCGGGGCCAAATCAGCCCAGGGCTATGTGTGAAAAGCAGGTGACTGCGGTGTGTCTGTGCCCCTCTTCTTTTGACATCCACCCTGCATTCTTTATTGGCGTTCATCCACTATTTATGCCGGAGTTGGTATTATTGCAGCAGTTGGCTTTCAAGGCTTGTTTTCATCTTCTGAAGTGTTTTCTCGCTCGCTTCCCATTCATATTCTGTTCTCTTTCAGCACCTCGAAGGGCAAAGGCTGGGAGAATAGCAAATTCCCCTTTTCCCAGACTCGCTCCAGTTTGCCGTAGGGGGGGGGAGAGGCAGCCCTGAAAGTTTAACTCTGAGTTCTGTCAGTTTTATAGACCAAGCAGTGGACAAAACAGAAGTTGCGAAAACCCCTCGTCACCCGTCTTTCCAACTTTGCTCCAGTGTACCTTTCAATTAAACACGTTATAATCTGGAAACATTTTCGCTGGAGAAGCACTTTTCCTCACTCTCTTTTTTCCCGTGTCTTTAAACGGAAACCCCCCCCCCCAAAACGTTATCTGCTCTCGTGTCTTGTTAAAATCAAAGCGTGTGCACTTAATTTTCCTGCAGTGTGACGGGACATTCTTCCTCTGGCTCATCTCAAAGATGCCGCGTCTGAAAATGCACTCTCTCTCCCTCTTTCCCGCTTTCCCTCTCCCCCCTCTCGCTTACGCGCACAGGCTCTGATTATTAACGGTTTTAATTAGTCCAAAATGTGGAAATGTAAGTGGAATTAGAGATGACCTAACATAGATTACCATGTGCCCTCAATTTAGTTGTAATTACCACTCTGCATGTACAATCAGAGCTTCTCTCCCTTGTTTTTTTTTCTCCTCCCCTTTTTCGTTTTTCGACAGCTTTTTTTTTTTTAGCCGTCTCTTGTGGATATTTGGGAAGGAAGAGATGTATTTGTCTGTGGGACTTTGTGAAACACTAGAAAAAGATGAACTGTCAGTGTGAATGGTGTTTCCTGGCTATAGGTCAGTGGAGGAGGGCTCATCTCCCGTTCTGATTGGCTGGCTGTCAAGCTTGTCAGTAGTTGGGTTTTCGCTGGCAGGAGGACTGACAGTGAGGCTCCACAGGTCCAATCAAACATGATTGCAGATTAAAATGTATATTGACATTAGCAGATTTAATTAGCTGGATTAGAGGGAGAGATCAAAGAGAAAGGAAGTGATAATGATAGCTGTCAGTTATTATGGGATAGACCTTTTGACATGAACCAACACACATCGCACAAAAACACAGAGGAATATTTCAGATGGTGGCAGTGACACACATACACTCGGGAGCGGTGGGTGACTTGAATAGCTGCCATCTGCACTGGAGTCTCCTTTGGAAACTTTTTTCTTCCACATATTTGACTGTGATTAGAGATAAATAGAACCACTCTGACCAGGCGCATAAACACAGCATTACACATGCATAAACAATGTGGTGTCCATCTCCGCAATCCCCTCCAGTCTTTGTAGATGGCCATTTAGACTTTTCAGGATGTTGAATGTCAGATGTTGTCGAATGTATTAAGTCAGTTTAGTTGCTAATAGCACTGGATTATGTCCATCAGATTGGGAGGTGGGGGTAGGACTGCTCCCACTCAGAGTTTCCATGCTTTAGGATCCTGAAACATGCCAATGTTTTCTGATAGCAGATGCTGATAGTAATTATTTTTATTGTGTTGTTGTTTTTGCATTACAATGTTTGTCCGTCCATCCACTTTTTCAATTAAAGGTTGACAATCTGGGATAGCGGCTGGAGCCTGTCCCAGCTATTGAGGGTGAAGGGCGCAAACACAAAGAGAAAGACATCAGTTCATTCTCATCGTCACACCTACGCCCACCTAAGCCAACACATTTTTTCCTTAATGTTATATTTTATTTCCCGAGTCCTCGTTTTACTGGGATATTCAACAACTTTGACATAAGCAATGGAAAATTTCAAGTCTTTTCAAAACTTGGCTTTGCCTTTTTTTTCACACCTCAAAGATAAAAGTGATGCATTTTCATCAGTAACATGGTTTCCATAAACTCAACGATAAACCGAATATTTGTGTTGAGCTTGTTGTTTAAACGTTGGAAAACAGCAGCTGACAAAATGAAAAAATGATCAGCACAAATCATCTGAAGAACAGACAAATTGGTAAATGATCAATAGTAGAAACAATAAAACACTATAAATAATTGAAAGTTGCAGACTCATTTGGAAGAAGCTAAGAGGCTTGTTTATTGTAAGGAAATAAACTGTGATTTATACACTTCTTCTCATTATTATTATTATTATTGTTTACATTCTCATCATGTGGCCTATGTTAACAGCGGATTCCTCTCCCTCGCACATCTTCCTCTTTCCTCTTTTGAAGTGCATTTGTATTGATCTGTGTCCCCACAAAGACGGCTCTGTATGTGCGTGCGGCTTTTTTTTGCCGTTCGGCCTTTGCCTAAAGCGTAATCAGATGCATTAATGAGCACTGACTTTAACTCGAACAGCCGGCTGCACTCAGACGCAGACTTCGTCGATATGTTCTCTCTGCTGTCTGCCCAAGAACAAAACAAGTTTTGAAAAGAAGAAAGTGAAAGCGTTTTTCAAAATGCGAGTCTGTGAACTTTCCTCCAAAGCGATATTTCACCTTGCTGCCGTGTTTTCTTTTCAATATTAGTTACTGCGGTAAAGAGTCAGGATCACCATTCTTTTGTGTGTGTGTGTGTGTGTCCCACAGTCTATCAATAACACAGTCTAAATTACTTTGTAAAAAAGACGAAAAACACTTCGGTGTGGCAGGATGCTCTCTTGGATTCCTCGAGTGGCTCATGGAAATGTTAAAAGTATTAACCTTGTGGAAAGAAAACAAAGTCAAGTGAATGACTCACATTATAATGGAGAAGTGGGACGGGCCGCACAGCTGACTTTATACTGCTGAACAGTGACAGAATGCCAAAAAATGACACCGGCTATGAATCAGATATTTGTTTGGGCAGGGCAGCTAACCTGTGCTAGTAATGTCTACATTGATGTAACGATGGAAGTAAATGAGTTTTTACCAGCAGGAGCAAGAATCAAAATGATTCTTACATTTTACTTCACTTTTATGTTAGCTTATATACCTTTTTAAAAAGAAAATGAAAGTGTGTTCCAAGGCGTGCCAACACAGAGCTTTAACTTATGCTCATTTGTTTTAAATAAAGGGTTTTGAACACATCAGCAATGAAAACATTAACAGTTTTTGAATGTGTTTCTATTAAGGCAGGTTATTATTAAGGCAAAACTCTGGCTTTGTTATAAACTGTTGTTTTAATTTGTTGCTCTAATTTGTCCTGTTTAAATCATTATAGCTCCTTGTACTGACTGTATTGCTTGACTTTGTTTTATCTTAGTCTATGTTGCCTCAAAAACCTATCAGTGACAAGGGCAGCAAATTAGCTCATGGTCAAAGTCCTACACTCATTTCATTGGTTGCCTTTTACTTCAGTTTATGAGAATGTCATCTCTTTAAAAATAAAATAAAAGAATGAACCTGTATCTCTTACAGAGCTTGCAAACTGCCCTCACAAGTGCACGGTAGACGGTTGCAGAGAAACCAGTTTGATCTTGTTTGATTTGCCTGGTTTTCAACTGCAGAGGGTGTAGTAGGACTGGATAAGAGCAGTAATACGACAGTGAATGAGCAGCGAGTGAGTTTATTTTCCTCTAGTACTTAAGACTGCACATAAAAAAACAAACCAAAAAACAAAAAGGTGTTTTTAGAAACTTGAACATCTCAAAAAGTATTAAATTCACACGCATTTTCTGTTTACCTACTCCTGAGAAGTCATTTACCGAGAGTCTGATTTGGAGGAGAATCATGTCGCGTAACCTGTTGGTAGTGAGGCTGTAATATTTTCCTGCACGAGGATGCGTGTGTAGAATGGCTGATGAGTTTTTGTGGCCTTCGCGTCCTTTCCGATGTCACATAATTCATGTCAGAATTTGAATTTTATTGAAATGAAAATAAGCATTTTCTCACCTGTAGCGAGAAACTCTGAATGGCCTTTGCAGTGGTAATACATAATCTCAAAGTAGTGGAGATGTTGTAGCAGCGCTCATCTCCATGACGTTATCAAGCATTCGCCCGCAGCTACTGGAGTACCAGAAAAAGCACTGAAGAATGTTAATGCGGGTCTGACTTCCATTTCGATTCATTTTCTCTCCTTTGCTTACTCTGGCTGAGCACATGGACGGACTGCAGTCGGAGGCGGGGGCTAAAGCTGAGATGAAACCCGCATTTAATTTCATTTTTTATTTTGTTACTGGGTGGTGAGTGCTCAGGCTGTGAAAAATTTGTCCTGCCCCTAGGCTAATAACTCAATGTTGTAAGATTTTAAAAGCTGACACTTTTTCTTTTTTCAAAGATGAATCTGAAAAAGGAATACTTATGTTGGATGAAGATGAGTGCTATAATATGAGCACGACCAAAATAATCTGTCAACGAAAACAAAGTTTTATCACCGTAGAGCGAATGAAGAGTCTTTTTCCTCTAAGTGAAATGCATTTTATCGTTAGTTTAATTATATTAACTTTCAGTTTTACTTCAGTCTAGCTACTTGGTGACCTGTGTGAAAGTCAAACTGTGGTAACTCACAGATGTATTTTTTGGTGGTCGATCTGGCCTTAACGGGCAGCAGCAAGTTGGAAAGGTTATGGCAACACTGCAGCCGGTAAGTTTTTGACCATCAGTAAAATTGGCACCCGTTTCAGTTTTCCAGAGGGCCAGCACTGGGCTTTGACCTGGCCGGTGTTTAAAGAGCATTGCTTTAGAGGCCCTCTGTTTATCCAGCCCCAGACAGCAGCAGCTTCTGACACCCAGCCAGGGATGTCACTATGATTCATGGCCCTTTCTGACACCTCGCTCATGCCTTTACTCTTCTTAATCTCTTTGCACTCTCTCTCTTCCTCCCCTCTCTCCTTCTCTCCGATGATGAGTTTTCCTTTTGTTTGAGAAGGGCAGAAATGATGTCATCATTTAAAGCCAGAGCCCGACGTCGGGACGGAGGCCTCGTCTTTAGCCTGTGAACTAGTTTGTGTGTGCATCGTGATGAATAGCCCTCCCCTGGGATTCGCTTCTGTCCTGTTTATGGAGAAAAGACAGATGTGTAGCACAGCAGAGACTTGGACAAAGTCTACCTGCCTTATTTCAAACTTTGTACCCTCCGTGCACGCGTGTGGTCCTCTTACTTATCTCCTCACTCTCCTCTCAAACAAGGCATGCGCTCCCTCTCAATTGCACTTCCCCTCTGTTGCCCTCTCCTGCTGCCGTCTGTCTTTAAGAGACCAAACTCGCTCTAAATGCTGACTTCATTAGTGATAGGAAGCACAAAGCCATCCGTAGGACCATTTATAGATGTTGTGGTTTATCTGTCTATTTATGTGCATGATCCATCCTCCTCCCCCCTCATCTACTATCTCACCCTCCACCAAGCGTCTTCCTTTACCTCCCGCTGTGATGCATTTGGGGCCGGTGATCGCGGCAGCGGTTCAATACTTGGGGTAATGAATGTGTTTAATAAGCACAGTGGGTCGATGGACTTAATGAAGGTGTGACAGAAGATGGGCCTGGAGAATGCTGCTCTAACAAGACTCTAACGAGCCTCTGGGGTTAACGAGGTCACGCTGTAATTGGGATTCCCTCACCTGTACAGTTTCTGTTTGTCTGTTTTCGGTCCACCGCTCTCAGCTTCTAAAGTACGTCCACTCTTGTACATTTCTTTGTTCCTCTATTGTGCTGTCACTGCTCTTTGAAAATGATTTTTTTTCCTCTCCACTGCCTGCTCCGTCTCTATTTGCTCGCTGCACAGTGCTTCCCTCTGTCTTCTCATAATTTTTCTGTCCATCTCTCACATACAGCTTTATGTTAGCTTCTGTTTCACTGCAGCTCGTCCATCTTTTCAAGGACAACCTGGCTAAGGAATGCTGGCTGAAATACATTAGAATCCTTTTTTATTTAATTTGTTTTACATTTCTAATGTTAGTCTCTAAAAGGCATGTCTGGAGGCTTGGAGTTTGTATTGCTGTAGAAATCTGACATCAGGAAAAAAAATCAAACAAACCATCAACCTGTACAGCCACTTTTCCTTTGTATCTGTTTGCGTAGCTCTTGACTTAATAGACAAATGTACTTAAATGGCTTGGACCACAATAAGAAGGAAGGGGGCACATACACTAGCACATTTCAGGTACCTGAAGACCTAAAAGTATTCCTTTTTGATAAAGTTTATAGTTGGGGCTGGATCAACGATTCCTTGGGTATACTACTATAAGCGCAGGCTACCTCCCATAATGCACGGAGCGTTTCTTCTTCACTCTATTGCATGTCATTAAGTTTACTGCTTATCATTAAATTTTGTGTTCTTTCGCTCATAGTTTGTGCTTTGTCCTTGTCTCTCTCTGCTCTCCTTTTTTGTCTTTTCTTTCCACCAACATCCCAACTGGGCGTGGCAGATTGCAGCCCCTCCCTGAGCCTGGTTCTGCCAAAGGTTTCTTCCTGTTAAGGGGGAGTTCGTCGTCCCCGCTGTCACAGGGTGCTTACTTCTGGGGGATGGTCTAATTGTTTGTGTTTTCTTTCAAATATTGGGTTTTTAATTTCCAGTATGAAGCACCTTGAGGTGACTGTTGCTGCGAGTTGGTACCAGACAAATAAACTTAATTTTTAATTTTTTGGGGGGAGGGTTACCTAAAAGTATTTGTAATAAGAGCTGTTTGAGTTCTCTAAATATTAATGAAAGGTACTTCAGTGCTTCCTTTCTTGCCTCCTTTAGCATAGGACAAGCTAGACCATCCTTTATGAAAATTCTATCCCATAATTAATAGCGCCGCACCCTCCTTTCCATAACATGCTGATATGTTTTGAATTTTCAGCATCAGGCTGTTGAACCCACAGCTGAACTCTGAACATTACGCTGCTGTAATAAAATCTGCCTCTTGTCGAGGTGTTGCCTTGCATGAAGAAAGCAGATTTATATAAGCTTTCTAAATCAACTTTATGATCAAAGTGCATTTAAGGTTTGCTGTTGTTCGGTTAGTATCGGTAATATTCATTGTTATATTGCCAGCCTTTAGGAATATCATGAATTAATTTTTACTGCGGGTCAGCTGGGATAAGTTATGGATGAAGGGAATTTTTCTTCGGTCATAGAAATCCTCAAAAAGGTGGAGGAAACACTGAGTTGCACACAATCATCTCTCCACCAGGAAAAAAAAGATTTATTTCTTTGTACTGGATACATGTTCTCTTTTCTTTAAAATTTCAGCTTTAGGAATGAAATGCTTCACCGGTGGTTCTCGTTTATATGACCTACACGAAACAACACGCTAAGAACACGCTGTGGTGACGTGAAACGCAGCAGACCATCAAATTCTTCTTCGCACCTTGCCCTCATGATGCTTTCCATAAGGTCAAGGAAAAGCGATGAGGAAAAGCAGATACAAGGCAGTTATTTGGACCGGACTCTTTGACTCGACTCACAAAGTACAGGCTTTGCTGTCACTATGGTAACACTTGACCAGTTTTTAACTGGTGGGCTCCCTCTTGTGATGGACTTTCAGAAGTGTTGGTTTGACAGGAAATACCCCCGTCCCGTGAAACTTTTTGTTGTTGTTTTGTTTTTTTAAAGAGCTCTCAAGTGTCCTTTATAGTTTATAAAATATCAGAATTGGTGGATTGCTGTTAAATGGGCCTAAACAACTGTCAGAAAGCACTTATCCTCAAAGTACTTTTTCTTTTATATAGTCTAAAAAAATATAACTGCAACAAGCAACTACTTGCTATGTGATACTTATTTGTTTCTGTATCATCGGTGTCAGTAGAAATCAAAGACTTGCAGGTTTCCAGAAATGACTGAAGCAGCTCCCCTAGAAATTGTTGACATTTTTCAAACTTCTGTCTTAATCAGTCTTCTCTGTTTGAGCCCTGTCTTCTTCTAAGTGAATCCAAATGGAAGTACCAAACTGTGGGTGATTGAAAAATTAATATACAAATATTCGTCCCATGTTGCGTCTCAATTTCACAATCTTGACGTGCATTTTCTCCCGAGTCTGCACCGTATGACTACGCCTGTTAGTGATTCAGTCAGCTTAACAGCTAAGCAGGTTTTAAATAGCTGTCACTTGAGCGGCATGCTTGCCACCTGTTGAGATTCTACTTGATGTTCATTGTAGTGAATTCCTTTTGTTTCCACTTTTGTGTGTGTGTGTGTGTGTGTGTGTGTGTGTGTGTGTCTACGGTCTAAGAAAGTGCCTGAACAAAAAGCACTATGTCGTGTCTTTATTGCTTGCCATGTTTTGTTGCACCAGTGGGAGCTTCTTTCGCTCTCTGTTTACTTCTACCTTCACTCTTATTTTTCTTTGACTTAAAAATGTTCCACTCTTGTCTCTTTAGACTTGTGAACTTCATAGGAACCCTTGTTTTGCGCTTCAGAAAATGTCATGTGCGTTTCTTTTGCTGATAAGGTTGTGACTTTGTTAAAATTCTTGATTTAAGCACATAACAAATGTGGTTTTTTTTGCTCTCAACTCTTTTTCCACTTGCTCAGAGTGTTTATGCAATCGATTTCAATATTGTTAAAGTCTTTTCAGTCCCATCAGACTGCCTCCCACTCCTGTGTTTGCGAAGGCTCTGTTACTCTCTGCTTCCTGTCTCCCCGGCACCAGTATTTCACCAGCGGAAAAGTGTGACTTCTTGAACCTCCTGCCATTGCCAGAGTGCAACAGTGTTATGAGATATAGCATAGAGACAAACAATCGATTAATGGTGCACTTAGCTTGGCTAATTAACAGCTGTGTAGAAGTGGAGAAAGCATCGAGCAGCATCAGGGAGGTTGTTTTCCCATCGTCAAGACCCCAGATAACCTTTGGAACATAGATCACTTTACACCATGATTTACATTACAGGTCACAGGGCCTTGGTGCTCTGTAGACATCCTTGTATATTGCTTAATGTCAGCTTTGTAACTGGGAAGCACTGGTGACTGAGGTGAACAGAGTTACAGAGTTTGACTTCTGTAGTTGCGCCTCTAGTGAAAACACAATTTTGAGAAGCAGTTTTTGCCTTACGAGTACTCCGTCGTCAGAATATCCACAGAGCTTTTCCTGTTATTGGAAACTTTTCTCTTCTTTTTTTTCCTGCTGGGAAACAAATTAAGTGTGTGACAGATTCTACCCTATTTCTTCCTCATATTTCTTCCTGCCTTTCACCCTTTTTTCCTTGTCAAAGTGCTTCTGTCCTTTGAGAGTGAGAGTGACACAAGCAGCAGATTTTATTGTCACCTGCCACTCTAAATCCCGCTTTACCTCTTCTTTTCCCTCCTCTTTATTTATCTCCCTTTGCTACACTCCTCTGCTCCTCTCCGTTCTACCTCCAGCGTGAATTTGCCTTGGTTCAATTAGCTCTCAATTAAAAGTGAATTTGGTGAAAATGAGTGCACTCCAGAGAAGGCAGAGCTGATGGGCTGCCCGGCTGGCTGGCTGTACACTTCTGCCTCATGTATTTTAGGACATACAAAGTAAATTATGCGTGTGTTGTTGAGTGACGGCAGCTGATTTGCATTTAGATAAATCCCTGTGGATGTCTGGTTGTCATTGAGATTCAGAATGCTGAATCCAGTGGCCCTCTACCCGGGCACTATTACTTGGCGGGGTTGGGGGTGTGAGCGTGGGGTGCTACCTGGAGCTTTTGCCCCACATTTTTAGACAGTGGTGAAGGGATGGAAATGGAAATATGAGCTATTACTAGGAACATAGGTGTGTTCACTTGTGTCTCTGCACAAAATGAATTTGCGTCTGACCTTTCTATACCGGGACTGGCCTAACATAATGACTAATCAGAAGTGAACGCACAGAATTGGAAGACGCCGCATCCTTTTAGACAAAGTGTTCAAAGGCAAAGAACTGCTGAAGGTGTGGGTGTTCATTTTCCACTTTTATAATTAAAAAAGAAAAAGACACTTTAAGCTGCATTTAATGAAACTGTAGACAACGGGTGGTATGCAGTGTTCAGAAGCTGACTGTTTTCATTAGTTCTTTTTGATTATACAGAAACTGCTCCTCAGTAGTCGGCTGAAATTATCTTGTGTAATGTTATGTTCTCTGGTGGAAGCTCATGTTAAATATATTTTCATTTCTTAATCCTGTTTGATGATGCATGTAGACAGTTGTGCACATGGAGGCTCCGTTATTGCACACACAGCACAGACAAGCTTATTAAAAGCTAAAATCAAAACTTAAGGGAAACATCGTTGGCTTCTGTAAAATGAAGTGTGTATAAACCACTGATCAATTCCTTAACTTTGAACACGTTTGTCAGTTTGTCAAAAGTAGCATCCGGCCATCATGTGCTGGATCACTTGGTTGTTGATGTCGGTGTTTATACCGGATGTTGTGGTCTGGTGCTTTTGGCCTATGATGGATTGTCAGAGGGTGGAGGCGGCTTGCCGCTGATTGACAGTCGGGGCTGAGTGCAGGCAGATGGGCCGTAGTGGCTGTAAATATGAAGTCTGTGTGACAGGTGAAGGTCACTGTGGTGGGAGGTAGAGGAGAGGAAAACTGAGCCTGGTTGGAAGACAAGTGAATGAGTAGAAGTCAGTCTGTCCATGTGTTAAGGTGAGAGAATGAGTAAGAGGTTGCCATGGTTCCTGCCGATGCACAGATTTTTGCAGCGAAATAAAACTGATCCTCCTTATTCACCTTGTTTAAGAAGAAGAAAAAATATATACATATATATTATAATTCAATGTTTATATATAGATAAAAAAACTTAATGCATAATTAAATCAACAGGTTATTGCTTCAGTTTTACGTTGTGCTGGATGAATGTGGATGTGATTGAAGCTTGTAGCGAAGTACTCGACTGCTCTGAGATCCATCTCTCTTTTTCAAAAATAACTGTGGTGTGTGCAACATTTTGCATACAACACAGTTATTGTCCTTTTGAAAGAATAATTTTGCGAGGTGATAACGTGTCTTTTGTCCAGTGTATCGTTTTCACAAAGTCACAGTCAGCGGGCCTTTGTGAGCTTGAAGATGGATGCATATGCTGCACAGACTTGATGTTGAATGATTCACATTAGCATCCATTACGCTGCTTTTCTTGATCTTCATTATTCTGATTTCCAGCATTGCTCGATCATTTTCATTCAATTGCGGGAAGCCCAAATCACGATTGAGGTTAAAATATGGTTAAATGTGCAATCTTAGAAAAAATACAAAAACCTTTGCTTATATTCTGATAAAAATTCATGTTTTCACCTGAAGGTCAAGGTCAGAGATGAAGTTTTCTGGAAACTTTGTGAATGTGATACCTCGAGAATGAGCTAATGTGGGATTTTGATACCATAGGTGTGTCACCCAGGAGGGTGACTGGTAATACTGGTGGCAACTGGTATTTTTTTTATTTTTAGTCAGCGCTCTGGTGAAATGTAATTAACTAAAGCATATTTTGGTGTATCACTCCTATAATTTCTTGGAAAATGACACTTTATATTAGCCAGTTTCTAATATAATTCATATTTTTGCATGTTGGCTCACTGAAGTGGCCTATTAGTGCAGTTAATGGAACTGAGCCATTGTTAATGTTATTAATGCCACCCCTGCCTTCCCTACAAAGTCAGAATATCTGCTGTAAAAAAGGTGGATAATGGCTGTAGGTGTGCACGGCGGAGCTGAAGCAAGAGTGTGGAGGAACTGCTGGGCTGAATTTAACAAGAGGATTAGTTAAAAATATTTTTCAGCCAAAGAATGTAATTTCGTTCAGAGATTTAAGATGCCAAACAGGAATTGTTGTTGACCTTCACATTACCTTCAGTTTTGGCTTTTTAGTCATAGTAGAAAGAGTCTGCGCTGTAAAGTTTAACAGTATCACAGAGCTCTCACTCTTTCTGCTTTTGTTTTTATCCTCTAGCCTTAAGTGAACTATATTGATATAAAAAAAACAGTAATCCTAAACTGATTGCTCTCCTTTGACTGTGTCTGTGCCGTACAGGCTAATGGCAGTCAGGAAACTCTTTGCTCTACCTCCTTTACTGTACCTTCCTCTATTGATCTCTTCCTCTTCCACTTTAACTCCCTCTCCTCGTGGAATAATCCTTTGCTGTGTTCCCATGTCTCTTGGAGCTATGCCAGAGAAGTGTGGGGTTACCACAACTGGAGACGCCACACACACAGAAGCAGGCAGACTGCATATACCCTTTCAAAGATCTCCCTTTGTGGGACAATGGAGGAATGTGCCAGGGGACGCCCATGTTGACTGTAGAGGGTCTTCCGGGACTTGGGGAAATTTTCAGAATAGCACTAGGTAAAGGAAGCCTCGCTTCCTAAAGGGGTTCATCAAAGGAATATGATAAGAATCCCACCATATTCATTTACTTTCATGCACCCTTCTGTTAAAGATCCTGACAGCTTTTCTAGAAGAAATACTGAGGTTAATCACTTTGGTTATATATAAAGGAAAGTGGTGGGAGAATAGCAGAAATATATGATATTTATATTTGGATTATTATATTTTTAATGTAACTTCTTCAATGTAACATCAGTTATCTTTCCTCAGTTTTTTTTATACATATTTTATTTTGAGTAAATCAAGTGAAACTGTACGCTGTACTGTTTCTGTCTGTTTCAGTTGTTGTACTGGCTGTGTTAGGAAGTAGGCAGCAGTGCGCCTCCTTATTTGCATATTTTTGTGTCCGTATTTATTTTATCTATAACACATGGTAAAAGAAACTGAGAGATGTTAAAAGGAGCAGAGGATCATGCAATCCTTGCTTTTACCTTGCCATATTTCACTAAATCCTTTACTTCATTTTCTGCACCAGATCCAAATCCCTGCAAATAGCACAGAAAACATCATGGCAAACAGCAAAAATAAAAGAATAAAATAAAAGATAAATAATAACACGAATGCCTGATAAAAGGTCTGTTTTCTGTCTAGCTCCATCACACTCACTCATTCTCAACCAACCTTCATCTTTGTGGGGCTGCTGTGACATCGTGCCTGGGTTTACCGTAATGACTCTAATAGCACTGAAAAGTACAGAGCTGCTGCTTTCAGGAACCGTTGGAATTCTTTCAATTGAGGAAAAAACGTGGCAAAACACGTATCACACCTGTCATTCATCCACTGGTTGTTGGCTACTATGGCAAAGTAGTGAAGTAAACAAAAGAGTCTAGCTTTCTAGCAGTCTAGCAAATCTAGCATTAATTCAATTAGCCACCAATTAGCCAGCCCTGCTATTGTAGCCATCATTGCTGACTTAACTTTCCTAGGAATATCAGCAAATGCATCAGTCACCTCAGTAATGGTTGCAAAACTCTAATAACCGTCCCTTTTAATAGACCCATCACAAATGGTAGTGAAAAGCGTTTGTGAATTTTTCTGTGCGTATGCAGGGTCCCTAAAGTGGCGCCCAGTCATTAAAAACCTCGAGAACCCTTAAAGTGAAGCGACTCCCCAATGGCAAGCGCAGTATCCTGCCACTGTGCGATTAAAATCCAGCTAATTAAAAGTTCAGAGCAAACTTGTAAATGTCAAATACTGATTCTGTTCTTGGCAGCCTTTTACACTCTACTGCTTCATCCTGTGTGATGAAACAGGTCTTTACCTCATAATGTGAGAGACGGCAAAGCCGAATAACGGGCTGTTGAATATTATGTTACCGTATTTTTGTAGAGTATTATGTTGTGTGCAGCGGCTCTCTGTCTACTTGGTCAGTTGACAGTATATGAGAGGACGGGGTGAGGGAGGTGTGCTGAGTTGGAGAAATAAAGAGTTCTCCACTGCTACTGTATATGGGATTCAGCAAGATCAGGTAGAGCCAGTCATAGCTCTCAGTGTGTGTGTGTGTGTGTGTGTGCAGTCTCATTCTGCCTCTCTGTTTTACTTTCCCCCTCCTCCCCTCCTCTCTCCTCTCTGTCTTTCTCCTAGTAATAAAGCAGAGTATTTATTTCCCCCTCTTCGACTCTCCGGTCTCTTAAAGGGAGTCAGGGACCTAGCTGATATTAGACGGTATATGTGTGTGTGTTTGTATGTGCGACTGTAAGTGTGTGTAAGTGTGTGTAAGTGTGGGTGCTGTCGATCTCTCGCTCTCACGCCGTACGGTCTGCTTGTCTCATCACCAATCCCAAATGTACAGTTGCGTCTTCTTGCGTGCTAACACACCGAGATTGAAAGTTGCTGATTCTGAGCCGCGGGGACTCGTAGAGAGGAGGCCTCTGGCGGGGGCTGATTGAGCTGTGCTGAGCTGATGTAGAAAAGTTACAGTAGCATGCTATTACCTGCCAGTGTCGATGGAGTTTATTAGCATTGCAGATACGTTCTGGCAGAACTCAGTGCAGCCAAGCAAATAATTTTATGACTCTAGTCCACAAGGGAGTTAGAGGCTAAAAAGGTTTGTCTCATTCATGTCAACTAGCCTTTAACTTGGGCTCTGTGGGTGCACGCATGCCAGTTTACAAAGAGAAGTGATAATTTACAGTGTAGGCCAAACATCTTTCATTGGAAATCGTCATTCAATCACTCTGGCTGGCATGCAACTGTTGATTTTTTTTTTATGACAGTAATTCAATTAAACTAATTAGGATAATAATAATAATATTCAAAGCCGTTTTAGATTATTTACCACTCTTGCTTGGAACCAAAAAGAGGAATGATTGTTTTATTTTTTTATTTTTTTTAGTTCTGTCTTTCGTGCAGAGGCAGCAGAGTCGAGATCGCCGGGAGCGTGTGCGGGTGAATCAGCTTTTTACAGCTAAGGGACCGAGCCTGACAGTTGGCACAGTGAAGATGATTTATGAGTGGCCGGGATAGTCAAATAACTTTGATCAAAGTTTTCGTCTAACAACAGATGAAAGCTTCTTTTTAGTCCTTGTTGGTGTCTGGTTGTGTCCTGACTTTATTTTCCAGAGGAAAGAAGTTGAGTCTGCTTGCATGTTTTAAAGTTGGGTATTAGACCAAATGCAAATAGTTTATATGCAGATACTGGAGGACACATCATTATGTACCTTTAAGAACGATTTTTCATTTTATTGCAAAAAAGTTCTGCAAACTCCATCGTTATGGTAACAGTTTGCCCTTGCAGTCAAACTGTGGTTTTTGTGAAAGTTGCATGAGTCCATCAGCACACACTGCATCAGAGAGTATACACAAACTATCAACATTAAAAGTCAGCTGTTCTGAGCAGAGTGTAACTTTCTTACTGTCAGCTGGTAGTTTTCCTGACTTTTTTCGGTGCTCTGGGTGTCGTCAGAGAGCGCAACCCCTCCCTCCTTCGTGAGAAGAGGGAAAAAAAGGGATTTAAGGTGCCAGCCATGAACTGCAACATCCATGATTTGAGTCCTGTTGAGAACCATCGTTATGTCCTCCACAATCTCTAAATCCTCTCATTTCCAACCATTTCTTGGCTGTCAGCTCAGTAATGAAGGCATAAAATGCCCCCCAAAAACCGGGTACAAAACAGGTGGCATATGAGGCCTCCTCCTTACAAACAGGAGAAAACACAGCTAGGTAATTGGACACGGACACAGAAATATTGGCTTGTGGTGTGGCCTTTTTTTTTTCTTTTCCAAGGCTTAGATGTTCTGTTGCCAAGACTCCTTTGGCTTTGCAGCTCAGTGTGTGTCCATCCCTGCTCATCTGCTGCCTTTCTGCAGGTCACACCCTAATCCTGTGAAGGGGTTTGGGGCCAGTAGTCCCCAGGAAGGGGTTTACTGAGCTCGTCTCACAGGGACCAATCAAGACTAGCTTTCTTTTACAGTGTTCCTATGTGGCGATTGTTCAGTGTGAGGCAAAAAAAAGAAAAAAAAAAGGGTGGTTTCGTGTTGAGAGGATTCATGATGTCCATTATAAGCAGACTGAGAAGAAAATATTCAACATAGAAAGAAAAGGCCAACATAGTTTTTTAGTGTTTAAATGTCACTGTTTGCAGCCTTATTTTCACTATTCATCTTTTATGTCTGATGAGACATGTTTGATGTGCTGTTTGTCAACTTGTCATCTGTTATTTTCCACATTTTCTAGTGGAGAGATTAATATCTCACCAGAATGAAACTGTGAGTGCTCACTAGGGCTGAATAGGGTGTAACACCTCAGTAATTTATGAGTTTTGACTGAGTAGTATCATACGAGTATCAAACACTTGAAAGAGAGCAAGAAAAATGTTTTCTCTTTGATCACGTACCTCATTACTTAAGTCATAGTTTTAGCAGGAAACAAGCATGCAGTGGAAATTCCAGCACACAAAATATTTGGAGATCTTTTTTTTTCTGTTAGTCATATGTGAGGACAAATGAATTTTACACTGCAGGCTCCTCAGACTCGCTTGTGGCTTTTTATTTCCTGCAGTTTTCCTTAAGAAAAGATTTTTCTGAGGCTGCTTATGTGTATGGAGACGCTTTCCTGTTTTGTACTTGTAAAAGTTTTGAGACATCATTACTTTATATCTGCTTCCAGGGAGCTGTATGTTCTTGTATCTTTTTTCTTTTTCTCTTTCTAAGTAATTTTGAGCAGTAGGCTTTCTGAAGGTCTTTTTTAAAGGTTTTCTTTAGACTTTGGCTGCTTTTTCACTCATTTTTAGTTCAGTCCTTGTACCTGACTAATTTCAGAGGAATGTTTTTTGTTTAAGCCCCTTAACGCTGACCTATGAATCATTCAAGCTCAAGAAAAGTACCGAACTCAAAGGATGAAGCAATATTTTGTCTGCACATAACAGACAACTTGGCAAAGAACCAATTTTAAATAGTGTCTTTAGGCGCTTTGTTACTAGCAGCCTGTCACAAAAACACATAATTTGTTCCTGTTTCTTTAGCTGAATCTATGAAAAATGCCAAAGATAACACAGTTTGACAGGTATAAAACAGTATTTTTGCACCAACAAGGTGATTCCCAAAGAGCTATTAGCTGAAAATTTGGCACGGACTTCAACGTGTCTTTAAAAAGTTTAAGGAAACTGGACAAGTAGAGGGCAAAAAAACCCCAAAAGAAGTGGCAGACCTAAAAAACGATGTGCAACAGACGACCCGACACAGGACCTGGTGATCCATCTGCTGTTCACCGAAAATGCTGTTCATTAAAAATAGTCTCAATGGAAGGATGGCTGTCAAGAAGCCATAATTAAGGAAGGGGAACAGGCAGAAAAGGCTGAGATATGCCAAATTACACAAGAACTGGACTTAAAATCAGTGGTAACAGGTCCTACAGAGTGAGTAACCCAGGTTTAAATTTTTTGTTCAAACCATAGACCCTCCTCCATCCAGAAACACCGTGGAGGCTGTGGACGCATGGTTTGGGGCTACATTTCAGCCAGTGGTGTTGGAGATCTTGTCAAAAATGATTAACACAGAAAAGTACCATCAGATTTTGATCCACCACGCAATACCAGGGAAAGCATCGACTTCAGTCAGCGTTACAATGATCCCAAACACACGGCCAATGCAGTAAAAGCATACCAAGCTAGAAAAACACCCAGTAGAACAGTATCAGCCATGGATTGGCCTCCTCAGAGCCTGGACTTCAACATTATTGAAGCAGTGTGGAATCGTCTTGACAGAGAATCGAACAAAAGACACCCAACATCCAAAGAAGAGCTTTGAATGTACTTCAAGAAGCCTGAAGAACTTTTTTCTAAAGACTACTTAAAGAAATGACAAGAATGCTGCCTAAGAGAGTTTAGACTGTGTGAAGAATAAAGGTGGCCAAAGCAAATATTGTATTCATGTTTCAATAAATCATAGCTGCAATTTCCTATATTCAATTTTCAAAACAAAATATAAAGGCGTGGTGCCTCAAGCCTTTTGCGCACTACAGTATACCAAGAGTTGCTGTGATTGTGATCGGGCTAAAGACTTCTTTGTTTCTGACAGTCTTATTTATGGCTTTGTTTTTGTCAGTACATAATGCTGAGCAAGTTTGAGCTAAAATATTGTCTGCAATGTCTGCTTTTAAGTTATTACACCTAATGCCCACTTTATTTGGAGTTGTGAAATCCCTGGATCTCCTGGTTAGCTTAAGTTCACCCTTTTCTAGATCGTAAGGAACACCCCATTAAGTCTGTGAGTTAGAAGAACTTATTTTAAATGCAATGCCACTATTACCTCAATAATGAATAATACGAAGTAGAATATCCTCATTTGGAAAAAATGTGAAAAGTTGAGTTTAAAAGATACATGCCCGTTTGCATCTCTGCCTTTCTCTGCGCCTCCTCTTGTCTTTCTTTACGTCTCTCTCTCTCTGTCTCTTCTTCCACCTCAGAAACACTCACAGGCTTAGCAGAGTCTCTGTGAGAGCCAGTGTTTGATTCTCTTCTCCCCATAGTCCCTGGGCAGCCAGCTTCCCAAACCCCCCAACCTTCACTGTTTCTCTCTCATCTCCCATCATCCCTCTGCCATAAGACCCTGGCTGACCTGGCACGTAGACACACGCTCACCCATGCCTCCTACCCATCTCCCCAAATCCCCTATTTCCCCCACCCTTCCTAGTCTCATCTCTCAGCAAGGACTTGAATTTACCGTCCAGCCACCTCTGTTGTCTGGACCAGAAGCACAAGCAGGTCCTTTTGTTCTGACTGATAAAAGGGAGAAAGCAGGGTGAGGCAGGAGGATTAATTTAAGCGCACGCCAGACGACACATCTGCTTGTTGTGTTTGTGTCTTTCCCTTCCCTCCCGTGGTTTCCCTTGCTTTCGTTCTATTATCTTTGGTGAGAGCAGAGGATATTGGGTCGAGATGCATGGTGAACTCAGGGCCATGACACTCCTCTAATCCGCTCTCTGTTCTGTCTTTTGCCCTTTCTGTCTTCCTGCTGTCTCCATCCAACATTACCCCTCTTCCTCCTTGTTCCCTCTTCCTTTCTTTCTTTTGTCTGGCCTTAACCTTGCCATGTTTTCCATTGCTCCTTTAAAGAGAAAGCTTCCCTTCGATTTTGCAGTGGAGTAGTTATGGCAAGAAAGAGCAAATACTGCAAAGAGAGGATGCAGTATTTATTAATGTTGTTATTAGCATTATCGAAATAGATTCATGACTTTGGTGGCTGCATTATCAGTGGTCAGGTAGATCTATTCGATCCCTGTAAATGTAAGGTGTTCCGCTCTACTATTAATTTTACTTCCTGCCTTTTGTCTCGACTTCTTCCATTGTTCTTCTTCTTCCGACTGCCTCGACACTCAAACTGGGTCACTTTTCTTTTTCCTCTTTGTGTGTGATTCACCTTAGCTTCCACTGCATCCCTGTCTCCCTCTCAGCCTCCCTCTGACCAGTTCATTGTCCCCAGACCTGGGTCACGGTTACTGGTCCGTTTCTCAGTGGGCGTGTTTGATGGCCTTTCTCCTCTGCTGACAGCTCTCTGGGTCAGCAGAGACAAAAGCAAAGGGTGGAAAGGGATTAGTCCTTTTATTTATGGTCTGGCTTTGATTTGGTATGCTTGTAGGGGAATTTGCAAACAAACAATTATGTTTTTAATATGCATGAAAGCATATTTTCTGCTGTTTTGTCCTGTTACTCTCGTGAACCTGCTGAACCAGTGCGCGCTTCTTTTATGGTCGTATGTATGTCAGTCAGCAGGGGGATGCAGATTGCGTGACCTTTAACCCTGACAGTGATCTGTGTCACATTAGGGTCGATGGCGGGCAGTAGGAACAGATCTGAAATGTCTCTGATCAGACAGGACAGGAACTTAGGCCAGCGGGTGCGTCTCCCGGTTTCCTTGGCCTTCTGCCCCAGCCATTGTCTCTTGCAGACCCCTGCTCCCCCTTTCATTCCAGCTCACACTCAGCATCCCACGCCTGCACAACCAATAGGGAGTTAGTGTAGGAGCGAGAGCAGGTCGGAGGAGGCTGTCTTGTCTGCTCTGTCACTTCATGCTGACACGGTGTAAGGTGGAGTGACACTGAGCTCCGCCATCGTGTCTGGGAGCAGTCTGGTCTAGGAAGTCTGACCTCCGTGACCCGTTCCCGGACCAGTGGGATAGGCGGGGAGCTGTCTTTTGCTTGTGTTGTGTAAATGTGTATATGAGTGAAATGGGTAGGAGAAGGCAGAAAAACAGGGGCTGGTCTCTCTGCGGAGGGACTTCCATCTCCAAAAGGTACAGATCAGCAAAGCTTTGCTGTTTATACAATAGAAGAAAAGTTTCTGATGAAATTGCTTGAAAAATGCTGGCTCAGGAAGTGTGGTGAATACTTCATAGTTCTGCTGCTGCTGCTGGGGTCGAGGGCTGAAAGCAAACTATAGCCACTGCTGAATGTGTAAATGACCCTCAGAGCTCTTAGACTAAATGGCCATGACAGAGGGTGATTCAAAACGACTTTACTTCTGAGCTGGTTCATATTTTGGCTTATGTACCTTTTGCAGAGCTGTTATAGTTGATGTTAGGAGAGTTATTTTAAAAAAAGACACAAATGGCATCGTTACTTATATGTGTTCACAAGATACAAGAGAGCAACACTTCACGTCCACTTATGGAAATTAGAACGTCTGGTGGAAAAAAAAAGTCAAGGTCTGTTTGTTCTGATCAGCTTTGAATTGTCAGTGGATGTCTGTGCTATTGATACATGACTGTGGTGTATAGATATACTCTGGCTGATGAATTTCTTGAAATAAAAGGTCTAAAGTTTCTTCAATAAACTCTATTACGCCCTCAGACATCGGTGCATTGGTGGTTCTTTGTGTCCGGGGGTGGGCGTCCCAGTACGCACCGGCTCACTCCTGGTGGCTGCTTCTTGTCGGGGCCTGGAGCCTGGGGGTCGCTCGGGCCCCTTCAGGGGTAGGGTGCCCTCGGCCTCTCGGCCTGGGGCTCGGTCACTCTGGCACAGCTGGTTGCCGGCAGAGCTCACGGGCACGTCACCGCAACCCCCCCCCGGCTGCTCCGCGGCTGCTGAGTGATCCTTCATCTGGGGCTCTCCTCAGCTCTTTCCGGGAGAGTGGCACGGCTGCCCCTCCGTTGGTCTTCCTTGGTCTCTTGTGCTCTGAGGGCCTCTGGATGTCTGGAGCCTGGATCTCCTCCATACCTGCTTCATGCCCTGGAGGATGAGGCTATGGCTCCCCACACCCTCTAGCAGATCATTACATGAAGGAACCTTTTAAATACAAGCGCGCTCACGCTCACAGGTGTACTTTTTGTCTGTTCGTTTTGTTGGTTTTTGTTTTTTGCCCTTTATCACCGTTCCTCTTCCCCGCTGTTTTTCTTTCCCTCTTTCTTTCTCCCTTTTCTTTTCCCCAGTCAAGTCTGTCCCGTGTGTAGCAAGTGAAAATAAAATAAACAATAAAAGCAAAGGTGAATCAAATAGACCAATATGGCAAGGCCGGGATGGTCCATTTGGTATAGTAAATCCGTTGGGCGTCTTTCTTTGCCTTTAGACAATAATTCTGATGGCAAAAGAACCAAATGGGACAGGCAGGGGAAAAAGAAAACAAACAAAAAAAACTCTATTAAATCACCTTTGGTCTAAACCTTTTTTGAGCTCTAATATTATAAAAACAGTAAGTCAGGCAGCTGTGGAGATGAAATTAAAAAATAAATTAAATATAAATTTAACAGATCAATAAGGAAAGCCAGGGTTGCACAAGAGATAAACATGTGCTTTTAATTTGTTTTTTTGGCTCCTCCTGTTTTGCTGAACCCCATGGAGCTGGCTTGTCCTGCTTGTTTTGCAAATATGAATGTGCATAATTTGAGTGTTTGGATACAGATCCAATTCACACAGAGATACAAAAGGTTAACACGGGAGCATTTTTCCCCCCAAGCACAATCAGTTACACAAAATGAGCTGTTTACACTTCACAAGCATACAACAAGCGCACGCGTTCGGCTACAACAGCTGCGGTTGTGACTGCGTTAGTTGTGTATCACCTGTGTGAAAAGTGCTATTCAGTATCTATGTAAGCAATTCCTTCTCATGGCTCAGGTTAGAAATCATTTTTTGCAACACCTTTTGGATTTGCTATAAATCCCAGCATGTGAAATTTATTGCATGGTTAACTATGAACCTTTATAGTGACGTGTACCATATCCATCATTCTGTACGTAACATTTTACGCCCCTGATGTGTTCAGAAAAGGTGACGCACTCATGAATGCAACGACCTCTTCTAGTCCTCAGGCAAGACTGGGATTGGATTTTCTGCGCTGGCCTGAAATGGGCTGCAGCTGGACATTTTTAAACCCCCTGCTGTGACCCTCCAGGGAATACTTACTGGACTGTGACAGCCTTCAGACACCAGAGAAAACCTCACCCTCTAGTGTCCAGACTGGCCATAACAATACAATTATCATGCGGCATATAACCCTCTTGTTGACGCTATTGTTGCGGCCCGACCTAACTCAGACGCCTTTGTCGCCGTCTCACCTTTGTCCGTTTCTCACTGTCAAATGGCAGCTTTCTGTGGAAAGCTGCTCTATACCAAAAGCTTGAAATTCAGGAGCACAATGACACCGACACTCAACAGGCTCTCCCTAACTGTGTAGCCATTTTGCTCCACTGAATTAGGAGTTAAAAGAAGACTCTGAGAGGAACGGCTGTTTTGGTATGTGAGAAAATGTAAATGGTTTTGCAGGAAGAATTAGAAATCACAAGTCCCTCAAGAAATGTTCCAAACCCTCCTATTCAGCATCAAAAGACTTGGCACATTTTACAGTTAAGTCTTAGAGAAATAGTGAGACTGACACAGTTTCCTGCTACCCTACTTCCTCTCATTTCCTTGCATCCCAACTCACACAAGAGCCCTGTTTCTTCCTGGAGAAAGCACGGAAATGCAACAGCTCTATCCGTTTCTCCAATATACAAGCCTAGTTAGGCCACTACACTTACTGTTCTCTGTGCACTGATGTGTCCTGCTTCGACACAAGGTAAGATAAATGAAATATCTCCTCTATACTTGTTTATGTAAGTCCCTCAGACAAAGTAGTGACACTGGACTTCCAATTACCTGTGCAATATCAATGTGGTGCTTAGAGCTGAGACTTGACTCCATTTGCAGCTGATAGCTCTGTCTCCAAGGGTCTTTAGTCTAGCTCCTAATATGTAGTGCCATATAATAAATGAGCTGGGATTCTTGGGCACTTGGCTCACATGCTGTGGACAGCAGTGCAGTGTGACAGTTAAGAGATGAAAGCTGATGGTGTTTGTGCACAAGGTTTGCTTTGCAGCTACATGTTGCTGTAATGCTCTGTGGGTCTTTAAGCTCCCATTAAAATCAAGACATGTGCACAGAATAAACTTACCAAAACGAGCCAAACTTTGGATTATTAGTCCTATGTGCATTGACATGTGGGCTTATGGCATTGTTAGCTATTTTGCTCACAGTACACTGGGTTTCTTGTTTTTTTTCTCCTCTGTTACTCAGCTTTTGGGGGAATATTTGATTTGGCGTTACACCGATTTGGGCCTGTCATTGTCGTGAACCTATTTTCCACAGCTCGCAACAGTAGTAATTTCCTTGTCAGGTTGTTGGTTGTTAGATGAGATGCTGTTCAAAAGCAGCGGCATTAAGAAAGCAGCACCAAAGAAAAGGAAAAGTAGGCGTGCGGTTGCTCAAGAGGGGTCAGATTTTCTTTAAATTTGTAACTGTAATGTACCGGAAGTGATTCTTGGGTTTTTTTGGGGGGGTTTTTTGGTATGGCGTGCTACTTTCCAACCCTCTCACCATCTCCTTGTGTGCAGAATTATACTCTCATCTATGCTTGAGAGTGCTGCTGTATTCATCCCGGGCTTTTTTTTTTCCTGCCATCAGAAAAACTCATTTACTGCCATCCAGTCTTGTTTAGAATGAAAACAATTTAGACAGACTTCAAAATTGCTTAAGCCAGGTAATCCATCACATTAAAAATGAAGCCTTAATTTGTTTTGGTTTCCCAAGTTGTTGCCCAAAATGAGTGTTTTCTTGTCTTGGTGCGGCTTGTATAATGGTCGTGCTTATTGTCAATCACTTGATTTGCTCAAGAAGGAATTGAAATCCCAGTCAGGAAATAATCACTGGTTAAAAATCAAATAGCAAGATAATGTGAGAGATGTTTTCTTTAAACAAAAAACCATCAGATCTAAACTCAAGATGCACCAACTAAAATTTTGCCAACTCTGATTTTTTTTACATTTTATTGATTGTGTGTGTGTGTGTGTGTGTGTGTGTGTGTGTGTGTGTGTGTGTGTGTGTGTGTGTGTGTGTGTCTGTGTGTGTGTGTGTGTGTGTGTGTGTGTCCTGCAGATACCAGATTTTCTTTCTAAAAAAGGTATATGACGGAAAACAAAAATCAGCTTTTCTTTAAAGGAAATAGTTTTTATAGTCAAATAAATTAATAAACTTTACAGTTTTTTAGGATCTTCTCTCACTTAGATTGGAAATTAAGTGCTTTATTGTAAAGAGGTACAAATAATTAATTAGCCACCTTTACCTTACCAAACAATACAGGCGTATGATATTTATATAATAAAACAAATACCAGTTACTTTCATCATTTTCCTACATGTTTCTTTTTAATTCTCTAGTTCTCCTTTTAACTCATGCCCTTGTTTTTTCTTGTAACTACTTTGATCCTTTGCTCATACCGAGGCTGCTGGCTTGTGGTTGGCTGTGAACTCTGGATAACTTTAGCTTTAGCCACATGTATAGCAGAGTGAAGGTTATTTAAGGGTCCGCTTAGGTTTGTTGTTATGAATATTTTGTTGTCGTACTCCCATAGTGAGACTAACCAACCGACCGGTTGCCCGTTAGTGGTCCGTGAGAACGCTTAAAATTGAGACAATTCTGGTCCCTGGCCGATCCATCAGCACATCAGATTTGATGAAACACGAGTTGTTTAAAAACAGCAACATCCTCTATTTAATTACATATATAATAGTAAAGGGTTTTGTACTTGAATTCAGGAAGGCTTCATGTTCAGTTGAGTTCAGTTTAAGTGCTAATATAATATTTAATACATTTTAATAAAACACACAATAGGCAATTTATTTTTCTTTACAAGATGATCTCTCTTTGGAATCTGATTGGGGTAACAAACATAAAGTCATTGCTTAATTGCTTATATGCCAAATTAGGCCTGCGTAAGATTGTGTAGGAGTACTTTGTTACAGACTGCAGTATAGTCTCCAGCTTGTTATATTACACGTCTCTGTGCCTATTAATGCACTTTCCCATCCAAGTTTCATTTAACAGACTGCTGCATAGAGTGCGAGGCTCCACAGTATGTATCTTAAACAAATGTGAGGTTCATTGCACTTTTGTGTATTTTAAGTTCTGCTTACCTCAAGGAGAACACATTTAATTATGTGCAAATTACACCTGCAGTGTTTCGGGAACTGTAGTGGTAGTCTGGGGAACGCACACCTGTGTACTCTACTGTGTATTTTTCCATTTCAAACCACATTCTTGCTTAGCAGTGTAGCACACACTGCAGTGTGCCGTGTATCAGGCTGAATACTCAGTCAGAGTGGACCATGGGCCCTGTGTCTCCACCAGACCAATTAGGCAGCAAAGCAAGACTAATGACTGTGCTTGACTTAGCCTCTGAAGAATGGAGCTGTCCCTATTGGACTGCCTCGTTAGGTGATTGAGTAGGGTGTGTACGCGTTTGTGTGGGCCTGCGTGTATTTGTTAATTTGAACCAGGGTCTAAATAATGACAAGCAGATGCCTGCAGTGGGTGTGTCCGCCCCCAGCTTGCCCCCGCTTTCTCCTGAGATTACAGTAGAGCCACCTCTGTGCCACCTTGCAGGCCCACACCTGGTTGCACTGTGGGGATATTAGAGAGAGGGAAAATGAATTTCTGCGATTCCCCACCTTTTTAACAAGCTAATTAAGCAGTGTGTGTTGCATCCTGAGGCAATATTGAAATGACTCTGTCACAGTTCAGTAATGCTTCTAATAGACAAAGAAAGAATGGGAGCTCAGGAGGGAGGGACGATGAAGGAGGGAACCAGGGAGATCCGGAGGACAGGGAATGGCGAAGGGACAAATTAGACATGGTTGGAACAGTTGTGCGTGTAACAAGCTCCCTACTGTATTCTTCTTAGTCAGACAGCATTGAGGAGGCACTCAGGCAGACAGGCTAGTCTGGCCTGGAAGTAGCTCTGCAGCTGCAGATGCCATCAGTTTTTGTAGCACCAGCAGGGGGCGTTAGATCCAGAAATGAAGCTTGGCACATGCCACTGACATTATGTTAAAATATTCTTTTCTTTTTGTAAACACTTATGCCTGCTAGAAATTTTATTTGTCAAAGCTATTTAAGGTTCAATGGAAACCAGAGTCTTCTCTAAAGCTGTACACACAGTGAAAATGACTCTATGTAATGACTTAAACAGAAGGTTGTCCTTCCAATGTTTTTTTTGCTTTTCTTTCTTTTCTATATTATTCTCACCTCATAGCAGACAGCCCTTGATTTTGTAGCTTTCTGGTTTCTACGAGATCCTTATTTCATACTATAAATCTTGTGTGTGATACTTGCAGGTGTCTAATCTTGGGCTATCATGTTTTTTGGTTTTTTTTAAGTTCAAACAAAATTGCTTGAACTAATTTGAATGTAAGTCGTGCACTGTATTATTTTTCAACCACCTTTTATCTTTAGTATAGTCTGCATATTCTTCTCTGCGGTGTCATAAAACTCAGCTACACATCCTTGCATATAAATCCTGGTATCTTACAGGCTTCTACCAACTGAGGAGTGTAAAAGTTTGGACAATCGACAAAGCTTAACTGTATATTTTCCTTCACTTTTGATCTTGACCACAACGCTGACTCCTTCAGCGGGTCTGATGGTCTTGCAGACTTTTGATTAGAGTTGGCGATTACGGTTTGTTTATCGTTTCTCCAAGTGGAAGTCTGCCGCCAACGATCTGTGTTGCGTACCTGTGTTTTCGCTCTGTTCAAGTGCGAATTTTTTCTATATATAAACTCGAGCTTGGCTCTCTTTTGTCAGGAGACATTAAAATGACACCTGATCAGCCACAGACGCTTGTAAGCCAGTGGCACATTTCCTGTGTATGGCAGCTTATTAGCATACAGGTCTCAAAGAGGCAGCAGGAGGAGTGAAATGCAAAATGTGCTGGTGAGGCACTTTCAGCTGGAGATGAATAATAATAATAATCATATGGTAATATTTACCGTATTATACAGTATGCTAGGGGTAAGCAAATACTACAGGCATGGGAATAAAGATGAAACTGAAAGAAGAAAAGGAAATGATGAAACCTATGGAGGAGGGTAAGTGTTGATCAGGGACGAGTTAATTATGGACATGATTGCAATTATTTTAAAATATATAAATATGATTTGGACTCTTAACTGTGCTTACATTGAATTATTTTATGATATCTGTGCTGTTCTGTTGTATCAGGGCTAAAACAGGTTAGAGTTACCTAATGAAAACAAAGCAGCTGTACTTTGTTTACATTTTTTTTTAGGTTTTCCTATATTGCATGCATTGCATGCAGAAAATAAAATTCAATGTCCAGAAATGCTTTCTTTACCTCAGCGCTGTACCTTTTGTGCCGTGAACTAGAGGATGACGAGTCTTTGTGGAGCAGGGGTGCCAAAGTCTGTCTGTTCAAGTGATGAGAGGTTATTTCCCCAAAAATGTACAATCCACATTTGTGACAAAGTATATCCATTACCCATCAAAATGAATACGTCAAACCAAAGTGAAAACGTGGATATTGTGAAGTTTTAGTGATGGTGAAGTGATTTTTTTTTTAACCTTTTGTCTGTTAAAAAATGTGCTGGTGTTTTTATGTGAGAAATTTTCTGTTTTCCAATTTTGTTTTTTGACTTCTTCCAGCTGGCTGCATGAAGCTTTTCATTGCCTAAGACATCCTGTCTTGGCTTGTGTTACTGACCTCAAAACGCCAGACTCATTTTCCTCTCGCTGGAGAAATATTTTGCCGCACCAAAGTGCATATCATTAAAGTATCAGTAATGAGACACCTTCGTGCTCAGATCCAAATATGTGCGCCGGGGATCTGGTCCATCTCTGATCCCGATGTAGCCCGTTTTTTTGGCACATGCTTGTCGGAGGCTGATTTGGTTTATTTGAGTGGTCCTTCAGCCTCACAGGGAATGCATCGAGGCTGTAGGAGATTGGCCATGATGTACTTTTTGGGCTGAACTTGGTTTTTAGTTTTTAGTTTTTTTTTTATCAGCTCTGGCAGATCTTGATTGCCTGCTGCTGCTCGAATGAATCAAATGTGCCACTGACAGAGTCAGAGTTAGTGCAGTAACGCTGTGAGTGGACCTGTCAGCTACCTTCTGTTTACATTTAGTCAAAACAGGCGGAGTCCTAATTTCTCCTGGGAGTCGCAAATTGGATTGCCCAACTTGTTGCCCTGACCTCTTGCTGATATTTCCACTCAGTTTTAAAGGAAGAGAGAGGAAATGCGCACAGGAAAGAAGGGAAAAAAAAACTTCAATAGAATTTTAATTTGCTCTATTAATTTATGTAAATGATGCTGAGCGGCTGTTTGAATTGGAGTGGTAAATTGCTTACCCAAGCATCACCATGTAGGCTGTATGTAAATGCAGGTGTGTGCTAATTGAAATTCAATATCCTTCTCGTCGGCATGGGTTGCTGGCCTTCTCCACTGAGCTGCCTTCCTCATCCTCCGCCTTCTTCTCCTCCTCCTCTCCCTCCTCCTCCACCTGCTCTTTCTCCTCCTCTCCCACCACTTGTTTGCCCTCCAACCTTACCTAACTGGGTCTTTAATTTAAAAGTAAGCGCATTAACTTCTTTCAAACACAGGCTAGATAAAGTACCTCTTGCCAACAAATGAATAAATGGCGAAATAAATAACGCGGCTTCGCGCCTTCACTCTCTTACATCGCGCACAGACATGCACACAAGCACACAAGGGGAGATCGATAAACAGTGGTATTGAGGCATCTCTTGAGGTCTGTGTCTGGCTCAGTGTGATGGTTGATTTATTTGTTCTTTGCAAGAGGTGGTAAATCAGTGCTTACCCTCAGGCCAGCTTGGCTCTAGACGCCCAGGCAACCTACTTAGTGTCACTCCCCAGCCCTGCCGGTTCAGGCGTCTTTATGCTTCTGTTTGTGCATTTTCATGTTTGCCACCAAAAATGATTTTTCAAACTAACTTTTGGTCACTTTGAAAATGTCTGTGCACTTTTGTTGGCGTTGCTGTGAGTGAGACGCGTGTAGGTGCAGAATTAATGCTTTCGGTTAATATTCGGAAAGTGTAATGTGAAGAGCCTGGCTTTTGGCTAATTGCTGCTCACAGATGTAGAAAGGTGGAGGGGGGGAAAAGATGGAGAGAAGGGCTGAGAGGAGGGCTAACCTTCCCTCAGGGCTCTCTCAGGGGTTGATGCTGTGTGTCGCTCTCCTCAGCTCCTCTGCTCTCGTCTGTTGCCCTAAGACAGGAAACCAAGCTGTCCTCGGCAAACGGCAGCTCTCACCGTTGAGACAGAAGCCACCAGCGCAAAACGCCGCTTTGAATTATCTGGGCTTTGCTTTTCTTCATCTCGTCTCTCACCTTTTCTTTGTTTATTCATGGTAAAATATCCAACTGGGGGGCACACGTTAGAGGACATACTTGTTTGTTTTGCTTTGTCATAGTTTCAAATAGATTCTTTTCTATTGTTGCTAACTTTTAATGGATATTTCCCTCATTTTTACTGTTTTCACAAGATAACATTGGAGGAAAAAAAAACAGGTGATTTAAAACTTGTTTAGTGTAACTTTGTGTACTTTTTAATAACATTAAGACTGCCAAAATGCTAGCCAGGCAAGCTAATTAACTTTGGCTCAAGCATCATTTGGCTGGAACTTCATGCCCAGCGTGTTTACACACAGTGGCAGCTGGTGTCTACATTGCTCACTGGGGGTGTGACATAGCTAAGAGACATCAACAAATGTGACTTGCTCTTGGCCAAGTGCTCTAATAGGGCTGGGCGATATGACCCAAAATTCATATCTCGATATTTTTTAGCTGGATGGCGATATAAGATATATATCTCGATATTTTTTTTAAGCCATAAAGTAAGAACAAAAAGAGTTCTTAGTCAAAGCTGTGTCCCAGATGTCACACAGGCACTTTTATTAACATACAGCACAGATGTACATGAAAAATTACTCAAAATTAAATTATGAGCATTCATTAAATAATAATGCTCCATAAATAAAAGAAAACAAGGTTGTTTTTGTGCTAAACAAAGAGCTCACAATTGTGCAGTCAAAATGTAAACTAAAAGACGCTGAGCGTAATAACAAAGACAGACAGATTTTACAGCTGCTCTGTTCCCAAGTTTTACTGTGTGACTGATAGCCTGGAGTTTGAAATCCGCTTCATAACCACGTCTCTTACAGGTGCCATTTATGGTCCTTATACACACACAATACGGTAATATTACGTTGATGCACAGTACGTATCACTCCGCGAAGCTCCTCGGTAGCCGTAATGCGCCGACAATCTATCAAGCGGTGCAGCTCCGTAGCTTACCAAAGTCGTACTCAAACATTTTTGACAGATTGCTGAGCGCCGTGTACCACATAAAATCGGTTCGCGGCCACCAAGCACAACCAGAATTCATACATAAGGCGCGCTATCAACTTTTGAGAGAATGAAAGGATTTTAGGGTTAGCGCGGTTAGCTCGTTAGCATGTTTAGCTCTTTAGCACGTTGACGCCGTCCAGCCCCACGCATGGGGCGATGCGCAGTAACTCGTTAACGGAGATTTGCCGTGTCCGTCTTGTCGCTGCCTGCACGTGAAGCGATGGGGTAGGAGGGGGAGTTGTCTTCAGTGAAGGCGAGGCGGAGTAACGTTGCGTAGAGACAAAAGTGGACGAAAGAGAGGCAAACTTGCGGCTCCACGACTATAATTATAACGTAACATAGACTATATCGATATAAAGGATATTGTCACATCTTATATCTCGTATAAAAATATATCGATATGTTTTAAAAACTCGATATATCGCCCAGCTCTATGCTCTAATACAAAACGCATTACATCTTTTTAGTTTGGCTAGACCCTTTGTACGACGTTATTATGTCCAAGCTTTTAAACCATTTCCAACACTGGTCTTAGCACTTGCACTCCAGAGTGCCCCACAGTTCCAAAAACGTGTTAAACCCGAAACACATGCTACAACGACAACAAATCATTTCAGAAAAGCTGCCATAAAAAGCAGTTCTTTATGCGTACTAGGATCTATTCGGTATACCTTGGTAGTAGCGAGTTGTACTACTTTTGTCAACAGAACTGCAAGGTGCTTGAAAACATTCCTCAGACATTTTGGTCGATTTGACATCTGCTGTTCCACAAGATCCTGAAGGTGATCTGGTGACTGTGGACGCCATTAGTGTCATGAACCGTAGTTCAGCACGCAAGCTGGACCCAGAAGCAGAGACAACACGCCAAGGTGCACGCAAAATAAACTTTATTTTAACTAAGGGTGTCCCGGAAGGGTCAAGGAAAACACACTGATTAACTGGAAAACCAAGGGACCGGGAGATAAGCAACTCAGGAACGCCATAGTCGGGACTGTGGGAGGCTGCAACAGAAAGAGGAAGTAACAGCATAAGCAGGGTAGAGTTGTTAATCTTACGATCAAGGCTGGGCCGTGGGAACCGGAGGGAGGGGTGAGGGTCCGCGTGGGAGCTCCAGGGAAAACAGAGGAGATGAAGACCGGTGGTGATCCGAACTCCAGGCGGGCAGGAGGACAGGCAGGTGAGGGCAGGCAGGTGAGGGCTCAAAACACGCCGAACGGTTACCTGAGCGCACAAGGAAAGGATTAGCGTTGTTTAAAGCAAGTCAGAATTTCACAACCGCCTTCATGTGGGGCCACGTTACCGCTGAAAGGTGACTAACGGACAGGTGTGGAGCAGCTGGCTGAGCTGGGTTAAATAGTCCACCTGATCGCCTGGGATGGGATGCAGGTGTGGAGTCGACAGCCACACCCGTGGGCGTGGGCATCCTATCAGCTCCTTGGACACCGGGCCGCGGACCATGACAATTAGAGTACATCGAACTCATTTTCATGTTCAAATAAACAGTTTGGCATAATTTCAAGGTTCAAGGAAGGATGGATCCATGCTTTCATGTTGTTTATGCTTCAGTCCAAACTTTGCAACAGAAACTGAGACTCTGTCCATCTTTTATGGGGCCATTGTTAATTGTACACTCAGTTTCCCGTTCTTAGCTGACAGCTAAGAACCTGGTGACTTCGGCTGTAGCCCATCAGAAGATTACAAATGAATAAATAAATAACAAAAATGCACAATGAATTTCTATATACTATCTAGAACAGAACTTAAGTACATATAAAAGACAGATGAACATTTATTCATCAAAACATCCTCACATACATACTGTTCCAGACATTCCCACATGCTTGAAGAGACTTCATGCATATTGAATATTGCACTTGTGTAAGAAAATAGTTTAATAAATAGTAAACAAATGCATAACAATAAATAGAATCGTTAATAGATTTGACGTGTTTGTTTTATAGTTTGTGTGATTTCAGAGCAGAGTTCAATGTAGTGATGGATAAAAACGGTTCCTTAATCTTGTAGTGCGTGTCTGTAACAGTTGCCCAAGGGCAGGCATTCAAACAGCTGATGGGCAGGCCAAGTCCTTTAAAATGCAGCGTACTTTCTGAGTGATGTGCATAGTGTCTTTAAGAAGCAGGCAACTGCGTCTTGTTAATCTTTTGTGCAGTTTTTAGAGGTTTCTGCAGATCTTTCTTATCTGCTGCAAATCTCTGACCATATCGTGTTGTGATTGAGGACACGTTCAGTGCTCCGGTGGTAGTTAGACACCAGAAGGTTATGTGACAGATTAATTTTCGTCACAAATCTAAAGAAATACAGTATATTTTGTTTGTGTGTGTGTGTGTGTGTGTGTGTGTGTGTGTTTTAATAAGACCAGGTGAGGTCTTCTGTGATGTGTGTACCCAAGAACCTGAAACTAGATTCTCTCTCCACCTCCACCTCTGAACCTGCTCTGTCTATGCAAACTCATCTCCACTAGTGACCAGTCCTATCAGCGTTGTGTCATATGCAAACTTCCCCATGCTATCTGTTCTACGACGTGTTGTCCTGCATACCTTGTTGGTAACCAGTTCAGAGGCTCCTTTCTCTGGAGTTTGAACTTCTTGACCAATATCTGTATACCTAGATGACCCAATCACATGGCACCACTGAATTGCTGCCATGTGATTAGATTCAGTGTTTGCATTAATGAACAGGTGTACCTAACAAAGTGGCCGTCGTGGGTAAGTTTTAAATCAGTGTTCAGCAATGTTTGTTGACTTGATCCACAAAGAGGGACCCTGCAATGTACTTTAGGAGCTAGAATATAAAAAGCTTAGTTACCACACATGACAAAAGGTTGTCACTCTGTCTTTGTATCTAATTGGAGTTTGTAGTTCTCTTTCAAAAAAACGAACAAAACCATTCAGCTCATCATGCTCTACTTTAAAAAAAAATACACCCCAAAGAGTCCCCCTTGTAATATAGTGTTTACTTTACGGGCAAGGATTTGACTTTTTAAGTGTCTTCTAAATTAGAGGCCTGCTTTAACGTCGATTTAATATTCTGTTTAGATGCTCAATTAGATTTGTAATTGCTCCTCAGGCATGATTGCGTTTATATTGGCTAAGTTCATTAATACTGTGGGACCCAGGTCTGTGGCCAGCAACGCAGTAAAAATGAAATTAAACCCTCAACATGGGGCTCGGGCTGGGTTGGAACAGCATCAGCAGAGCACAAGGATGTGTGGCTCCAGTGACAGATTCAAGGCTGTAGCTCCTTCAAGTGTTAAATTCAGTAGCTGAGACTGAAATTATTGCTGTTAAAGTTCAGTTCACCAGAGTTCATCTGGAGTTTTAAACAGATTATATGTTAAGGTTTGAAATGTGCTGCTTGCATATGGTTGATGGTGATTTGATGAAGCATGTATGCACTGTGAAAGAACTTTATTATGGCTTTGAAAGGGAATGGAGAGACTGCATTGATGGATGTATTAAAAAAAAAAAAAACTCCATACAGTCACTGTCTGATGGAGTGTTTTTCCTTTTTGGAGCCTTAGATTGTTCTTTTCATTTAACTTTCCTTTCCTTTTCCCCATTTGCTTTTTCTGTCTGTCACTTTCTTTATATTTGTCTTTCATCATTGCTTTTTGCTTCACAGTATGTTATTACAAAGATGACTGCTCTCTCTTGAGGTTTAGGCTCACTGGTCCAGGAAGTCCAGTCTGAAAGCCCAAGAAGAGACCCAGATGTCTAGCCACTTCCTTGTATAATTTAGTCATGCATTCCTTAAAAGTGTTACAAAAACACCTGCATCTGGTGCTTTTACTTTCACCTGTCATTCTCTTGGAACCTCGCTTTTCATCTGGCACTGTGTCCTTTATCAGTTTATGGAAGCCCAGGTGGTCCGGTCTTACTCGTAATGTACTTCAGCACTCACAAAAACCTTGCAAAATACAAAGGCTTTGTTCGCTCCCGGTCCTAGATGGATCCGAAAAGAAATCAGATTAATTGGTTAGCCTGCCAGTTCAGTCACACCACCGGAGTGGAATAATGGACACATTTGGTGTGAAAATCTCAGAGCATTAAAGGAAAGGAATGCATTAAAAGCTTGTGATAGTCGCACATTTGCTTGGACTCAAAATGCATTATCATTCAGCCCACAATAGAAATTATGTTGATGTTTGGGTTGTTTCTGTCTCATTTGCAGATTTTACATTAATTACATTTTGGCACATCTAATTGATCCAAATGAAAAGGGGAGTGTAAGTACTTTTCATCAGTTCCCACTATATTACCTATGTCAATATTCTGTTTTCGTGAAATGATAGCGACCTTCCAAACTGGGCTGATTTCTTATTCAAAGCGCATCTATGTGCAGTGCACCTTCAGCAGCATGGTAAAGCTGTGATTGCGGCAAGAAATCTTTTGAATAACACTGTTTTTTATTGGTCCCACCAGCTGATTTTAGAACAACCATATAAAAATAAATTGTCACATTGAATGATTCTTTGAAATTTTCGGAAAGCTTTCTGTATTTGTTTGGCTGCCAACTGTCTAGTGATGCCAGATAGCTTTGGCTCCAGCTTTCTCCCAGAAGGGACAAACCATATTGATGAAGCCAGAGTCTACTTCTAATGTACGTTTAATGCAGCGCGTGGGGGGAGGGAAAGCGGCCTCTTGAACTCTAGTCTTCTTAGCTCTCTAAACTATTACATCAAAAACACATTTGTTTCACGCTTTCATTGCTAAGGGCACACTAGCGCAGAAAGCAAAAATGTCATTTCAAAGATCAGCCTGATTGTTCTAATATTTGTTGATTAGGTTTACATTCTGCCAAGCTCGGAGAAATCATTGCTGAATTATGTTTTGTACATCTGTGGCGAATGAGGTCATTTAAGTCAAGTCGATGTTATTTCTCGAGCTTGGGGCTTCTTTATTATGCCTTTTTTTGTTGTAATGTCTCGAGCTACATATAAAATCCAAACTTCTACTGCAGTGATGTTTCTTAATGTTTATAAGATTAGCACAATGTGCCTGCTGTAATAAATCTCTCTTGTTTGTTTGTTTGTTATGAGCAAAAGAGAGTTTGCCTGCTGAGAAACCTTGCATTCTTTCTTGTGTCTTCATGTAGACAAGCGCTCATAATTCATGTAGCATTGTTTACATTTGTGCAGTGTCGCTTCAGAATGGGATGATGGTGGCTTGCAGCATGAACGACTGATTGAAGTCATTTGTCTCTGGGAGGAATGGGCTATGTCAATAAATACACAGCTGGATTGCATTGTTGGCTGTAGTGATTCAACAACACTGGTCATCTCCTGAATACTTTGTATGCCACCACCTAGACTGTCATCATATATAATGTGCAAAAGTCCTGAATCACCTCTCATTTTGTTGTGTTTTGCCTGGAAACATGTAAATAGGCAGAGCAGTATACACATATAGTATACACAGCAAAACATGACTTTTTACAGTTATAATGAGTTGGAGACATTTGGTACTGCTGCCTTTATTGTTCAAAACAGCCTGAACTCTCTTAGGTAAACTTGTAATTTCTCGAAGTAGTCTTCAGGAATAGTTCTCCAGGCTTTTTAAAGCACGTTCAAAGCCCTTCTTTTAGATGTTGGCTGCCTTTTGTTCCATTTTCTGTCAAGATGATCCCACACTGCTTCAATAAATTTGAGGTCTGGGGCTCTGGGGAAGCCATTGTATGTTTTTCTTTTTTTCTTTTTCCTACCCAGATATGGTTTTACTGCATTGGCAGTGTTTTTGGGATCATTGTCATCCTGAAAAATGAAGCCTCTGCCACTCAGATGCTTTCCAGATGGACGGATCAAATTCTGATGGTACCTTTGTGTGTTCATAAGTCCATCAATTTTGAGAGGATCCCCAACACCAGTGCCTGAAATGCAGCCCCAAACCATGACAGAACCTCCACCGTGTTTTACAGATTTTTGTAGACATGCTGGCGAAGATTTGAACCAGAAATGTCAAATTTGGTGTCATCACTCAATTAGACCCATTATCACTGATTTTCAGTGCAGTCCTACTTGTTTTACAACAAGTGCGTTCAGTTTACCGTCGTTTTTGCAAAGCTGCTGTTCTAAAAAATGTCATTGAAAGAAATGATTAGCCATAGTATAGGAACCATTCCCTTCCAAATGTGATCCCACTTGACAGTGCACATGACCCAAATATGAAGTAGCTCAGAAGAATGCTTGTCAAGAAAAGCCAAGAACAGATGCACGTGAAGAGACTCCTTTTACTTGTTTGTCAGCTTGTACCTGGAGGTTCAACGATGCCACCGTTAGGAGGCATGTCAGAGCTGAATATTTGACATTGCACAATGTAAACATAATGTAACATTGCAACAACAGTGCAGGTTGCTATATTTCTAATTCCCCTGCAGTTAAAAATGTGTTTCAGCATTTCTCTTAGATGTTTGACCTTCACTGTGCAGGATACTGTTTGTTCAGTGTTTGACACTAGATGAGTGTCAAACTCGGGAGCCCTTTTTCAAAGGAAGGGATCTTTAATGTTGACATCACAGCAGAAATACTAGCAGCATTAAAAGGCATCATCAAAATGCAAACAGACAAATAGCCTAAATGCTGGTACAAGCTCTGTTGGTTTCTTTTCTGCCACTGATGATTGTTGAGCACTGACCTTTTCTGTCTCAAGGTTTAAGCATTTAATTGGGGCCTATCATGCTTTTCATCATTTTCTATTATTTCTTTTATGTTACGATGTGGACGCGATAAAGTTTTTGGTTGAAGCAGTCAAAAGCTGCGGTTGATGGCTCCACACATTGACTTGTTCAGGGTTGAACAAATGTTTATTTATGAGGGTGACAATCTGAATTAAGTAAAAAAGTAACCTGCAGTTTGTTTTCTAGACCTTTCATTATCTTTCATTGTGCATTAGAGAAAACGTACAACCAAATATCTGCACAAAAATATTTGGTTGTACGTTTTCAGTAAGCCACCATCCTGGTTATTGGTTTCACGAAGCCCTATATAAGAAAAAACATAGACTTTGTTATTTTCCCGCTTGCCTTCGTAGAGACTCTCGTTATGGTTATGTATGAGCAGGCAGTGAAAAGTCGAGCAGACACACTTGGCGCTGAATAAATCGAGAGCCTCTGTTATAATGATGGGAAAATCCTGACTTGAAACCTGTGAAATGCCAAAGTGAAAAGAGCTGGGAGGAATGTCTGGCTGAATGTCTTTTAGTGCCTGCTTGGTTTTATAAAATTGCTGAAACAGTTTGGTTCCAACTCAGACCATGAAGAACTGGCACCATGAAAAATAATAGTTTCTACATAGTGAAAGGTTTCAGCCAGATTTCCTCAGAAGGAATTATTACACTATCTTTTTACGCCAAGTGTTGTACTGTAAACACAGCCTTAAGCCCAGAAAATATCTGAACACTCCATGGAAGTATTTCCCTAAGAATGAGACGCATTCCAATAATACCTTCCTGTCTTTATGTCTCTTTTGATTGCTTCCATTCCTGACAAAGCTGGAAGGGATTTCATTTTCCAGCTAGGATCTCTGTATATTTGGCCTCCACGCTGTAGCTTTGTCAACTGTTTTGCCTGCACATTGTTCACTTTCATGTGTTGCTCTGATAGCAGCAGTTAATACCTACCAAAATTTGCTGGTGTGGTTTAATTGACTGAAGCTTGTTTAACTCCCTGTGATCTTTGCATGGAGGGCTATTTGAAATAAATAGCCAATTGGACAAGTTAATTGACAGAAGCAGAGAGGCCTGCTCTCTGTCAGAGAAAAGGAAAACATCATTTTGCTTTTGTTAAGGAGCTTTTATTTTCAAGGGAGAGGAAATAATGTTTCCTGCTGGAAACCTTGACGGAGAGCTAAATGAAGATTGTTCGTCTCTGACCCAGCTCCAGGTCTGTCTCATTAACTGCTCTCTATTTCTCTCTTCGGTGATTGAGCTCTCTTGATGGCCACGAGCACTCGCTCGCTGCGTACGCGCCCATGCACGTGGATTGAGACTCACATGGATCCATGCAGACACAAGTTTCTGCTTCTTTTCTTTTTGGTTTAAATAAAAAAGTACCCAAAATGTAGAAATGATATCTCTGTGTTTTGCTTTCCAGACAAAAAGTGTTTCTGCATTTTGGGGCTCTGGGGAAGCCATTGTATGTTTGTCTATAAAAAAAACAGACCTATAAGTCGTCTAGTGTGTAAACAGAGCCCTACATGTGCAGTGTGACCAGATCCCATTGTCAGTACATTGGTTATATTTTAATGGAGCTCAGTTCAGAATGTTTTTGTCAAAGCAGGGTGGCTGGAGAACAGTATTCATCTTGCAAAAACATGTCTCCCACCACATTTTCTACATTTCTCTCCTCATCTCTAACCCTTCTTTCTCCACATTACCATATTTCTACTTTTTGCTTCTTTGAATCTTGATCCCGGTTTTTTGGTGCAGCAACCTCTAATTGTGTGTTTGTTTTTTTTTTTAAAGCTTTTTTTGTTGGTTTTATCTTATTCGGTTGAGTTTTAAATACTGCAGTTGATCCTGTTTTGTATGCCATCTGACTCATGGCTATGGTATGGCACTATCACATTATAATACCTGCTTTTGGCGGTGGGAGACAAAATAAAATCAATTTTAAAAGGTATAGAGGTGAGTACTTTTAGGAAGGAGGAAGAAAGATCAGACTCATTGGCCGCTCTGGTTATGCACTGTATTTAAATGCCCACATGAGGTCTCAGTTGTTGAATGAATGTGGGCTTGATTGGCTTAGTTGTTTCCCTTTGTTTACATTTTTAAGTGCCACTCATTTATCTTTTTGAAACAATATCAACACTCGTGGTCTTCTACACGTTTTTTGAATGTTCGCGTAACACTAACTGTGTGTGTGTCCCACATTAAAAAAAATAAATAAAAAAATGCCAGTGTCATACTCTACACTTAACCCACACATTAAGCACCCTTAAGGCTCAATTATAGTTGTTACGGTCTCAGTGGCATCAGTAGAATTTTCAGTGTCCGTGCTGCGACCGTGGGGGTTTATGTATTTATAGTTTCCCATCATTTCTGGGATCACCTCCTTAACCTTTCCTGATGACATGCGCAATCGTGGGATTTGTATGGTCTCTGTGGGTTTCTCTGCAGGGTTTCCCTTTGGGGCTTTGTGAAAGAACAAGCAAGACCAGATTCTCATGTCTCGATGGTGCAGAGTAGCACGAAGTGAACACATAGTATGACAAAAATGTAGCCAGAAGCTGGTGGCGTGACGTTTTTAAAAAAAGTTGTGTAGTGATGGAAATAAATTAATTAAAGATGTCGGTGGAGACCCTTTTATAAGTGAATCACTCTGGTGCTACTGCAGTTTCTGTTTTGCATTTGCTAAATGGATGTTGTAGGAGGCGATGACAAGCGAGGTTGAAGAGCCACTGTAATCTGAATTTTTTTCCCCTGTACAGACTACATAATATCAAGTTAGACCACAGTTGACCCTGTTGATGTGTGTAAGGGCGACTGGATTTTTTGTGTGTGGCAGACTTCTGTTACTTGCATGGAATATATTCAGTATAAGTGCAGTGGAGGCCTTGCATAATGGCACCGTGCGCTGACACGGCAAATCACCAGCTGCAGATTTATGAACATGTCCGTCTTCCTGCCTTTAGATGGCTCTAGGACTTTAATGAACCGAGGGATTTTTTTTTTCTTTTAAGGAAAGACTACTGTAAATCAGCTGTGGACAACAGCTATGGCCAGAATCATACATATTCATCCACATAAATGCAAAGTGAAAGCTTTTCTGCTTGATTTGCTTAAAGTGACTCATTTGGATGATAAGCATTATTATATTAACTCATATTCGTGCTGATATCTTATCGTTTGAGCAGTTTTTAAAATAAAAGTGCAGAACTTGACCTGTATACACAAACAAAGGCAAAAATAGAGGCAAAAATCTAAAACTCAGTTGAATGAGTATACCAACAAATGGTTAAATGTAATGTAGTTGTAAATAGACTGGAAATGTTGGAAGTGTTAATGCCAAAAATGTGTAATTTATGCAACACTGGCAAGATGAAATAACAGCTGTCTGATTTTTTTTTTCTTTGTCTTTTAAGCTCATAGTGATTATTTTTCAGCACTGTCACTAAGTTTATTAGTACTGTTGGCAGTGTGAAAAGCAAAAAAAAAAATGTTTGGGAAAAGGTCTGAGTGACATTAGAGAAAATGATTTGATAAAACATGACACTACATCACTACCCAGAACTGTTTCTCTTTGGTTTGTATCCAGAGAAGTATAATTATTTAGAAATGTGAAGAAACATTAATGAACTTCAGTTTTTTAAATGACAAAAAGCTAATAGCATTGTTTGAATTAAATAAAAAAAATGATACAGACAGGAAAAGAAAAATGAACTTGACAGAACAGAATTTATATTGAAGGCATTTGAAAACATTTGGAGACCCTGCTTGAACTTTGTTAAAACTTTGTTAAAGTTCTTTAGAAAATCAGAAGAAAGACGTTTGGTTTGTCAGTCTTTTAAAATGGCTTGCGCTTCGTTTTCTGTTTGAATCTGCACTCTTTCATTGCTGCCATTGTTGTTGTTTTTTTGTGTGCGTGTTTCTTTTACAATGTTCCGACTGCACTGCTTAAACCTTGGGTTCAAGTTTACTTGCCCTCACAAATCACGCCACGATTATTTGAGTAAACAAAGCGCCCAGAGACCTCGCCTCATGAAATGTGGTCAGTGTGTTGATTGTGCGATAAATTAGGTCAAGATTACACACTGTACAAACACCCCCCACCCACAAAAATGCATTAATTGTAATATAGATAATAGAATGAAAACGGTCATTATTTATTTCTCTATTTTATTTCAAATATGCAATTCGAGGTATATCTTTAAACAGCTCCTCTAATATCGTTCTTTAAGCCGGTACCATAAGCAGACTTCTCCTCCTCCACTTTCCTCTCTTTTCAAGCTCTTCTCCATCCACCTCGGAGTAATTGATTTGGGAATGGAGTTTTGCACGGGGAATTAGGGGAATAACACATCGTCTGGTCTCACACTTTTAATCTCGACTCCATTTCTCTTCCTTTTCATGTCTATAATTTGGCTGATGTTGAAAGGGGGGGAATCCATCGAGGCATCCTCCTTTGCACTTCTAGGGACTTAAACCTCGTTTGTCTGTTTGCATATTTCCCTTTGTCCTGGTTTGTTTTGGTGTTAGCTCCAGGTCCTTCCTTTCAGGAAGGGAGGAAAGTTAAAGGTATCCCCAATCATCTTTGTAATTTATTTTTATTAATTATTATTTTTCCTCTACCCCTCATCAACATTCCCATTACGCCTCCTACCCTTTTCTTCTTTTCTTTGTCTTTCCTTAAATCAGCCTTGTCTGTGCAGCAGGTTAGGTTGAGAGCATCCTTTCCTACTCTCTTCTCCTCGCTCTTGCTCCTTTAACTTTCATCCTTTTGCTTCAGCATTAAAGTTATGAATGTTATAAAAAAGTTTTACGATTGAGGGAAAGACTACACTCTGTTGCCACGTTAAAGTTTAATGTCGCCCGTGGCCACTTATGCAGTGAGTTGCCTCAGTAGTTAATATAACAATTAGAAAGGTTGCGAGGCACTTCTGGGAACATTTACAGATGTATCATCAGTCTGCGCAGATAATACATGATTATTTCTCATATTTCAGCTCTCTTTGACACCTCCTTTTAAATATGTTTTATAAAGTGGCGTTTTAGCTGCCTGCCTCGAGGCAGAAGTACACACTCAACCACATTTCCATCTTTATGCTAAAATTGTCTGGACACTAGACTGCACCTACACAGCAGCCCACCTCCTGCTGTAAACACACGCACACACATGCGCACGCACACACAGACAACTGAACTGAAAAGGTCTTTCCGAGCTGCTTCAAATTCTATTTGCCCATTTCACTCAAAATGGGTGGAAAATGGAGAAGCTGGCGCCAAATAGGCCGTTTGCCAAATCACCGAAAACCCCCAAATAGTCTCCATTAAAGTTTCCGGGCTCTTGGCTGAGTGAGGCCACGGTGTTTGGAGGTCATTTTTAAAAGCCCTGTGGAAATACCCCCCTTCCAGCCATCTCAGACCATCACTCTGTGTGTGTTTCTTCGTGTGTGTGTAAGTGACTGAGTTCAGGCTTTATTAGGCTTCAGTGGTGTTTGGACAGCCGGAAGAGTAGTACTAATAGGACAGAATGATGCAGAAATGGACAGAAAGCCCCCTTGGAGTTCTTGAAGCTCATTTTCTCTCTCCTCCCTTTTACCCTCTCACTCTTTTTCAATCATTCACTCATTTTTTTGCCCCCCCTCTTCTCTCTCTCCTCCTCCCGCTGCTCTTTTCTACATCAGCACCGCTCTGCTTTCTCAGCCTTAGCTGTCACACGGTCCTGGTGTTGCTCCACTAATTTTTCACATCCCTTTATTCCTGCTATTCTGCTTCTTCCCAAAAGCACTTTTGAGTCAGCGGGGGGAAGCTTTTAGCCTCTGATTACTCCTACATGGTAATTTCTCCTTGTTTTGCTCATCTTTCTGTTTGTTTCAGGAGTCTTTCATTCTATTACCTTGTTTCTCTGTCCTTTTTGCACCTGCTCTCCATTGTTTTGTTTTTTCTCCTGTTCTTTTTTAAAAACTGTCTTTCTGCCCGTGTCTGTCGCCCTCTTCTATTTACCTATTAAAACAACACTTTATGTTGAGAAGGCCATTTCATATATAACGTGTTTTAATCAACAAAGAAATAAATACTTATTAATAATGATAATTAAAATAGCATTTCATCCAGTTAAACCTGGTGGACAGCTTGTGGGTCCAGCCAAGGAGCCCTGTGGGATAAAGAATAATTTCAGTCTTGGTGGTAGACGTGAAGTCCATTTCCCAGAGTACCAAGCCTCCCTTGTGAAATTTCTGTATATTTTTATTTTATTTTTTGGGGTAACCTGTAGCTAGAGGGACCTCTCTGATGTCCTACATTGTACCTATATTTTATACAAGGTGAACCGTGTCTCTCAGCAGGACCAGAAAGTTCTTTTTTGTTAAGATTAGACTGAAATTACTCAGACATTTATCCTGTGGCACCATCCAAAAAGTCACAATATCATAACAAGGGCATCTTTTGTTATTTGTGTAGCGTAACATGCCATTCTACACGGCAGACAAAAAAAGAGTTAATTCTCGTGATTAGCACGGCTCTACTATTGTGTGATAGCTTCAACGTTGTCAGATGATGGCGTGCCATCTTCTGATTTCGAGGCACACAAAGCGGATGATAAAGAAATGCATTAAGACAGTGTAACGATACATGACTGACAGCGTTTTTGGTCTTCTACAGCCTCCACCGTTGTGCAAACGCTGAGCTACACCTGTATGGAAAAAGTCCTCTTTTGGGCACCCTGATTTCAAACTGAACACGAGAAATACAGTCCATTGAAACCTTTGAGGCAAGCAGTAACTCATTAAGTTACTCAGTCATTCAGTCTGCGTTCATTAAGACAGACTAACAGTGGGGTTGATTACACAAAAGTTTGTTTAAAAGCCTTCCACAGATGTTAAATCGTGCTGGAGGCCTTAAAGTAGACTAGACCTCAGCTTTGTGTAAATAGAGCACGTCACTTGACCTCGTTAATTAAAACACATACCTGTGCAATGTATCGCACGGTGGGTTACAAGCACAGTAAATGGGAAGTGTCGCAATGGTGAGAACTGTGTACACACCTGTGATAGAAACATTGACCTGTGACACTGGATTAATGAAACTAAAAGGAAAGAAGGTGTTTACTGCTGGATAGAGTCGAACATGTACAACAAATGAAATCAGAACAGCTCTCTAAAATGATCCTACTGGTGAAGGGCACTATGATTGTGTTGTTGTAGTGAACTGCTGTACAGTATATGATGTTTGCAAGGCCACTGGATAACTCACTGACTTTTAGGTGAAATTATGTGTAGCTTTTAGTTCACAAAGGAGCTGAAATGACTGTAAATGGGTGTATGACCGAGACCTTTTAGTCCCAAAAATATATTACATTTTAGTTCAATTCCAAGCATTTAGGTTATATGTAGCACCAAATCACAACCGCAGTCTCCTCAAGCTGCTTTATATTGCAAGCTAAAGGCAAATTCCTGCAATAATAAAGAGGAAACCCCAATAATCAGATGACTCCCTGTGAACAAGCACTTGGCAACAGTGGGAAGGAAAAACTCCCACTGAGCTTTGATGTTGTTTTCAGTGAAACCCCAGTGTTGATTGGAAACATTGAATGTTTCTGTATAATAACAAGTAGAAAATCAATATTAAGTCAAAGTAAAGAGCAGTTTTGAAAATGTAAATGTTAAGATCTGAACTGTGTAGCTTTCTGCTTGAGTTTGTGATCTTAATGTTGGGAAAAATTCATTTCCTTTTCCTGTGATTTTAATGCTTTTTTTCTCTCTGTCTTTCTCTTATTATTTTTCTTTCAGCCTTTTACTATTTATTTCTATTTTCTCATCGTCTCTTTTCTCTTTTCCTCTAACCTGTCTGTGTTTCTCTCTTTGTTTTCATTAACTATATACTACAGTCCAATTTGCTCCAGTGGCAACACAGATGAAAACACGAGTGAGGAACTGGCTTGTCTGTACATCATCTGACTCACACCCCTAAACCTTCCCCTGACACTTATTCTTTTCCCCGTGTCACACACTGTTACCTGACAATCTGCTCAGCAGAGATGTGATTGTTGGAGCAACTCAAGCAGAAGTAACACTAAAAGGCTTTTAATCTTTATAAAATCCTCCTCTTCTCATTGGAGCTTTTTTTTGTAAATCCATTATCAGAGAACAGTGTGTGGAGAATGTTTCTTTCCTTTAGAGAGAAAGCACTTGTGAGTACAGTGTGAGGTGTGCATTGTGTTTCTTTTGCACGCACGTTTGTGTCACAGAGGTATTTTGAGTTATGCTTTGCTTTCAGCAATGTCTGCAATTAGCATTAAAACCCCTGTGATGTGGTCTGGGAGCTTTTCAAGGTTATTTTTTCGGTCTACTAAACCAGAGGAGTCTTTCTGCCCCAATAACTGCCGTGTTAGTCACAATACAGTTGTTTTTAGATTCATTTTCTTCAGATCGATTACAAATGTCTGTTGAGTGTGAGCTTTAAAGGTATAAAATCTGATCTTCGATGGGATCTGACACCTGATAGACAATCATGCGTCCGTGTTTCAGACTCTGAGCGACCTGTTCTTCTGGGTTCCTTCTCTCAAATCAGCCTAACCTCAGTGTATCTTTCATTCGTTAAATATTCATCCCATTCAAAGAATTAATAATTTATGATTACAATTCAGAATCAGACATCAGACAATCACCGTGAAATAATCATTTTTCATTTGCTCACGGCACATTGGTAATTAACATTTTCTTCACGCTCATTCTTTTCACTCTCATTTCATTCCTCTCCTTCTCCTCGTTTTCATAAAAAAAATTCTTACTTTATGATCAGCTCAACACCTGGTGAGGGACCAAAGCTCTGTCACTGTCTATCCTGTTGCCATGGTGATTAGAAGGTTAGGAGCCCCAGAAGGGCCCCTAATAAGGAGGAAACAGGGTGTGAAATTAAGGCTGTAGGACAAGCATAGCATCTGTTTTTTAAGCAAGGCTGTGAAGACGGTGATTTAATGTAAATGAGCGGAAAATACAAACAGCAGGTGGCTTGTACAGTAGTTTCCTTCAGGTTGTTAAAATTTCAGTTTGGATGTTTTGCTTATCTCTCTTTATGTCCAGTTTTCAATCAGCAAACTCAACAGCGCTAAAAAGTTATTTTGCACGTTGTTTTATTTAAGTTGGTCTTTTCCCCTAAAGCGGCTACAAGAGAGGATGGAGGACAGTGATAAGCTTAATGACTATGCTTAATTATTTTCAATTAGCGATGGGATAGAAGCAGAGTCAGAGCCTTTTATGTTTCGGGTCAAAGTTTTCATCCCTGAGGAGGATAATAGGGACACTCTTGGGACGGTGCTGCTGCGTATGTTACTTTTTGTGTCCTTATGCAGATTGTTTGCAGCAAAACGTCTGTTTTAGTGGCTACACCTGCAGCGGTCGTTAAGTGTTGGACTCTGGGAATGACAAACTAAAAGAAGAAGGCCTTTGTTTAGAGATTGCATTAGGCCTTTAGTTTTTTGGCCCAGCACAGCTCTGTGAAATGTTAGGCTTTCCACAGAGTTGTTGTAACATGTGAAAATAAACATCAAATGACTGCTGTAGATTTTAAAATTACTAAGCTACTGCCAACTGGTAATGCTCCTGGCAACAAAATGCAGATGTTGGAGTCAGTTCCTGTATAGTGGTAGTTAATTTGAAAAAACTCCAAAACAACATTTTAAGAGACATTTCTGTGTGTCTGTTCTGTGATGCCGTTCTCAAACTCACTGTAGCCACATTCATTGATTCTAGTAAGTGTTCGGTGGCAGCTTCCACTGCACGTGTGTAAAGCTACTCAGTTTGTCTCATACTTATTCCAGCATGAAAATTAAGAAGTAGGATTTACCAGTCGAAGAGCCTTGTTCACATCGAACCCATTTTTTCTTAGACTGCTTGAGCAATTCAGCTTTAGGTGCATCATGGACAGGTCCCTAGTCTGTTGCAAGGCTAACAGATAGAAGCAGACAAAACATTCATTCTTATGGCCTGAGAATCACCAGATAACCTAACATGCATGCCTTTAGGCTGTGGAAGAAGAGAAAACCCCCAGCTGGCTGGTGGGTTCGAACTGATGACCTTCTTGCTATGCCGCAACGGTGCTAACTACTGCATCGCTGCGTCTCATTTACATGCAAGATTTAGCGTTCTTCAATTAGTGGACAGATATCAGCTACAGAGATAAAATTGTAATACATTTTGCCTGGCTCCTTTTTTTTTTTTTTTTTGTAAAGGTCTGTAGTTGTACTAACTTTATGTGTAAAGTAGTGGACTTTTACTCCCCACTGTGTCCTGCCCACACACAGGGTCTTTCCCGGACAAACACACACACCTGGTCAAAAGAGAGAACAAGCATTCAAGTGCTCTAAAGCTCTGATTTACAATCCAGCCAGCAGAGAGAAATATCCTCATTCTGTTTACTCTCATTTTGATAATGTGATGGATCAGTGTAGCTGCTCCATATGCACATTTATTTCAAACATGGCAGAGCATGAATTGTGTTTGCACTTGCCCGCCCACATGCTTTCCTGTCACAAGTGTCAATTATATGCGATGATGCTGATGTGAAATTATGGCAAGACAGATTAAATTTAATATGAATCTAAAAATAAATGAGAAAGCTAATTCTGTGCAACAATGGGGAAAATAAGTGTGTGTGTGTGTGTGTGTGTGTGTGTGTGTGTGTGTGTGTGTGTGTGTGTGTGTGTGTGTGTGTGTGTGTGGGCAAAAGCATAGCTGTGATACTACTCTGCTACATGTGCTGTAGACAGTGCAACGTAGTCACAAACACACCAGGAGAATTGCAAAAGCAGAGAAATGAAGGGATTATTACATTGTTGTAGCTGTAGCATAACAACAGCTCATCCGCGAGGACGCTGCTGATATGTTAACCAAGATACACATTTTAGCCGTGCATCTGTTTAACATCTGTTTATTCCTATTAAGAGCATATATAGCATTTTTGTAAACAGCTTCTGTGTTTAGCATCAAGTAGTTCTGTTTGTGGTAAAATAATTTTCCTCACCTGCTTTCCTATTCAACACACACACGCACACGATGCTGAAACCAAGTCCAAAAAGCTGAGGTGTGAACCAAATCATGGATTTGTGAAATCATTATGTCTCTATTGTTGGAAAAAGAACATCACATACATGCGTATAGGCCTGTAGCGATGGGTGATAAACATTTTTAGTTTAACAGCATAGAGAGCTCTATTTGATTCTATTTTGCTTGAGCGTGTCCTGCGCTGAGATGGGCAGCATTATTGTCTTTTGATGGCAGGACATCCAGGAGAAAACCTGCTCTTGATGTGAGGCTACAGCGCTACCCCGAGAGAGATTTTGTTCACTAAGAAATTAGTTGAACTAAAATTAACAGTGTTACTTTCCTTCTCAGGCCAGTTCTAACAAATTTATGATGACCCATGAAATATATATTTAAGTAATTAAACACATTTTACAACTTGCTTTACCTACTATTGCCTTTTTTGTCACCATTTACCTTATTTTTATTTCAACACTAATTGAGATTCATAATTCCCCCATTATTTGCCATTTAAGCAAATTAATAAATATCAATTATTACTCATAATATTTTCATGATTTTGGCTTAGTGGGTATATACTAAGTCTGAGTAATTATTGAGTTATACTAATACTTATCTAAAGTGTAAGTGTAGCTGCTTGCAGAACTGTGGATCTACTTTACATTGCCCGTGGATGCTACCTGTGATGGCCTTAATAGTGCTAGACAGGTATGGGATTGTGAATCAGTGGCCACTGGAGGAGGCTGACCCAAGCTGTCTACTTGCTCATCACTGGATGCTCCGATCCATTTGTTCAATTCCCGGATTCCAGTCTTTCCCTGAGGGCAATACCCAGTATGCCCTAGCTCTTTGGCTCAGAAAGGAATTGCTTCTGAAAATGAGTCGATGAGGTGGATGAGAGAAGCAGACCACATGTGTGCGATCGTTTGATGTCTTAGAACCTGGATTTAGTCTGTGGACTCCTTCGCTAAGCTTTCTGTCCATGCAAAACACAAGCCTGGGCTTTATCGTCGGTGAATTTATGTGTGTGTGCGCACGCGCGGCTGTGTGTGCCTGTGTGTGTTTATCGACATTTTTCTGCTAAGTGTGTCTTTGTGTGCTTCTGCTGGTGCTGGCTTTTTTGAGAACGTTACACCAAAACGGACAGGAGAATGTTGGAGGGGTATCAAAGTCTTAACCCCTCTGCATTTATTATAACCTGCCTATATCCAAGCCCGCTGAGTCCCAGACACTGCCTGTTTGATTTGTGTGTGACTGAGAGACAGTTTGTGAACATGTTGATACCACAATCAGCAGGGGATGCTTGTTAATAGTACATTTACAGCTTTTATTTGTGGTCTCTTGCTCTTTTCGATTTGTGTACTTAAATGCTTTACTTTACTGTCTTTTTACATTCTGCTCTTTCAATCTGTCTCAAATTTTTCTGCCCCCATGTGTATATATGTGTATGTGTATATATATATATATATGTATATATATATATATATGTATGTATATATATATATATGTATGTATATATATATATATATATGTATATATATATATGTGTGTATATATATATATATATATATATATATATATATATGTGTGTATATATATATATATATATATATGTATATATATGTGTGTGTATGTATGTATGTATATATGTGTATATATATGTGTGTATATATATATGTGTGTATATGTGTGTATATATATATGTGTGTATATGTGTGTATATATATATGTGTGTATATATGTGTATATATATATATGTGTGTGTGTATATATATATATATATATATATATATATATATATATATATATATATGTATGTATGTATGTATGTATATATGTGTATATATATATGTATATGTGTATATATATGTGTGTGTATATATATATATATGTGTGTGTATATATGTGTATATGTGTATATATATATGTGTATATATATATATGTGTGTATATATATATATAAAAAAAAAAAACACCCAGCACGCCCCTGCGGGCGGTTTATCCTTCAAGCTCGGGTCCTCTACCAGAGGCCTGGGAGCTTGAGGGTCCTGCGCAGTATCTTAGCTGTTCCCAGGACTGCGCTCTTCTGGACAGAGATCTCCGATGTTGTTCCCGGGATCTGCTGGAGCCACTCGCCTAGCTTGGGAGTCACCGCACCTAGTGCTCCGATTACCACGGGGACCACCGTTACCTTCACCCTCCACATCCTCTCGAGCTCTTCTCTGAGCCCTTGGTATTTCTCCAGCTTCTCGTGTTCCTTCTTCCTGATATTGCTGTCATTCGGAACCGCTACATCGATCACTACGGCCGTCTTCTTCTGTTTATCTACCACCACTATGTCCGGTTGGTTAGCCACCACCATTTTGTCCGTCTGTATCTGGAAGTCCCACAGGATCTTAGCTCGGTCATTCTCCACCACCCTTGGGGGCATCTCCCATTTTGACCTCGGGACTTCCAGGTTATACTCGGCACAGATGTTCCTGTACACTATGCCGGCCACTTGGTTATGGCGTTCCATGTATGCCTTGCCTGCTAGCATCTTGCACCCTGCTGTTATGTGCTGGATTGTCTCTGGGGCATCTTTACACAGCCTGCACCTGGGGTCTTGCCTGGTGTGATAGACCCCAGCCTCTATGGATCTTGTGCTCAGAGCTTGTTCTTGTGCTGCCATGATTAGTGCCTCTGTGCTGTCTTTCAGTCCAGCTTTGTCCAGCCACTGGTAGGATTTCTGGATATCAGCCACCCCCTCTATCTGCCGGTGGTACATACCGTGCAGGGGCCTGTCCTTCCATGATGGTTCCTCGTCTCCCTCCTCTTTCTTGGGTTTCTGCTGCCTGAGGTATTCACTGAGCACTCGGTCAGTTGGGGCCATCTTCCCAATGTATTCTTGGATGTTCGTTGTCTCATCCTGGACTGTGGTGCTGACACTCACCAGTCCCCGGCCCCCTTCCTTCCGCTTAGCGTACAGCCTCAGGGTGCTGGACTTGGGGTGAAACCCTCCATGCATGGTAAGGAGCTTTCTTGTCTTTATGTCAGTGGCTTCTATCTCCTCCTTTGGCCAGCCTATTACCCCAGCAGGGTACCTGATCACGGGCAGGGCATAGGTGTTGATGGCCCGGATCTTGTTCTTACCATTCAGCTGACTCCTCAGGACTTGCCTGACCCTCTGCAGGTACTTGGTGGTTGCAGCTTTTCTAGCGGCCTCCTCATGGTTCCCATTCGCCTGCGGGATCCCCAGGTACTTGTAACTGTCCTCTATGTCTGCAATGTTGCCTTCTGGTAGTTCAATCCCCTCAGTTCTGACTACCTTCCCTCTCTTTGTTACCATCCGACTACACTTCTCCAGTCCGAACGACATTCCAATGTCATTGCTGTATAGCCTGGTAGTGTGGATCAGTGAATCGATGTCTCGTTCACTCTTGGCATACAGCTTGATGTCATCCATGTACAGGAGGTGGCTGACAACTGCTCCGTTCCGTAGTCGGTATCCGTAGCCAGTCTTGTTAATGATCTCACTGAGGGGGTTCAGGCCTATGCAGAACAGCAGTGGGGACAGAGCATCTCCTTGGTAGATCCCGCACTTGATGGTGACTTGTGCTATGGGCTTGGAGTTGGCCTCTAGTGTTGTACGCCGGGTCCCATTGATCTTGTACAATTCTAGGCATTCCAGTATCCAGCTGTGGGGCATTGAGTCATAGGCCTTCTTGTAATCAATCCAGGCAGTGCACAGGTTGGTCAGTCTGGTCTTGCAGTCTCGGCTGACTGTTCTGTCTACCAGTAGCTGGTGTTTTGCGCCTCTGGTATTCTTGCCAATTCCTTTCTGTGTCCCGCTCATGTATTGACCCATGTGCCTGTTCATCTTAGCCGATATGATGCCTGACAGGAGCTTCCATGTAGTACTGAGGCAGGTTATTGGTCGGTAGTTGGAGGGGACCGGTCCCTTCTTGGGGTCCTTGGGGATCAGGACCGTCCGACCTTCGGTTAGCCATTCCGGGTGTCTCTCGTTAACTAGCAGCTGGTTCATTTGTGCTGCTAGACGCTCGTGGAGTGCAGTCAGCTTCTTTAGCCAGTAGGCGTGAACCATGTCGGGCCCTGGTGCTGTCCAACTCTTCATACTGGAGACCCTTTCTTGGATATCTGCCACTGTGATGGTTACTGGATCCTGTTCGGGGAGGTTGCTGTGGTCTGCCCTCAGATCCACTAGCCACTGAGCATTGCCGTCATGGGTTGCGTCCTTCTCCCATATGCTCTTCCAGTATTGCTCGGTCTCCAGCCTTGGTGGTGCTGTTCTCTTATTGTTCCCTTGCCACTGAGAGTACACCTTTGCTGGTTCTGTGGAGAACAGCTGGTTTATTCTCCTGCCTTCTATCTCTCTGGTGTACCTTCTCAAGCGGCTGGCCAAGGCTGTGAGTCTCTGCTTGGCAGTTTCTAAGGCCTCAGGTATGGACAGCTTGCTGTATTTCTTATGCACCTTCTTTGTCGCACCTTTCTGCAACTCCGTTAGTTGGCTAACCTCCCTCCGTGCTACTTTGATCTTGCCCTCTAGCCTCCTTCTCCATGGAGGGTACTGCCCCTTGTGGCTGTTCAACTTGTAGCCAAGCATCTCACTGATCACTGCTGCCGTATTGTAGATCAGCTTGTTAGTGTCGGTAATCGTGGTTGTAGGTATCGTCCGTAGTGCTGCATTAACATCATCTAGCAGACCTTCTGAGGGTACTTCACGTAATCTTGGTAACCGGCTACAGGGGATCCAGGTTTCAAGCTTGGCCATGATCCTATCTTTCAGGTCAGTTCCTCTCGCACTTAACGATCCTTCTCCTATCGCACTTGGGGCTATGTACCCAATCTCGGGTGGGGGTGATGATATCGCCCCCCTGACCTGGCGTCCTGACTCCTCCTTGCCGTAGCATTTGTGTTGTACCTTGTCAATCTCTAGCTGTGAGAGCAGTCCCTTCTTTCGAATGTTGGAACACTGAGCTACTAGTTGTTTCGCCGTCATTGTGGATGTTGGGTATCGAAGAATCCATAGGTCCCTCAGCCTATTCATGTAGCCCCTTCCGCCAGGGTTACTTGCGTAGTAGCATTCCAACAACGCCCTGTTTTCGTCTCTTGCCCACCGATGCCTTCTTGTTCCAGTAGCCCACTTTTCGTCAGGGTGCCCTGGTTCCTCAACACCTGACGCGGACCTTGTTGATCCGGGCGACGTCCGAGCCGGCATGCCTTCATATTTATCTGTCTCGCTCATGTCTGCGGTAGGCTTGCTTAGCATAGGGGGTCTAGCCTTAGGACCCTTACTGGATACAGACGCCCCAGGCAGGAATCGAACTTGCGATCCTCTGTTCCAAAGGCGTGTAGTCTAACCACTACGCTATCCAGCTGCTATATATATATGTATATATATATATATGTATATATATATATATATATGTATATATATATATATATGTATATATATATATGTATATATGTATATATATATGTGTATATATCATAATCATTTAAGAAATTATTAAAAGTGTGAAAAAACACAGATGATGTGGTAGTTTTCAAAGTGACTTTTCCTTACTGATTGTTTTAAAGGTGTACGTGTTGCAGTGGCATAAAACAAAGGGGAAAATTTTACACTTCATTTTACATTTAATAAAAATGAGCTAACACCCTGTTGAAAAAGGATTTAAGTGGTTAATCAGTAGTCAGTTAATCTTGAGAAACTGACTCACTGATTGAACAGCTAATTGTTTTAGTGCTAATATTATCAGACTGGCTGATAACCTCAGAAGAAATGACAGTGGGGTCTTTTTAATTTAAAATACTGCAGATCTTGTGATTTACCCTTGATGGTAAAGCTCGACTGAGTGCGCATGTTTTTGTGTGGTACTATATGGTTAGCTTTGCAAGTATTTGGGCAGTGTTCGAATTTTTGTCTTTTTTTCTCTAGCGCACCATAATGGACTTGGAATTACGCAATTATATGGTGTGATTAAAGTGCTTCAGTTCAAGGAGTTTGAAATTGAATGTTGAATCGACTTTTTAGAAATTACAGCTATTTTACAGTTTCCTTCATTTTCACAGGCTTAGAGGTAATTTGGCAAATTAACCATTATAAATATAATGGTTAATTTTTTAATATTTAGTAGGAAGTCTGCCACTGGAACCACAAGCTCATTGGCCCACTGAGCCCAAGTTGACTTCCTACTGCAGTTAAGTGTTTTTTAAAGACAAAAGCAAGTGTCATTCAGTTAACTAATGTTCCTGTTAATTATACATTAAAACAGGCACCAGTTCAGCTGACAGATTGAGCAGACGACTAAATGCTGCAAGGCTAAATACCTTGCAGACCTGAGGCCCCCTTTTTTTCACAGATTTTCATCTTGATCCAATTTTCACCCAAATTAAATCTGCTGGAGCTTTTATTCGTATCTGCAATCACACAAAATTTGAAAATGATATCTTGAAAACTGTGGGTGCTAGATTGCAAACAAACTATTACAACTAATACTTGTTTTATATGTTGAGCTGATATCCATCCACTTATACTATGTGCAGTACTTACATCATTAACCCTGCCACTTTCTAGGGCACTAATACAACATTTTTCAAGTTTAAAATTGCAAAACGTCTATTGGTGTCCATATACTTATGGACTTGACTTTATGTCTTTGGGCATGCTGCTAATGCGCCAAGGACTCGCTGTGCCTCCTTCCCTCCTGCCATATCACAAAGATTGCCTAAGATAGCACATCTCTGTGTCAACCCCTGCTGAGCTGACTCTGTAGCAGGCTGTCCCATAATATCAGATTTTTATGCATCCCTCTAATACTGCTTGGAAATGCACCACTCTTTTATCCTCCCCTCTGCTTTATTTTATCATTAGTAGGCCCTAACAGGGGGGATCTCAGAATGGGTGTTAAAATGTGTTTGCCCTTGTCGCTCTCTCATTCTCAGAATTTCACATTCTTTAAATGCTCCCTTTACCTCAAAAACAACCACATATGTAAATGTCAACAGAACTACACTGCTATTTTATTGCTGTTTTTTCTCACAACATTTACTTTTTTTTTCCTTCCTCTCTCTGTTCATTACTTCAAGCTGGTCAAATGTCAGTGTGTAGTGTTAAAACAGATTGCTGTCCCCAGTAGCGAAGTCTTGACTTTTATTTCTTGGAACCACACTGGTATTTCCACGCTAGGCTCCGAACAACATGCTAGTGCCAGTCGGCATTGGTGTACTCTGCTCCAGCACGCACGCCACTGCATCTGGTGCACTGACTCACTCGTCGTGTGTTTGACTGTTTGTTAGTTGTTTCTCATGCACGTGGGTGAAATGCATTAAACTATACTTGATATGTTCAGTCTTCCAGTGAAAGACAAATATGAGGCAGGTTGTTGTAATGATGCATGTGTGCAAATGTCTGTGCCTGTAGGAATATAAAAGAAGCACTTGACCTTGTGTGCCAATGCATAAATAAAATAAGGGTGTACTTTTTTTTTTATGTGATAACTGTCTAGACATGACACTCCTCCAGCTATTTTGGTTTCAGTGTCCCTCTCGTTACTTTTCTTTCTCGATTTTAATTTCATTCCCTTGTGCTCTCTTGCGCTTTCACTCCATCTTTTTCTTGCGATGCACCCCATGGTACCCAAGGGAACAATGGTGCTCTAACAGCCTTTGCAGAAGTCCTGTGGACCTGAGGACTGGGCAGCATTAGTCTTAAAAAAAAAACACAACAAAAAATCCAACAAAAGGTCCGTTTTTTAGTTTTCCACAAGTCCATCTGAGACTTGCAGACAACCTAAAGATTTGCTATAGACGCATTTATCATGCAAGCCATGCAGTGTATGACCTAACTCCTGTAGAATTAGCACTGACGTGGTTAATATGGTGGTGAATAAAGGTTTAACACCGACCCCCTCAGCCATCTGTGATGATGTTGAGGTAATTAGCATGCTACTGTTAAACTCCTCTCTGTGTTTTTTTCCCTGCCTCTGTCTCTCCCTCACTGTCAGTCAGCCACACACATGCATACACAAACACACAGTGGACTTCTCTAGCTATTAGCCATGCTAATGGCTTAGATCTCTTGGACATTAATTGTCAAGTTAAACAGTAATGGGGAAGATAATAGTCTTCTTGTCCACAGCTTGTCATTTAGAAAATAAAAGGAGCACTTGGCTGTTGTGCTTTTCAGTAGCAACACGTTTGGAATAACTGGTGCAGTGGCTTAAACGTTTTCATTTTTGAATATATATTGTTCCTTTTTAGTTGATTCTTACAATTCTGAGTTTATTGAACTGCTTTTCCTGTGAGTTCAAGTGATGTCAGTTCCAGTTTGAGCTCTTTCCCCCCCCTTATTTATTTATTTCTTTTACATACATTGGTCATGACATTGAATGTGTCTGCCTGTTTCATCTCCACCGCAAGTTACTTTTATAATCACATCATGAACATTTGTCTTATCCTTTTTACTGTAGTTTGCTTTGACTTTGTATTTTCCAGCTGGATGTTGATCAGTGGCTGCGATGACATTGCGAGATTAGTCATAGAAATTATGAAGTGCACAGTAAGTTTGAATGCAATTTTATGACAAAGTACTTGCGTGGGAAAAAAAGGGAAAATTGTGGCAGTTATGACCTGTGAGATACTTTAGTTTTTCTGATAGCTCCCTAACCACACATAAAGTTACTGTTTTGTAGTCAGATGTACAGGAATAAATTGCCAGAGGACAGCAGGATCTCTTAACCTTTAGTCTCTGTGGAGGATACTTAAAGGCTGTTAGAGGCTGTCTTACTTATAAAATGTATGGAAGACTGTTCTCCCCTTGCTCTTTACTAGAATCATACCTCAGTCTCACTGACAGCAGATATCTGTCCCTGTCACTGCTCATACCATCAGCATGAGTAATGCTGTGTGAAAAGGCTCTGCACAGACCGCTAACATGTAACGACCTTCTAATTTCTCTGCCCTGGGCACTGTCACCTACCTGCTCATCATCTGCATAGCAGAACATCCTGGATACTCTTATGTATGGACCTCAAGAGTATTTATGATGTCAACTGTACCCAACAACACACCTCTAGTTCTAATCATAACGCTGCAGCAAGCAGAGGCTGCATGCCCAGAGGCCACGAGGGCAGAGGAGGCCACTACCTTCGGGCCAGCCCCGGGTCTTCCTGGACTACGATGACACTGACAAGGTAGAGGGAGTAAAGTGTAGAGTTTGTTGTATGAGGACACTGAAATGAGAAGCCAAGAGATGATTATTGTTGTATGGTGTTACTCAAATCTATAAATATGTCCAATGTCCCACTTAGAAACAAAACTTCACGAATCACTATGATTTTCTTTTAGATAGATGGATTAATTCTGTGGTTTTAATACTTTGTAGTTATCATTTTTATTTTTTAATCAAATATTAATGATAGGAGAACCAAAAAAAATGTAGTGACATAGAGGTAGGCATGATAGCATTAGCAAAGTCTTATTTGTCCTGCGCCACTTTAAGAACCTCTGAAAGAAAGGGCATTTAATAAAATGACATACTATTCAAATGATCTCCAAATAGTAATGGTCGAATTCAGCCAATGTTATAACTAAACTTTAGATTTGAGTCCCTCCCTCTACACATACCAGAGATGCCGCTTGTGTTCTCCATTTCACAGAAAACCCACTAGTGTCCAGAAAGCATGTTTACCATCTGTCTCTCTGTCTTCCTTCATGTCTCCACTCCCGCTGTCTCTGTGCCTGATCTGTCTTTGATGCTACTGTTGTCTGGAAAGTTTCCATTGTGATAGAGTCTAAGTTGTCACAGTGTCTGACATACATGCTTTTTTAGAGGGCATGTCTTCCAAAGGATGTGAAGAAAAAGGACAGTTTGTTTTAGATGCAAGTACAGCTGGAGCAGCAAAGGAGGCTCACTGAAGTCCTGCGGTGTGTACATTGCAGATCAGGCTGGACTTTCTACATAGCAAAACTTGGAGAAAAAATATGTAGGAGTATGCACGTGGTTTAGGTAAAGCATCTTATTTAATTTTGAATGGTTGGACATGTATAAAAGCACTACAGTAGATGTTATAGTAATTTGCTGTATAGAATATAACCTTGTTGTTGTCGTTGTAATCAGTTTGTTATTATTCATCCACAGGATTCACGTCCTTAAGTTTTATCCATGTAATATCTTTGTTTTTATCACACAGGGGTTTATAATACTTGCTGGATGGATTAACATCCAGAAAACAAGATCGATGTAATCGCAAAGAAACTTGAGAGTTCTGAAAACTGTGGTTTCCCAATGAGAAAGCACTGAAACTCTTTGTTGCTGGTCCTGTGATTCTAGTAGTTGCTGCCAGCTCCTGTTCCATACCTTTTGTACTGTGTCGATAAGAAGAAGAGGCGGAGATTCCCTCCATAGGCTGCTGAACAGAACAATCCAATATGGGCCATAGCTATAAAGGAAGGTATAGATGGGAGCTTCACTGTGGCAGCCTGTCATTCTGGTCCAGGTCCATGGTCAAACTGGCCTCTTTAAGCCCCATTTTTCATCATTAGCATGAGACATAAAACTGATCTCTAAGTAAAGCTCAAAGTCAATTTCTGGTCCAACTTGATAGATTTAGGTGGAAAGTTACCATGGAAACGGCAAAGGGTTAAGTGATTCAGATTTGCTCAGACTCAGAGTATCTTTTAGTGGCTTTCAGTTTTCTGTGAAAATTACAGACCACCAGCAAAGTTCTTAAAAAAGCTGGCTGTTGATGCTTTCAGAGGATTTATTTCTGTTATTTAAACCCAGTGCTTAGATGTAGTGTACGCACCTTTGTTTAATGTTATCACAGATTCGGTGGGTTTTTTTGTTTGCATTTTTGAGCATCTTTGTCATGCTTTGCTGGTAGCTGGTAGTTGCTGGTAGTTGCTTGGCCTACCTAAGTGATCTCTTTTGAAAAGTGGGTGCTTTACCAAAAATCTCTTTGTGATTGTCTGTAATTTGCACAGAAAACACAGATTAAGCAGTAGGAAGACTGAAATGTGGAATGAAAACTGGAAATGGAAAGCATTTTCCTTCAGATTAAAAGATGCCTTTTTTAAAATGTGTTGGTTGCAGTAGTAATGCACATCTTTTACTTTGATGGTGAATGGTCTCTACTGTTTTGCATCACACTTTTGACAGTTGGCAAGTGTTTGCAAACAATGGGAGACCACCGCTGTCTGTTATCAACCCCAAAAATTTGATTTGAAAAGGTTTTTGGTGCAGAAACCTCTTAGCGAACAATTTCACTTAATGACTAACGGCGATCTCCAGCAACCACATGGCAACTGGTTGGAAAAACCGCATCTTTCTCTAGTGAGCCTTTGGTTGCCAAAGTGTCACTGACTGGTCTCCAGGCCTGTTTAACTCAGTCCCTAATCAGACAGGGGGGTGACATTAACAATGCCAAGCCCCAACTTAAAAACCGTTCAACTGGTTAGACTAGCAATAAAATGAATTTAGTGTGTGCCGAGTCTTTGCCTGTGTACTGAAATGAAATGAAATGTGAGGTATATTTTGGCTTGTGTTTATCCCTCTTATTTAACTAAAGCAGCGTTTAGCTGATCCTTTCCTGCAGAGTGCTCAAAGATGAACAGAAACTTGAATATTATTATTATAAACCCAGGGATAAACTTTAAATACAAAGTTGTCTTTCAAAGGCATGAAAATGCCATTCAATAAAAATATAATTGAAACCAAGAACTCAAAATGCAAATAGTTGTCATATTTTTGGTGCTTAACAGATACAGCGAGTGATACACACATGAGGTGGTACTTTGAATTTTTGATTGGGCAATTAAACATTTGCTTCTTAATTGTAATTTCCAAATTAATCTGGGAAAATGTGTGTATTTATTTTATAGCTGCAATTCCCAGGGTAATGTTTTAAAATGCAACTATTTTCAAACGCTGGAGTAGGTTTTAACAGTTGATGAGTGTAAAAGCATTCTTGTATGTTTGTGTGTGCATTGTGTGTGTGTGTGTGTGTGTGTGTGCATTGTGTGTGTGTGTGTTTTTTAACAGAAGTGAAGCTGAAGGGCAAGCTGAGAATTGATGGCTTGCTATAGGCAGAGTGGATACTTCTAATAGTAGGAGTTCCAATAATGAATTTTCTCCAGCTTCCCAGAAAGAGGTTAAAAAGAATAGTGACTTGTTTTTGTTATGAAACGGTTTTGTAACATGGTTATTGAGTTCAGCCTGTCTGCACTACTTATAAATGCAGCACTCTTACTGTACATACAGCTAGACTTTTTGCCTTGAGAGATGTTTTGTTGTAACGAGGACCATCACGGTAACAAAATGAGCCAACGTGTTTATTGCTCTGTCAGCCTTAGGCCTCTCCCTCAAGAGCACAAAGCCATACTAATATGGCGCGATGATGTTGAGGAGGAGCCCCTTGGAAGGCATTTTACTTCATTTTGAAAAACTCAAGGGAGGTGTTAAGGTGTCGTATCAGTGATGTAATGACAGCTTTCAGTTTGCATTTATAGGTAGCAAATATGTCTCCTTGGATTCCTTCACTGTGGCTTCTTTTGTCCAATTTGACATGCAACATAGAGGAGTTGGCATGTAGAAATACATTGGGACTTGAAACCACAAGAGAACTGTTGGAAGGTTTTGACAATGTGGTGTAATGACGCTGCATTTAAGAGAGTAAAGAATGTCTTTTGGCTTCCTCCAAAGTAGCTTCTGATTTCCATTTGACATGCTACAAAGCACTATTGATTGTTAGAGAAGCAGGGTGAAAACCTCTTCTTCAACAAATGGAAACTGCAAAGTAGGGGCCTCCACAAGCCAACACCTCCTGCTCATGCATACTTACATATACACATACACAGTCTTGTGTTTAAAAAAAACAAAAACAAACTAGAATGTGCCACTCTCGAGGGAACTGAGGGCTTAAGCCACCGAATAAATGACAGGTAATTTTCAGTTGAGAGTGGAGCATACAGGCGAGTGAGGCAATCAATCACTTTGGTGATCACCCATGCAGATTTCAGTTCTGTCTGGCATCATCAAGGCTGATGACATCGATAGACCAAGACGAGATTGCTTGACAAGTGTGTGAGAGAGTACTGTTCATATGGTAGGATAGGAGATTGATTTCCCAAAAAAATAAAAAATAAAAAAGCACAAAATGTTACCATTGTTCAGACATTGGTGTGATCACTGATAAGTAGGTAGCAGTTACTTTTTTGTGAAATATATGAGAAGGATAGGCCAAGTTTTTTATGGATTTTCTTTCCCCCAAGTGTGTCTGAGATGGCCACAGCTGGAGCAAAGTGGATCTATTGATCCTGGGAGTTTCATTTTTCAAACATAGTCATCTTTCAGAGCCGCCTTCGATTTTTGAAAAATATACAGTGCGCTTTGAGATAATTTTATGGCCTTTTTGTCACAGTATACAGTGGAGAGATGTGAGGAATTTAAAGGTAGGTGGTAGTTTGTGGAAGACGGGTGGCTCTACTTCTCAGACGGGCTGGAGCTATTTACTTTGCTTGACCGCATGTTCAAACAGGGGCTGTGGGTCATAACTTTCTATTAATTTGGTATTAATTAGTAATTCCATCAGATGAATTCTATGTAAAATGCTTCCCAGACACATCTTCAAATCGCTTGTTTTGTTCCATCAATAGTCCAAAACCCCAAAATATTATATTGGCTGTTGGCAAACCATAGGCATCAATCATTAGAATTGTTTCAAAACAGCTGTCTGCTGATGAATTTATGACATATTAATCCAGCACCACTTTCAAGATGAATTTCACTGTGTCAGCAGGATCCCCAGTGGATGATTTTAATTAGAAAAGATGAGATTCGATACATTTTAGCTCTTTTTTTCAAATTTCCACCATCTATCAAACACATTTTGACTTGTAACTAACAGTTATTTGCATTAAAAGTTAATCATTTTGTTTACAAAATGTCAAAGAAGTAAAATGACATTGAACCCGAGGCAGCCTTTCCAAATTGATCATTCTGTCAGGCCAGCAGTTCACAACCCCAAAGAAAAGGAGAGAAAGGCTTATAAATGTTTGCCTTTTCCCCTTGAAACCATTGATATAGATAAAATATTGATAAGCAAAAATGACTGCAGATTAATTTTCTGTCACTCTGCTAATCGTTTCACTTCTAGGAAGAATATTGTTTAAAAACTCTGCATTACACACACTGCAAAAGAAAAGGCCTAGCAAAGCTTTTACTTAAGAAGGACTTTCACTAAATTACACTTGGTTGGTTAATCTCTGCACGCCCTCTATTAGCTCTGTGTTTTTATCTATTTATTTGTTTTTATGAGTTAATAATTTGAGTTTGTGACCTTTTGCTTTCTTTGCTTTACCCTCTGGTCCTCTGTCCGTGCTCTTCTTTCTCCTACAATTTTCAGGTCAAAGTAATAAGCCGGAAAGAGGCTGCGAAAGGCGAAAAAACGATTATGAGAGCAACGAAAAGAGCATCACTTGTGTTGGTTGCTTACACTATAACCTCAGAGAAACGGAAAGAGAGAGCGAGAGAGTCAGATGCTATTAGATTATACAAACAAAAAGCTTACTGCCCACAGTGTCTCATCGTGGGTAGTCAAGTGGTCAGGGAGCGGTTATGTCATCACTGACAGTTGATGCCCCGTGTTGCCCAGCAGCAGGCCATGGAAACACCGCACACACGAACAACCCCGCTGGTCTTTAAAGGTCTGCTTGTTGTGTGGACTTGACAACAACACACATACCAACACAAACAAGCCTGTCCTTCTGTTGTGACCCGCTTTGACTTCCACGCCAGGACTCTTCTGCAGGGGATGAGTGGGCGTCAAAGATCGGCCTGTCCTGTCTTAAGTGCAAGTGTAAATGGGAACGACTTGTCTCCTAAAGTTCAACATCAGAGTTGTGTGTCGCCGAGGGGCTTTTATCATGTCGTCCTTTTTGAAAGTTTAACACTGAGTGCTTTAATCGTGGACGTAGCACAATTATTTTATGATGCTAACACAGTGAGTCTTTCTTATGGAACTTTACGCTTCATTAAATAAAAATTATCTGTTGAGAATGTTATTTCATTTGCTTTGAAGTCTTGATCGAAGCAGAAGAACCTTTCATATTTCAGAGGATTTCCTGCAACTGCCAAAGAAGTCACTTCTTATGCAAAGCTGCTGGATAGGCATGAAGATGGATTGTTAATAGAATGTGTTGCAGTGTGTTCAGTAATCATTATTAATCTCTGTGTCGGCGGATTCTTTCTCGGCTCGGCCCAGTGTTCATAAAGCTCGGTTAATTAGACTGATTGATTAGATGGTGATGATTCAGAGCTCTCATCACAGCTCCTCATCCCGTCAGCTCTCTAATAAGATCAGATTGCGCTCATATTCACGTATTCCCCTGTGCACGCACCCACACACACCCACCGAGCTTGTTTAGCCTGTCATGCCACCTCCCCGTCTTTCTCATCTTCGCGACTGTCTGTCACATACATATTCAGACAGGATTTACCGGCATGAAAGAAGCAGCCAGGCTTGCCAAAGCTATACACTGAAGACCAGAAGCTACATTATGTTAACATGAAAAGATTGCAAATCTCTCATTCGCCCTTATTCGCCTCTCCCCTTTCTTCTCCCTTGTCTCTCACTGCTATCCATCCTGTTTTCCAGTCTCATCATGTCTCATAAATATGACTTGTCTCCCTGTTTAGCCAAGAAAAACATTGCAATGGATAGCGGGAGTTTAGGAACCTCACATCTGTCTAGACTGTACTGTGTTCTTGACCTACGTGTGCGCTCCATGCGTCTTTTTGTGGACCTTTGTGATTACTTTCATGTCTGTATGGAAAACAGCATACACACAAATGTATTCGCAAACTTAAATGTGAATCAGCTTTGCTAAAGCTTTAGCAGCAGATCAATATTCATGCACAGCTCCAAGCGAACCGCCCTGCACTTAGTGCACAGTGCCTGCTCATCAGCACAGTAAAGAGACTCTCCCTAGCTGTAGTAAAAGTTTATGACTTTCCGTGTTGCTTTTGTCTCCAGGCAGCGGATATTACAGAGGATGATAAGTATTCATTTAGATTTTTGCCAGATCACCAGTCCTTCGTGTCAATACAGCCCATCTGAGCTCTTTAAAAAAGAGACAAAGTTTGGTGTGTGTACATGTGTGCGCATCTAAATGTGTGTGTGTTCCAAGGCTGTGATGAACCCAGTGCAATATCACCCCTAAGAGAGTATTTATGGAGAAAATGATTACCTTGGAAAAAAACAGAACTTTGATGAAAATTGTCCCACTTCAATTTGTACCTGGAAGGCTTGCAGTTGGTGTCCTTGTTTATGGGTAATATTGGAAACCTGTAAAACTCAACAGTACCAGATGCTTTCATAAAGAAATCACAATCATCAGTGGGTTTTTGTAGTGAGCCTGAGCTTCTTTTTCCTGGAAAATGGTAGCGCATGAAAAACTCGGACTGCAGCTTTGACGAAATTTTGCATGAGTATGTTTTTTTTTAAATAGAAGGCCATATTAAACAAAGTATTGACCTGCTAGGCCCTGGAGTGAGTATTAGGCTGCGCTGTCATAAATCTTCTGAGAGGTAAGACTACTCTCTAAACCTGATCGTCCATAGCTTTTTAAGCTCCCTTTGAATCCCACCTTCACACTAAGCAAAAGTAGATACTCAGTACCTTAATCTTCCCTTATATCTCCTTTTTCTTGCAAAATCGATTCAAATTTAATTCCATGGTCCACTCAGTTGTCTAGCCACCATCGCAGTTTCACTGTGTCTACACAGAAAGCAGAGCATGAGCAGCATGTTTAGCAGAAAAGCAGCAGTGAGCTCTCTGTCTGTGTATTTTCACAGTAGGCGTTTAGATGTTGAGTGTAGGTTATCTGTGTTTTGGAAGTGCGCACAGCCCAATGCACAGTGACAGGTGGATGGGAGGTCATGCTTCACACCGACTGGCTCCAGTAAGTAATTAACCTACTGTATATAACAAAAAAAGGATGTAGCCACCATTGGACACACATTGGCGTCCTGTTTTTGAAGCCTTTAGCATTGTAGTCTATACGATCTTGTTTTTTCCAAAGCTAGAAGTAACCATATGTGGAAAAAGGGGTTAAACGCTAAGCTGTCTGCTGGCAGTAACAGCCAAAGTGCATCCGTACTCTGTGTAAGGGCATCAAACAAACAGATATCGGGTAATTTGTGCCAGTAACCTACCAAATAGCTACTAGCAACTGTGAAAGACACTGAAAGTGACCACAGCCCAGATAATGGGAACTTTAAGGCTCAATGCAACTCACATGGGTGAGTTCACTTCCTGTATAGTTGTCATGAAGCGAAGAAATTGTTAATAGACCAAATCCAGTTTTTTTTAGACCAGGCTGTAAAAGTGTTTATTGCTACTGAAAGAACATCAGGATTGACTCTCTTTTGGAACCAACCTCAAACAGGCCACTGGAGGGACTGCAGTTTTTAGCACCTTCCCATTAGCCTTTTTTATCACCCTGTTAGGTTGCTTGATTTTGAGGGGGGAAAATTAGTTTTTCCAAGAAACTCTGTTTCCTCATGTGTATGCGTTGGATGAATAACAGTCTCTCTCGGTGATTGAACTGGCTTTATCTGGCTTTATCTATGTGTGTCTTTCTGAAATATGTCTGTAAGAAAGCAAGAACTTGTGGAAAGATGTATTCACGATGTGTTGTTTTTGTTGGTAAAGAATGAATCGTTTTAACGGGAGATGAAAATGAACAAAATCTGGAAAGAAAACAATCTTTCTGATCTTTCGGTTTCCATCTCTTAACCTGACGTTTGATGGAGGCAAACAAGTTGTATGATTGACCGTATTGACAAGCTTAAATAGCCTCATTGGATGAGAAGTGGCCCTTGGGTGCTGCCACAGCGTTTTGAAAAGAACAGGCGGCCAGACAAAAAACCACACATTCATGTACAGCACTACCCCTTTTTGCTACCACAGCACTCTTAACAATTACCTTCCCGCTCTTTAACACACACATGCACGCAGACGCACACACACAAAGGCTATCTTTATGACTGCAGCATTTCCACCATTCCAGCTCGCTGTGTTTTTCTGCTTTCCTTACCTCCTTCACCCAGAGACCATTAAACTAGATCCCTTCTAAAAGGCTTTAAGGTCTCTCTTGGCTAGCCACTACTTCTCCAAAGCTCTGCCATGACTTTTTTCATGTTTTTAAATCAAAGTCCATGAAAAGTTGAGGGGGAGGAGTGGGAAGCAAAGAGAAATTTGGGATGGGTTTTTGTGTTTGTGGGTTGGAGACAAATCTTAGTTATAAACCCATATGGTGTTACTCACATTTACACAGGGACGCACACATGCACGCACACTCACATACACGGGCTTAATCTGATACGGTACATGGCCTCCTGGCCTGTTCTGCTCTGGTGGGATTTAAGTTTTTTTCCTTCCCTGTCTCCCTTCTCACCTGCTGAGAGTTACTTTAGATTTGTAACCTGCTCTCTTGTGCGTCCATACGCGTGCGCACACACTTGACTGCACCCACACAGTCCTGCAACACAAACAGCCGTATGAAAGACAGTCTGGAGGTGGCGTCTGCTATGACTCCTTGACTCCCTTACAGAAGGTTCTGATTTAGGGATCGAGGTGGTGTGCGGCTTTTTGATTTTGCTGGTAGTCAACCTGAAAATGTTTTCCTTGATGGTTTTTTGGCAGAGGCCATGTTGGGAGAGCTGTGGCCAGCTCACTTCTCCTACCAGCTGCTCAGATTAGGCTGGTCCAGCTGGAGTTTTTTAAGTTTCATACTCAAAAGACAACTCTGGTTTACTCTTCTCCATATCTCTACCTGGCCCTGCAGATCCGGATCCATATGCATCAGTGTCTCCAAGTGGGATAGCTGACTCACCTTCACTTAATCTTTCCTGACTGAGTGGGGAAGGAAAGTGTGGTGGGTTCAACCTGAGGCACTTTTAAGGTGCATCCAGTTATTGATTGTGCTGAAAAACCACACTCTGTGCAAAGCTCAAAAAGTACTACAGCTTGTATATACAGCAATGTCCAGGAAGAACACTTGTTCTGTTTTGTAGGATTTAAATATCACACTGGAAAAAGGAATTCCTTCAAAAGCTGCACCGAACCTCATATACTGCCCTCCTTAGCACTCCTTTTTTGATGATTCAATCTATTTACTCTAAACAGGGCGTAATGTTTAAGGCTTCTTAAGAAGGTGACTGTGTAGGTTCTAAATTACCCAAGTCATACAAGTGTTAGGCGTTTGAAACGAAGGCAGGAATGGGACTTCTTTTTTTGGGATTGTGAAGATGTTTCACGTCTTATTCAAGAGGTTTTTTTCAGGTCTAAAACAACTGGGATTTAACCCCTAGTGGTTTCGCTCTCTTGGAGGCAATTCCGTTTGTCGACTCATTATTGATTATGTGAGTAGTCAGATGAGCCAAGGTGTGTGTGGTTGATCCTTGTGAAAGGAAATTCCCTCCGTAAAGGGATGTGGACTAGAGCTCTTCACACGTCAAACTGTTGTCAAAATGAGCTGAACGTTATGGATTTGTGTTGGCAATATACATATATTGTTTTTAGGTTTTGTTTTGGGGTTTTTTGCCTCAGGTGTTGACACAAGTTTGTGTCATTGATATCACAATATGACTTTATAGCGGATTATAGCAGTAATACAGAGGAAGATTCTGATTCTGATATCCTTGCGTTCTGTAGTGTAGAAAATCCTCCTGTCGACGTGCAACATTAAATATAGATATAACTCTGCATGCGGGTTGATCAATAAGAATGTAATCTACAGCCACACTAGCAGGTCTGTGAGAATATTTGTCATTTTCAGAATGTTTTGCTATGTGCAAAAATAGAAAGTTCAAATGGTTAATATTACCTTTGCAGGTATTCGATTCAAAGTACAGGACAAATTTCAGCTTGATACGCGCACTACATTTTAAAAAAAGTTTGCTGTTTATTCTGCAAACTATTTCTGAGTCCTGATTTAAAACCTAATGAAAGTAGAGACAACTACCACCCACAGAGCACAGTTAAATATGGTAAAAAGTGTAATTTTCAAACGCCAGCTTTTGTTTTTACCTGGTAAAATTAGATGCTCAGAGGTCTGCTCCTGGATCATCTTTTTAGTTGCTGGATTATAACCTTAAAAGCTATTCTTACATTTTCAGTCACACTTCTTTAGGAACTATTTTACACTTTAAAGGCACTTTAGCTCCATACTGATAAGGTGAAAGACAAAGCTTTTAGCTTCATACAAGGTGTTTTGCCCAGATAACTTGACTTGGTGAAAGATAAATGGACACCTTGTTCTTTCTTTTTGTGATTTCTTTACCCCCTTGAGTTTTCCATCTTACTCTACCTCGACTCAGTAACCTTTAAAGCAGCCTTGTGAGGGGGAGCGGGGCAGGGAAGAAGAAAGAGAGAGAGCGGTGTAAGGGTTTGAATGTAGGACAGCATCAAGGAAATGAGGAGTCTACAAGTATATAGAATGATCAGTAAAGAATTACAAATAAGTAGTTTGATCAGCCTCAGACGTGACACTATGGGAATAGGTTGCTAGTATTAGATGTCTGATCACAGTTCTACACTGACAAGAGGTTTGGCCATAGAGGACATGCAGTACTGTGCAGGAGTACAGTGAAAACTGTGGAAAAATCTTACTGACTGATGATGCTGCAGTGAAGTAGTTTGCAGTAGTCTTCTATGTGTCCCTTTGAGTATTCTTAAACTATCCTGCCTTTCAGTGTTTTTTAGGCATGAGTGCTTCTTCCAGACTTCTAGTAATTTAGAATAAAAATATGGAGCTGTTTATTTCCTTTGAAACATATCAGATATATTTTAGTCTCAGTGCGCTGAATCTGATAAGGAAATGTTGGTGTCTGGATGCATCCATTCCTATTTTATGGGCTTTTTGACCATATTCCGATTTACTTTTCCTGACTTGCTTTTGGGGAATCTCAAAAGTAAATATGGATGATTTTGACAGAGACGCCTAGAAAGCATGATTATTTCTCTCTAATGTTCTTTGTTGTTTGTTTGCTTTGTTTTCTCAGTTAATCAGTGCTGTCAGTTCTCTCTCCTTTTTCTCCTCTTATTTTGTCTTTGTGATTGATGAAGAATTTGAGGAAGCGCCGAGGAAGCCGACAGAGAGGACAAACAATCTTCCACATATTGTTGCAGTGTTGAGTGTAGTGAAGGAGGTGAAGGTGCTATAAATGCCCATATTGATGACTACAGTGGAAGCTGGTGGAAATGTTCTGCTTCCCTATTGATCTAAGATCCATTATGAGCGGTTAGTAGACAGCTGGGTGAATGATGGGGAACGGTCTATCCATCATAAGTCGATGCCCACAGTGCTTGGCACACACTTTTGACTTCTTTTTTCCTTTTCTCCCCTCTGATTCTCCTTTTCTCTTCTGTTGATCAACACAAAGCCTGTTGGAATAAGAGAGCAGACATTTTGGCTCAAATCTGACAGCACCAGTCTGTACACGCTACTGTTGAAAGGCACTCTTAATAGATTTTTTTATTCGTTATTTATTTATTAAGCTGGCAAGGTCATCTTTAACAGCAATCTGCACAAGACAGAAAAATGGGAATCCTGATGTTTTTCACTCTGATTTTAACATGTTGACTCTCAAAGTCTGAATGAATGAAACATGTTGAATGAATCCTTCTCTGCTCTTCTGTTTTCCAGGTCACTGATCAGTCTGTGCGGGCAGTAGCAGAACATTGTCCCGAGCTGCAGTTTGTCGGCTTCATGGGATGCCCCGTGACCTCTCAGGGAGTCATCCATCTGACTGCGGTGAGTATGACAGCTATTCTTTACTTGCATTGCTGTAGTTTACCTTGAGTCCTCAGTGAAGGCCCAATCTTCTGAGCTCCATCAGTGTGTTTACTTACAGTAAAGTAAAAGTGCATCCCGTTGAGCCACTTTAAAGAAGACTAATTTCTCTTTTTCACAGTAATTACTTGTAGCAGTAAATGTCACCACAAGTTCTGGCGTGACCAACATTTTTGTCTAATCCTGTTACTACAGGTCAGCTCTGTGCATTGCCACAGGCCATGCATTGTCACCAGGGGGGAAGTTTAACTTTTGGAGAGTAAACTCTGTATGCCGGTGTGTATTTTATCTCAGACTTAGTTTTGAAGTTATTTCTCGTTAACTTTTAAATCTCATGAAAGCCTAATGAGATGAATCCTAATAATACACTGCTGTTCTGACTACACCCTGCTGTTTGGATATTACCATGCTAATGAGCAGGGCTCCGTGCTTAAAGGCGTTCCATGCCATATAAACATGGACACACATGCACCCACACACGGTGATTGCCTGAATTGAATTCACCAGAAAAACACTGCACCTTATTTTTCCTCTCATTTATTTCTTTTCCCCCAGCCTAACACCCACATAGGACGTTTGTGCACCCACGTGCGGATGTGCATGTCATGTCCACGTCCACGCATGCTCGTGTAATACAATTCCATTTGCGTTCGATGTACTCCGGTGTACACTTGAGTGTGCGCGTACCTCTGTGGACCTGTGTGCTCCCATTCCTCCTCAAATGCAATTACAGTTGTGTTAATAGGACTGAGGCACCCGATGCCACGCTGCATTATTAGATTAAACAGCAGATTAATTTGTGCTCATGCTTTTGGCCCCCTATCATCTCTGCAGCCTCTGCTGACCTTGGCCATGGTGTTGTAGACAGACAGTAATGAAGCCAGCCAGTCATAACAGCATTAGCATACATGGAGGTGGACGCGTACATACACCTCCGCCCTCACGCACGCACACAGTCTAGCACACCTCATTATTATTTATTACAGTATTAACCAAGGTGAAGTTTTAGGAGTTCAGGTGAACAAGTTCATAATTCTGATAATGTTTATATATATTTTTTTTGAAAGATGCAGATTTGTCACACAAGGCGAGGCTAAAAGTCCTGGAAGGACAAAAACAAAAACCAGATTCATAGTAGCTTGTTTTGATCGTGTGGTCGCCCAGTCGACATCAACTGCACATGTTAAAATTTCACAGACACTTTTGGCTTAAAATTGTCTGGTAGTTGTGTTATTGGCAGTGGTTCGCAACTCTACTGGTAAACGTACAGTACCTCCGGAGAAGCTATGGAGTGGACTTTGTGGTAAAACTTTTGTTTACTTTTGTCTTCGAAGTACAAAAAAACGCTTTCAGCCTCATCACGTCTCTCATTATGCGATGTAACCCACGTACACACACAAAAAAATATATAAATAAAGAATATGTTGCATTATTGTAACAATAACAGCAAAATAGTTTAACCAAACCCCACTCTTTAATTGATAAGAAACTTTATGCTGTAATTGAGCTATATGAGACTGAAGAAGACTCGGATGGAGTGAGGAAATGTTTCTCCCACTGAATCAATTTTCTGGGATTTATGCTTGATGTTAATGTAAAAAAACCAAACAGCTTGGTCAGTATGTTATTACTAAATGATTCCAAGCGCTCAAATTCGAACTATACCGTAACTATATTTGATTGAGAGCGCTTCTTCATTCCTTATTCAAAATGTAATGGCGCTCGTTCTTGTTGCTCACAATGAAATCAAAAATAACTCGCTTTTTCTCGAAGGGAGTTGCTATTTAAGCGCTGGAATGATCTTAAATTCTGAAATATGGCAGGCTGGAAATGTTTCAGAGATAACATTTTATTCATTTGGTTTGATTCATCTCTTTCTGTTTCTTTTCTCGTAGCCTCCGTTTTGCTGTCTCTTCCTCTCTCCATCCCTCTATAATCTCTGACAGTAATTATCTCATTTAGCAGTTGATTCCTCCTCTCATTGATTCCCACTCGGTCCCAGCCACTGTCGACTGAAAATCATATTCTCTCTTTTAGAATCGTTGCATTTCTGATGACTCCGTGGACCCGCATGCCATTCCAGGACTGTAGCGCTGCTCTCTTGTTCGATTATTGCGCACTCCCTCCCACTTTCTTCCTCCCTCGATCGCTCTCTCTTTCTCTCCCTCTTGCTGATAATCTTCCTATCCTCCTCACTTGCTACTCAGCTATGTGCAGGAAAAAAAAGAAAGAAAAGAAATCCATTACTTTTATTAACTTCTCTCTTATGACACACTCATTTCAGATTGATAGCCTTTTTATACCGACATTTCAGAAATTAATGTATGAGAAAATCAATTGAAATCATATTTTCTAAATCAAGTGAGCCGATGGTAGAAATAGGCCACCCGCGGCGATAAGTTCGATGCAGATGGTCTGTAGAGTAACTGTAAAGCTGTAGCATTTACGCTCCTCTGATGGTTTTGCCGTGTTTCAGTATCACAGGAGCTGTGCTGATCCGCGCTGATGTGCAACACAACTCGATATTTGTAGCGAGGCGCTGTTTGATAAATCATCATCTTGTTAATAACTAAAAGGCAAAATCAAGATCTCTGCTGGCTGTGAGCGTAGAGCTTTCTAATGGAAAAACAAGTAACACTTTTCCTTTCTGGCTGTAAATTAAACATTATATGCTGTTTCAAACGTGAGAACAAAAACTGATGATTTTAAGAGTAAACGTGTGTCTAATGTGGCTTAGTGTTTTACTGTGCCAGGGATATACTGTAAAAATGTCTTTACGGCTGCTTTTAGATTAAAGCTCAAAGTTGGCTCGAAGCTCTTGACATTAATAAAAGTTTTATTGATGAGGCTTGTCACATCCCAAGGCTGTATAATGGATACAAAACATCTTGGGGTGGAGGCTTTGTGGGTGTCCCCAAGCTTTCAGCGATTCGGCGCTCTCCCTCTCGGCAGCTAATTTGAGAACTTTATGTATATGCGTTCGTCTGTGTAGATCTGCTTGGAATTAATCATTTTCCTAATTCGGTTTCAGAGGGTTCACCCTTTAGTGAAGTCTGCGAGAAGCTGCAGAGGTGGAAGCACAATAGGTTTAGTGTGTGCGTCTGTGGTTGTAGGTGTAAAAGGGTGGAAGGTTCGCTCTGCAGATGCGATTGTGTGTCTGTGCGTATCGTTGAGAAGATAGATTTGCGTGTATCTGAGATGGGGATGCATGCTGTGTTTTCTGTGCTGTCTCTTTTCCTCTCTGGCAGTCTCTGATGCACTTTGCTGTTACCTGCACCAGCAGAGTCATTATAAAACTCTTTAAACAGTGCCGTTACCTGTTTATGTCTCTTTCTCTCTCCAATCTCTATCTGGCTTTAGTCTTTGTCACTCAGTATGTATCTCTTTGTCTTTTACTCATGCGGTATGTGTTTTTGTCTTTCTCGCTCACACACACACACACACGCACGCGCATGCACACACGCACGCACGCACACACACACACACACACACACACACACACACACACACACACAGTCGATTGTGTGTCTGTGCGTATCGTTGAGAAGATAGATTTGCGTGTATCTGAGATGGGGATGCATGCTGTGTTTTCTGTGCTGTCTCTTTTCCTCTCTGGCAGTCTCTGATGCACTTTGCTGTTACCTGCACCAGCAGAGTCATTATAAAACTCTTTAAACAGTGCCGTTACCTGTTTATGTCTCTTTCTCTCTCCAATCTCTATCTGGCTTTAGTCTTTGTCACTCAGTATGTATCTCTTTGTCTTTTACTCATGCGGCATGTGTTTTTGTCTTTCTCGCTCACTCACACACACACACACACACACACACACACACACACACACACACACACACACACACACACACACACACACACACACACACACACACCCTCCCTCTGTCTCTCCATCTTCCTGTCAAGTGGTGCTCTTTTCTTCTGGTAGTGATTAAGTCCAAGGTCGGCTCTATCAGAGAGCCAGTGTTTGAGAGCAGCTCTGGGTGCCAGAGAGCCTTCATTCCCCGGGCCTTAGATGTCCCACTGATGGCTTCCCTTTGCTTGTCATGCCTACTCACAATGCTCCTCCTCATACATCAGCCTATCGCTGCCCTAAGACACCGTGGGCCTCAAAATGCCTTTGTGTGTGTGTGTGTTTGTGTGAAAGTTCCTGCCCAAGGCAGAGGGAGATGAGGCCAAACACATAACAAATGGAGAGACTGTTGAAGAATGTGTCAGACATGAAAAGGGGTATATTTGGAGACTGTAATAACTATGTGTTGTCTTCCTCTGATGTGCAGAACTTGGATGTTTCTGGTCTTAATTTGGGGCCTTGTAGATTAATTCAGCCGTGCTGCTCCAGTGGTTTTTGTTGTTCTTCCTGAGAAAAAGTTAGGACCTTTGAGGAATGCTCTCTAAATTTGACAGAATTGGACCGTGGGTAATACCTCATTCTCTCTGTGTGTTTATGAGCAAATAAAACAGTCTGGTTTATGACAGGGAAGCTATTTAATTTCATAACCAGCATCATATGTTCTATCCATCGTGGTGGCTCAGTGGAGTGGTTTGCACTCGCTTGACTTCAAATTTGGCTTACAGCATATGAATGAATGAAAAAAGAAAGAGTGGGAGAAAGAAGTAAGAAATTATTGATTTCTTTTAATTAAATTTTTTCTGTTAGTTCCCACAAGCAGAATATTAAAAAAAAATCACAAAGGTTAAGATACAAGTCTTCACCCACTGCCACCTGGGAGCCCTCCACTCCGCCGCTCTCACCCCACATCGAAAAAAGTGGTGTCTGCCGGCCTCTTATCGCCCCCGCCCCCCTCACTGGAGCACAGAAAATATATAATCAGAGTGCCCTGTGTCAAACTGATAACCCCCAACACAAACCAAGAAGTAAGTGTGTTTGTGTTCACATTTATGTGTACATATGTGCGCGTCACTGTGTACTCGCACATCTGTGTTGTGTCTCAGGGGTGGTAGAGAGGATAAAGGGGAAAGAAGCAGCAGAGGGGATTTGGATGGAAAAAAGGTAATAGGGTTGTGGGGGTCGCAGAATGAGTCGAAAAATTGTAATAATAATTTTCTTGACTGCTGTATGGAGGAGATTGGGGGATTTATGAATATAATGAGGAGAGAAGAGCCTAAGGATGATGTGCGTCTCTTGCAAGAGTAATTGAAGAATAATTCATTTGGCTGTAAGACTTTTAACTCAGAGACAGACAGAGATAGAGAGGTTTTTGACCTCTGGAGGGAGGGATATCATGTCTCATTATTGGCCTAACTAGTGTCACTGTGCCGTGACTGCCAACCAGTGCTGTCACTTCGGTTTGTGCGTGCGTGCGTGCATGCGCGCGTGTCTATATGGCCATTTGGCAGGAAAAACCAACCGTCTCTATCTCCTTGAGCTTTTTCCTCACCACTGAGTTTGTTATCAAGACCAACACATGCAGGATTAGTGACTGAAAGGGAGAAACAGAAAGTGAAAAGGGGGGTAGGAGAGGGAAAAGAAGTGATAGACAGTAGATTGGCACGCGACAGATAAAGAGCAGAGTTAACCACACACACACACACACACACACACACACACACACACACACACACACACACACACACACACACACACACACACAGGGATCAGCTCACTGGTCCATGGCTGATGCAGACAATGTATTTGTGATATCAGATCCATGGCCTGTACCATTTTTCTTTTTTGTTGCCTCAGTCCTTTTTCAAATATTCATATCATTCTGTCTGCTCAGGTCTGTATGCTATTAAATGCGTGTGTGTGTCTTTCAGAGTGTGTGTCTGGGAGATTGGGGGGGCTGGGCCATGATTTAGGCTTACCGCAGAGGGATTGTCTCGACACAGCTTTCTTCTGTCTGACTGAACTGTCTGGGATGTTCCGATATGGAGGAAAAAAAGCCGACAAAGACGGTGCGTGCATGCATGAGTGCGCACTCGTATTCACCTAGCGACACCGCTGCCATTCGTCCCACCTTTTTGCCCCTGCTTCAGCCTGTCTCGCACAGTCCCAAACACATGCGGACAGCCGAGCAGACACCTCAGCAACACCTTGTGACTTTGACTTCTTGCTCAGGACTTTGAATACACTTGAAAGTGACTGGCTAAACTTTGTCTAGGCGATTTCGACTCGTCTCTATTCATGTTTGGCGGTCTTGGAATTTAAATGCTGATAGTTTTACTTAAAAAAACAAAAACAAAGAAAACAGTTCTTGCAAGCATGGGCTGTTTTTTCTTTGGTACATTGAGACCTGTTTTAACTGACCAAATTCACATAGTAAATCTTGATGTGGTTAAAAATTTACTACAGTAATGAAACAGCAGCAGCTCATACTTTCCAAATCGAACATGTTCGGTATTTATGACTAAAACAATGCTCACTCTGTCTGTGCTTTTTAAATGCCATCCCACTTCATGTCAACTGGGATACTGAGGTTGATGGACAACTACAGCCATGAACTCATGCTGTTTTTGTGCCAGCACTCAAACCATGACATCATATCCTCTGTACGGGGTCTACCAGGCCTCAACTTCCTGCTTGGCATCGTCAGCCTTGTGTAAATATATGTAGTAATGGCACAGGTAGTTATAGCTCCGTAGTCTGGCACGAAACCCCCCCCCCCCCATTTAACGTGATATTTTGTATTTGACCTCCGACTGAGGCTTTTCATTTTCTTTTCTTTCTTTTTTTGGGACAAAAGCTTCTAATTAGAGCAGGCAAAAGCCAAACGGCTTGTAGCGTGGCGATCTCAACTGGTCATGTGGAGTGAATTAAACAACCTCTTTTTATAAAAACATGTTGCTACACCTTCGTCTCAGACCAGAACAGCTTTCAGCTTTTGCCATTTGTCTTTGCTTTTCTTTTTCTTTTTGGATGGATGAGTTTGAGCAATACATGAATTGATTTGGCGCCGGAATCTCATTAAATTGAGATTCACATCCTTTGTTGTGATTTTCAGATTTGTCACATTTTACGTTTTCAGTGTTGTTTCTGCTTTGTAGGAAATAATGAAATTGAAGTTTGATTTTTACGACTTTAGAAAAATATATTCATTGGTATTGAAGTTTAAAATATCTCGTCGTTTCCAATATGTATTTAACTACTTATGATTACAGTAATTCTTTCATAACTATATCTTTAATATTGCTGTAGATATAAATAATTATATTGTAACGTTTGTCGTGCAGTTATTTATCGGTGAAATAAGTATTCAGACAGTGATTAACAGACAGAGAAAAATGGGAAATTCTTGTATTATAAGGGCAGAAATGACAAAAGAAAACAGTCTATAGAAAATAAAGTAAAATAAAGCACCTAAACTGGCTCAATAAAATAGAAAAAGAAATCTCAGTAAGTGAAATAACTGAGATTCATAGCAGAAGGGCGATACAATACAGTGATATTACAATATTGTATTGTAATATAATATAATATATTGTATTTGTTTAAGCAAAAGTCCATAAAGGTTTGCAAAAATAATTCTTAAATAGGCAAAAATAAAACTGTTCATTATACATGATTGGAGCGTGTTATAGCATTCAGTTATGGGAGCAGTATTATTTAAGTATCATGCCAACAATACACTGTAGTGCTCTAATGGTTTCATATATTTTTTAATTGGGCTCCCTAATCTATGCCAATACAGTTGAGTCTAAAGTAAATTAGATGGAAGTAAAATTTATTCAATGTGAGCTATAAGTTCTTCGAAATTGTAGTTTATTACAGTGTTTCATATGACTCTCCTTAGATGCTTTGCACCACTGAATTCTGCCCATGTAAACATGGGTTCATATATTATTCCTATAATTGCTGTGCACATAAATTCCTGCACCATGCATGTGTTTGCGGGGCGGGAGCGACACGCTGGCCTCAGAGCAGCTGGATTTTGTAGGTTTTCCCTGTTTTTTTATGAACGGCATGAATAATTATCCAGGTGTTGCTGCCAACTCAGAGGAGACGAGTCAGACTCTGCCTAGTTACAGACCTCAGCCAACGAGGAGAAAAACCTGCCGAAACACTCACCAAATCCCTGCTCTGTATTCTCTTGCTCTGCGCCTCTCTCTCTGTCTCTCACTAGTTTTCTCTCTGTGTGTTTTTCCTCTGTTTCGGTCTCTTTTGCCCCGGTGTGAGTTTGAAACTTGTTTTCTTTCTCATCTCGCTCTATAACTCGCATGCTTTCTCCTTGCCCTTTTTCTCCATTTATTTATTTGTTCTCCCTTTTTTTTTGATTCACACAAATACTTGGGTGTAAAACAAGCTATAATATGAGAGGAAGTTATTAAATACGCTGGGAGTATTAAAGCCTTTCACGTCTAAATCAGATTATATCTATCAGCAGTGCAGAAGCAAACACTCGCACTGTAGCCTTGTTTTTTTTTTTTTGTGAGACTTTTTATTTAATGGATGTTTTTCTTTTGGCAGATGTCTGCTAAAGTGTGGAATTTATTCTCACGCTTGGATAAACAAAGTCTCAACCGTGACTCTGTCTCTTCCTTCTCAGGAAGATTTCTGCTAAGTTTTTAGTATTTCTGCAACCTAGCTACACACTCAGCCAATCAAAACTCACACTGGTTGGCCTGATTTCTCATTGGTTGTCCACATCAATGAAACTGTTTCTATTGGTCGTAGTAAAAAAAATTACATTTAGCAGACATAAGCAGTTTTGAAGATTTGGAGAACAAATACTGCTTTTGATGCTGGGGCTTTTAAAATTTACTTCAAGCTTATTAGTCATACATACTGAATGCAAATAGCTGTCTGTGTGTGAGTAAAAGCGTCTGCTGTGGATGGTAATGATTTTGTGTGAGTGTGTGTCTGTTGTGGTGAATATTTGGGGTGTTGGTCACTTAGCCCTACATCAAGGTTCGAAGTATGCTGAGCAGATTTGTGTTCCCACATGAGTAAACCAAGTAGAGACACACAGACAAGACAGATGGACATACGCACGCGAACACACACTGGCACGCACGCCCCGATCAGCGCCATCCTGAATGAATAATTTAGCACTTCGATCCAACGCCGGCCACAGGGGCACATGACAGTTTTTGTGTAAATGTGGGTTTGTGTGTTTCTGTGTGCTGTCTTTGTGAACATCTATGATAAACCACATAGTTTGGGGTTTTCCCCCTTTCATTACTTACTGTTGTTTATCATGTCAGTTCAGCTGTCCCTGATGGTTACTGCCACATTCTTGACCTACCTTTGCACACACAAGCCGTCTAATGTTTATTTCATTTGTATATCTAAGCATATTTTCATAGGTGAGGATATGATGGGGGGAAAAAAAATCGTTTCATGTTTATTTCATGCCTAAGCAGATCTTTTTATCACAAGAGGTGTGGATCCAATTTTCTCTGAGAAGTGACAGAAAAGCCAGAGGCTACAGAAGAACAGAGAAACGGAGCGGTTCGACAGAAGTAAAGGTTTTGAAAGCCTCCTTTATTACTTTCAGCGCTGCGCAGCATCCTTAGCGTGTTTGTTTGCACTCAGTGTGCACGTCTGATTCTCGGTATGTGGGGAAAGGGGAGAGCGTTTACATGTGTGCTTACTTCACGCAGCGAGCCGTGGTTATCCATTCCCCCCATGTGACTTCATGCTGGTAGGTATATGTCATGCCTATGGAGCCGACAATAGGGCTCACTGATCTTAACGGCAAGTGTAAGCTTGTTTTCTCTTTAGCCTCGGCCGTGACATTTACCTCTACGCCTCCCTGGCGGCTGGTTGGAACATCATACCTCTGTTATCTTGCATCCCCGATGTGTGCATGAGTTTGAGTGTGTACATGTGCACCTGTGCCTTAAACACATTTGGGTATGTATGAGAGAAAGTACACCTGGAAAAGCCTTTGGTAATTTCAACGTGCAGGCACGCTTGTTGAATAGTATTTCAATTTGGGTTTGGGTTTTGCTTGGAGGATTAATCTAAACCCCCTCTTATAAGGTATTCAGATTGGAAAGTGGGATTATTGAAAGTCGGAGAGATAAAAGGAAGAAGGAAAGTGAATGCTCTTATTGGCTCAAAACCCCCTCACACCAGGCATACGGCACAGAATTGTAAACAGTAACCACAAGCAATTTCATAGCATTTATCTGCCTGGTTAGATTTTGTTTTGTGTTCCTGCTGGGTGTTTTTTCCCAGTTTTTCCTTTTCTTTTTTTTTTGGATTACGTGGCAAAATACAAGTTTACTCAGTATATAGAGATACAACTTCTTCATTTCTTTGGAATATAACAAAACCGTGTATGTAATTTAGCACAGCTTGCATATCGCACATGCTTTTCTTTAGGAATTTCTTTCTGACTTTTTGGAAGTTGGATTGAAATATTTTGCTCTTTGTCTGCTCTGATCAGCTCCCCGTCTGCTTTGTTCAGCATCATTTTTCCAAATCCTGAAAACGGTTTTGTGTGTTGCCTCTTGCAGCTGCGTAACTTGAGCGTCCTGGATCTGCGACACATCTCGGAGCTCAACAACGAGACGGTGATGGAAGTGGTGAGGAAATGTCGCAACCTCAGCTCTCTCAACCTTTGCCTGAACTGGAGCATCAACGACAGGTATGTCTTTAATGTGCTTTCTGAGTCAGCATGGACCATCTCGGTGCATGCTGACGGCCAAGTTTGCAACACAAACTTTGGGTGGGGAAAAAATAGGAGCAGAAATTTTGTTGCAGTTAATGAGTTCAAAAATAGATTTATTATCCAAAAGTGGTGTCAAACGTCCAATTTGTGCCAATACTCACATAAAAAGTCCAACAAAAAAGGTTCAGTTGCTCTGCCCCCTCCCACTAAATTATTTGACTAATGGCTTATTAGGGCCTTAAAAAAATGATTTAAAAAATGCGGTCTTTTTATGGGGATTTGGCTTTTTGTCATAAAAGGAAAGTAAATGTCATGTCTGGAATCATAAGAAAAATTGCGATTACGCATTTGATAAGCAGTAAATTTGGAGGGTTTTATTGACTTATTAGTTTTATGAGATCACTTTTTCCTTTTTCTTGTGCATTCATTCAGTTATGTGTGCATACTTGTACAACTATGCACACATAGGAAATGAATGACTTGCGAATTAAAAACAAGTTAAAAGAGCAACAAAAACTTTTCCTTTTTTATTTCTTGCTATTTCCTGCTCTCAACCTTTTCTTTCCCCATTTCTTTTTTTCCCCCACTCAAATGTGAGACAGGGCTTGTACTGTATGTGACAACAAGAGTAAACCATCTCCTTTTTTATTTATTAGCTTGTGTTTTATTCATACGTTTCTATTTTAATCTATTGATCTACAAGGGTTCTCTGCAGACTGTACTCCCACTCTGTCTTAGGAGTGTGAGCACAATATTGAATGCACCACGATGCGTAGCAACAATGGAGGCTGGCGAGCATGCGTGCGCATGTGTGTGTATGTGCACGTGTGAAATCGCTCTTGAATTATTGAGTTTACAGCAGACGTGTGGTAGGAAAGTTATGGTAATACTTAGCTACCTTCATCGATTGAAAATCGTGGAATTTGGTGGGATCCTTATAGGAGCGCATTGTGCTACTAACTTTTTTTCCTTTTCAAACGCACATTTGTGCACACAGAGGTTCAGCCTCAAGCGATTCAAAACTGCAATGATTGCATATTGATATTTACTGCATTGGTCCAGAGGCTGAAGGACTGAAGATATGTGTGTGTGTGTGTGTGTGTGTGTGTGTGTGTGTGTGTGTGTGTGTGTGTGTGTGTGTGTGTGTGTGTGTGTGTGTGTGTGTGCTTGACTGGATTTGTCTGAATCACCTGTGGGAATATTGGAATTTAAAATGGTGTGTGTGTGCGTGTGTTTGGCAGTCTGTGTGGGAGATAAAACTAGGTTGTTCTGTATGTGTGTGTGGCAGCATACAGTAGGTGTGCTGTTGACTTATGAATGAAGCAGAGATGGTGGGGAGTGACAGGCTGAGGTGGGCCATTAGTGGCGTAGGAATCCTACATGCTTGCTGCCTTGACGCTGCTCTGCTTCCTCACCTCTTATTCCCTTTGCTGTTTTATGCATGAGTCTTTACGAATCTCGTGATGTAGCTGAGTGTTAGAAGAGAAGTAAGTAAGTGAGTAAAATGTTGTGAGCCATTTTCAGGCAGAATTAAGAATCTTGCTGCTTTGCTTTGATTAAGAATTTTTTTTTAAAAAAAATGCCTAAATTTCTGCTCAGCAACAGATTTTCCTTTTTTATATATTACCAAAGCCTTAATATTCAAATGTGACAGAAATTTTATTTCCTGTGTTGTGACTAAAATTAGCGCTGTGACTCAATAAGAACTTTAATCAGTAACTAGAGTATGAATTAGATAGCAGGTAGATAGATGGACAAGATGGACACACACTCTCAGCAAACAAGCCTGGCAGGAAATCAGAGACTAGACTGTGGCTTTATGATATCTTACAGCTGCAGACAGACTGCCAGTCCCAAGGTCATCAGGTCATCTGGGTTACTGCTGTTGGAGAAGCCAATACATACTTCCACACACAGGTTTCTGACTTGTTGTCACAGTGAAGACCAAACTGTCTTAACCCTCTCTGACGTAAGTGCTCCGAGGGTACAGCTAGGTCAGCTTGTGCCTGTGTGTGTGGTTCAAACTGATGACAGTGTGCTGTGCACAGGTAAACAGGCAGAGGAAATGACCCCTTATTTCCAGGCTCAATTTGCCCCCAACAAGAGGCCATTGGGGAGATGGAGCTCAGTAGGAGGTAAAACACTCCAGTCTTTCCCCCCCCCCTTTTCTTCTCCTCCTCGTTTCCTCTTTTTCTTGTTTTTCGTCTTAAGAAATATAAAAAAAATATATGAAAAACCCCCCGTGTCATCTTGCTTCCACCATTGTCCTCAATAATAGCGGAAAAACTGCCTCCCCGTGTACAAAGGCGAGAGTCACAGTCCGATGGGCAGATTGCGACAGTGGGACGCCTATTTTTTGGTCACTGTCATTTCTTGGGGAGAGAGGATGTGATGTTCTGCAGGTGGGCAGTGTTGGCCCTATTATTTCTCTGTATCCTCTTCCAGCGATGATAGGAGAACAAAGTGGGATTGTGTTTTTCAAATGTCACAGCGTTTGAAAATGGGGAGCGAGTCATGATCAAAGCCGAATGGCAGAGCAAATGGCAGCGCTCACTTTTTAGATCCAAGTTGAGAACAGTGTCAAAGTTAAACGGTTTTTCTTTATTCTCTGGTGCTTGGTGCGTGGTGAATTTGTGATTTTTTTTATTTTTTTTGTTACCACTGTGTGTTGTTGTTTGTGTCTGTGTGCGGAGATTCTTTTTTATCTGAAATCTTTCTTTCCTGCTGTCGTGATTTTTATAGTATAGTGTTTTTGTGTTTGTAAATATGGCTTTTATCATAGTGCAGTTTTTCTGCTAAGGCATGATGACATGAAAGATGAGATTAAAAAAGATCTACATGATGTCACGCTTTAGGACTTTCTGTGTGTGTGCGAGTGGCAGTGTGTTGTAGTGACGTTTGTGGTACAGAGTTTTCAGTGGTTCTGGTAACAAAAAAAAGTAGAGTCATCCAGTGTTCAGCTAACATTAACTGGACACAAGGCCTGTGTTGACATTCAGATTTATGTGCAACCCCGGCTGTGTCCGTCTGCTTTTGTGTGTGCATGTGAGCAAGCTCTGGTCAGCTGGCCTGTAGTCTTTGCTGAAAGCAGATGCGTGGAGTAAGTGAGTCATTTATTTTATGAGATCTGTATTGTTGGAAGTTGGGCATTTCCCAAAAGCCTGGGCGTTCTTTCCCTCCGTTTCTTTCCCTTTATTCATCTCAGTCTTTCTGCCAGCTTCATTTAAACAGGGGAATCAATATTCATCCATTCCTTCTTCGCTTTGTTACTCGAGGCCAACATTCTCAGCACATCTCCGTCACTTCTGAGCATCACAAATCACGGCCCAAATTGGCTGTTCTACATTATTTTTTACCCTCTTTCGCAGAAATCAAACTAGATAAGAGACGACTGGGGGCCCTCTCTGACTTTCAGGAGCCTGTAAAGCAGGAAGTAATTGGAAACCCATTCTCCCAGAAACACGCCTCTTTTAAAACTTTTTAGGGTTTGGGGGTGTTTGCACTGAAGCCCCATTTCAAATAGCCTTCGTCGCAGCCACCTGGCAGTGATCACAAATGAGTTAAACCCTCCCCAATCCAGATGATGACATGATACATCAGTGTGATCAATGATGTGTTAAATGGAAATTGGCTGCTCTGCTTTGCTTGGTCACAGTGAAGGAAATGAGGGCCTGTGCTAGTTGAAGTTCTCCAAGTTTCATTTAAGGATGCTGTAAAAGGCCAGTGTGGGAATACATGGAAAAAACATCTACCTGAAGATGTAGCATATAACGAGAACAGGGATTTAACCTAGTAGGCTGGACAATGAAGCCTGCATGGAAGTGCGAAATTCTCCAGTGGCTGCTTGAGGCTTACTCCAAAAGTATGGCTTCCAAATCCCTAAAGATGCGTTAAAATATGTTAAAATGCTCGACATCAACCAGAAAACCAATATTTCTTCAGTCTGGTACATAAAAGGATTGTAAAAAAGGATGTATTTATCTGTTCTTGATTTGATTTTGATATTATCAATGATAATAATAATAAAAATACGCGTTCAGAAATCAGTGTGAAATGTGATGGTGTTGATGGTGATCTCCGTGTTTTAAATACAGTCTGTGATCAGTGCTCTATAATGTTTACATTCAGCTTAAGTTACTTATTAACAAAAGGAGGCAAGCCTGCACTTATAGAGGCGGTAGTTGAGAATAAAAATAATGATAAAATACCACAATTGTAAATAAAGTCATAGTGGAGCGTTGTGTTTGGCCACTATCTGTTTGTTTCTGTTGAGCACTGTTCAACCCTATTTTTAGAAAGTGGGAATGATGGTTAAATACTTGTCTTGATTTATGATACTTCTTTCGGCATACATATACATACACATAGCTGTTGCAAGTAGAAGAAAAGGTTTTTTTTTTAATTAAAAATGTTTTGTAAGTCATGATTTTCTTTTTGCTCAATAACAGTGATTTCAATTTTATTTATTTGCTAACTTGTATGTTAGGTATATTGACTACACAGCAACCCTAATTTGGATGAGTGGCAGAAAATGGAAGGATAGATTCATGTATGGAGAACAGGCTGTTGAGAAGTTTTGGAAGAAATCCCCTGATTTCATCTTACTCCAACTTATCTTACCTGTTACTGAAATCGGCCATAAAGAAATCAGGAAGCTGTGGAAAAACTCTAAAAATCCTAAAACAAGAGGCGATTTGAAGTGTCTGGATCAACTGGATCGTGCATAGGTTTCCTCTACCTTTGGAAGCTTCTTAAATGCCAAGGAAAATGTCAGCAGAGCCCAAACCAACGACTGACAGACATTTGTCCTTGTCTTGTTTTTCCACCACCTGTCTCTCCAGATTTGAGGAGAGGTGCTGAAGGGCCTTCAGTGTCCTTGCCGCTTCTCTCATTCTGCGTCTGTATTTTTACGCATGTAAAATAGTGATGGGTCGTTCGCGAACGAAATGGCTCTTAGAGCCGGCTCTTTGACGTGAACGACGCGAGCCGGCTCCTTATCGCGAGCCGTCACGTGGGTTTTTTTTTTTCTTTTCTTTCTCTCAGCCTCTCTCTCGCACTTTTTTTCCGCTTCACTCTGCACGCGAGCCTTGTGCTTTACGCTGGGCAGAGGGGGGAGGGGCGGTAGTTACACTCAGTAGCACAGGAACAGAGCCAGAGAGAGAGAAAGAGAGGCAGGGACAACAACATTAGAAAGGTATAGTAATCATCCACAACTATTTTCAGTTGCAGATGATAAAGGATTGAGAAAGTTTATTCATGCAGGTCCATATGACAGAGAATATGCATGTTCTTTTAGTTTTCATATTATAATTTATATTTAATTGTGTTGTGGTTTGCAGTGTTTTGTGTTCTTTTCACTTTAAATTTGTGAAAGGAAAAAGCTGAAAATTTAAATAGTTAAAACTTGAAATGTGAATAGTTGATTTTTGTATTATATGATTTATTTATTACATTTTATGTGGAGTGAATAAATAAAAGTATATTTACGGTGGCCCCTAGAGACAAAGCACATACAAACTTCAAAACACGTACAAACTCCGAAGCACATAAAATGTCATGGTCCTGGGTCGTTGACCCAGCGTTTTGTGTTTTGTGATTATTTCCCTCTGTTCTAGTTATTCTGTGTCCTCCCCCCTTGTGTCCGGTTCGGGTTCTAGATTTCCTGTTTTGTTCTGAAAGTCTGTGTCTGTTGTCATTGTGTTCAGCTTGTGTCCTCCAGTCATCATGTGTATTCAGATCAGCTGTTCTTCCCTCCTGTGTGCGATTACCCGATTACCTTGTGTGTGTGTGTGTGTGTGTGTGTATATATAGTGGGTGTCGGTCTGTGTTCGTTGTCGGCTCGTCTGTGTTTCTTGGTATCCTGGTCCTTGGTCTGCGTCTCTCTGCTCCGCTCTCCGTTTTGTAAGATTTCAGGTTTGCTCTTTAGTTTCTCCCAGTTTAGGTTTGTCATTACTCATGCTTCATTGCCTGTTTTTGCCACTGCCACCGTGTAAATAAACTTCACTCGTATCATCAGTTTGCTGCATTTTGGGTCCTCCTTTTCCTCCACTCCACACGGCTCACTCCGCCAGCCGTGACATAAAAACTCAGAAGCATATAAAAACTCAAAACACGTACAAAAGACAACAGAAGTGCTCCAGGATGCTGGGCGCAGTGTTGAGCCTTTGTTATCTTGTGGCTACACAAGCCAGCAAGTACCAACGACCGGATTTGGTGTGTGGTAATAACAGGTAAATGAACTTTTTTTTAAATTATTTGAATATATATATGAGTGCCTGTGTATAAATACACAAACAATACACACATGCTTTCAATTGTGTAATTTAAGTGATCTAGTAGCTCTGCTTTGGAAGTTCAGTTCATGCTAGAAATGTGTTTTGGAGTTTGTACGTGTTTTGTCTCTAGGGGCCACCGCATATATTTATATATAAACATATATAAATAAAACCACTTGTTTTTATGTTAGTAATTCCTTTTGTGCATAATTTTATATTATTGTTAATAATAAATTAATTAAAGCAACAAAACAACCTGAAGAGCCGGTTCGGAGCCGAAAGAGCCGGCTCTTTTTAGTGAGCCGAACCGAAAGAGCCGGATCTCTAAAAAGAGCCGGAAATCCCATCACTAATGTAAAACAAGAAACCTTCTTTCCTTTGTTGTTATCATTTTTTTCGTCAGTCTAGAACTCAGGGGCAGACTCTCCGCTGTATTTGCATGATTTGTAAATTAAAAAGCCAGGCCCTTTTTTTTATTTGCTTGGACCTGCCATGTTGAAGCAGATTGGCTGTCAGTGGAGATCAGAGTCCTGCTTAGCAGAGTGAATACACAAGGAGAGCTAGTATTGCCCTGTTGTCAGACATGATGGGAAGAAAAGGTGCGGGTAAAACCAACGAGCTGTAATGGAGACAGAGGGATTAGGCACGGCAGAAGCACTTGTACGCATGTAGCATATTTTCATTTCTCTCTCACTTATGCCTTTCATCTCAAATTCTTACTCTCTTTGCTCTGTCTCTTTTTCACACTTCAGCTCCCCTTCAGTTGTCTTTTTGTGTTTCTTCTTCTGTCTTTTTCCTTCTCTCTCGCTCTCTCTCTTTCTGTCATGTGCACAAATACCGAGGCGATTATTTCTGGCAGGTTGGGTGTGAAAGTGCGCTATGATAAACATGCTGCCGTGGTTATTAATTTTGAGTAATGGCAGCGTCAAACTCCAATGCCTTGATAAGTATCGGAGATGGAGAAACATTTGTGGCGCGGCACAGAGACACAATGAAGGCAAGCAGCTGGAGCTTATAGACTACAGCAGCATGAGAGCCGCTGTTGTATTCAGGCACAGATCCGAGATTAACAGCTTCCTGCACCTCTCTGCATACGTTCTGAAAAGTCAGACCTTTGACTGACTAAAATATATACTGTAAAATTAGTTAAATATATTCTAGCGCTTGCGTCTGATCTTCCTAGCGGATGATGCCAGGTCCTCCTGCTACTCCAGGCTCTTTGGTGCAATTGAAATGAAGTTATTTCTGGATGCCATGAGATTTAATTGGCGATACGCCACTAGACAGCTGCTGAATGTTAGGGTCCTTGAGTAATCTTTGACTTTTATCATGCTTTTAAATAAAGTAACCTTGATTGGACTTTGCACAGGTCACAGTGGCGAGTAACATGTTGCTGAAAAGTGAGAACCACATCACTGTTTCTCAACTACTAAGAACACAACAAAACATGCTCAGTGTTGCTACAGTCAGACATTGAAAACAGTGTTTGCTGACCGAGGCACGAACTTAAACCGTTTAGTTAGTCTTTGAAATGCTTGCTTGGAAGGTGGTGACCTTGTCTGCGACCACTTGTGGTCAGTTGCTCTCTTCAGAACAGTTTTGGCGGATTAAGATGGCAACAAAATGAGTCGGCCTGCTGTCAGTTTGTGGTTTAATCGGGTCAAGTTGGTACTTACGTACTATCTGTTTGTGATAATATAGTCATTAACTTTAATAAATTAGCAAAAATGGCCAGTCCATTGCCATCTACATATACAGAAAATCATGTTAAATACTCATTTGAAACATTTATTCCTCCACAAATAGTAACATAGTTGCTACAGGACGGCAGTTTGACTTCAAAGTGACACAGGTGTCCCGCAGCTTTGCTTTTATATACGAATATAACCAGAACACAACCAGTTAAGAGCCATTTAAGTCGAATCCCCAATTGTAAAGAAGCACGTCACAGGTTGACTCACACAGGTTAATTGCAATCTAATGACAGTCATTTATTTGCAAAGCACTGCCAATTTGTCTTAGAGCGATTGCAATCAGTCTAAGTTTGCAATGGTTTGGAGACAGTTTGCCACCTACCGGGCAACCTGTGCAGTCACCTAGCGCTCAAAACTAGACAAGCATAATAAATGCATAATAAATCAGTATCAAACACTTTGTTAACTTATGAGTTAAGTCATGCAATTCTGACATTTTAGCCATGATGTAAGACAATCTTTCAAGGTCCAAAAATTCTTGGGGCTTTGTAAGCTCATTAGATGTTAAGTACCGCATTTGAGTGCCGGGTTATAGTGTTGCATTAAATTCTAAACAGCAATTTATGTTGGCAGCGTTTAATTTACCTTCCATCCAAATGTAATCATTACATGGGGAAACCCTGCATCACACAGCTGTTCAACCACATTAGACACAGTCCTCGAAGTGCTATTATCTCACAAAATGAGTCACAAGCCCGACACAGAAATCCAGCTAAAATCCATGCTAACCAAATTGCTGATCCATGACAATAACATTTTTGGTTCCATTTTGACCAGTACCTTTCACCAGTAATTAAATTTTTTGTTCACGTATAGGCTCCCTTTTGTCGAGCAGAGGCATTTTTTTGATTAATGTAACCTCTTACCAGTCTGGGAAATAAGAGGAAAGGACAATAGAACACAAAATATCAATTTCATTCAATACCTAATTTTGCGCTGATGTAAAATGTATGTAGATTGAGCGTCTTCCAACAGATGGTTGCCTTGTAGTGATCTTTGCTCATTTGATTTTCTCTCTGATCTTATTTTGTCTTGTTTGCAATGTTGATCTAATTTTTATGCCTTTATCCAGTTCCCTAGTTCTTATGATTTATGTGGGTTTTTTGAAATTCCCATATTATTTCCATGCTGAAGGTTAAATTTCTGTTTTCATATGTGGGATCAGTTCATGTTTGGAATATGTAATCTCATAAAATGATAAATCGAAACAGGGTTTTCTTATGGTTTTTCACACTGAATGAATTTCAGGCAGTTTGTTTGAATGGGATTTTTTTTACAGTACTTTTCTCGCTTGCTCCAACTCACTTATTTATTTATTTCTGTGGAATTGTTATTCCATCTTCAAAACAGTGCCTCCCCACATGCCTGTCTGGTTTTTTTTTGCATATGCATGGAAACTTTGGTCTGTGCCCAGACCATTGTGGCAGTTTCTGTATGCATATTTGTAGATGCCTCCCTGTGAATGAGTGCTTAACCACTTTTGGCCTTAGGGCTCACTGTCTGACTCTGCAGCAGACAGCATCTCTGTTTCTCCTCCGCAGAGAGCTGTGTGTGTTCATTCAGCTGCTGGATGTGTGGGTCATGTAAAAGTGACTTGAGTCACTCACAATCAGTGCATCGGCCGCGCAAGTACGTAACGTAATCGCACAGAAATGTTCTTATGAAGTGCTCCGCTGGCTGGGAAACAAAACGGTTGGTAACACTTCCACCGTGGAAATGCGTGGCCATCAGCACTTTATGGGGTCTCACTGAAGGAGATGACATACTCGGTTAGAACAGGGGCACGGTGATGCAAATGAAAGGTAGTGGTGCTGAAGTGAGTCTGAAAAAGTTCACGCAGAAATAGAAAGTTCATACTGTGTATAATTCCGTTTTTTTGGCAAGTAGAGTAGGTGGTTTGTGTTTGTGGAGGCTTTTGCAGTTGGGATTTCTTTGCACAAGTTGAGGTTTTTGTGGTGATGTTTGGCTTACAGGTGGTACGCAGCAGGGGGTGTGGCTTATTATAGTCATCCATACTGTGGGGTCAGAAAGCAGCCAGTATAATCTAAATGGTAAAGAGACCGCGGGGCTCTGCTGTCCTTGTTTCACCATGTTGGAGACCTGGCATTTGGCCTCTGTTTGAGGACCAAAGCTGCAATTTTCTCTGCCTTCCTCTGTTCTCTGCGGCTTCTGAAAGGCTGGGTCAGATGAATAAAACAAAAGCCATATTCAAAATGATTCTTTTGTATGCCCATCCCTTTATGCCTTATTTTTTTTATCATCAAATGAGCACATGTCCTCATTCCCTCGATCCATCCCACCAGCGCTTTCTGTTATATTGCTCTATTCTTTCCGTGTGTAGCTGCGCTCCTTCCCTTCTTTCCTTCCTTTCCTCACTTCCCTTCTTTTACTCCCCACAGCATTCCCCCATTCCCTCTGCCTTACACTCATTTGTGTGAACGCCTTCTTCTTACCCACAGCACATCCTCTGCCACATAAATGAGAGCAGGGAGAGCAAAGGGGAGAGCATGATGCAGGGCCCAAGGAGCAGGGTTTAATGAAGCCAGCCTAAATGAATTTACTGCTTTCCACTGAGCCGCTCTGTCCCATGTGGCGGACTAGCACCTCAGCCACTGTGTCAAAGACCCCCCTCAGCTCTGCTACCTGTTTGTCTGACACCTTTGTAATTAGCCGCCACTATTGAGGAGAGTAATTACGTATTAGAGCCATGTTCTATTAGGGGAGTCTCAAAAGTGAACATTTTTATGCAAATGTACGGAATCAGGCCCAGATTAAGAAAATTACTCAGGGTTTTGAGTGTCGGAGAAAAAGAGGGGAGGCCATTTTCCACCAAAGACCATGACAAGAAATTGTGAGTATCGCAGCATACTAAATGGATGAAGGGGACTGTGCGTCTGTTCTGATTTGTTTGGTGGGATATCTGTGTGTGTGTCTTAGTCTCTGGGGGTAAAAGGTTTTTGCTGCGTGGCTGATTTACTATTTCCAATTGGTATTTTAAACAGTGCTCCGTGATGGGACTTGAATAAAAAAAGTAAATTGGAGTTATTAACTGCTATTGTTGCTCACCTGTTTTGTGTTAGACGCTCCTGGGGACAAATACAGTGCTGATTGTTATTCCTCTTCTCTCGTTTGGTATGCATGTGCTTAAGCATAGCCTCTGGAAAGCCTGCCTAAGCCAGCAGCATGCTCGCGCACTGGAAAAAAACCTGCTTTGGCTTGCACCAGCTATTTGTAGCATGTAAGTCTTTTTGCTTAGCAACAACAACATAATTTCAAAGTAATGTTTAAAACTAAATTGGGTCAGGCTATTAGATATTATGCAATGTTACAAAAGACAGAACAATTTGGCCTCATTAAATCCTAGCCCTGCAAGCATAACCCAAAATAATGGGCAGTTGTTGAGTTTAGTGCATTTATGTTTAATAGACTTAATCGGCCAGTTTCCTTGTTTTTTTTTGTTTTTTTGGAACCAAGTAGTGAGGAGGTAAGCACAGCGTATTGCTCTAATTATAAATGGTTGTTATAAGGAACCCCCTCCTTCTCCAGCAGTGGACATTAGGGCTGAACGATTATGGAAAATAATCTAATTGCGATTTTTTGCCCCAATATTGCGATTGCGATGCGATATGCGATTATTTTTTAAGGTATTTGTCTTCTGTATTATTAAACAAAGACAAGCAATACATCATATAGTATGGCCAATACTATATTACATTAATTTTAAACTGTTCTTTCCTGGAAGACAGACCTCTGTTATGATGACATGAGGTGATGCATGAATTGATGACTGACATTTTTATTTAACTTCTTCAATCAAAACAGTATATTTGAACATACACAATAGTTTATTTTTAGCTTACAAACATCTGAGCATAAAGTGCTGACAAGGAACCCTGGTGTAAACATTAAAATGAAAGTCAGTACAATGTGCAGATTGCAGAAATATACATTAAAAAAATCAGTGGCTTTACCACACTCAGTTTTTCGACATCTGTGAACTACTAGACAGTCATTCAATTAAAAAATAATATTAAATAAATAAAACTAATAAATAAAAAATACACACATCTTACTGATCTCTGCAGTCAGTAACATTACACATAAAGTGCAAACATAATAGCAATTGTATAAACACACACACAAACACGCCTTTAAAGTTTAAAGGCGTGAAATTGCACGGTCTAGTTCTGATTAGCGTCACCGCTGTCTCGGTGGAGTTTAATAAACTCGGCCGTCTGCTTCTTGCTATCTAAAATATAACCAGACACTGGTGTAAATTCTCGACTGTCTCATACTTCTGTTTAATAAGTTTTCTGTTTGACGTTTAGTCAGCTGTGTGAAAACCAAGGAGGAACCCACCCGGGGGATTAATAAAGTTTTATTTTATCTAATCTAATAACTTTAATCTCAGCCAAACCGATTTACTCACGAACAAACAAAACACTGAAAAAAGCCCAACAATAACATTTTTAGGTTGTCTAAGTGACTTATATATTACGTTTAACCCGAGCAGCGAAACTCCGCGGTGATCTGAAAATGATGTGCCGGGAGTTGTGCCGTTCTCGGCCGCATCAGTAACCCTCGAGCTCCCGGCTAGCTGTCGAGCTGGTGGGTAGCAGACGCCTCTGAAAACGTCGAAGCACTTTTGCAAATATGGGATATCTTGATAAACCGAGCAGATATTTGATGTTTACACAACTACTTTCTCGCCTGAAAATATGTTAAAAGTTTATTTTGTGACCCAGAAAGATTAGTATGAGTAATTTTAAAACTTAGTAGCGGCCGCCATTGCTGGAAACTGGAGTTTGGCTGGGCCGCGCTATGAATTCTGGGATATGGTAGTAATTTGGACAGCCTTCGGCGCGTCGCTGTGACGTAATCGGTCTACAAATGCGGCCTCAGGAGGATGCAGCCCATGAATTGTATAATATAATCGCAGTATAATCGCAGCCTTTGCGGTTAGAAAATTGCACTTGATCATGTCGCGATATTATCGCAAATGCGATATATCGTTCAGCCCTAGTGGACATTTTGGGGAAGTCTGCTTATCAAAAGGGAAAGACACACATGTGCGTCTTGTCTATCAGCCATCTCCTGTCGGGTTGTTGAAGTGTTGAGAATCATTTATTCTGGCAGTTAGCATTAATAACACTCTCTTTTTGAGCTCCTCGCCCAAGACAACCATAAGTCTTGTCTTGTTTTACAGATTTTCACGCTGCTTCATTTCTGCAGTAAAGACATCAAGAAACTTTTCAGCAGTCGTGAATTTATTTCCCCTGCGGTTGCGAAATCCTTTACACACAAGCCTTCCAAAATTCCCCCAGATTAGATTCACTAACAAATCACTTCTACAGCTGAAAAAAAAGGAAAATAAAAACACTGAAAAGAAAGCGAGCAACTGTTTTACCTTTCACCCAGATGTATAATTAACAGTTAATGTTAATTGATTAAATCATTAATAGCTAAATAGTTCTATGTGAACAGTTAACTCTGATTCATTGCTGTTATATGCTCTTATAGTCCCCACACCACTTTAATTCATACTGGACATATATATATACTTTTTGTATTTGTTTCCTCTCTCTCTGTCAGTCTGTCTACTGTATAAATATCCACAGTGATGTGCATTCAACCCTTCCTAAAAGCCTCAAGTCATTCATTTAGTTCTGCTAGATGCCAGTAAAAGTTTTTGATGAACAAGATCTAAGATATAAAAGTCATAAAATTTCGATAGGTGATCCTGTGGATTCACAGTGGCAGCTGTTTGTGCATGTTCTCTCAGACTCGTACTCTTAGTTAGTCCACTTTTAGCGCATTTTGACCAAAGTGTTGGTTGGCTGTTGGCTCTCCATCACTCTGCACTCTCGGTCTGACTTGACTCAGTATAACTGAAAACTACTTTTAGCTGAGGTATAATGACTTCTGATGCAAAAAACTTCAAAGTCTAAGCTGCACTTCCCCGAGTCCCCAGAAAAACACTGGCTATGTTTGAAGTGGACAGATGAACAGTTAATGGGATAAGTGACGATCAAACTTACATGTTGTGTAGTCAGTTCGTTTGGTTAAACAACAGTAATTGCCCTCATTAACTCATTCTGCAGCTTGTTTTGTTATAGTCATATCTCCACTGGTTTCCCCGCTATTTTAAAACTAGGCTTCATCTCATGAAGACTTGGTACATAATGTGTTCTGATGAATGTCGGATATATATGTAAAATTTGTGCAAATGTGCATGCATCTGATCAGCACGTGGCCCGACCAACTGAGGACTTTGCAAATAGAAAAGCTGAAACTGCTCAAACTCATCTCCCCTTTCGATCAGTCAGGGTTAACCTGGCCCAGCCATGACATATGGCTTGTCTGGTTTGATCAGGCCGTCAACTTCTGAACCTCAAATTTAATGTTCAGCTAGAGTAGAACGGTGCATAAACACCCTCCAGATACCAGACCCAAAAACTGTGGGAAAGCTGCTTTCTAATTTCGGTAGTAACGAGTTTGAAAATTGCCTTTGCTGTCATTTAGTAAAACTCAAGCTGTACAGTATGTTTGTGTGTGTTTGCAGCTGTTTATTTTCTTGTTTTCTTGTGTTACTGACAAATGTTTTCTGGGGTCTTGCAGAGATGATTTTGAGGCCAGTATTTCTGCTTTCTGATCAGTCTGTGGGTAACCACTAGACTTAGTTTGTGCACTTTCTAGTATCAAATGTTCATGTTTCTTTGCTAAGGCCAACGGGAACTGACCTACTGACTTCAAAATAATTTGTCTTTTGTGTTTCCTTACTGAAAGTTCCAATCACAAGGTCAGAGACGAGATGCCATCCCGGCAGTAGAAAGAGATTTGTTTTGTTTCCAAAGGTCAAAGCCGGGTCTTTCTTGCTATTCTGTAGAGACTGTGGCCTGGTAATAGACTCTTTAAACACTGTCCTGCACTTTTAATGAATATTCTGCAGTTATTGTTTGCATCTATAGTTTCAGGTGTTCACCCTCAAGTTGATATTTAACAAATCTCGAGCGATAAGCATCTTTCACGTTTAAACGTTTACTTTGTTGGACTTGAAGAGGTTTTGGGCTTATCTGATGGTCAGCTCTTATAGCGTGCTAAAGCTCCTGTGTTTTTTCTTTTTTCGCTGCCGAAATTCTGCTTCCATTACCTACTAAGCCTTTGTCAGATTGCAGGGCTGTGAAGCGGTCCCCTATCACCACCGGTAACAGTGGTTTCCAAGTCCCAGTCTATTCAGCTCACGCCACCACCCTTCAGGGACTGGTAATAACTATTTGCTCAGGCTTATACATTCTCGCCCCCTGACTTACTTTTTCTCTCCATGTTTTCTTCCTTCTCTTCATTCATCCTGCTCTGTTCACTGGATCCATATTTCCTTTCCTTTTCTTCCAACCCGTTTTCTCTTCCTCACTTCTCCTTCCCACCTTCTCCAGTGACATCTTTCCTTTCATCTAAGCAACCAGTATTTAAACTCTCCTCTGCTCCAGGGTCTTGTCATATTCCCTAGAAGCCAAACACTATTAAAAGAGGTCTATAGACCCTGTAGCAAGTGTGTGTGTGTGTGTGTGTGTGTGTGTGTGTGTGTGTGTGTGTGTGTGTGTGTGTGTGTGTGTGTGTGTGTGTGTGTGTGTATATTTTTGCAGCAACTGTAATTTTTTTGGCCAGTTTTCTTAGTGTGAAAGCTCAACTTTGTGGTAATAAGTGTATGTATCCACATTGGTGTATCTCTCTTTTTGATCCTACGAATCTTCAATAAGATTGTGAACTCTGGTGGGAAATCTATTGGCAGCAGATTCGGAAGATTACGGAAATTCTGCCTTGTGGGAGGCAGTAAAAAGTGGTTGTGGTGGGGAGTAAGAGGGGCTGGAAGAGCTTGCCATAACCCTGAGAGAGTAAAAATATGAATAGAGTGTGGTGTCGATGACCTTGTGGAATGAGGTTTTGTGTCCCTTGCTCGCTTTGGTTAGCCAAATGGGAAAACAGTTCAAGTGTTTGCTGAAATGCACACACACTATTACAAATACCCAGATGCTGTACAACCAAAAGTAGAAAGAAATGCACTCTGTCTGCGCTTCTTGTGCACATGGTTCAATTTATATAAATACGCACATTCTCAAAAGGCCTGCCCAACTTTACTGTCAGAGAGATGAAATTTACTCTGGAAGTAAAACGCATAGTGTCAGTCTGGAAGTTTATGAAGTGAAGATTGACTAGTTTAGGAGTTTTATCGTCATAATCTATTGAGTCGTGCTTGTCTTCTCGATAGATTGAATGCAAAATATTATTTTCCTGGAGTCCAATATTGTCTTGGTTTGGCTTGTTTTGCTTTTTGGTGCTTTCAGAAACTAAAAGATTAAAACAAACTCTGTATAAACAGACAGTTTGACGCACAGCCAAAGCTTTAGTTAAAGCTAGAGTGACAACACGTTTTTGACAATGTTTAAAAAAAAAAAAAAAAATCCATAGTAACCTTTAGGCATATTGTAATTAGTTGGTGAGAAAGGGAACTAGATTCCCGGGTGTCCTCTGGGCTTCCAGAGTGTGAATGGAAATTTAAGCCAATCACAGGCCAGAGCTGGTGGCCATCCAAAAAGTCTGGATAAGAAGTAAGATGCAGCGGTGCAATGGGTCAGAAAATGTAATTTCACCTCAAAGAACAGGGTTCAGATCTGTTGTAAAGCCAAAGTCTAGCATGTCTAAAGCAGGTGTGTGTGTGTGTGTGTGTGTGTGTGTGTGTGTGTGTGTGTGTGTGTGTGTGTGTGTGTGTGTGTGTGTGTGTGTGTGTGTGTGTGTGTTCATGCTTGCTTTTTGGAAGGGGCTGAGAATACAGATGGGAGAGCTGTAGGAGCAGGGTAGTAGATTAGAATAAATTTTTTTTAATTATTATTCTTTAAATTTCTGTTTTGTTTTTTTAATTTTATTTTTTCTTTCTTAGATTTCTGAATTCTGCTGTTTTAACTTCTTTGCATACTTCATGTAACAAACACGCTTGAGCTAAATGTAGCTAATTTGTGACTGATCAGAATCAGAATCAGAATACTTTATTGATCCCTGGGGGAAATTATTTTTTGTTACAGTGCTCCATTTTAAACCAACATTAAGACAAGACAGACAATACGCTAACTAAGAATAGTACAATATATACATATATATACATACATACATACATAAGTCACTTATAAATAAATAGTTGGAAAAGAAACATGTGTAGCTGTAGCAGCAAACAGTGTGTTAAGTGGATGCGTTGTACAGGGAGATGGCCACAGGCAGGAATGATTTCCTGTGTCGTTCAGTGGTGCTTTTTGGTAATCTCAGTCTCTCACTGAACGAGCTCCTGTGACTGACCACTGATACATCGTGAAATACTTTCGATTATCAGATATCTTCATGACTTGCCTGGACCAGATGTCTATTTAGAGAGACAGAAACCGAGAGAGAAAGACCTGTTTCATTAGCAGATTGAGAGAGCTATAATGTGATGGCTGGTTGAGATGGCTACTTAAATGTGATAGGCCATTAGCTATTCATTCCTTCTCCACTATTAATGCAAGGTATGGAAAATGCAATCATGCAAATCACTCTTCGATCAGAGCTTTTCATGGAGGATTAAATGCTGACTGCATGGAGGGGAGGGTGTGTTAAGAATGGGCAGAGGATAAGTCTTCCATTCTCCAATTTCTCTCCGATTTCTCTCCGATTTCTAATCTCATAGCTGTCTTTTTTCTTACTCATCTGTTACTACCACTTCTGTTTAATTTAAGGTTGTTATGATTTATGGGTGATATTGGGAAAGAGACTTGACGGTGGAGTTTTTAGAAGCCTTTTTCTTCTTTGATTCTCACCTTCAGATTTCAGCTATTTTACTTACAATTTCAGGTATTTAGGCTACTAAAGGAGCAGTATGTAGTGAGTTATAGAATGGATTCAGTGTTTTATGTCATTTTCTTTATAACCAGTGATACTGAAGACCTTAGAATCCTTCTGAGCCTTATAAGCCCCGTAATATTTAATATCAACATCACGCCGTGATATGTATAATTTTATATATCTGAGACGTTTGACAGACAGCACTCTTAGCTTGGGTTTGTTTAGTTTTAATCATTTTTGTAGAGCAGAGCAAAATCTGTCGGGTATGATTTAAAAATTGGGAGTTTTTGTTATTTGTCTAAAACACTTACTCAGATTGTCTTTTGGCCTGCATGATAAAACACAGTCAGCTAACTGATTTGAATGAAGTGGCGAGACAGAAGTGATCTGTTAAAAACATAAAGAAGGCAGCAACAAATACAATGCAGGGTCCTCTGAGGGTTTAAAAAGAAAACTCCAAACAAACCATGAAACCAGGATCATTGTAAGACAGCGTGTCAAAATACTCCACTAGCCAATCTACGCAGTGATTGATGCATTGATCTGGCTCTGCTTCTTAGATCATCTTTCGCCTGAACTCCAGACAGTGTCAGAAGAATCAAGCCAGAACACAGCTGCCTTTTTCCATGTGTAGCACATAAACAGGAGGGTTCTCTGCAGACACATTCTCACCTCAGGAAATACTCTGTTTGATTTGGCTCTATGTGAATTCACCTGAATATTTCCTGCACGGTTCTCACATGGGCGCAGTCTGACGCCACACAAAACTTTGCACCAAGGAGCTGTAAGACTGCTCAGCGTCTGATCCAACGCAGTTGGACATTTGCATTCTCGCACACAGGTCCTCGGGGTAGTGTGGAGAAAGTCTCGGGGAACATGGCTATCGTCTCACCTGTATCATAATCAAAATGTTATGACCAACAGAGCTGTTTGCATAACCCAGGGTTTATGTAGGCTTGAATGTCTGTATTGCTTAGAATAGTGAATATATACTCACTGGCCACTTTGTTAGGCATACCTGTTCAAATGCTGGTTAATTCAAGTATCTATGTATGGCAGCAGCTTAATGCATTTAGGCGTGCTGTTCAAACTGAGCATTCGAACGTGTAAGAAATGTGATTTAGGCAACTTTGAATGCGGTGTCAGGCGGGCTGGTCTGAGTGCTTCAGAAATTGCTGATCTACTGTAGATCAGTAGAAAAAGAGAAAATATCCAGTGAGAGGCAGGTCTCTGGATATTTTTCAGAGAAAATTGGTGGGTGCTGCTGTTGGCGGCTAAGAACAGGAAACTGAGGCGACCAATGCGGATGATAGGGGCAGAATTTGGTGTAAACAACATGAAAGCATTGGTCTCCCTGCCTCGTATCAGGGGTTCAGTCTGGTGGTGTAATGGCGTGTGGGAATATTTTCTTGGCATACTTTGGCCCCCTTAGTACCAACTGTGTATAGTTTAAATGCCACAGCCCACCTGAGTGTTGTTGCCGACCATGCCAATTCCTTTATGACTTCAGTGTAAGCAAGATAACAAGCCATGCCACAAACATGAACACGACAATGAGTTCGCTGTGCTTCACAGTCACCAGATCCCAAGCCAGTAGAGCACCTGTTGGATGTGGTGGAACTTAAGAGAGATGTGTGATTTCGCTGTGCGGCAAAGAAATCTGCAGAATCACGTTTTTCCATGATCTTCTTGAATCTTGAAGGCGAAAGGGGGCGTAACCTGATTGGAGCAGGGATAGCTCAGTAGGTGGAGTGGTCGCCCCATGATCGGAAGGTCGGAGGTTTGCTACCCTGAGGTATCCGTCTCTACACACTGCTCCCCGGGCACTGGATTGGTAGCTGCCCACTGCCTCACTGAGTGAATGGTTAAATGCAGAGGACTACAAAATTTCCCCCATGTGGAACTATAAAGGGTTTAAAATAAATAAAAAATACTAGCAAAGTGTAACCAAAGAAAGTGGTCAGTGAGTCTATATCAGTTTTATTCTTTAAAAAACCTAACAAACAAAGTTAATAATCTTGGTAGTGGTTAAATGAAAGTACTGTATAGTAATGTTACTTTATTTTGTCTCCTAAAATGGAAAAAATACATGCTTTAATAATAATAAAAAAAAGAACAGCAGCAGAACTTATACATAACATTACAGTGTAAATGCACAATGCAATGATCTGCTTGTTTATACTTGATTAAATTAAAACGTTGCTGATAGCTTAATCTAACAATAGCATACTGCCCAAAATCTGCCTCTTAAACCTTGCACCGTTTTTGCACGAGTCCACTTCCTCTTTAATATACTGGGTGAGATATGGTTCTCCTTGGATAGTCACTTTGAGCAATTGAACCTGACAGTGAATTTCCCAAAAATACTTTTACAGCCTCTTGTAAAATACTTCATCAGGCCTCAAAATTGTTGATTAGCATATTCACCCCGGATAGGCTGCTGCGGTACACTTTAAATTAATAAGCCACTAACTGTACAACATTTCATGAGCAAAAGAGAGAGAGAGATGGCGAGACAGAGAGATGGATGCCTTCTGTGCCACCTTGTGAAATATGTAATACATCTTCATTTTAACGGGTGTTGTAAATGTCAGGCCACAGATATTCTCTTAATGAAAAGATCACTCTGTGTCCGAACGTTGACAAATGTATCTGGTTTGAGCTGAAAACTGAAGAGTCGTCTCCCAGTTCGGACGACTTGAAGCGTTAACAAACTCAAGCTGCCCTCTCCTCCTGTGCATCGAGTTGATCAGTTTCAGATTAAACCTTGCCGCATCATCTGCTGTCATGGTTGTCTTACTCACTTGTGTGGCCGGCGGTTAAATGTTGGGTGGTGATTAGCCTTATAGTCTGTAACTTCAGTAGCATAATCATGGACACAAATCCACAATTAAATCACTTAATCTGACATTAAATTGGCTTCAGATCAGGGCTGTGGCCCCAGAAACTTAATTGGGCTTTGAGCATGAAATAAGCTTCTTTCGTAAGATCCAAGGTTGACCATGAATAGTAAATTTCACTATTCTCCCTTGATTTTTTTTTTTAATGTGCTTTGTCAAAAAAGACATGGTTGCTAAGCAGCAGAGTTAGCAATAGTGAATATATTCAACCTCCCATCTGTACCAGGATCTGGAAAACAGACAGATGTTGCAGCACGGTTTGAGTCTGCACCCCTTTGTGCTGTAAGTGCTTTGGCTGACTCTGAAGTAAGGCAACATGCATTTCTGCAAGCATTCAGTGTGCTTCATTAATTTTGTTGGCTGTGTGACTTTTTTTTTTTTTTTTTCCCTGTGTCGCTTTTAATTCTAGGAGGAAAAAAAGTAAAATCAAAGCTCATTTAATTCTTACAGAGTTGTTAATTTGCCTAATTGTGTGTGTTTTACTACTCGTGAGTGATAGATGAAAACCTAGTATGTCTAATTTCTATTATTAAAAAAAAATTGTATGTGAAGAAGATTTTTACAGTTCTCGGAAAATGATAGATGTCAAAAAATATCTACCGCGCCTCCTTCCTTTGTTTCCCTTCTCGTGTTTCAAAAACTTGCAGAAGTTTGAGCACATGGTGTGTTTCGTTCGCAGCCTGGAGCTGCTAATGTGGGCTGCTTCAAAGCTGTATCCAGCATGCAGGACTGTGATTGCAGAAAGGTTAGCATGGGTTTGAGGATTTGAAAAGTGCTAGATAGCGCAGGCTTCTGTCAGTTTGCCCTCAAGCCCGCCGGCAAAATTTTCCTTCTGCTCTTCGTCCCACAGTTTTATGCAAACTTACAACGATGTCACTGACATCAATTTACCCCTAAAAGCTGCACTGCACCGGGCTATTACAGAGCGTTCGCTGTCTCACCACCTCCTCAGGGTAACCGAGAACAGGGAGAATATAAAGAATCAGCATATAGATACAGTTTTGTTTTTACGCCCCACTTTACAGCACACAGGTGCAATGCCTTTGTTATTATGTGCATCCAGACCAATTTACTTTATGGTTTTATACTCCACTGATCACCAACACAGTCTCTTCTTTTCCTTTACACACATTTCTTAATGTAACTTCATAACAGGCCTGCTCTCCACAGTGGGGGAAATTAACAGGATGTGAATAATAAATGAGATCTTAATTGATCAGGGTTCTGTCTAAACAGATTGTATAGTTGCGCCCTTGATATTCAGATGTTGAGTCAAATAAATCAGTGCATTCAAACTATGGGAAAGTTTGAGAAACAGATTCACTTTATTGAACTGTTTAGTTCGTGATTTTAGAAAAAGTTAGAAAGTTAGACAAAACTAGACTTAAAAAAATATAATCAATGATAACCATTCAATATATTGTAATTCAGTTGTCTGAGAAGGAACTAGGCTGTTGCACTCCCCCCTAGAGTCTATTTTCAGACTTCAGAAAGTCAGTGATAGGGGACTGTGACCAATCAATGTCTTTTTAGGTGAGCGATACACAATAATAATTTAAAGTAGTTTGAAAAAGTTCACATAACAGATAAATTGTGGCGGTGCACTAAGTACAGAGGGGCGTTTAATGAGGAGGAGACATTGCACCGAAAGAACCCTGAGTAAAAACAAACACGTTCTCTCCCTATTTATCCAATGTGGAAGATTTAAAGTGGGGGAAAAACAGATCATATTTTTATGGTGGAAAAAGAAATGCACAAAATGAGCAATTTAAAAAAAACAACAACAACCTGTAACTTGAGCCAAAGTGTCATTTTTTACTGTTTATGTCTCTGTTGAATCATACAAATAGTTGCCAGAATTGAATTTTGCTTTATCATGTGAACACAAAAATGTATTCCAGAAACTGGACATGTGACTGACAGAAAACAGGAAAAGCAACACATTTACTTGCACATTTTCTCAAGTGTGTCTGCTGAGTGGGTCCCACATAACTGAAGTGGGTAAACAAAATAGGAATAGCTGAATATGACCGCATCTAGGGACTCAGGTTTGCGACATCCTGTTTGTGTATTTCATAACCCCGGTCTGCGCTGTTGTGGCAGGCTTCGTTTTATTGTCATTTTACGGTGCTCTAGTGTTGTTGTCGCCGTTATTATTTTTGGTGCCTAAGAGCTGGCCTGCATTAAAGCTGCTTTCAAGCATGTTCATCCATCACAGAAAGCGAGAGAGGCGGAGGGACGCAAAGGGAAAGAAACGGCAAGAGACGGAGAAGAGTGAGAGGATGGACAAATGCGGAGACTGCTAATGGCTTTATTGGAATGATACCAGTTATTAATTATGCTGCCCTCACTTAAAAAAGACAGATTTAAAAAAAAAAAGAGAGAGGGTGAGTTAAGGGAGGAGAGCAGCTGCAATCTGTAACATGCTGTCTCAACTAATAGCTAGAAGTCAGCTTTTACTGATCACTGGATGGCTCTTTCCTAATTGATGGGGATGTGTGTCAGTGTGCGTGTGTGTGTCTCCGTGCTGCTTGTGTGTTTCCTTGCCCTTCATTTCCGTTTTCGGAACGTGAATGTCTGTTTGTCTTCCAGTCGCGCGTGTGTGCTGTAAATCTAATCACTCCTAGTGTGTGGTAGCGTGAGTGGAAGGCTAATATTGTCCATGTCACCAGTCTTACCCAGGCATGTCAGGAGGACCTGTCCTTGTCCTCTTCCTCTCTTAACTCTGTCCATCTGTTCTTTATCCTCTGCAGGAGAGGTGTATTTCCTCTTCGACCAAACAACTTTTGACAAAGTCAGATATCAGGAAAGCCTGGCACTCGTTTTCTCTCGTTTCTTATATTTTTGCCCCTCATTGTATGTGGAGCTCTAAGGTAGCCCTTGAACGTTTTTGTTGGAGGAGGGCAGAGGATCAGGATTTCCCACCTCTTGCTTTACACTGAAGCTTTAAACACATACTGGCACCTGCCAACACACACAAAAAGTACAGATGTAATCCTCGCTAACTGATTTTATCATCTCTGAATCAACACCACCAGAACTAATTTCATAGCAGCCATTTCTCTCCGTGTGCTGAATTTATTTTACGACCCATGTGCAATGCCAAACCGCTGTAAAGTGGTAAAAAAATACACAGTATGACCGCTGATGATGTTTTTTCCCCCTCCTCCAGGTTTCCTTTAGTTAGCTGCTTTGGAAGCACTACAGGCCTTTGCACTAAGGCACTGAGGAGACAATGAGTGACCAGAGGGAATGGAATGATTATCATGTCTCCGGATATAGCTACTTTCACTCTGTGATTAACCTCTGGTGGTGTGTAGGGGTGTTTTACTAGGATGTGCTTGAGTGTGTGTATGCAGGTGATTGGACCCAGGGTGTAGATCTAATGGAGCCAAAGGGATGATTACATTGAAAAGGTCAGTTTTGTCTCCTGTTGCTGCAATTAAGACACTGGAGAAAGGGAGACGGGGGTACTGGATAAGTACTGCAGACAGAGAAAGAGGAGAGAAAAAATGAAGGGAATTAGCTACAGGTATGGCTGGGAGCGAAGGAGAGACGCAAGCATTAAGACAACATCGGTGTCTTGATGGAAGCGCATGTCAGGAAATGTTACTTCAGCTTCAGTGTGTGTAAGTTAGCTCGAATGAGAGTGTTTAATTTTGAGCACATCTGTGACCGTGTAGGTCAGGTCCATTCATGCTGCTATACATTTGTACAAGTACTGTGTATCTGAATACAATATGTGTGTGTGTGTGTGTGTGTGTGTGTGTGTGTGTGTGTGTGTGTGTGTGTGTGTGTGTGTGTGTGTGTGTGTGTGTGTGTGTGTGTTTTAAAACTTTACAAATAGTGCTGGTATGTGAATGTGTAAACACACAAAAATACATGTTTTCTGGCTTTTCTTTGAAGTGATTACTTATTCACACATTGCGTTTTTAGATCCTAAATCTCGGCCTGTATGTGTTTTCGACAGGTTGGGCCTTAATGGTGTTGTCTGGATCATGCTTTTACTCATGCACGAGGAGAAACCAATGTTGTTTTGTACTTTAGCGCCTCTTTAGTGGTTTGAGACAGACTGTGTCAGGAGTGACACCACTCCACTGGAGATTACAACAGTTCGCCGTGTTTGGAGACAGGAAACTGATGCTTCAGTGACTAGAACAAGAATAAATTGGAGTAGATGGAAAGGAGTGTTGAACTTCAAACTACTGAGTTGCACTTCAAAAGCTCCCTCTTCACATCCTCTGCACAAAGTCATCTTTGACACGGTGTTTTGTCTGTGCATGAAGGATGTCCGAATTGGTTTCTCTTTGTCAAGGGTTGTTCTTGACTGGTTTTATGTTTAACGTTAACTACAAGGTTTGTGCTTTTTTGGGCCCGTCTGCCTTGCAGGACAACTTACAGGGGCTGAAAACTAATAAAAGTGTGAGAGCCTGGAATCCACATTGTTTGTTTGAAAATGAAATCCTTAAAACAGTTGGGATGCCAGGTTGGAGTCTAAGGTGCTGATTAAGCACTGCTAACTAAGATCTGCAGTCTAAATCTTTTACTGCCTTTCACGTTTCCTGTCAACTCTTGTCCAATAACAGCTCATAATAAAAGAGAAAAATTATGTGATATAAATAAAATGTTGGCAGCGGTGTTACACCACACTATTAGCTGTACTTAACAGGGTCAGCTGGGATGAACTCCAGCTTGAGATGGGATCTGCGTTTTGGAGAATAGACTTGAGAGGCAGGCTACATCCTGGAGAGGCGTCCGGTTGATTACGGGCCACACACACTTTATATAGAAACCCAAATTTCTTGCTGTGAGGCATCAGGCTCGACCCCAACACCACTGTGGACAATACTGCAGAGCTGGAGGTTTTCAATTAGGGATAAACATTTGATTTTATGATTATTTAGTTATTCATACCTGTTAAGTCACTGAAATGTTGAACTATAAGATTAAACTGAAGGAAAAATAAAAGATATCACCTGGTGTTTCAATGCATCACTGGATAAACTGTATTATTACTCTGTTTCCACGTGCTTTATAACAAATGTTGGCCAGCTCACCTGAAATGTTGACCACCCCCGCAAACATCATAAAAATTATATCACTTATGGTAAATAAAATAAAATTAAGTGCTGGGGTGCTTTTTTTCCACCCAGCTTGTGATGTACAGTAATGAGTGTAAGTTTGCTGCCTTCTAGATGTCTTTGTCTTACCGCCTCAGGTAAACAGTGTCCTCAGAAATAGAATTTACACGAAATATTTTCTTCTTTGTCGAACAGGTGTTTTAGTCTTCAAACAAAAATCAAATGTTTTATGCTGGAAAATATTACAATGGCCATTGTGCAGCTAGTAATTTAAATGGAAGATATGCCTTTTTTCATTATTTGGAGGCTTAATTGTTGCGTTCCAATCTGGTGTCTGCTTTTGGTGCGTGGACAGGCAGAGCTGTGCTGCACAGCTGTGGGACTTGTGTTGTCTTCCCACTCTATCCTGACGGCGACGAGCTCATTATATCCAACCGGTTCTGCTGGGAGTGCGTTACAATTCCTTGTGATGCATGTGCACTCGTGCTACACACGCACGCACGGACGCACACAGCTTTAGACCACTTGACCTTGGTTGCTATGACAGCAGCGGTAAGGCTGCACCGAGGTGTCAGTGTGTCTTTTTGACGAGTCCCGCAGGCACACCAACGCCAGCCCACCCGTTTTCTGTTTGTGTGTGTGTGTAATGATGATTAATACCTTTGTTTTGAAAGCCAACAGAGAGTTGTTGTGTGTTTGCATCTGTGTGAGCCTTTACGTTTGTGTGTACGTTTTTTCTTCTTCTCTGTATCAGCGAGCATGGACTTTCCTCTGTGGCTGAACAAGCACGTGTGTTTAGCCTGTTTGTGTGCATCAGAAGTTTCCATGCCTCATGCACTCTGAGCTGTCACTGCTATGATTGTTGTTTATAGTTTTGACATCTTGCACCTTGTCCCCGTTGTTTGTCAGTGTCTTTCTGTGCTTGTGAGAAGTTTTTTGATTTAATCTGGTCTCATTCGTAGCTGTACCTCGTCTATTTTCTGTCTAACTTGTGGCCCAGCAGCACAGGTCACGTTGGCTCTGAACCTGTTCTGGTTTTTAAATGTTTTGAAAAGTAGAGAGGTGGTGGCTTCATCTTAACCAAACAGCAATTAGGGTGACACCAAGAACCGTTTCTAATTAGTTGTTTACCTCCCAACCTTTCATTTGACTGTACCTCATTAACATGTTCTTTTGAAATTGGTCTTGATGTCAGAATTGCAGAGGAAAAAAACATTTCTCAGAGATGTTTGGGTGTGAGTTTAGGATTTTTTATGGTTGATTTAATGTTTTTATAATAGAAAACAGTGTTAAATGGTATTTTCATAGCCTTCTTTGCATTTCATATGGATTTTCCCACAATTTATTCTACAGTGATACAATTTTTCGACTCTGATTAATCACTTAACAAACATACAATTTCTGGGGGAAAAAGAAAGCTGTGCAAAAGAAAAAGCAGTAACCATCCATGTGAAAGAGCCCGCTGAGCCATTCTTAAAAGAAGCAGAGGGTTCATCAGTGTTGTGAGGCAGAAAAAGATAAAGATGATGTGTGTTTTAATCATGTCCATGCAACCATCCATCCATCTACCCATCTATTCATTCTCTTCCGTTTATCCTTATCATGGTCATCAGGGGGCTGGCACCTATCCCAGCTACCATAGAGTGAGAGGCAGGGTACACCCTCGACAAGTCACCAGTGTGACAATCATTAACACTCACATTCACACCTATGGGCAATTTAAATTTAGAAATTAATCTAACCCCACCAAGTGCATGTCTTTGGACTGTGGGAGGAAGCTGAAGTATGCAGAGAAAACCCAAGCAAACATGCAAACTCCACACAGAAAGACCTGTGGTGGAGGTGAACTCAGGACCTTCTTGCTGTGAGGCCACAGTGCTACCGTTTTTTCTATTTCCCTTGTGTTTTATTCAAGTTCCAGTGTGCTTGTGTGCTTTTTCAGCATTTTCGTTGGGGGGTTTTTTCTGATGTTTTCTTACATTGCCGTGCATTTGACCTCACAGGCCCACCGTATGTTGGCTATATGTCTTCAGTCATAAATTAGACGCTAATCCACTGCAAACCTTCGCCAGTCGGGCCGAGTACGACCAAGTCAGACCACGATTGTTTGGAGACAGGTTGCTTCCCACCAGGTGACCTGTGCAGTCACCTGGGAACTGGTCACTCAGAGCTTGAGGGTACTACATCCTTAATCCCTGAGCGACCAGTTGGTCACCACGGCTACCTGCAAATCGATCTCTGACAACATTAGAATTCAGTGAAATCACGGGACAGCCATCGAGTCACAAAGAGGTTGTCATGCTATTTTTATTCTAGTGGGACTTGTTCCTCTTCTTAGTCTGGTATAGCTTGGAAAACTATAGAGAAGTTAAAAAAAAAAGGCAAAATGAACCAGCCCAATGTTGTAACTATACCAACTTGGCTGAACTATGATTTAGTGCTCTTACTGATAATGCTTAAAAGTGAGAAGCGCTGCACTAAATCTCCACTCCCACTGACACATTGTCAAAGCACATGCAGGTTTTCTTTGTTTAGATGAAAGTTTAACCATCATCTTGCCCTTTTTCTCTCTTTCTTTTTCATGTTGCTTCTGATGTCGCTGTATTAAATCAAGGTAAGGAAACCAACACTGCATTAATCATTTTCACCAGTTTTTCTTGAACTTCTTTCCCTCAGAATTGTGCTTATTATAGCTTTGATCATTTAAGTATTTTCTGGCTCCACGGTAATTAATGTGTCGACCGTTATGCATGAGAAACATGACACTGGGAAATCTTTGTTCTGGAAATATCTGAGAAACAGTTCTGAGTTTCTATGGAAAGAGCCACAAAGCCTGCATTCTCTCCACCTTTTCTTGTTGTTTTTTCGTGACTTGTTTTCTTTCTTTTCCTTTTACTTGCTCTTCTCTCTCTCTGTGGTCCCAGTCTTATATGGTTCATATTTAATAACTCACTTATGTTTGTTGGCTCAACATGAAAAACTGTTTTAATAGCTTCTGGACGCCACCCACTCTTCTTTCCCAGCTCTGGTCTTATATTGCTTTCTGTCTTTGTCTTCTTCTTATCCTTTTCTTCTTGTGATTTTGTCCTCTTGTCGTCCCTTTTGGTGGCTGTGGTTCTCAGAAAAAGCGAGTCAGGTAGAGAAACCAATGTTCCTTTTCCCAGATCTGTTAGTGTGGTCACACACTGTTGTAGTCAGGTGTGACGCTCCTGTTGCCAGTTTGTCGTTTGAACCAACTGTAGCTTGCTTGTGCCATCTCAACACAGTCGGCCCTTCTGGCAAGAGAAAAATTGGCTTCCTCTTCTTCTTCTTCTTCTTGTGTGTTTCAGTATTTGTTTGTATGTTTCTTAGAGAGGGAGTGCATGAGTATGTGCTTGTATGTTTTGCTGGCAGGCAGTAGTGGATTGTGGAGTAGTGTGCTGGCACTGGTGAGGTCCAGTTACCCTGTGCGCACCACACCTTAGGAGGTAATGCGATTATGAGGGCAGGGACAGGGGATTTGTTCAAAGAGCATAGAGAGGAACATCAAACACAAAAAAAAGATGGGATTATCAAAAGATGAAGGGGAAAAGAGGCCGTATCCCCGCCTGTCTTTTAGCCAGCTTCCCGGTGAATACAAAGGAGGAGGGACAATGACACAGTGGATAGGCATTTTTTTCTCTTTCTTTATTTCTCTCACTTATAAGTAACCCTGTTCTTAAGCTCGCTCCTTCTTTGTGGCACGCTCTCATTCAAGAAATTTAGTCGCGTTAGTTCTCAAGGGATTCCCAAGCAGAACTGGGGACATCCTGCAATATGAAGCGTCTGTCCAGAGTGTCGCACCTATCACATATTATGCAAAAAATAAAACACAGGAAAAACCCGTTTATGCTTTTATGTGCACAGTGGCAAAATGGTACATTTGTCATGTTAACATAACAAGGATTCTGCTGTGCAACTATAATTTAACCAGGCTGTTATATGCAATTTGCAGCTGCAAGAAACATGACAAACCAACTCTGGCTCTGTTTGTTTTGATTGTCAGTGTCTCTGGGGGGCTGAAAGTGCTGTGTAACTATCATATGCAGTCATGCAAGAACACCTCAGGCTACCTGCATTGAGGCAGCTCCCTGTTTCTTCGCACCAAGTGACCCCCCCAGCTTGAAAGGATAACAGCTAAAATCGCTTCAGATATTCAGCGCTGATGAATTGAATGGAACCTAATGAGTGAGGTGGGGTTGTCTGTTTTATTCAGTTTGAAGAAAAGGTAAAATAAAGGATTGTCCAGCTATTTTAAAAAATGTTTTTCCTTCTTTTTCTGGCATGCTTTAGCTGTAGTTAGATTAGCTGCGCCAATAATATCCTTAAAGCCTATCTGTCCTAAATTTCATAGAGCAGCTTTCTCTCGGTTTTTCCCTTCTTCTTCACACACTGACACCACAACATCTCGACTATGGATTGTTACCCAAACTTTGGTCAAGGACACATTTTTGATTTTTATGCAAATATTTCAGTTCTTTTTTAAGAATCACTGCTCCTCTTAGGATATTGGTCAGATTTAAGTGATTCAAGGTCATTTTTTTCTGGATGTTAGTGTTTGTGAGCCTCTTTGACTTCACAGTGGAGTTTGATTCTCATTAGTTTGTGCAATATAGCCAAACAATGTAAAAAAAGATTGCTTCCTTTCTGTATGTCACACATTACAACAACCTGTGAATTGTAATGGATCATGAGTTAGATGACCTACTGTTAAGTGTAACTTTATATAGGGCTGTGCGATATTACCAAAATCTCATATCCCGAGATAAGACATTTATCGTCCTGACAACAATACAAATCACAAAAATGTAACATTTTATGTAAATTCTGTGAATCTCGGGCAACTTGCGTGAAGTGTTTCCATCTGGGCATCCTTTACCTGGAGTCCAGTGTTTTAACCGATGCATGAAACTATACATTTTTAGACATAAGTTGTAACGGCCACCATTTTCTTTGAAAGTTTTAGTCTAAGGTTTATTTTTTTAGCACCTGACTGCTCTTTTTTGCTTCTCATCCATAAACTCTGCATACTCTTTCACGTGATTCTTTATTTTGAAAAGTCTCAACAGGATCTTGAGCTTTATTGTGAAAGGGTTATGTGGAACATTAGCAAGCGGACACGCGAAGGTGTTACCGTCGCTGTTGCTAACGACAACGCATAAAAACAGGCGCTTGTCCTTCAGTAGTGTGGTTATATTAAATATAAGAGAAAGAGAGAACTTTAAGAAATTAATATAGCCACTACCCGGTTGTTCAGTGATGACGCGACGAATCCTACTTCCGGGTCTAAAGTAGTCTGCGTTTAATATGGCTTTTGTGTTGTTAACATGTTTAATGTTATGTATTTTCTTCTATTTAATCTCAAAAAGCTCCTAAAACAGCCAGTGATCCCTGTTGACCTCCCTCGGCTTTTATTACCGCTAATCATTTATTTAAGCTCAGTTTTTAAAACCTTAGGATGTAACTACAGCCCAGCCCATGCAGCAGTATATGAATGACTAACCTCGTATTGTGGATGGATTATCCCAGTTATTCTCCTGGCTGAAGTTTGGTCCTTTTACAGCATCCTGCCATGCGATTACATTTGTTCCTGACCACCGAGAACACTCACGTTAACTTTTATCGAGTGGAAAAAAAAGTTAGCTTGTTTATATTATGCTAACATAGCTGTTTCGCTAGCGGTCACGTAGCACATCATTATATACCAGCTAGCCCAACTTCAGTAACCCTACAAACGTCACTGCTGTTTAGTTTTCTGTCTTCATTTATGTTGGAAGTGATAGCAGAGCTGTACGTTTTAATTTGTTTCCAAAACCCCGCAGTCAGGACATGCTATATTGTATTTAGAAGCTAGCGAGCTAACTCCCTGCTAACTTCTAACTCCGTTAAATGTCATAAATTCCGTTTTCATGGATGCCTTGATGCCAAACTCAATTGTTACACCTGGTAGAGCAGAACGCTGATCATTTTATTAAAGCTGAAAGACTTTAGACAGTTTTTCAACTCTCAGTAATGCCATAGTGATCGTTTGATATATGGACCTGCAGCGGAGTTTAGACCCAGACACGGCTAGTGACGTCAGACTGAACAACCGGACAGTGACCATCAAAACGATGAAAAAATATTGCTGTAAACTGTTTATTTTACGACACCACGAAACAAACGATAGCTTAATAGGAAACAGACGTTTTTATGTCGTCATCCGATATACTGTATATCGTTATATTGAACAGCCTTACTTGATTATGAGAGAAATAATCAAAAGTTAGCTATGCAGTGTTTGAAGTTAATATTTTAGGGTCTATATGAAAGATTTGGAGCATCATTGTAGAAGCAGCTATTTGCTTTGTAGAAATATGATTGAATAATTTACTGAACATAAACTCACACAGAGATAATGTGCTTTAATGTTGTAATTATAGCTTCTCTGGTCATGTTTTCGTAGCTGGCCCTGTTCACTGTACATTTGAGTTGCACCTTTTTCAAAGATGTTCCGTGTTTGTTAAAGGACTAATACCTCACACACTGCACTGAAAACGTGAGATGGCAGAGTGCAGTCTGAAGTTTTCAGCTTATGTCCCCAAGAAGCATTATTTTCCCAGTATATGGAAACACGTTTCTTCTCTCTGCCGTTCTCTGTTTCACTCTCTGTCTATAAATAGTTACATTTATAGACCTCTTTCATAGATTTTAGTTAAAACATCTGTACATGATTATACATTAAACTCTAGTTCACACAAATAACCGTCCATGACTTTCTTCTCGTGTTTCTTTATAATCTCTTTCTGTGCATTTAGACAAAACTAAAAGTTCATTGTGGGACAGTTTTTCCAATATCAGTGTATTGATTGCAAAGAGCCAACGGTAACAGGGAAGGTTAGAGAGATCCTTGCTTGTTTTTGTCTCTGTGTATGGGTGTGCTACAAAATGTTTTTCTTCCATGTTGTACTGTTTGAATCTTCTCGTTTCTCTGTCGTGCTATTTGCCTCACACTCTGCCAAAACGCAAACACATTCAGCTCATATGGATGCACAGTGAAGTGCTCCCATCAATATGAACACACCTTTTGCCCAACTGTCCTCCAGTCCTTCTCTCCAGTGTCTATATTTTTGCCTTTTGATTGACCTTCTCCTCCTGTTGTAATCTGATGATGCTTTACGAGTTTGTGAGGGGGGAAGGCATACAGTGGCAAGAACTAATGTTCTCTGTGATGTGTATGTGCTCTCTGTTCACATTCCAACTATAACAATCTGAATCATGAGTTAAAAGTCTGCTTTGGTGTGTGTTTCCAAAAAAGATCTTGCGTTTTACCCAAAAATGTGGCTAGGAGGAGAAACTCAACTTGTAAAACTTAGTAACTCCTCCATCAGCATGGGAAAGTATGTGCGGTCTAAGCTAGCGCTGTTCTGTAGATTTTGCTTGTGTGTATGTACGTGTGTGTGTGTGTGTGTGTGTGTATCGTCTTTTCTGCAAAGCGTGCGTGTGTTTCTGCACGTGTACTTTCAGCTGGGTTGTTGGGCCGTATCTTCGTGAGGTTTCAATCCCATGGTTTCTCACGCTGGTCAGAAGAGCTCGTAAAGCAGTCAATGAGAGGTTGATGTCATTCATCTAACCGCAGCGGGGCTATTTGTGACTCTGTTAATGAAAGAACGGCTGGACACACAAATGAACTTGGTTTGGGGCTTTGCAGAAAAGTCATACGGATCATCTAGCTGCAGACAGATCCACTGACCTGTATTAGTCCACACAAAACCCCATCTCTCCGCCTGCCTGTTCTGATGTTTTCCTTTTCCCCGGAGTCAGACCAAAGGAAACATCTCAACAGCTATTAAAGTGAGTTTGGGCTCTTTATGAGTAGCTGTAATGTTTTTAGTGAGCTGTTATTACACAGTGTCCAGTTTCAGACGCTCTACTGATGCATCGTCTAAAAACCTGCACTGCAATAGGCGTACTGATGCGGTTTCACTCACACTGTAGCAGCATGAAACAGAAGAAACTCTTTCATCCTCTTCTTATCCCGTACTTCTTTTTTTAAACTCCTATTTCTTTACTGGTCTCCACGCATTTTCTCACAGTTTTTTCATTGTTTCTGTTTATAGAATTTACTTATTTTGTCCATTTATCCTCGTTTTCCATCTTCACCTTGACAGTTTTGGTGCTGCCACATCTTGCAGAAAGAAATCTTTGTTTTGTATGATGCACGTGTGTGTGTGTGTGTGTGTGTGTGTGTGTGTGTGTGTGTGTGTGTGTGTGTGTGTGTGTGTGTGTGTGTGTGTGCGCGTGCACATGCTTGCAGTATCTGAAAACTTCTCACGATCGGCATCTCAAGGGGTATATGATGGTATGGAAATTTTGTCAACATGGGCCTAATGGTTCTGCAGTAATTGTAGTCTGTGGCAACTCTGGAAAAGACCAGGAGGATAAGGTGGAGGGAGACAGGGGAGTCGGTAAAGAAAGAGAAGGAAGAATGTGGAAAAATGCATCACAAATGGCATAATGCTTAGCATTTAGATGCAAGAGCAGATCCATAATTCATGTTGCTAATGAAAGCTAGAGGGTAGCCAGTTAGTGCGGAGGGGACCATGCTGATCGGATGGGAGGTAATAGCATTACCATACAGATAGATTTAATGTGCTTCCTGTGCCATACTTTGCTCTTTCCTCGTGTCTCCTCTTATATGACCTCTCCTCTTTTCCTTCTTTCCTTGTTTCCTCTTCTCTCCTCTCATTTCCTCTCTGCCCCGCTTTGCTCCCGGTGCCAGGAGCTTCTATGCCATTGCCTCAGCAGATCCAGTTTGCCTTGGCCTCTCACCACAGAATGTAGACTGAATGATTTGCTCCTACTTTGTTAAAAAGAGATGATATTGGCAGGAAAGGTTGTTGATATAACACGTGCCATCCGCAGGAGACTGGAAAATCGCGGAGAGAAAGGGCGTGCATATGTGTGTGTGTGTATTTGCCGCTCTGCCTGTGTCCTTGTGTAAAATTGTGCACATGTGTGTTCCTGTGGTCAGCAACTGGGACAGACATGGGGCCCCAGCAGGTAACTGGGCCCAGGCTTCTGTGACTCATTTAGCTTTGGAGACAGATGTGTGGCTGTAGGCCCTTCTGTGGCTGTGTCAGAAGCTTGGCCAGAGTTAATTCTCGCTACATAGGAGATATTTTTGCTATGCTGGGAAAAATAGTGGTTAGAAGTTAAACAGTGATAGTAAGGAGACTGAGAGTTGGGTTTCATTTTATGGATTCTAATGACCGTGATAGAGAGTGGGCAGAGCAGTCTGTCCTGCTCATGTAAAATCTGTTTGTAAAAACTCTCTGTACATAAAAGCTAGTTTGAAAAGAAGGTTAAAAAGCTACTTAGGCGAAGGCTCGCTCTCTGCTGTTACTCCGATAAGACCTGCTTTTTGAATTCTCATTGGCAAATTGTCACTAGAAAAAAAGTAGTTTTATAAAGAAGGGTGTTGCAGGTGCTTAGGCTCCTGATCTGAGCGTGAAGTAGAAAGGCCTGGCCAGCACTTACGACTTGGCCTTCATTTTCAACAGATGCTCTCACTAACAGAGGGAGAACGGTGAGGAAAGTGTTGCCCTAGGGCATCAGCCAAGCAGAGTGGAAGCCGGAGTTGTAGTTATCATTTCTTCTGATGAAGTCACAGAAGGCTAAAGGGCCCGTAGTTGGAAAAGCTGCCCTCTCTTGCCTTTTGTCTGTTCAGAGTCAGATGGTCAAAGACCCTGAGACTTTCAGCTTCAAACTGCCTGCATTTCAAAGCATTCATTCAGACAGTCACTCCATCAGTCTGTCAGTCCGTCAGTTAGTCCATCACCTAGTCGATATAATGATTCTCTCCGAGGCCCTTATGCCCAATGGTTATCTCTGCAGGCTTTCTCATACATTAATTTATGAAGTCAGCCCAATCTGTGCAGGGAGGGGTCTGATTGCGTTGTTTGTTCTCAGTTTTTTGCTGTAAGTGTTCATCTCATCTACACATTCAAGCTTTCTCCTCATACTGAGGTGAAAGTTGGACACTTTTAAAACATTTAAGTGCTCCCTACATTCTGCTGCCTTTACGCCACATTTAGAACTACTTATTAAGAGACCGCAAGGTTTTAAAGTTGAGCATGTGTGTATACATATGAATATATGCGCGTTATGAAGACCCCATGGCCTATTTCACAAGAGCCAATCTAAGTAATGAAAGGAGTAGTAAGGGGGGAGGGAGTAAGTTGGTGGGAGGCAGCAGGAGAGAGCAAGATGGAGCACCGGGTCCAAATTATAATACAAATCATATCAAGTCAATCATAAAAGCAGTCAAGATTTACTAGTTTCATTTCACTTCCCGAGATTCTTCAGTTTAATAGGGCAGCTGGGAGAGGAGGGAGCAGGATTGCATGGTTGAAATGGGAAGAGTGTGCATGCATGTGTATATGTGCGCACTTGTGTGCACGCATTCTATGAATAACCCTCCACAAGCCATCGCAACCGCTGGCTCACGGCCCCCTAGCTGGAGATAGAACAGTAACGTCTTACAGGCATCTATTATTGAAGAAGCTGAGCTAGTAGGAAGGATATCAAACCCCTGTCCAACTGTAAACACCTGCAAAGGGAAAAAAAACCACCTCTGCATGTAGTTGTTCTGTTAAAGAAGAATAAGAAGATTTTAAGATTAAATCACTGTTTTGTCTTGTATTATTTTATATTCACTAACCTAATATTCTTTCTTGTGTTTTGGATATTTAACATGCTAATGATTAAACTGTTGATCTCTTAGTAACCATACAGAATTTTTTGTTTTTAGACGTTATTCTTTTTAGGTGACACCAAATTTAGATCGTAGTGGAACTTTTGGTCACAGTTGGTTAGTTGTCATTACTTTATTTTCATTTTGACCTTAAAGTTGAGACTGAGGCTCAGTTAATCAACAGTTTTTGAAATAATCGGACAAGCCCATCTGACATGAGCAAACACGCCATATTCCACCTTTCTTCTCCATTCTGATGCTCCTTTTGACGTCTCCATGCTTACAGTATATGCACATGGTGCATGTGATTGGCTGATTAGATATTTGAATTAATGAGCAGTTAACCCAGGTGTACATTAGAAAGTGGCAGTTGACCGTGCATACTGCAGGTTGAATTTCCTTTAACTTAAGAGGATGTCTGTTATTAACATCTTAACAACAGTCGCATCTGAGTGTTAAAAACATTGTTTCCTTTTGACCCGACATTCTTTGTTCCAACTCATCACACTCCATGTGATATGAGATCCAGAGTACCAATCTGACCACGTGGCAGTGTATCCGTGTTTGCGTTTATTCGAACACAGCGGGGTGCTTGCTCAACTTATAGCTCTTCCGAGTGTGATGATTGTGTACATCTGAAAGTATACGTGTAGGCGCAGCAAGTGTTTGGACATTGAGAAGTTCATTGTTAAACTGTCAGATTTGTCTAAGTGGGAAGAAACAAACATCAGTCTATGTGACAGCCAACGATCTGACTGTCATGCCTCTCCATTGACATCCCTACTCCATCATTCTGCCAAAGAGGGAAGTGGTAAAGAAGAGATCAGAGGGAAGGAATGAGTGATGAGAGGTTGGAAAAATGGGGACATTGTTAAGTTAAAGAGACAGATTTTTCAGCTTTAGAATTTTAAAAGAAATAATAATATTAACAAGGATTAGAAATGAGAGATGAATGCTTTAGCCAGTTATTTGGCACTGTTGGTGTGTTTTTACAAACCATTGGTATTCGAGGAAACTTGGCTCAGATAGTAGCTGAGTGCACTACCCCCACCAGTCACCCTGGGACATGCATCACTGTTTTACAAAGAGGCTTCACACAAAAAGTTAAGGTAATGCCAAATTTTCATGGCAAAGAAAGAAGTATAGGGCACCAGTAACTCCAGATAACAGCGCCACGTGGCTGATTTGTACCAGCATCAGTGAGCACATGTCAAAATTTTCAAATATTTCTCAATTATGATTTACACACATACTGTTTATAACAAGACAATCTGTGCTTGTATTAAAAATAAAAGAAACATCTAATCAAATACTCCATTTAGTTGTACAGTATATTTTACTACAAAGCTTAACTAAAGCACCAGTAGTGCCCTGCCATTAGTCACAGTTGTCAAGTTTCTTAAGTTTCTGTTTCTTAAGCCATGCCAAGTCATGTGATCGTCCTTGTGTCTGTGTTTTGTTTAAGTGGCAATTTCTGGGGGTGAAGAGCCAAGCTGATGCTGTAAATAACTGTAACTGCAATTCTTCTAGAAGCAAGTCAGTCCTTGTTAGACCCCCATGTTAAAGCTTCTTTCTGCTCCTTCCTCTTCCTTTTTATCTCTTTACTCTACATTACAAAGATAGAAATGTCTCTGATATTCTGTGTGGTAAGTTTATTTGCATCTTTGCACATTATTTTAGGCTTCATTTGGCAGTGTAATCCCAAGCCGGGACCCAAGCCTGGATGAACTGAGAGGGTTGAATGAGGAAGGGCATCCAACATAAAATCTTAGTTGAGCTAAACTTGCAGATCATAAAGAACGAGATTTCCATACTGGATCTTCCAGGGCCCAGGTTAACAATGACCACCTCTTTGACAGCTGTAGCCATAGAATTTGTAACAACAAAACTCCCATATATGTGATTAACGCCCAATAATCTTGATGACCGTTAAAGATAGGCATATCAACCTTTTTTCTATACCACCATATCACAATATAAATGTATCTGGTCTTTAACACATTTTATTTAATATATAATAATGGATACCAGGTCTTTGCTTGCATTTGTGTAGTTTAATTCAGCACTAAAGAAGAAGTACATGTGAGATGATGCCCTGCTGGACCAAAGGGCAAAGGTCTGGTGGATAACTAGAAAATCATTTGCATTGTTAAGCAAAATTTCTCTACGGCTGCACAGCATGTCAAGAATGCTCCCCTTAATGTAGGTATTCAGTTATCCATGACCTTAACCTCAGTGGATACAAAACAAGATGCAACTTTCCTGTAGGCCGCATTAGAGGTAAAAAAAACAACAACAAAAAAAACAACAACTGGTGGACTGTTTCAACAAAACTGAAACAAAAGAAAACTTTTTTATTACAATTATGTAAACGAAAAGTGGTGGAAAAGAAAAACTGCAGATGACTCACAGCGAACCGCCTCATCTGTCAAACATGGCGGTTTTGTCATGGCTTGGGCTCTTACAGCTGCGAATGGAGCTGACACACTGACATTTATCCACAATTTTACTACCGACGTTAGCAGCAGAATGAATGTGAATGTAGAGAGGGGGGATTCTGAAATGTGGAGCCAAAGTAGCTTCATCATTCAGCAGGACAATGACTGTAAACAACCTTTAGGTAAAGGCGTGGAATAACCTAAACTGATTGAATCAATCAGCTGTCTTCAGTCTGGCTGAGATGCATGATATTTGCTAGAGAAAAAGAACAAGGAAAAGCTGAAGGAGACTGCATGAAACACCCAGGAGAGTGCATGAAGGGATGATATACTGACTAATAATGTATATGGGTTAAAGATGGCAAAAGATTTTCCCAAATTTTAAATAGAATGGGGCTTTTTTCCAAAACACTATCTCTATGTTTTCATATAATTCAAGCCCTTGGACTTGAGACCTATATCTCTGCCATCCAGTGCAGTTCTTTCTTTATTGAAGTGAACCTGCTGAATTAAACCTATTAAATAAAAAACAGACTCATTATTTTATTTCAAATTGAAACACTGAGCCTGCAGACGGTCTACATGCCTACTTAACTTGACGAAAAGTCTTAACATTACATTCTATAGTGATTCTAATGTTTAAGACCAACCCGCTCTGCATTTCTACGCGCTGCCTCGTTGTTCGTCCTGTAACAGTTCTCCAAGAAAAATAATTATATTGAATATTGAGCCTGCTTTGATTTCTTCAGTAATTCAGACAGAAATTCCTTTGTACTCACTGAGACAGTTGTATGTGCCAGCTGGATAAACAGTTGACCAATCGGGGATTACAACCAGGAATAAAGACCAACTTTCCGTGCTGATAGCTCACTAGCTGCTGAAAAAGTGTGAGATAGAAATTTGTTGTTAATTAGTTTGTTTAAAAAAAAACCCAAAACATTTGAATGTGATAAATAATGAGCTAACTGCTCTTTGTAGTTAGTTAATACTTTTGTATGCGGTTTTTGATTTACTCTATGATCAGAGTATAGCTACGGACATTTGACTCTCATATAGATAGGTTCCGCATATTGCTCTTTTTTGACATTTTCCTAAAGATAAAGGAATCGACTTCCAGGTATCCCGGCCTGCTGATGCGAAGTTGACATTTTTGTCCCTCTTTGGTACAGAGCCATTGGATTTTTAAGCTCCAGATTCTGCTTAGGCATTAACTACATCATAATTTCTTAAGATCAAACAAGCCATCCTTAGTGTGCTGTTTTGATCTGCAGGATGATGAAAGCGCATTCATACGCTTACAGTTCTTCCTCAGCCACCTGCTGTATTTGCCCCGGGGGGTTATCAGTTATCATTTTCACTGCCTTTTTTCTACACCTTTTGCATACGGCGAGGAGAGGCAGCGTGTGTGTGTGATAAAGGCTAGTTGTTAGAATATCCAACACAGACCCACACCAGAAAGAAGCCACAGAAATAAGATGGGTAGAAGAAGCGTTAAGGCCACAGCCACCTCCTATAATTTGGTTTCCATCATGTTGTGTAGATTAATATAAGAATCTAATGCGATTCTTTACAGTTTCAGTGGAGCAGTGGTGATGTAGCGAGTAGACCCGTGGGATGTCCGTTTAGTCAACTTAGCGAGGTGTTAAGGAAATAAACAGCAGTGTATGTTGACGCTGGCCAGTCGTCTGGAATGCTAGTTCAACCGTTTTTGACATTTCAATAAATGCAGTTTGTCTTGGTTCCATCAAAAGGAACTCGAGTGTCAGCAGTGGACCCTGGACTTTCAAACTAAACACGTTTTCTCCGAGGTGACATTATTGCTTTGTTGTCTGTTTGCAGCACTCGATTTTCAGACTCTTTTCTTTAACACTGTGTGGCTGTGCAGAACGAGCACATCGCAACTGACTAAGTAGAAAACGATTATTCTCCTTATAAATAAATATATTAATCGACTATTAGAGATATTAGTGTGCGAGTTTTATTACTGACACATGCACATACGTTATCTTTATTATGTTCTATTTCGGTTCCATTTGTGTGCTACGATACTTCTTCAGTGCCGAAGAAGCCTCCATTTCTTTGAAGGATAGAGGCGAGGGTGTAAATCTCTGTTGCGTTTGATGCTCCAGAGGTTCCCATAAAGTTTCAGTGATGTTTAAATCAAGTGATTTGTGTTAATGGAAACACTCTTAAATTTGTTTAACACTGTATACAGGGATGGGAGTGTAACTATCTGAGAAACATCACAAGCAAATGTTGTTTGCAGTACGGGGTGCGCTTAATTCTGTGAAATGGCCTCATAGTCCACAGCTGTAATGTGATTTTGCAGAGCAATCATCAGCGGTAGTTACACCTACAAGATGACTAAAGCGTGAAACTGCTTACCCACATCTAAAGTACTGTAAAGTGCGCGAATATGGGCAGAACAGTATTAACTGTTCATCTGTTTTAATTTTCTTGTTATAATGTTGCAATATCTGAGATCCTGTGAATAAACTGAGCAGATGCGGCCTTTTCTTCATACCGAAGGCACCAGTCACTCACAGAAATTCTTACCTCTCGCAAGCAGGCGTCATACTGACCTTTGTGATTTGACACGACTCAGTTTTCCACACACACGTACTGACCTTTGTTTGGCATGTAACACCGTACCCATTTTCCATAAAGAGCCTTTAGCAGCAACAGGAAAACAACATGAAAATTTCGGGGTTGAATAAAAAAACGAGCCACGTATGACCTTTCTCTTATATGTTTTGAGAGATTTAAAATCTGGCGCCGCCATCGGCCGAAGTCCTATACATTAGATCAACCATGTTCTCCCAAGCAAGACCTTTTTGTTGAATCTTTTCAGAGTCATTATTATTTGAAGAACTCCTTAAAGCTCTAAATCTGGAAGATGAATAACTGTATAGTGTTCATCATTAATGCCTCGGAGCCTTTTTGCTCTCCACAAAGTGCTGGAACATCCATGCGCCCATATAGTTCCAGTTTTCCTCATCCATTTCTGATTTAGACCAAGGAGCCACATCTGTGATTAAGCACCCCTTAAGTGCATTTTCTTCTTTGCTTGTGCTCTGTGTTTCCATTATAAATTCACTCAACAGAGGGCTTATGACACATGTGCTGGCCTGAGTAATGCGCTGGTTCTCTGCCTGAGAAGGATCGTTTAGGCGGGCCATATGCAGGGGTTGCATGAACTGATTACAGACCAGGTAATACTTTGGCGTTGTTCGCTGACGTTGAGTACAGATATATTGATATTACTTAGAAGCTGGCAGACTTGCAAAAAAAATAAACAGCAGAGCAATAAAGTGGGGCCTATTTGTTAGCAGCAGTTTGATCTGTATCAGCTACAGACTAGTAGCAATGAAAAACTACATGAAAACAAAATGCTATGCCAAAGAAAGAGCTTTTTTTTTTTTAAATACCGACCAATCAGAAATATTTCAAATAGGTAGCAGCAGCGAGTTTCAAATTTTTAATAAATCAGATGTTTAGCTTTTATTGTCCCCTCCTTTTTCCCAAATCTTCAATGAAAAGTGTAAAATAATCCTGACGATAACAATAACACTTGTCTGATTAGATTTTTCTGCATTGCAGCACATCTTAAAAGAAAAGAAAAATACATTGCCTCCTTTTTTATTAGTCATTACCTGCTTCAACCTCTAGCAAAGTTCTACACCTGCCACTAAAATTAGGCTTGAGTGGCAGTAATCCAGCTATTCAGTTATTTTTCTGAACTCACACTCAAACATTTTCAGCAGCTGCAGTCTGTTGTACTTTGGCCTGCATATTCATTTCAACATAAAGTTGAAAGAGTAAAAGCATGGTGTGCTGGTCTAGCTATTATACTTTACCTGTATTTACATTTGTTTAATCCCTTCAGGTGGAGTTTTTATTACAGAAAAGTGGCAAATGGAGTTGGAGAGTTGGAGAGACCGTGAGGGGGGAGCTTGATAGAAGGATGAACGAGAGAGAGAGAGATGGAGGCTGTGGGTGTCATTCGTTCCCACCTGATGCATGAGGAAAAAAAAATAAACCCACTTGTTTTCACTGTTGCCAAATGACTGTCAGGCTCTGTGAGAGGATTTCATCATTCTCTTCCATCCTTGTCATTAGTTCACCTGCCTCTTCAGCCCGCTCAGTGATTGTCTCTGATTGGACATATTTATCTCTGACTACTGTGGTAACCATTAGCGTTGGTGGTGTGGAGAGGTGGCAGTTTGACTAATCAGTTGTATCTGCCCTTGGTATAATGTTTTGTGTGCCTCTCGGTGTGTACAGCCACATTCAGAACTGTTGATTGTGTGTGTACGTTTGACTGAGTATTGCCAAGAAGAATATAAAGCAGCGAGCTGAACAATCAAAGGGGGTAGGGCGGATGGAAATTTGCAGCGAAAAGAACTGAAGAACTGTACAAAATCAAAGGATGTCAGTTTTTCAGAGGCAGAGCCAAGCTGTTAATCAATCCAACTGTCAGCGGCCCAGGCCAATCTCTTCCCACTCATTTGCTGCTTCCTACTTCAGCTTGGTAGGTCTCTTGTGTGTTCTTTCACCCCTAAACCTACACCTGAAACATTTTTCAAAAGCAGTTTCAATACTGTAGAAAAGTGTGCAAGGGGAGTTAGGTCTAATGCATATTCTTCCATAAGAGAGCAAGAAAAACTGTGTACTCGTCTGCTCTTCCCACATACTGTATAACTCTGAATCATCACGAAGTAGATATGCACTGGTTGGAAGAGAACAACAACAACAACAAAAAAAGGAAGCAGATAGTGGAGGAAAAGGGAAATTAGGAAGAAGGAGCTGGGAAAACGTGGAAGTTGATAAAGAAGGCAAGAAGGGTGTGCGGTGGGTAATAATAAGAGGATAGAAAGATAGTGAGAGAGAAGGCATCTTTATTCTAATGTGGCCCTGCCTGTGCTTCTGTACGCCATCCTGAAAAGATGAATTTGCTGCTGTTATTTATATTTATGAATTCATGCCATTTGGCCCAGTGTGAAATGATGGGTCATTCTCGTGCAACAAGACGCGCTGGTGCTGAATTTACAATCACCCACACCAACTTCCCCCTTTCTCCCCATCTCCACCTTCCTCTTCCGTCTCTCCTCATTCCGCATGCCTCAACCTGCTGAATATGGATGGAACTGAAGGGATGGAAAGAGAAAAGAGAGGGACGGCGATGCAGAGGAGGAACATTTCTCTCACCGAGGTTGCCTCTGTCACCAGTTTCTCACCTAAGGAGATGTGGCACAGGAATTAATGGCATTCAGGAGCATGGTGAAATGGCTGCTGGCACTATGTATCTGTGTGTGTGCAAGCTACATGGGTGCAGCAGGTGAAATTCAGAGTATAGTCCCCCGAGAGTCTCAATCTGTGAAAATACACATGCAGACACTCAGAAGTGATGGTCAGTGAATGAATGAGGCTGATCTGCCTAAAAAATGTTAGAAGAGATGGGTTTTTTTCCATTTAAAGATGACTGTTTTTTACTTAGTTATAGGTATTATGAGTAAAAGCTATTATACTGCTATTCAAACAGGGGAATGGGGATGGTAACAAACACAACCACGCACAGAGGCATGCACGGCTCTGATTTTAATGGTGATGTATTGATGTACCCTGAAGAACAAGGATAACCGCAAAAGACCTATCACAAGTGTTTTCAGAATTGGAAAATTGTACAGCTTCGCTTTATAAGTTCTTACACAATTATATTTTTTCTTTTTGCAGAATATGTTTGGAACATTTTTCTTTTTAGCCTAAGTGGCAGCGATGAAGTATACAGTACATTTCCAAATGGTTTTGTCTCATAAAGGGGAAACTTAATGAGGCATCAAGGCCCTTAATGTAAAAAGAGAAAAAAAAGAGAAGGCACTGGAAGTTAAGGAAAGCCATTCTGTCGTGAGTCAGATGTGCCTGTGTAACTTTAGGGGTAGCATTTCACTGCAGTACGGGCCAGTTGGATGCCTGTCAATAGCTTTAGTTTCCGCACAATGACATGTTACCTCAGCGTCTAGCTAGCTCAGCTGGTTCCATCATGCCAGGACTTGGCGAGGGGTGATATTTATAAGCATGACACTGCTCTCCCTGACCACGCTCTGACTGTTGGAGAGGCTTGTAAAGTGCCCCATGCTGCTATTTGTGGCATAAAAGCAAAGCGACCATTTGTTGTGTGACTGTCCAATAAAGCTTGCGTATTTTCTCATCTTTGTTGTGCAGATTATTGTTACCAAGTACATGTAAAAATGTCAAGAAGGTTTCTTCTTTTCTGTACTGTTAGATGCAACCAATATGAGGCTTGTTGACTCCTATAACAGTGTTTCCTCTTGGCTGCAAGAGCATACGAGTACTGTGCAAGGAGGATGGAGTGGTGGTGGAGATACAATTGCCAGTAAACAATCTTTAGTTTGCACTGCCAGCCAGTGAAAGTATTCAAACTTATGTGGTTAAGATGTGAGTGCAGCTGTTTAAAATTCATGAAGCATGTTATTAATAAGTTAGAATACAACTAATTGTGATATTTAGAATATAAAAGTGATATTGAGACTTTCTAAACACCATCTTCAGGCTGCAGTGCCTACAATGTCAACCCAGAGATTCAAGTTTAAAAAAAAATCATGTCATCAGCAGCACTTCCAGTCTCAGCTCAGTAAATGTGTTTTGATCTGATCTATTTACCCAACATTACAATGATTAATGTTAAAGTAGTGCACTTGGTTTGATTTTAAAAGGGTGAGGCTCTGACATGTCCTTGAGATGCAGCGCCTGTGTTTGAGGGATAGGACATGGAAGTCAATGGGGAGCATCGTTATTTACTCCTTTCACTTGTGCTTGGAGTTCTCGCTTTCATATTTCTGAATATCCGTGAGTTTTCATGTCTTGGATACAGAATATCTTTGAACACATTTATCCAGAACTGAGGTGGCCTCTCGGGTGGCCAGTCAGATCGTAGGTGTGGCACTACGTTTATCGGGAAAAGCATTATCCGTATGAAATAAAACTCACATTTTAAAAGTTATTTTATTGGTTTTGGTGTACTTTCAGGCACAATATTTAGTTTCCAGTAAGAACAGAAGGCTAAAGGCTGTTAGAGGTTTACTTTCCCCTGGGCTGTGTTGTTAATCTGAACAAACAGACACATAATCTTTGTGTCTTGTAAAGGCACGTCTAGCACTACTTGCTCTGACGATAATTAGTTTTTTGAAGTTATTGCTTACTCCTCACTTTATTCATTTCCGTGATTACATTCCCCCCCCCCCCCCTAAAAAAATGTTTTTCATAAAACGAAAAGCTGATTTTCGGTAAACTTGCTAGAATGAGACGGACATAGTCAGGGCAGCAACAGTTGAAATTGCTACTGTTCTTAATTGGCTCAAACACGTGCAATTAACAATGATTGCAATCAGCAGAGGCAGCCCAGAGTTGAGCAGCCCAGTGTTAAAGTATATTATTATAGTCATTAGTGGCTGCAATTACACTGCTCTGCACCCTGTGTGTTAACCACAGTTTTGCACGTATTACTTTCCCTCAGGAGGTTTTTGATGTGCCTGCAACTTTACTCATTCATGTTCTTTGTTTGTGTTTTTTATGTGATGAAATCCATCTCTATAGCTGTTATTGTCGGCTCACAACAAACAGACAAGGATAAACTCGTCCAACTTTCACTCCATGTCTATGTCCTTTATTTTGTGTGTGTGTGTGTGTTTGCTTGTTTGTGAGGGACTTACAACAGTTGGTATGAGGCTGCCTGGCTTATTCGGGCCAACTGGAAAATAGTGAGAATAATCACTGGGTTTATGGAGATTTACTTTGCTTTAATGTGCAGCAAAAATATTTATTTTATGGAAAGACAGCCTTAAAGTGGTGCAGAAAGACGCGGGCTTCTTTTCCAGCACTGCGGCTAGGCATCGGTGAGAGCACGATTTTTATCATTTTAATATACACCATTTTAGAGTAGATGTGTGACCCATTATTCTCTGTATTGCACATCAGCAGACACAGAAGGACAGGCACGCAGAGGGAACGGGAGAACGAGCCAGACTGAGCTTGTACATATTTTTCCTTTCTCGCTTTTACAGTGCGAGGAGCTCAAACAACAAAACAAGATACCTGAATACATTAAAAAAAAACAAGAGAGAACATTACCCAACAACCCCCCTCCTCTGCCCAGCAGCATCATAATGTAAAACAAATTCGAACAAAGCCTTGTGAAATTGAAATAAGCCTCTTTCGGCATCAGCCTTGGAATTAGTTTATTAGGCTCTAAAAGGGGCCTCGAAAGACTTAAAACCCCATTTTCACAGGGAAATTAGTTTTCAGAGAAAGATACATTGTTCACATTGGGAGATGATGAGTTGGTTTTACACAAAGGCGATTCTTTTGGCTGGGACTTCTATCAGATCAAGTCACCACAGGTAGTGGTGTGTTAGATGCTTTTTTTTTTTTGTTTTGTTTGTCCGGATTAGTTTGCAGATAAAGCTGAGAATAAACAGCGCTTTGTGTGTTTAGACTAATTCCCTTTGCTATCTAAACTTGGGATTTTGTGAGGTTAAACTAGCTGAAGTTGTCAGAAAATTTATATAGACACATTCATTTTTTTTTTTTCTCCCTGAAGCAAACGCATACAAATTAAAAAGTGCCTACCTGTGTCGTTTCCCTAGTTTATAGCAGTCAGTAAGATTCACCCTGGACTCTAACGTATTTATCTATAGTGATTTCACACTGTTTACAACTTTCCCTATTGCCAGTACAATCCACAAAAACTTTAGTAATAAAGGCAGGAACTGTTTTAACATCCCGCAGTAAAAGTGTTTTTTTAATGCAAATTCCTGCAAATTGAAAAGCAGAACTTCAATAAGTGAATCCACACTGACGCACATAGACTATGCTTATACCTTTATTTACATGTTAACACTAGTAAATTAATGAATTCTCACATCCTGCGGTTTTTGTTGTGTTTTTATTGAAGGAGATGGATGGATGGTCGCAAACATGACAGAGGAAGGAATGGAAATTGGTGAGAGTAATGAGCAGTGATGGACAGATGGAGCGATAAGGATGGAGGGGAAGGCAGAGAAGCTTTTTAGGTGGATAGACAGATGGAAGAATTGATGGATGGAAGAATGCAAATTAATGGGTTTCTGAAGCATTTAGGCCCGTGTTCACAGTGAGAAAGGACTTTTAAAGGAAGGTAAAAAAAAAGGAGGAAGGACACCATTTCTGGACCCCAGCAAGCGCTTAGTGGATCCTCTCTTTCACCATTGAATAAACTCCACAGGTGAATAACAAAGAGCGCCTGATGGCCATGCATTCATCCTACGCTTTTAGTCATACACTTAAATGTTATTACCTATCAGAATAAAGTGAATTATTAATGCTGGAAAAGGTTTCTCTATTACCAAGATTTTTGCCTCAGCTGCTAACAAGAAAAGTTCCCTCTTCTTTACTTGCACTTGCCAATTAAAGTGTCTCAGAGTCTGATGATGATTCCGATAAGAGCGGTGAAACTGCGGGAGTGTGGCACCCGAAGATGTATTACTGATGGGCAGATTGTGAAAGTGATTGAAAGGAGGATTTGGAGTGAATTACAGCCACGGTAGCTGGCAGTGCCGATCGTGTCCTTGAGATGAGACGGCGTGATGCGGACCGCAAGGTGTGGCCGTGTGACATTAATTCACACATTACCATATCTGCCACACACATCTCATGCGGGAAGACATCTGTCCACCCTAGCTGTGTGTAAGATAGAAGTATGGGCAAACATTCATTCATGCGCTGACACACTCGCGCGCAGAGGTGTGGACCAGTGCCATCACAACTCTTCCTCTGCTCACAGTTGACCCGCTCCCTGAAAGACAAGTGGTATTGACAGAAGTATGTAGTTAGGGATGTAGCAGCAGTGTGCCTTTGTGCGCGCTTGCGTTCGGTGTGCAAAAAGTGGGTGTATCTGCCAGCGATATGGGGCCACACTCCCAGTTGTCATTTTATAACAGCTTGTAGACAAACTCATTACATCCAACACCTGCTCTCATCACGTACACCAAGTGTGTGTGGGAAGCATGCGTGCAAGTCAAGTGTATGAATTCTCTATAATTTAGCTGCAGTCATCTATGTTTGAGTCTTCTTTGGCAGCAACTTGAAGTGACAGCTATTTTGTGCCTTTTAGAGATTGTTGATGTTTGAACCATCTTGTTCTGCAGCTTTGCTCAGTGAACAAGGGGCATCTTGTTCATATTTCCCTCTTCTTCGCGTTTTACTTTGCGCGTCTGAGTTGCAAATTAGGAGCAGCAACTACACGAGTAACTGTCTTTTCCTAAGTGAATGCAGAACAAGGTCTCACACTGAGAAAAATTGCAGTTAACTTACAAAGAAGACAGACTGCCAGCTTCTGAGAGCTTTCTTGAGAAGTGGAGATGATGAAACGATGACACCCAACTTCAGCTGATCCTCCAGACCTCTTTTGTTGTCTTTGTTTTACCTGAGTTTTCGTCATTTAAACACAAATTACTAGTGAACAATTCTCATAGATTTTCTTTTTTTTTTCTTTTTTTATAGCTGTGACAGAGTCATGAGGTTATTCACAAATTGGTATAACCCACATTCAGGCGTGCATCAGTCTGCAGCCAGATATTTAGAATCCATTTATACGAAGATTTTGGCAGTGACTGCATGTGATGGATGAATATAAAGTGTCCCTGCTCTGAGCTGTGGTGCAGGTAAACCTACCTTTACATACAGTAAGCCAGTAATCCAGACACATTTTTTCATTTAAGCTAATACATTTTGGGCAGATCAGCTAAAATTGAACATTCTTTTTTTTGTTTTAATTAATTTGTGAGATATTTGTTAGATATTACAACCAGAGCAATGGGAGATTTTGAGAGCGTTTGTATTTGTTGAGCCACTGGAAGGCTTTATTAACATATTAAAGTGTAGCCATTACCCTTTTTTGTTGTCAGATTATACCAAATAAATTTTAAAAAGACATTGCTTTTATTTTTTTCCCAAATAAAGTGTGTGGAAAGTGGAGGAGATGAGCAGTACAGGTTGCTACTGTACTCTTAATGTAGCCAAGCCTTCCCTATAATCCCTAAAAGTTGACAGGGGGATTAGAGGGATAATCCTCGTGTCTTTTCTTTTCCACCATCCTCACTACTGTTACCTTTCTTCTCATTTTCTCCCCCTTACTGTTCCGTCGCGACAAGACGCAGACAAGACAGCGCTAAAGAGAGAATCAGCACAAGAATTAGTGTGTCTGTGTCTGTGTGTGTGCGCGCATATGTGAAATGAAGTCCAGTGGGAGAATCCGAGAGGCTGAGAATAATTAGCTCCAGCCTAATGCCAGGTCAGCCTTTTGTAGCGTTCGTCTAGATACCGAGTTTATGCATACAGTGCGTGTGTGTAGGTGTGTGTTTCTCAATGTATGCTCATCCTTGCATGGGCATGCCCTATTCTAAACTGTTTACACTGAGGTGAACGCTGGCAGACAACATTGTGGTTATAGAGTTTATTCTTTCCCACTGCCCTTGACCAGTCTCTTAACACAGAGAGCAGAAAGATAAGAGAGGATTTACACACAATACTGAAGCCATTAGCGTCTGGCTTTTCTCCCCCTCTTTCGCTCTCTCTGGGGTTTGTTTAGTGTTATCAGATCCACTGGGATGTGTGGATGGCAGATTGAATGTCCACAGCCATGGAAAAGGCCAAAGATGTCTAACCTCCCATTCACACACTGCTATCCTCATCAACAGAGGGCCCTTTGTCCCACAGCAGTCAACGAGATGGACAGTACAAGATAATTGCATTTGGACAATAACCGTCTCCTCTGTTTGTTTGAATGCGTACAGTCTCTTTGGGATGAAACGGTAGATGAGTGCGGCTGTGCGGGAGGGAGGAGGGGTGAGTGATTCTGTTTGTTTGTCTTTGTGTGTCTCTGAATTTCTCTATCTGTATGCACGTATGAATGAATGGGCTCGATAAAAGATTTTTTGGAGCAACATCCAATGGCGAGCTGTCATCGTCTATCTCACAGGTTGAATGGTGACTGGCAGGGACTAGACAGTGAAGTCATAACTTGACTGATAAGATTCTTCAGGAGCTGCTATCGGACCCCCCTAAACCAGCAGGGAAGCCAAATGGAGCTGAATGGCAGCATCTCATTTCCTCCAATGATGTCATTTCTCTTTGATCCAGGTGCGATCTGGTGAAAAGCATGGGAACATGTGAATTTTACACAAATGTGCATGTGCGTTCGCAAATGATCCTAATTCAATATACTGAGATATTTTCAGGGTTATGTGTAAACTATAAAAAAAACTATACACGTTATGTGAGGTTACCCATACTGTATGTTTATGAATAGATGGAAAGCCTGGAGTTTGTTTAACTGATATCATCTTTGTTCTCAGTGACTCTGACAATAATATCCACTTAGGCTGAAATTGTTTGTATATTGCCAAAGTTCAGGGCTATACAGTGAGCACTGTTTCACTGTTAATGGGTGTATTCAGTTTGCTTCAATTCAATTTAGTTTGCCTCAAGGCGCTTTATATTGTAAGGTAAAGACCCTACAGTAATACAGAGAAAACCCCAACAATCATATGACCCACTATGAGCAACCACTTTGGCAAAACTGGGAAGGAAAAGCTCCCTTGACAGGGATAAACCTCCAGTAGAACCAGGCTCAGGAAGGGCCGGTCATATGCCGTGACCGGTTGGGGTTAGGGGAGGAAGACAGGACAAAGACACTCTGTGGAAGAGAGCCAGAGATGAATAATTACTAATAATTAAATTCAGAGAGGTGTATAAACACCTCTTAATACTTCGTACACAGTGTTACAGAGAAATCTACGGATGATTGGATAACAGTGGAAAGGTCTGTGAGCTGAAACGATCTAGGAATGTATCACCAAATGCCGTTTCCACAGTGGCTCCCAACTTCTTTATTTGTCGGGGGTTTTTTTTACCCCCACCCCTGACATTAGTTAGGGAGCTGCTGCTCATGCACCTCGCAAAGCTCAAGATGTTGTGACGACCCTTAAAAACAACTTAATCACTTCATCATTTCTCAGTAAAAAGCAGTCAGTGTTTAACGAGAAAAAAAGGAAAGCGGAAATATAATCCCCTATTACTCGTAATGGCTGAAACGGGGTTGGGCATTGGTCCTGTGCAGAGACTACGGACAGCTTTGGTTATTATTGTCTGTTCACTGTTGTGAGGCAGCATTGTCGCAAACAGCCAGTCTGTGCGCTACTCTTGCTTGTGCTGTTTTTGGGCCATCAGCTAATCAGAGAGTGTGAAGTTATACAACATGCTACAACAAAACTGAGTGTTAAAAACAATTAAAAGTGTCCACTGCGGCCTCTGTGCATGTTTTTTAAGGATCTTTGATGGATTGCATGCTTTTCCCACTTGTGGTGAACTCAACTGTCGATCCTTTTCCTGTTCCAGCCAATCAGCATTTGACCTACGCACCTCTGACTTCTTCATATTGTCCTGGGAAAGTAGGAAATAGATGCAACAGTTTACTGGAAGAGGTGCAAACATAAATTGAAATACAGTATATAAGGCAAATTTTTCTACAAATCCAGAAAGCCATCCTTTCATTGAAACATTTCTGATGACGCTACGGTGAACAAATTAAGGACAAGCTGTATTTTAGTTGATCATTTTGCAAAAACCATGCAAAAGTATTAAAGCCTGATGTATCTTATGCTTCAGTGATCTTTCCTATTTTTTTGGCTTTGTTATGTGCCGCTATCCCATTCAGATAAATGCCCATTTCCTTATTAGCGATGTGTTTGTTTGTGGTCGATCGCCTAATTTAAAATTACTCTCTCAGCCTTGGTTTTAACATTCATCTGTGGGTGGTTTATAATTACTAGATTTATTCCATCCACCTCTGACACCAAATCAGATTCTAGTCCCTCCACATCAGGCCAGCTGTTGAGCATAATGTTTTAATATATGACATTTTGTCTTAGATATAATTAACACGGACAGCTATTCAATCAGTACGGTTGCCTAATTTACTTGCTAAGACATAATAGGGAAGGGCGAGGTGGATTGTTTTGGTTTTGTAATGAATAGAGTGGTAAAGGGAAGGACGTCAGCCAATGCTGTCAATTATCACTGTTTTTTTATGAGCCATGTTTGACAGAGAAGAATCACAGCCGGCGTCTGGATCACTTTCTCACCTGCTCCGCCTTTCCTTCCTCTGGCTTTCTCCCATTCATTCTCCAGAGGCTCATTGTGCCTCCATCTCTTGGCCTTCCCTCTTTTCTACAAGACATCACTAACCCACACTAAATCTTCTTTATTTTTGGCTTCACCTTTTTATTCCATTGTTAATATATAAATACACTTCTTTTGTTTTATTTTTTTCCCCGTCTCCTGTCCTCTTCTTCTTCTTTTCAATACTATCTTATTTTCTTCAGAGGGTGTAGTGGGGTTGACAGGCAGTGAGCTCACAGTTGTAACCTCCCTGCCACCATGCCAGGCGAGGCGCCACTTGAGGGTTTGGCTGCAGATTGAATAGCTCCCAGAGATGTCATATCCAGACAGCCTCCCTGAATTACATTTCCTGGTCTTCCCTGCCTGGCTGCCTGCATACCTCCACCAATCAAAGTGGCCCAGAGTTGCCATGTGGCTTCCCACTCTGCTCTGCCTGTATTCTGTTTCTTTTCCTTCTTCTCTCGCTTTACCTCACCCCCCACCAGCACCCCCACTTACCATCTCTGGGGTATGTCCCTCACAGAAATTATTCCTTCACCACTTGTCGGGCAATCCAGGCACTTTGAGGCAGAACAGCAGATGGGCGATCTGATTGGCTGTCAGCTTATGTTTATTTCCTTGTTGTCAGGGTGTCAGATGAGATAAAACATTGTTCTGCTGCATTTGTCATGTTCTCTCTGTGGGGCTGATAAGAAATGAGAAAAGTTTAGGTTATAGGACATGTGGTTGAACAGATTGGGCCGCGGCTGTCAGAGGTGTTCCATTGTATAATTTTTAAAACAGATTTTTCTTTTTACTTTTGCTTGTTTTTCAATGTTAATCTTCTTTAGATATATACATAAACTTTGCTCCGTCAGCGTTCAGGAATTTTAATGATCCTGAATTTTAACTTATAATATCTTTCAGCAAAAAGCGATTATTACTTGTGTCATTGCAGGCATTAGATCACTCAAACAAACTTTGCATTAAAAGAAAAATTGGCAAAGAAAGGCATGCTTTTGCTTTTTATATATTCACACAGGAGTTGAGCTAAAAACTATAATAATCTTAGCATGTGTTTGGCTCAAGCCAGTGATCCTCACTGTGGGGTTTTTTGTTACTGTGTGTGACCTGAAAATGGGTTATGTGAGTCGGAGCTAAGAAGGAGCACACTGTGGTTTTACTACTTGCAAAGTAGAGCTCTGGCTCTTGGTTTCTTTTGATAAATTGATTAATGAGGAACAGCCTCAACTGTATGGGTTACAAACCCCATATACACGCATGACTTGTGCATGTAAATTCCAAAATAAAACACTTAAAGCATCCAGTGCCAACATCCAATTGCACCCTCTGGAATTGGATAAGGTTTGGCTTTGTAATCTAACAAACAGGTGGTGGATTAGGCATTCATACCCACACTACTGGCACACATAAACACAAACACACACACCTCAGGTGGTGGAGTGAGCTTCCATGCTGTGTGGATTTGTATCTAAGCCGAGACATAAAAGTGAACTGGCAGAATAGGAGGTGTGCCTCTCCAGCCCTCCAGTCTGCTGATTTGGGTTGAGTCTGTGTACATGTGTATTTGCACATGATTGCATAAGAAAATAATGTATTGAAGGAAGCAATTTTTTTTGCTTTGTAGTGTGCGTCTCTGTGCACAAAATTCGGATTTTCTTTCTTTTTTATCAACCCCTCTGGCTTTTGTCAGAGCCTTTGCTCCACCCGTCCTTGAATGTTAGCTGGATACTCGTAGGTGCTGAAAAGATTTTGGATTACGGAGGATATTATTGTGGGTTGAAATATGTTAGCCTTTATGTGGGTGCATTATCACCCTGCACAATTAGGATTGTCTGAATTTACTCTGGATGACATCACATCTCATGGTGGAGGTGGTGAATGAATCACGGTCAGGGTTTATTTTATTGCTAGGTTAAAAGAGTCCACAGACACTTGCTCTTGCACGTACACACTTCCATTCACACACATATGCTCAAATATAAAATCACTTCATAATCTATGCAGCCATGTCCTGTGTGCAGACTTTATGTATCAGCATGTCTGCTGATTCTTACACAGACATGCAAACATGCTCACATGTCATTGTAATGCTTATGATGCTTGTTTATGGAGGTGGAAATTAGCATTCTCCGTGGTTGTGTCTCTCATAGGAGGGGAGGATACGGATTGTAAATCTTGTTGATCTGAGTACAATGGCTTCGTCTTGCAGTGATTGTGATACCACATCATCGCGTCTGCATGCTCACAAACTCGCACACAGTTGGTGTACCAAACCCCAGCTGCATAGCTCCCTGCGTTGCCTGTCTCCAACCCATGCTGAGTGTGTAATGAGCGGAGCTTGAGTAAGATTAAGGCAGATATTGTATGGGGTTGGAGGATTGGTTTCACTTTGAGTCTTAGTGTAGTGCCGGAGTTCACTCCAGTGCTTCTGCTGGCTGGCTGAATGACCAACAGGATCCCCACTGCTAGTCTCCTGTCATTTGTCATAGCGTTTTACTCAACACTGCTAATGTGTTTTGAGGCAAACACGCACCACTCATCAGGGGATGTCTTTTCTTTGGAAATATGAACCCTGTTGTAAACTCTAGAGAAGTACACTGGGGTGATGCCCATGAAAGGATGAGTGACAGTAGTAAAGAGGGGAAAAATGGCAAGGATAGAAGAATGCTTTATGGTGAGGAGAAAGGAAGGTTTTAGATATGTGATGGGGTTTCCTTGCTCCCTGTGAAGGAAAACAAGAGGGTAGAAGGGGAAGGGATTGTGAGAAGAAAATGATTTTATGAGGAGGAGAAACATCAAAGAAAGTACACGGGGATAGGAGAGCAAAAAGAGAGAGGGGGAGAAGAATGGGGCAGAGAGAAAAGAGGGCTAAACAGTAACAGAAAAGTTGAAAGACAGGAGAAAAGGATGGGATGTTCAGATGAAGGGCTGGAAAGCAAGAGACCCAAGACAAAACACTCAGAGGGTGAGATGGAGAGGAAGAAAGAGCGGGCCAAGCACTGCTATCATCTGGAATCTATAGAGAATGAATGGGCAGCATGAAGAGGCTATAATCACATCCATCAACAACACTGTCTATTACAGCCTGTTCTTCTTATTCTACTTTGTCTTCCTCCCTCTGTCTCCCTAAACCACCAGCTCTGGTCAATTCTCCGGCACACTAAAAAGAAGATCTTTGTAAAGAGAACGCTGTAATATCACTAGTTATGCAAAGAAAAAAGATTAAAGGCTGTACATCTGGCTCCCAATCCTCTTGGGCTACAAGATGTGTCATCCATCATTTTTCCATGTGACTGTAAACTTTACTGACATGATTAGAAAGACAAAGATGGATACAAAAACAACCCAGAAGGCATAAACAAGAGTGATTAACCCCTGTGTTTGGTATTCTTAAGTACGAGGACAGAGTAAGGATTTATATACTGATTTAGGTAATATAGTGTGAAGGAAATAATAATAGCTGAAATAATTGTTGATGCTGGGAGCCCTGTCAAAATACCGGTCCAAATTCTCCCATATGGCTGTAATTGGGTTGAGATATGCTGATTTGGAATGCCAAACATGTTATTCAGATGATTATTATACTCATCAAATCATTCACACACTGTGGGTGTGGACGTTGGCATCATGGTAGATGGAGCTCCCATCAGAATAGAAAGTTATTTTTATAGGATAAAGATGAGTTGGAACTACTTTCTACTGATTTGCAGTCCCACTTTGCTTAGTAGCCAAATCATGCCCGCGCAATGAACCCTACATAGCAGAGCCATTGGATCGCCTCAGTTGAGGGCTCATGGGTTCAGGTTCTTGACTGTAATTTGTCACCCACCTGTAAACAATCTGCCCTAGTGCACTTATCATACAAATACGTTGTGGATGGAAAGCCATAGCTTAAACCCTATACTTAGCTAGCAGTAATCCAGTGAAAGTGTTACCTGATCAAGACCATTTCAGTAAATTGACTTTGCTATCAAGCTAATAGATTGTGCTAAACGTGGCATGAGCCATGAAGAGAAAGAGATGGTGATGATCAAGAGCTGTTGCATGAGGCTGATAGGACAGCAACTTGAAGGGGGATAAACCCCATTCTTGTCCTCCTTCCCCCATAGTTGTCTGTTTCTTCCCTTCTCCTATAGCACGTAAAACTCTTCACTTTCTCTTGGCGGGGGATCAAACAGAGCGTTCTGTTGGGAAATTCATTTAGGATTCTGGCATTTTTCAGGGGGTGTTTGGGCCAATGGGCTGGCGAGCAAAGCAACATCTGTTTTCATGAATACTTAATGGCCGTGTGTCACCAGAGTCAAACGGCTGCTCTGAGAGACGCTCCCACTGTTATTACCATCATGGATATTTAGCCACCGGTTTCTCATTAGGATGTTTCTCTCTCCTGTCCCCACAGAGGGAACAATTGGATTAGCAGCTAGTTTTTACAGTATGTGGTAGAGCCCTCTCCCTATACTACAGGTTATTTATTTTTTTACGTGGGGGTTTTATTTGTAGTGTGACGCGTGCGTTTTATTGGTAAGAGGTGATACTTTAATATTATAACACCAAGGGAATGTGAAAGCAATTTGCGCTGTAAATCAAAGAGGACAATTCAGTGATATTATCCTGTAGGTGTAGGTGTTAGGGTGTAAAAAGAAAGCGAGAGGAATCCTCCGCCTGCTTTAGCTCGGGCAGTAGCAACTGTCAGCAAATCTGTCTGGAAACTTGTAGCTTAGAGCGAGTATAGTTTGTAAGACAGTACTGCTGCTTTTCAGCTTTCTCTTAGTTTTGCTCATCTCAGTGCAAAGATGGTGCCCTGGGTCATGGGGGTGATGATCAGGTCAATGTGAACTCTCCACAAATCAAGTCAGAGACCAAAAGTCAGGCATGAATGTTGTGTGTGTGTGTGTGTGTGGGTGGTATTGATGATTGTTTTACTAGACATGTTGAAGTAGTTTCATGGACAAGCAGCGTCTCGTAAAATGATGAGGCACAGTGTATTGATGTGATCTGGCATATTTGTGGTTGTAATGCGGTTGTCATGCTCGAGCCCTCTAATGCACTCTCCTCCCTTTTTGGTGTTCTCTCTTTTCTCGTCTCCCTCTCGTTTAAGTACAGTATTCTTGTGTGCGCTCTGTGATGCGCAGCCTGTCATAGCATATTCTGCTCACATTGTTCACTGTCAGTGGGAAAATAGAATGTTTTGTAAGTTTCAAGGAAAACCTACTGAACATCCTAGGTGACAGAAGTGTGCTGAATGTGTTCAAAGGATCGCAGAAGCCATTTTCACCATCGATCAGCAACCCTGTCCAGTTCGGAATCTACTGTTTCTCCTCTTCCAGAGTCTTTAGAGCAGTGTGAGTCCATTGATTAGGCTTTGTCATCTTGGTGTGTGTGCGGGTAAACCAGTGATCGTAATGAAGCTGAGTCCATCCAGCCAAGCTGCAGGAGCAGTGAGCACTAGCACCAAAAATGTAACAGTTCATTTGTTCTCAACAGGAGTCGGCATATGAGGCAAATTCACCGTAATTAAAGCCATTTCGTGTAATTGAAGTATTCGTCTCTCTATCATAGTAGCAAGAAAATTACATACTGCAGTACGACTTGTTGGACCATTGTACAGAATTTGTTGTTGTTAAATTCAGTGGCCTTCTTGCTCTTCACCCCCACACCACCCCCCCAGACACACATTCCCCTTCTCCTTTCCTCTTCATATCCATTAGCCTAATGAACACCCTCCAATTTCCTGCCACCATCACAAACGTGGCACACAGTATTGTTCTCTTGTCTGTGTGCGGACATATGCCTAAGTGGTGCGCACACACTCATGCATGTGTTTGTCATGTTTGCATGTGTGTTTGACAGAGAAAACGGGCAGGAAAGAATGGGTTGATAAGCTCTCATTAAAATAGATGGCAGTAATCAAAGTGCAGAGCAATTAGCTTTGGCTGAGTTGGCGGAGGGTGTATACCGTGTGCCACTGTGTCAGGCATATTGGTAAACATCGTAATAGTTCACCTCTCTCTGCATGTGGACATGGAGCAGAAGAGTTATGATATGCAGCCCTAAGGGGCACGCTCACCTCAATTTATCAAAGTCAGACTGGCTATTTTCTTCAGAGCCTGAAACAAGATTCTGTTATTAGCTAGTGCTTATTGGTTGTATTATCTCTGCAGGATAAATCGCATTTAATCATAGTGAAATGTTATTGTGTGCTTTTGGACAGCATTTCAAAGAAATAGGGACCTGCTTTAATGTCAGAAACAGAAAAAAAATGTTCTGACTCAGTAATTTCTATTAATATTTGAGTCAATCAAACTTTTTCTTTCAGAGATCCATAAAAACAAACAAGATGTCTCATAAAAAATAAATAAGAATACACTCAGGTTAACTTCCCACAAATGGTCAACTCTACCAGTGTTTCTACAGTAGAGACCGATAGATAACATGTTTAGCAACACAACACAACACATAAGAGAAATCATTACACGACCAAAGTTATTGTGACCACGTGCAATGAACTAACAACCTTGTTGCCTTTGAAAGCGGTATCAGATCTGCGACCGCTGGTTGGCATCTTCAAAACAACCTTGGTGCATTAAGACGGAGTCAGTCTGCTATTAGTTTGCGATTGAATCGATCAGGTTGGCACTTACATGCAGTCTCTTTGTTATAATAGCGCAATTAACTGTGGTTAATTAACTGGCAAAAATGAAAACGTAAATTCAGAAATTCCTCCATAAATAGTGGTACTCGGAGGCCTGAAACAATATTCTGTTGCTTTTATATGGAATTATTACCAGAATGCAACCAGCAGAGTCAAGTCCCCTTTAGCCGAACCATTTCATTATAGGTGAGTTGCACTGAACAATGCACACGATCTCGGATTGCGTTATCAATCTGTCTTCTATTATAAATTAGAAGGTAATCATTTGCAAACGTTTTCCAATGTGTGTGAGTGTAATTGCAGTCAGTCTGGATTGGACCACGATTGGTACCTGTTACCGATCAATCTATGCAATTTCCGTGGGCTCAAAAGTGGTTACCACAACTACTATTACTAACCCTACTATAAAATGCACTATCAGTGCGTTTTATAATTAAATTGATTACAATTTCATTAATTAGTAATTAATTAGCAAAAGTCCTTTAATGATAAAAAGGCTATTATTCATTTTAGCAGAGTTTAATACTGAAAGGTTTTAACCAATTTTCTCTTCTTCAAGCTGACCGAATAAATAAATAGTGTGTAGGAAAGCAGATGCATCCACTACTTTTATTCCACACAGTGACATCTATCATGGGCAACCATCTCTGTCTTAACTGATCGTCTCACATGGGCAGAGATTCACCAACCTTCTCTCACTCAGACACACAGGCAGCACGCCACTGTGTCAGCTCAGACCTGAGGCTGTAAGTGTTATCACCATCTGCCACGGGGCAGTGCTCATCTTCTCCTGGGTTATTTATTGTGTTATGGCTGCAGTGGGTTGACTGTGGAGGCAGATAGGGGCATGGCATTGCTTTACAGAACCCGGTTATTCATTTACAGGTGAGTATCTCACTTGCATGTCCTCAGGGAAACTACTTAGGTGCAAGAGAGAGGAGGAAGGAGTAGCAGAGGAAGTGTGGAAAGATGCGTGAGTGATGTCAGCCCAGTTTGGTTTCTGCTGGCAACCGAAAAGCGGCTTTAAAATACTGTTTGTGCATGTGCATCACGGAGGCCCGTCAGTGTTGGCAAGGCAACAGGCTGTCCATTTGGATGAACTTCAAGTGAATAACTGCCACTTAACCTCACAAAGTGCTTAGTTGGCTTTTTCACTCTAGTTTCTGATGGAAATACGGACCGGTTTGTAAGTGACACTTGTTCTTGGGGATTGTCGTCCAGGAGTTTACGGTTGAATTTATATCAAATGTCAATGAAAGTCTGATGCAGTTTTGAATTCAGTTTTATTACCCAAACTGCCAAATTTTTATTTACTCAGAGCAGGACTGTGTCTCTTTACTGTAACTTCTACCACTTACTTTGGAAACTTATTTTTTTAGCCTGTGATTACAGCTGGAGAAAATGTTTATTTAAATAGCAGGCTTCACAGCGGATAAGAGAAGACAGGGGCACAGGGGTCTTTATGTTTCTCCTTTCTGTTGGTTGGCTTAAAAAGGGTGTTTTAGTCCTTGCTTTGCTTTCCCAGACAAACCAAAAAAAGCACAGGTTGTGGAGGAAAGACGAGATTCATGGGCATTTATGGCTCCAGTTATGATCCCATCGGCACATTCTTGAGCAGGCCGATGACAACCTGCTGGAATGCTCTACCGTTTTGTTGAGTCGTTTGAAAACATGATTAACTGTAGTGGAACACAATAGGAATGTGATTCTCATCACAGCAGTGGGTATGGCAGGCTAGCCTGGGAAGTCATCCAGGCCCTAATTGTTGAAGCAGACTCTGATTCAGACGGCTTGAACTTACACACACGTACACCGAATGCACACAAATAGACACAATTGTATCCGCGTATCAAGTTTGAGATCAGTGTTGATCCATTAAAGGGGAGAAAAGAAAAACAAAGGAAAAGGAGTATCCAGAGACTTTGAGGAATTGTGCTAACAGATGATTCAGGTTAGCTGATGTGGATGTGCTTTTAGAAGGTTCAGATGTATCAGAAACAGAGCCTGCTGGGTAGAGCAGGGCGATATGGCCAAAAATATTTATCACGATATATATTTGAAAATTTGTGATAACGATATAACCGACGATATAATTGATGCGAGACAAAATACAACTCCACAACATTACTAGCGCAAAAAGACAACCTTCCATTTATTTTCACTTAAACAAGAAGCTGGTTTTTATGTACATTAAAGCTTTATAAAAATGTAACAGTGCAAATGCAAATTCCTTGCTGAAAGTTTAACCAAAAGGCATTTCCAGTAGAAATGGGCTGACATATCCTGAGCATAACCATGTATAATATCCACTGAAGTTAAAAAGAGGTGCTTTGCAACATTAAACTGCAGTGTGCAGTACGCATTTTTCGGACCATAAGGTGCACGGGATTATAAGGCACATTAAGCGAAACAAAGCAGTCAGATAAATCAAACTTTATTAAACTCATTCTTCTTGCTTCCTCCACTTCTGTACCATTGATTCATTAATGTTGAATTCTCTGGCAGCTTCTCTATTCCCATGTTGTTGCAGTATATTAATGACTAACCTCGTATTGTGGATGGATTATCTCAGTTGTTCTCCTGACTGAAGTTTGGTCCGTTTACAGCATCCTGCCATGCGATTGCATTTGTCTCTAACCATGAAGAACCTTCACGTTAACTTTTATAAGTGAAAAAAGTGTTAGTGTTCGTCCTCCAGCTTCACTGTTTATGTTATGCTAACATAGCTGTGTCGCTAGCGATCACGTAGCACATCATTATATACCAGCTAGCCCAACTTCAGTAACCCTACAAACGTCACTGCTGTTTAGTTTCCTGTCTTCATTTATGTTGGAAGTGATAGCAGAGCTGTACGTTTGATTTTTTTCAGAAATCTCTCAGTCAGAACATGCTATATCATGCTTAGGTAACTAGCGAAACTAGCGAGCTAACTTCCGCTAGCTTCCTGCTAACTTCTAACTCCGTTAAATGTAATAACTTTTGTTTTCATGGATGCCTGGAAGTTAAACTTTATAGTTACACCTGGTAAAGCAGCAATGCTGATCGTTTTATTAAAGATGAAAGAATTGAGACAGTTTTTAACTCTAAGTGATGCTGCAGTGTTGTTTGACCTGAAGCATACGGAGTTTAGGACCCAGATTACTCCCAGATTTAAGAGCATCTTAGTCCGACAAATATGACAATAACAACGGCCGCTTGCATGTTCTGCAAAAAAATGTGCTTTGTTGTGTATCTGACGGACAAACACCAAACCAGTTCCACATCACGGAAGTTGCACCATTTTTACAAACCAATTCTGGTTCATCTGTTTCACTCAACAATCGGCCATGTGCGTATGAAAACAAAGCCACTGCGCATGCGCGTTTTACTCATATTCTATCGCGATATTTCATTTTCCTATCGTTGCCTAACATTATACCGGTATTACCGTGAACGGTATAATATGGCCCAGCCCTACTGCTGGGGTTATAAGTAAGTTGCATAAAGTAAGCACTGGCTTTCTCTCCACTTCTTGTCAAAGCAGGTGTCAGTGTTTGTAACGATAAATGTCCTGCTGGTCATTTAAAATAAAACACATGAATAAATTGTATGGGCAGCACTCAGATAAAGTGGTGCTGTTTGTGTTTTGTATTGTTTTAAGAAATGCAACACTTTGTGGTCATGGCAAATGGTTTGCATGGCTCTTAGATAGATGTAATGTTATATAATATAATGTTATATAATATATATTTTATTCCCTTAGGTTTCCACAGAGGTCAGAACAGGCTTTCATTGGAGACTGCAAAAGCTGTCAAAAATAAATAAAGATGGGCCTGGCTGTGTGAGACAGAAAGCTTTTTTTTTTTTTTAGCTTGTGGTGCAAAAACATTAAGCAGCCAGGTGTGTGTTTTTGCATTGTAGATCACGAGAGAATCGACTAATTCTAGCAGAAAACCTAAGGGATGTTACCACATGATGAGAATGATGATGAGACAAAAGGACGACATGGCAGCTGCCTTTTTAAATTGCGAAGATGCTGAGGCTTATATAGAGTTGCAATTGTGTTTTCTTTTGCACTTGATTGCAAGTGTCTGAAGAAGAAAGCATACAGTTTGGAATATTTTGCATATTTAACTAACACCTTAACACAGTCCTGTTCGATGCATTTTGACAGATATATGTATTAGTGTCTATTGTGGAAAGTAAAAGAAAGACACATGAATGTTGCTCTCTGTGTGCGCACTGCTGAGAAAAGACGGGGAGATATGTTTTCAGTGTGTACTGATCTGCTCACTGTAAAACAGGAAAAAAAGATGTATTCATCTTCAGTAATACCAGGGCTGCAATAATACCAATATTATTACAGCGCAGGAGTATGTTGCACTCTGCTCTAAACATTAAACACATGAGACTGAGTAAAGAGCTACAGGACAGAGCCAAACTTTACTGTGCTCACAGCTTTGAGCCATCCACCTATACCTGTTTTGCTAACTTAGAGGCAACTACTGCACACATTGGGTGCAAAATACGGCATGCTTTTCGATGTTAAATTTACCATAGTTTGCACTTAATTTCATGCTGCAAACCTTAGTAACTTAGTAATGCAGTTAAGTTGGAACTCAGCTTACTTAGACTGATTACAAATTGTTGGCAGATTGTTGGCAGTATGTTTGCTTTAATAAATTAGATTGCACACCTTAATTGCAAATCTTTGCCAATCACTTTGGGAGTGATTACAGCTCGTCTGAGTTGGACTGAGACAGGTTGCCTGCAACAAAGCTGTGCAGAATCATCTTGCAAACAAACTACTTGCAATGACTCACAGACAGCTAAACCTGTAGTGTGACTAAAGCCTAAGCAACAGAACAGTCTGCACATATTAAATCAGCTCTTCAAAAGCAGTGAACATTTTCAATAAAATTTGAATTGCTTCATTTTAAAATTGTTGTTGCAATTCCTCAATATGAGGTATTTGCTTACTAAGGAGCTCTTTTAAGTTATTGGATATCTTTGAACCAATTGATACTAACCCAATGAAAAAAACATTATAAAATTCTTTTTCTTTTTTTTTGTGCATAGAGGATTCCAGAAACTCAATGCTGCACATCGCCTGTGGAAGCAGAACCCTGCTTCCTTGCTCGTGCTTATGGATTTATTGGTGATATAAAGAAAATTTACAGCAAGAATAATTTTGCAAGAGCGTTCTCCACACAAGTATATACCATGTCTTGCCTCGCTCTCCTCCTCTTTGCTGCTCCGCCCTTCAATTTCATTAAGTCTAAAGACAGCCGTGGAAGTCTGAAGTCTTGTCTGTCACCAGTGCTACCTCCTCCTCCTCCTCCTACTTTTTATGTTTTCAACCTCTTTCTAGACCTTCAGCTGCTTTTCTTTATACATTTGATGCTTAGTTTTTTTCTCCTTTTTTTTTTTTTTTCCTTTTTCACATTCTTCTTTGGAAAATCTGCCATTTCTATTTCCCTGCTTCTTTTGTGAGTATAGACAGCCGTGTAATTGTGGGTTGTGTGAGGAACGGGATGAGACGAGGGCTTGTATTGGTCGACACTGTGCTAGTGTACCTACCTACAGCCATTCTCCCAGCCGTGTCTTTGTTCCTGCTCCATTGTGATCGGCTAGCTAAAGAGAAACACTACACATGTTGCTTGGCTGCAAGACTGTCTGCAGTCTTTGTGATAAATATGGACCTCTGTTTCTCTCAAGTATTGTTACTATTCTTCCTCTTGCTGCCTGTCTGCTCGGATACCTCTGGCTGTGCTGCATGAAAGAAGATTAGCTTCACCTCTGAGAGACATATGCATGAACTGCACAAGCGCAAACAACTCACTGTGTAATGATACACACACACACACACACACACACACACACACACACACACACACACACACACACACACACACACACACACACACACACACACACACACACAAAGTTGTCCATCACTTTTTTTTTTTTGCATCTTCTTGCTGTAGGCCCTGTGTGTATGGATATTGCCTAATAAGGTGGTTAGACTGGGTGTGTTAGAAAGTCGCCCACAGAATTCTTCACAGACAAATTACCCTATTTTAAACAAATAGAAACCAGTGGAGTGTTGAATTAAAAATGCTGCATACTTACAAAAACATGCTTTAAATTCCTAGTGAAGGATGTGACACTAATAACAGTTGTGTAACTAAAGAAACTCTATAATTTTCAGTTTGGATTAATTTTCAGTAACTTGATGGAAACTAAGCTAACAACAGAAATACAAAATAACAAAAATTAGCGTGTGGCATAGAGACATAAATCTTAAATAAGCATTGTGGTTGTCTAATTTGAGTATGACCATGGCAACATGCTCATAGGAGAGATTAAGTTTGATCAAACAGTGAGCCAGTATTAAGGGCTGATCTCTAGGCTTTGTCAAGGCTTAAACTCTGATTATACGACAAAACGCACAAGCATGTGCACACACATGAAATACAGTCAAAGGCCGCTTGTCCTTAGGCACAGTGCTGGTTGGCTGGCGATTTTCTAGGTGCTCATCCTTTGGAGTTTTCTGTTTTTAACAATAGTCAGGGCTGCAGTATGACCATATACCAGGTTATGTACTTTACTATTTTTTTCAGCTTTGATGTCTTAATAAACCATTTGAATTAAACTAAAGAAAAACCTACCTCAGTGATTTGGCTTTGACTTCAAAGTCCATTTTCCTAAAATTTAGTACACTATTGATAAGATTTATTACCTCTTAAAATTCAGTTCTATTATTTTGCTTTAGTTATGAAAGTGCTTCTCTGGGATTAAAAAAACAACAAAAACAAAACACTTCATAACACATCATAATAATTACATTTAGTCCCTGTAAATAACACCTTTAATGGGATGGATTAGAATCTTTTTATTAACTTCTTTTTTTTTAGAAGTCAATACTGCTCACCCATCACACAGTAGCCTTTAAAATCTAATTTTGTCTTAATTTTTTTCAGTGAGCTACGTACTGAATGCAGCTTTGCAGTGGTAGTGAGCAAGTTGGGGAAATATGGTTGAGCAAATTTAATTCCAAGATAAAAATTGCAGATACATATATATATATATATATATATATATATATATATATATATATATATATATATATATATATATGTGTATATATATATATATATATATATATATATATATATATATATATATATATATACATATACATAGTATTTTCATCGTAATCTGTACTCCATAGTCTGTCAAACTTTTGGGTCTTATTTACATCTGAGGATCCTAGAAAGAAAATTTTGTTAATCAGAAGATAAGTAAGTTAAACTCTTTTTTTCTCTCTGGAAAAATACCAAAGGAAGCGTGAATAAGTATGAGCAAAATATATATTTTACCTGATGGTATAAAACAAATATAGCTCCATCTAGAGCTTTAAGTTTTCAGAGAAATAATTAAATTGTTTATTTACCGTTGAGAGTTCTACATATTGGCTCAGTAATGGGATAATAACATCTTTCTTTCTTTCAGGTAGCAGATGTGTTGTATTCATTAAAAACAACTTTTAAATTTTTTTTTATGATTTTAGAGTTGAAGAAAGGCTGCATTCTTTGGCAGGCGGCATTAGCTGTCTTGGAAACACAGTTATATCTAAAATGTTTTAGAGTTGGAGTAATCCATACCACTGCTCCTTCAGGTCCAGTGGTATGGATTTAGTAATTCAGTTTAGATAGAAATTTTGCATCTGACTTTGCTTTTACGAATGATAAACTTTAACAATTCCCCGGTTCTCCAAGCACTGAACCACAGTTAGATCCTGTTGAGGTTTAACTGTAAAAACAAGATTAAGAAAGGAGGGACACTTTAATTGTTTACCTCTAGCTGTTTGTGCTGGCATTACAGAGACCGTAAACTACAAGATGACCCCTGATGAGACTCACCTCTTTTGGTCTCATCAGGGGTCATCTTGATGACCCCTGATGAGACCCCATGTGTACACTACTCGTGTACACATGTGTACTCGTGTACACATGTGGTACCTAGTTATCATAGAAACCATTTTATTGTCATTTTATTGGAACAGATAGCCTGGAGCTGTGTATTAGCTAGCTGCATAACTGTACGATATACAAGATGCTTGAACGTCATCCTCCTCATCCTCCTTTTCTTCTGGTGCTTTCCTTTCCTTTCTTTTATTTATTTATTTATTTATTTATTTATTTATTTCATTTTTAAAATTTTCATCATTTCATGGTACACAAGTACAGCGGTTAGCACTATGGCCCTTGGAGTGTGACTGTAAGTGTATAAAAATGCTTAGGCGAAGAAAAAAAAGCGCATCATCGAATGTGTGAATGAGACTCGTAGCAAAAAAGCATTTAAGTGCTCAAATAGAGTAGAAAAGTACTATAAAAGTACTATAAAAGTACCATTCCATTTACAATTTACTCAAGTCTTTCTGTATGGAGTTTGCAAGTTCTCTTGAGTCCGGCCTGCATTTCCTCCTAGAATCCAAACACATGCTTTCATTTGATTGGCCGTAGGTGTGCATGAGGGCATGAGCTGTTTGTGATGGAATAGCATCGTGTCCAGAATCTAACCTGCCTCTCACGCAGCATCAGATGGGTTAGGCTTAAGCCCTCTGCAGCTCTTGTTGAATAAGTGGTGAATCATTGTCTGTCTGCTTCTTCTTCACTTATCATTGCCTCAGTAATTTAGTACAAAGTAAAACATTTTTTTTGTTTTTCAGTTTCCTGATTCTTTCCTCTCCATTATTCTGACACAGTTTCGTTATCTTCTAGCTTATCATTTCTACTCCTTGATTTTCTTCTTCAGTGATATTTCTCTTCTTGCCTCTTACACTGTTTTATCATCACCGCATCACCAGATTTTTCTGTCACTTCATCAGTCCACCTCTGTTTCAAACTGCTTTTCTTAATCCTTCATCTGACATCAGCTGTGTCATTCTGTCAACAACTAACCTCTACATCTATTGTCTGCTTTCCTCATCATATCCACCACCTTTCTGTCTTTCTAATGTTTTTCTTTCTAAAACGTCTTTAATCATTATCATTTTCCTTTTCCTCTTCTTCACCCCACCTTCGTCCCCATTTACCAGTAGTTTCTCAACAACATTGCAATGATCTTGTCTTCCTCCGCTTCATGTTTGCATTCATATGTTTTACCAAAATGATTATGCAAGAAGGCCTTATCATATAGCATCCTTCCTTCCAGCATTATCAGGCAGTGTTTTTTTTCTCCCTAGATTAAGCTCTTATATAAATGAAAAAGAATAAAACCAATGGTCTGAGAATCACCTGTCAAATCTGACAAAAGCCAACCTTGGTGACTTTGCTGCTAAACAATGTGTAAAAAGATTTCCTTGTGAATTTCCTTCTAATTTGCATGCATTTCATCACTATGAATTCGTTTAGAGTGCTGACACGATCACTCTCTCAAATGCCATGCTCATTAAGTCTAGGGTTATATAGTAAGCCAAAAACAAGAACAAGTGCACTTACAAACTCTCAAGGAAATTCAGATAAGACCAGCTTTCCCTAAAAACTTTTACTCTATCTTGAAGCAAATAAGAACACAGCTAAACAGGAGGACAAAGGAGGGGGGAACAACTAAGCTGTAGTGCCTCTTCACCTCACTGTACAATACCTTGTGCAATACTTTTTGTAAATAGTCAACAGTGCAATAGACTCAATACTTGAAATGTGCAATTCACTTGTATTTTTATTTTTTATTCCTATTTATTCTATTTATCCCCTTTGTATATTTTATTTATATTTGTCTCTGTATTTATATATGTGTGTGTGTGTGTATATATATATATATATATATAACAATTCTGTAACTGTAACTTCGGTCGTTGCTGTGCTTTTTGGAAGTCGAATTTCCCAGAGGAACCCACCCGAGGGATTAATAAAGTTCTATCTTATCTTATCTTATCTTATCTTATCTTATCTTATCTTAAATACAAATATTTATCATGTCGTCCCAGTTCTGAGAGCTTCACTCCCGTAACACTTGATATGAGTAATCCATTTTTAGTCCTCCGTACCAACAAAGTGGTCTTTTCTGTGCCAACACCTCAGCTTTTCACTTTCATGTTTCTGCATAAACAACTAAAAGTAAGATGGGCAATGCTGGAGAAAGGCTTTGAAGCCACCAGCAGTGTCCTGTCACACTCTGCAGATCAGAGAACTTAGGCTTGACCCCCTGGGGCCTTTAAAAGAAAGCAATCTGTTTTTTTTTAAAAAAAACCCACCTGCATCTTTACTATAATAATGTATAGGCCTGCCACTCCCTTAAAACTGTTATGAACCTCACTTGTGTGCTTGCATCACGGCAACTGACTCATGCTGATTGGCTCCTGTGCTCTGTCAAAACATGAACACTATATCCATTGAGGGGTTTTAGCTATGGGGGTCTGTACGCTGTTCAAAAGGATCAGATTGCTAATGCTAGCTGACCTTCGTGGTGTTTGTGTGGTGTTTATGCATCTTGAAGCCCATCCAGGTTGCATGAACCATGTCTTGGTTATCACTTCGTGCACCTCTGCTTCGTTTTGCTTGGTTTTCTTTTCGATCCCACCTCCTGTCATTTCACCTCACTCAGGCCTTGTTAATGGCCTCTTAGTCTTTCTTCTCTTTCTCCCCCACTTGCTTAGATCTGTCAGTCTCCCATGATGTAGCCCTTCGACTACTGTACAGAAATTTCTACTTACTGTCTCCTGCTGTAGTTACTCTCCCTGCTCCCTCCCGCGTTCATTGATGTCTGATCTAATTGCTTTTGCTCTAACCCTGGGGACCTGGGCACAGTGTAACAAGCTCCCAGAGGATGCACTTCGCCTCGGCCTTTGTCGCAGTCCCTCAATTGCTGCTTTCTTTTTTATCCGTTTCCTCACCAGCTCTTCCCAGTACATTCATTTATTAGCAGGTCTAATACTGTAGCCCCCGAACAAACAGCATGATATTGTGACCCTGCGGTAACTGATTCTAATCTAAGGCTGGCCACAGCACAATCTTGAGTCAGGAATTGCCAATTTCAACAGGTCTTGTCTGTGTTTTCTTTTATCCCCATCACACAGTAGGCCGCAGACAGAGATACAGAAGAGTAGCTATACAAAGCAAGAAAGGTGGGATGAAGTAAGAAGCAGAGAGGAAAAGAGGAAAATAAACAGGCAGAGATGCGAAGTGACAGTGAAAAAGTGGGTGAAAGACAACCTGATAACATGGAGAGACTCACAGGACCGCTGCAACAAAAATTTAATAGAAAAGGCAAAATATAAAGATGGAGTCCAGTGAACTAAAGCAGATGGGTCAGTACACATTTTAACAGCTTTGGCTCCACTCAGAAATAAGAATTTCAAAAATATAACACACATTTTAACTTCTCTCTCTAGCACCTGTTTACTCCTTGATTAGTTTGGTGTTATATATATCACACATCAAATGAAATCCATGAACCGGGCAACCTTAAATTCTTCGTGGAGAAAAAAACAAAAGAAATCTATCTTATGCAAGCCGTTATTGTATTTTAAGTCCTTTTTGCTAGATATTAAAGAGGTGCCATGAACAGCACAAAAGGAAAGAAATCTCAGATTCTCACTCATGCTCCTGGACTTTCATGGAGTGCATTTTGGAGTAACCTCCAGTCGCCAGTTCAGATTTGTGTAAAGCAGTTTCTTACAGAATACTAGTACTTCTGTATTTGAGATTTGAAACTCACCTGCAACAGTCAGCTGAACATCACGATTTCTCTCCCACCTCTGTTTTCACACACGAGAGCTGTACAGTATGCATGTGTATGTGCTTCTAGTCTGTTTTGTCTCATAAATTTTCATGAAAGAACACCAGCGTCAAGATCAAAACATTTTCTCCTGAAGGTTAATGGGTCAAATGCGTTGATCAAAATCTACTTGTTGCACGCACTACTCTCATTAGAGACATTTAAAGAGAATCATTTGATACAGATACTCTGATCTTCCCCGTGGCACTCTCTAGTGTATGCTGTCTATCTATCACACACACACACACTCACACACTGTGTTGGTCCTTCGGGATCAGACAGTGGACTGAATGCAGATATGCCTCTTTGAAGTGAGCAGGCCTACAACTAATGTGTGTATGAGAGGCACACACATGCACATATTCACACACACACTCTGGCTGTGTTGATGCATACTTCTTTAATCAGATCAGGTATTTAATTATTAATATGTGTGTTAAAAGATGACCCTGCAGCAGTGCTGTTTAACCTTTACTGTGGAATAATCCGACGTGCCTGTGTGCGTGTGCATAATCGAGGATTGCATTGCAGTGTTGCCCTCAAGGAATATTGAAACACAATATACACGACGCAGATGCTTCTGGTGATGTTTTAAACATTTATTGTTTTTCTGTGTCTCTTTGTAGGTGTGTGGAAATCATTGCCAAGGAGGGGAGAAGTTTGAAGGAGCTCTATCTCGTGTCTTGTAAAATTACAGACCACGGTAGGATACTTTCAATCACTGTCCCTTTGTTGCAGTCAACCGCCAACATTATCATCATTTCCATTATTGCCCACATTCACCACTGTGATTCAGGACTCATTTGATTTTACAGCTTTCCTCTTATGAGACTTGTAAACAGTGAAAATATTATTGAAAAGTTTCAAGCAGAAGAAAGCAGTGTTAGCTGGAGCTCTTCTGCACATTTACCAACACTAGAGCTTTACCAGAGATTTACCTTTAAGTAAACTCTTTAAATAAACCGAGAAGCATTACTCGGCAGGCCACTCAATGTCAAACCATGCGGTGGTTACTTGATGGCTGACTTTTGTGAATTCTTATATGAGAGGTTAAATATTGTGCTTTCTGGAGAAATAGTCTTTCAGAGCACATTATATGAGGTATGAAAAGGCTACTCGGGATTTTTATACATTTACTTGTGTTGGTGGATTAGAGTTGTTTGTATTGTCTGATGGGGGACATACATGGTGTTTTCATCCTCAGCATACACTCAGGTGTTATATATCTCTTTTATATCCCTGTAGCATCATCTCCTCTTTTTATTTTGTTTACACTACCTTGCCTCTCTTCTTGATTCCATTCTGCCATATGTTTTGCGGAATATTTGAGTCTTTTCATCAGCTACAGTACAATACACAGTTGGAGTTCGTCGGTACTGAAGCATCAGGAGTGCAATCCTGGTTCTTTGTGTGGCACTGTTTAGTTGTGTTTGTGCATGTGTGCACCCTTCAAATTGCACAAATGACACTCCCAGCAGCGCAGCCGACTATTTTCTTTGGGTGCCTGCTTTCTCCAATCTACTGTTACTCGAGCCTGAAGGGTTTTTACCACTTATGCTATTTCCTGTTATCTTTGCAGCTCAAAATACCCACAATCTGTATCGTAACAAAAGCCAGCCCCCCCCCCCCCCCCCCCCCCAAAAAAAAAAAATAAATATTTGGTGTGATGCATGATAGCCTGAGTTTGATCGTCAAAAAAAGTTTAATTTGACTTTAAGCTGTAATAATTCCCAACCGCAATGGTTTGTCTGTTTTCTTTTGCTTTTATATTATGTTAATTTGTTATTGTTTGAATAATTCATCTATTCAAATTTCCTGTTCGGAATTTCATAAAGGGACTAATGAGATAATAAACTAATGGATGTTCTGCTTGTTTGTCACATGGGGTTCTCTTAGTTTTGATACTTAAATGTGTTAAACTTAAGATAACAAGCCGTCTGTTCTTTTTTTTTTTTTTTTTTGATAGTTAGGCTTTTCACCTGTTGACTTTTAAGTGTTGTTTCTTCAGTTTTCTTTTGTTTTGCAACTCACTGTAGTTTGACTAGCTATTAGAAATTACACAAAAAACTAAGCTGTTGCTTGTTAGTACCATGGTGATTTTTCTATAGTCTATCAAACTTTGGCATTTGATTTTCTTGATGTAAATGCAACGTCTGTGAATTGTTTTTAGCTGGTAATTGTTGTTAAAATGTCTATAAAATGAAACTTTAATATACCCGAGTGTCAAACTGGAACTATAGCGCTTGAAGTTTATCAACACAGTCGAGAGAAACTCATCGGGCTTTGAGATGATTTTCATACATAACAGCACTATTGTTGGATCATGTGGCCCCAAAACACTTGTTTCATTATAAATGGAGAACATGTAAAACAGTGACAAGTGTGGCACCCTGGGCTGACTCCTTGTTTGATTGGTTTTCTTCCATAAAATTTGGAACGTCAACAACAATAAATTATTTCAGGCTTATTGTGTGCAGAAGAACGAGTAGCCCGAACACGCACAGGACAACATCTTGGAATGTGCGATCCACTTGTCTTAATGGATCCAGGATGCTTGGATCCATTGGCAAGCCATTTAATTTTGTTATAAATTGGATTTTAGGCTTTTCCTGTTTGATTTTGCACTTGGAGAAACACCACAGTCAACAATTTATTACTCCGACTCTTGGCTTTTTTCCTGACCGAACTACTTCTATTACATTTGGAAGGCTGCACACTGCCCCACACCACACCACTACAGTTTTCTCTGTTCTCTGCAAAGTAGGGACAAATGATATAGAAAATACTTAATGTTGCCGTCACTAAGCGTTAACCTTCCATAACATAATCATGATTATTTGTGTTGTAGATTGTAGACTCGAATGGTTAATCTCTAACATGAGCTACCATTTGCTAACGATTTCTGTGAATTACACTAACAACAGTCACCTTGACCTTTCTGAACTAGAACCTGAACTGCATTTGCGAGTGAGTGAAACATTATGTAGGCGTGTGTCTACTGGTGTCTGATTAATGACTCCAAAATCACAATAGTACATTAAACCAGGAATGTTCACAGGCGCCCGGTATATATCCCCTTCTCTCTGCTTGTGTCTCTAATCCTTTTGACCAAGATGAATTAGCGATATCTGATCTTCTTCCTTCACTAATGATCCCTCTGGCCCTCTTTGGCTGCTGATAGGGTCTGTGTGTTTTTATGTTTGTGTGTACATTTATCTCTTTCCAGGATAGAGATGCCTGTTCTTAGAGCTCTATACTCTAACACAATGATTGGTGGATTTCCTGCTTCAGCCTCTGAAAAATTAAATCACAGAAATGAGATTTTACATCTGCCAAGCTGGCCCCTGTTTTTTTCCGCCCATCTCCGCGCTAATTATTTTTATTAATGGCTTCTGTGAGTGCATTTGAGATGTCCACAAGCCTCTTACGTTTGAGTGTTCTGTTTTTTCCTCCCAGCTTTTGCTTCCTGTGTGATTTTATAGGAGCTTTGAAAACAGATATAAAAGGAGACAAAAAGACAGGTTTAGATGACAGAAATGAAAAGCTGGCAATATGTAATTTTACTCCCAGTGCAGATGGTTTCAGAGATTATCTTGTGAGGAAGAGGAAGTAAATGGAAAAAGTGAGGATAGAGCATTTTGGGGTAATGATCTTACTGAAAGCCCAGTTAGTGCCATGGAAAGAAAAAATAACTTCCAAATCTTGTGTGGCATTCATCAAAGAACATCGTACTAATTAGCCTAAATAACATTTTGGTTGCAATCAAAGCAGTATAGAGGTTTGTTAAACACCTGGATTGTCTGATTAACATATTTCATATGGTTTGTGATTTTCAGCAACTAACACCTACAACTTATGATTGATGATAAATAATGGGCACTGAAAGATTTTATTAAACATCCTAAAGCGTTCTTTTCAGATTTCCTGTGTCTTGCATTACAAGTGGTTTTCTCTTTGGGATACTTAGTCTTCATACACATGGTCTTTTCAATCTTTTCAGACATTTTTGCTGTTCTCATGTTACTTTTAAAGGGATTAACGGCGAACAGAAAGCTATAATCCTAAACCAATATGAAGAATTTAACAATATGATCCAGGCTAAAAGCTACACATTTGTTGCAGCCAAAGGAAAAAAGGAAAGCTGGCAAAGAAAAAAGTTTACAAGATATCTTTCATTAAATTAATGTGTTTATATTCTTATTCCTATTCTTATTGTTATTTCAATATTAGCCTCATTCTTTCAGCTGCAACGCTGCCAGTGTTAAAATAATCTTGGGAGCAAGTAAAGACCAAATGAAAAACATATTTCAAACATGTAGGCATGGTTTGTTTGTTGAAATGTTTTATAAAGCTTGCAAGGCTTTTTACAGTTCTGGGATTTACAGTTCACTATGTAAAGGCTATTGAGAGTTCTTGCTGCCAATAGAAAAGAGAAAATGTGTGACTCATTGATGTTCATCAATGGAAGTGAAAGGCTTTAGACAGTGTCTGAAAAACCAGAGACCCTGTCGCTAACCCCCAAGATTCTTGTTGTGCTTTTATGTGTGTTGATCTTGGGTAAAACTTATTTACTTTTAATAGTACGGGTGAATCAAGAAGTTGACGTTAAATTAATTATTTTAAATTCATTTGCGTATGTTAGTTACCTTGATCCTTGGTACTCATTTGCTGTATTCTCTTGTTCTTGGAGTCGAGTAATCATAATGGGATACATTTAGTGTAACCAAGACTCAAGGCTGTGCTCCTTCTAAGCAATTCAGAGTCTTGACCCTCTGTTTAAGAAGGCTTTATCTATAAAGTGCCCTCTTATCACTGATGACTTTTGGGACTGCAAAGGCACTTTTGGGACATTTAAAAATTATGTTTAAATATCCGGTTAAGTAGTTAGTCTGAAAGGGAGATACTGGGGTCTAGAAACAAATTTCCCATGTTATAGATTTTGTAGAAAAGAAGGGTCAATTAAAGCCACTAGAGATAATGTAAAGGAAGTATTAATAAAAGAGATTATATTAAAAAGCATTTTCTTCTAGCAACTGGAAAGATACAATGTGGTGATTCACTATAGAGCAATGCAGGTGGCTCACAGACAACACATGCCACTTTATTTTTGAACTATTCGCACACATTTTTGTGATTTATATCGTTATCGGGACGATAGATGACTTAATATCGGGATATGAGATTTTGGTGATATCGCACAGCCCTAATGGACACAATTTCTGTAATTTTGTCTCCGCGCAACAATGATTTGTATTTTAGATTAAATAATCAATGTGATTTAAGTGGAGGCTTTCAGCTTTAAATAATCTTTAATTGGTTTTCAAAAGTATCCCATTCATATTTATACATGATGCTGCATTTTCAAAGGGCAGACACAAGTGGACAATTAACTAACCTGTAATTTCATTAATAGGTTAGTCGTGTCCTGTCAGTATTGAATGGCCAAATAAAAAGATTAAAGACCTAGATTTAATTCCAGCTTTTGAATTTGCATTTGGTATCTCTACACTGGAACTCTCAATGCGAGGTCCAAGGAGACTTTGAAGCAAGTGACCATTTAGACTGAGAGGTCAAAATTATTATTGGAGAGGTAGTTACAACGGGAATGTAAAAAGAAGGAAAGGACTCGCCAGCTCTGCAACACCAACGAGTGTGAAAGACGGTCAGTGATCACAGAATTCTTTCCTTGGTTTTTTTTTTTTTTTTTTTTTTTTTTTAAAACCCAACATCTGGCAAAATCAAGAAAACTCTGGAGGAGAAAGAGATGTCGTCATAAATGTAAATAGAGAATGTTTACAGCAAGGTGCAAACACCTGGTTAAGCTCTGGAACATGAAGGCAAGATTAGACTTGAATGAATTCTGAAGTGTACAGTTCTTGGATCCAGCCAAATTTTGCAAAACCGATCAGATAACATTTTATAGTGAAAATTGGTAATGACCCACATCATACTGCAAAAGCAACCCAGGAGTTTCTCATGGCAAAGAAACGGGATATTCTTCAATGGCCAAGTCAGTCACCTGATCTCAGCCCAGTGGAGCATGCTTTTCAGTTCCTGAAGACAAAACTGAAGCCAAAAAGACCCACAAACTGAAGGCAGCTTCTGTAAAGGCCTGGCATCTCCAGGGAGGAAACCCAACATTTGGTGATGCCTATTTGTTGTAAATTAAGACAGTCATTGAAAAAGAATCCTTACACTTGAAATTCCCTTAGTTTATCCAATTATTTTAGAGCCTCTGAAAATGTGGACTATATATTAAAATTTGCTGTAATTCCTAAACAGTAAATGTAATACTTTTGTAAACATCTTGAATTCTGCGCTTCAGTCACATCTTGAGTGTTTGATTTTCGTGTACAGATGGAGAGTTGTCATCGTCTTAATACTTATGGACCTAAGTATATATTACAACACCTTTTAAACAAAAAAACCCAAAGTCCATCTCAGTTCTTTATTCCCATAGGCACACGAATGGCGAAGTCTTGGTTTATCCATTTCCCTTGCTGAATTAAAAGTACCACTATGTCATGGGTTTGAAAGCTGATCCTGATGAGAAAACCCCCTTAGCCACTCTCCCAGTGCTAATCAGATCTCTACACCACCACTTTCTTCCTCATCTGACTGACCCATACACTGGCAGTGGCCCATACTGTATCTTCAACACACCTGGATCGACAGCGATACCGCCTCGTCTGCTCTCTCTCCTGTGCTCATCGCCTTTGTGCTCCTTTTGTTCTTACGCTGTGTGTGTTTTGCATTCGCATGCATTCAATGGTGTCTACGCTGTTAGTGCATGTACATCTGTCTGTGCTTATCTTGTCCCTTGTAGCCCACCTGCATTATCCAAAGACAGAAACAGAGACCTTGGCACCTCCTTTCCTTACATATGGTAATTCTCCTGCTTCACCCGCGCACCTCTCCATGATCCTTTACTTTGTCAGTCGTGGCCTCCTGTGTACATCTGTATGAATACGAGATCGAGCGAGACACCTGTGGGAGACGGTACAAGTGAGAGGAAAGAAAAGGAGAAGCTTTGGTCTGCTTTTAGAGGACTTCCAGCAGAGCTAGTATAACATTGGGAAGGGGGAGGAATGATTTCAGACTTTCAGAGATGGAAGTCAAATCCTCTTCATTTTTGTGTACACAGTACAGCGTTTGGTGATTCATATATTGAATAATCTAAATATTTCTCAGAAAAATAGTGATTATAGAACAAACTTTTTTTTCTTGCACTGCTGATAGAAAGTGGAAGCTAAAGTGAAGCTTTACGGAAACGTGATTAAATACTCAGCGTTTAAATCGGTTTACTTTCAGCTCAGGTCAATTTGAGGCAAATCGTGCATGTAGAGTAGCCGTCTGACGTCTTCTCTAAAGCAGTGGCCGCTTAGAAATCAAGGATATCGTTATAAATGTTTTGGAAATACTTCATGTGGAAGTGTCTTCTGTCCCTAATAAAAAATCTTGACAGTGACAGCCCATCATCCAGACTTTTGTGATTGTGTTGTGAGGGATTGAGCTACTCAGTTGTGAATTCCATTGTTATGTCCATCTGTATTTACCCATCTGTCAGCTTGTGAGATTATTGTTGTCATTCAGTTTTTAGCGTCTTATTCTCTTATTTGATCACCCCCTTCGTAGCTCTCACATAGTCAACATGCATCCACATTTTTCTCCCCTTTTCTATTTTTTTTTGGGTTGCCTTCAATCCTGTTCCAAGACCAAACCCCTTCCTCCTCTTTTCCCCTCTTATTGCTATTTCCATTCATCTTTCAGCGCTCGCTTTCATCTGAGGTGCTTTACTCTAAACGTGCTGAACGGTGATAGATGGGGCTTGCGTGCTCCTCCCCTTGAGCGGAGGAGTGAAGTATTGCTGTGTGTGCTTCGTTACTGCTGCGTGTGTATATCTTTGCAACTCTGTGCTTGTTTACATGCTTTTGTGTGAGCGTTTGCGTACTTTTAACAGGTTTTCAGTGCCTTTGGGCAAATTTTGATACCCACTCACTCCCTAGAGTATTGTAGTGCTTTTTACAAGGTGAGGTTACTTTGCATGAAAGCACAGAAACTATCTTACTGACGATGAAAATACATCTGATTGTTATCTTCCCCTGTATCGTATGATGAGGCTGTAAGGGTATACTGTTACGCAAGAGTTCTCGTGCTTTTTAAGCTTAATCCAGGTTTAACATGTTATTTTTCTGCACAATTTGTGGTTTTGATTAACTTGTCTTAACCTGCAGAACAACACTGGGATCAGTGCATTAAAGAAAAATCATCGTCAGTTGTATTTAAATGTGGCTTTACCTCAGAAGGATACAGTAAAGATATCAAACACTGTTATGCTGACTATTCCTTAGATCACTTATTTCTTTCTTCCTTCTTTCTTTGTCACATCTGTTTCGCTCCGAGAATTAGTTTTCCATGTTTCTTTTTTTAGCTGTTCAGCACCATATATGCCTAAGTGATGTGAAACATAATGTAATGTAAACTTAGATAGTGTAATAGCTTGTTTGCTCCTCTATCTGGCATTCAGTAGGTAAATAACGTAACCCTAAGAGCAGCTGATTAAAATGCGCAGAGCAGTACAGCAGATTTATGTGGGCTGGTAAGGGGAGCGAGTCAATAGACAATCTTTGTCTGTTTTTATCGCCACTGTGCGTGTGTGTGTGTGTGTCAAGTATGAAACATTTCACGGTTTCTGGGCGTGCAGCTTAGCATGAGTAGAAATCTTGATATCCCCGATCGCTAGTATACATCTGTATTTTTTTAACCTGAGACTTTTGTTATTTAATGCCTTGGTGTTACACAAACACTGGCAGAGACATTTTTTTTAGCTTGTTAGGTTTATTCAAGTCCACTTTAGAGAACACCAAAAATCAGTATGCTGAAAGCAATTCATTAAACAGTATAAACGTTTTAAATAAATGTTTTAAGTTGTCTGAGAAATGACTGTGGTGTAATTATAATTGAGGCACATACAATTATTTGCATTTACGTTTATATACTTGAGAGAAACAAACTGCTCGGTGATTAGTAAGTGTTAGAAAATCACTGGAGTAGATGGTAACAATGGTTACTGTCTAATGCGTTTCTTTAACATTTAACATGTAAAAATCAGCTCTGCATGTTTGACTCATGTTTGTGTTTAGTTTTTGGGTAATTATCTAGTCTTTGAAATGTTGTTACCTCGTTGTTCTTGGATTCTTAAGGTGCCTTCTGTTTTCTGGTCAGTATAACCTTAACAGGCTGGGCCCGGCAGACGTCACCAGTCAGGGTGCATATCTGAGGGAACTCAGAGAGATGAACTTGATTTAAATTTTTTGACCTCATGGCTTGATTACACAATAGACTTGAAGCACAGGCTGAAAGAAATTGTCATTCTGGAGACAGTTATATGTAGCTCAAGGAAATCCCTGGTATGGCTGAACTTTTTTAGTTAATTTTACCAAGAACAGTATGCAAGGAATTTAAAAGCAGCTCAATGGATCGTGCCCTAGAGACACCAGAGAACAGCGGCTTCCACCGATGCTGTGCCTTACCAGTCCAATAAGAGAACAACTGACATGTCTCTAGTCCTTGGGTCAGCCAGTGACAATTGTAGCTCAGTGTCGGCTGACTTCATTCTTGTCTTGTGTCACAATCACCTCACCTCTTCCTCAATCTGCTTCCGTCCACGGCTCTCGTGGTCCTTACTTGTCTGCTACCACACATGTTCCCAAGACAGTTCCCCGACAGGTTGAAGGCTTGTTTTTTCCTGCTGTTGTGGAGCCTCTGACTTGACAAAGCTTGTTTATGAGTTGACCAACATCTCAAACTGTAAAATACAGTATTAGTATTTTGATCTTTGTTTGTGTGCTTTTGTTTGTTTGTCTGAATAAAATAGTTTTATTACTTTAACGTGCCTGCCTGGAATGCTATATTTATAAGACAAACCGTATCCCATGTCTGAAAAGGGCTATATGGTAAGGATCAAACTCATAACACGGTTTGTTATCTCTGCAACAGTACCTGCACACTGGGGAAAAAACAGCGAGGATTATGAGGAGTTCATTAAACTGGACTTATGGCAAGTCCACCTGATTGCTGAAGGATGCTGACATTTGTTCTTTCTTATCAACTGCTAGTGAAAATCATTATTAATTAATCTACCTGTTTGGTTTTATTCATCAGTAAATTATTTAGTTTGTGTTTTGCCAAGAAAAGGTGATGACTTAAAATGCCTTCTTTTAACCAATCAATTGAAAAAACATAAAGTTGCTATGAAAGGGAGCACACCCCTACTTCTACAAAACTAGCACCCCTAAATATGCAAGGCAGCCTTTCTGTAGAGAAAAGAAGAATAACCAGTTTCTCACCAGTTGTGAGTTTGGAAAGTTCATTAGGTAATATACAGGAAAATTGAGACGGTGACAGGTAACGAGGGAGCAGAAACAGCTTGAGAGGCTGGATCTGAACCTCACATGGAGAAGGCATTTAGCTGCATGACTGCTCCTCAAGTGCAGAAGTGCGCTTATATAGGATTCCAATCTACAGATACTCCATAGTCTGAAGTATATAAGTTGAGATTTCCATTTCCTTACATCAGCCTGTGGTGGTATTTGCAGATCAGAGAGCTGCGCAAAGAGGCTGAAATTGAATTAGTTTCCATATATTGTCCTCTTCTCCTCTTTCTCCTGCTAAGCCCTGTGGTCTATCCACTGTTTGCCTTATGGGGTAGAAAAGCGAGGGGGGCTTAAGCTGTGAAGGCTGAAGCTTACGCCGTCGACCATCTTACTGGTCACACACTTTCTCTCTCACACCCACTAACACACGCGTACTCTTGCTTCGGGGATTACAGCCGGGCAAGCCTCGTTTGCATTTACACACACAGACTCGAACGCAATCACACAAGACAGTACACACATATTATAGATGCACTTTTGAGCTTTTGCTAATATCCTCCGTCTCACACACACGTCAGCCAACTTCAGCACACACGCTTTCCTGTAACTTGTGGAGAAAAAAATCCTTAAGCCTCTGCTATTTTAGGCTTAAATCTGTGAAGGGGAAGCACTGAAATGACTTGGGCGTATGTGTTTATGTACAGATTTATGCAAATGCATTTGTCCTCTCTGTGTACACAGATGTATGTGTTCCTCTTTATGAGTGAGCGCGAGAGTGTGCGTGGCGCCACAGGATGTAATCATGTATCTATGAGCTGTTGGATGACAATAGTGTTTTCGTTTTTAATAGAGGTAGCCTTAGTAACAATAGGCCCCATGTGTGTTTATGAAGCTTTGATATAAATGGTCCATTTGTTCTTTCTCTATCTCACTCCGACAATCTCTCCCTCTTCCTTTCAGGCCTGCAGTTCCTAATAATAGTACACTTTAACTGTGCCCATGGGACACAATAACACCAAGCTGTGTAAGTGTAGGAGATGTCCCTGTTATTGCTGGCTACAAGGAATTTGTTTATAGAAGTGAAACATTGCATTTTCTTATTTCTCTTATTAGTTTCATTGTGTGTGTCTCTGAGTCTGAAAGTATTTCTCTAGAGGCGGCATCACATCCACTGTGCCATTGCTTCCGAGCAGTACTGATACAACCCGTGGACAGGTGTAAAATGCTCAGTGTTGCTATAATAACTTGGAGGCTCCTGTTTTTTTACTGTGGTTATCACGTTTTATTTTCTTGTTCTTGCCAACTTTCTTCCTCCTCCCTGTCTTGCGCTCTTATTCAGTCTCAATCTCCTCATCTTCCTCCTACTCATCTCTCTCTCTGCTGGGAATGCAGTTGTCCTTTAAGTTATGTGGGCGTTGATGTAAGTTGTTGCCCTGACTTGAGAGGTTTTAATAGTAAAGTACCCTGTTGAGGGTTGTGTAATTAGCTCTAGTTTAGCAGAGCGCTTTAAGAAGATGACAATTTACTGTTCATGAAAGAGGTATTTTGTTTTTCTCTGACATGCTTTTGATCCTGTATTATCGCTTTAGCTGATTTACCTACTTTTTTTTTTTTTTTTTTTTGAGAAATGTTTTTTTTCCCTGTTTTTTTTTTTTTTTTTTTTTTTTTTTTCCCCCTCACCCAGTTGTTGAACCAAGTAACACTGATTTTAGAGTTGTTCAAGCATCGGCATTCAAGGGATGAACCAGAATTGTGTCGGTATGACAGAAATTTAAATAACGTTTTTGTTATTAGCAACCTGTTCCCATTTCTATAGTTGAATCAATGGAAAATGCCAAAGTTAACAGCAGATATAAAAAATGATTAAATAGGAAAAATCCTGACAGGCCTAAAACACTCTGTATTTTCTTAAGAAATAGGGGGAATAAAATCCAGCAAAGACCTGAAACGAGACCCAAGAGACACATCGACCCATCGATGAAGAGTCATCAGAAATGATCACAGTCAAGAAGCCATTCTCAACACAAGAAAACATTGAGAAAAGGCTAAGGTATGTTAGATTTCTCAAGAACAGGACTGAAATCAGAGGCAACAGCTCATATGATGATGAATCCAAACACGGTGGAGGCTCTGTCATGGTTTCAGCCAGGGTGTTGAAGATCTCGTCAATATTGATGGAATTATGAATGTAGATCAATTTTGATCAATACCATCTGGAAAGTGTCTGATTGGTATTGTCTGGAAAGCTTATCTGGATAGAAAAGTGTGGGATCATCTTGACAGAGAATGAATAAAACAGGGAGCCAATATCCAAACAAGAGCTTTGGATGTAATTCAGGAAGCCTGGAGAACTTTTCCTGAAGAGTATTTAAAGAAAGAAATTACAAGAAAGCTTAGCTAAGAGACTTCAGGCTGTGTTGAGTAAAAGATGGTCATATTAAATATTGACTTTTAAGCTTGTTAGAATTGTACAAACTCTGTATTTGCCTCGTATACTGTATTGTCATATATGTTTGCAATGTCTCAATACTTCACTGTACCCATTTCCTATTTTCCTAGTGAAGTACAGTTTCTGGGGATAGGTTAATTGGATAATCCAAATTGCCACTAGGTGTGAATGTGCGAGTGAATGTGAGTGTGAATGGTTGTCTGTCCCTGTGTGTTAGCCCTGCGACAGACTGGCGACCTGTCCAGGGTGTACTCCGCCTCTCGCCCTATGACAGCTGGGATTGGCTCCAGCACCCCCCGCGACCCTGAAAAGGAAAAGCGGTAGCGAATGGATGGATTGAGTACAGTATAAAGATATACAGTAAGAGTGACTCAAGACTTTTGCACAGTACTGTATTTACAGTTTCACTTCCTAATTGTAACATCTCATCTTACCAGTAGCAAAATATAAAGAGATAAAAGGAATATTGAACAGAACTGAGTTCATCTTATTAGTGTGGCTCTGCACAACATTCCCAATTTCTCACGTGGCCCCTTGGGAAAATTAATTGCCCATCTCTGCTGTAAATGATTCAGCTGTCCAAGTGAGTGAGCCGTGACCTTTTAGATGCAGTAATACTGCATGTTTAACTAATGTTGTAGCCTCATCATATAAAAATAACCCCAGTTGTCCTTTCCCATTTTTCCAGTATGTTAATTTTTCTTATTTAGTCATACAAAGTCCACTAAGTAAAGGGAAAAAGCAGCACAAGATGTAATACTAAAAGAAAATCTGGATGCTGTTTTTGCTCTAGGCCAAGCTCTTTAATTGAGATGTGTTCTTCACCGTTGAGGCTTAAAAAAATGTTTTTATTCACTTTGAATGTCACTCATCTTTTTCTTGTAGCCTCAGAATAATTTCTTTGAAAAAACTACAATTACCCCAAACGATAACACGAAAACTGTTGTCACTCCTAACACTGTCAAAATAAAAAATAAGTAAATAAATTACTTACAACTTGGCCTACTCAATTTGAATTTCAGTTTCCTAACATGTGATTAGCGACATTTTAATCTGCTGCAAGTCAATAGCAGCATGCTGCTGTTAAGATTGTGTTGGAGTTCAGTTACACTCGACATTACAAACTTTCTTCTTAGAAGGTCACTCACTCCCTCATTTTTCTACATCTGTATATTTGAGAGATAATGCCACTGCTAATCCCTTGCAAGGTCAGTGCTTGTATTGGATGATTATCCCCCACTGTTTATTCATATTTCCTGCCGATGTCATTTCCTCCTGCTGGCTCAGACCTTTGACCTGTCATTTACCTCCCATAGTCGCCATGGTTTACTCCACCTCGGCGGCCGCCGTCCGAGAGAACATCCCCGTCTTTATCTCTGTAGGATTCTTCTGCTTACAGGAAGGTTACTGAAGTATCTAAATGTAAAATCTATTTGTACTTAAAGGTCACATTTCATTTGGATTCCTAATATCATCTTTTATTTTGTTTTTTTTCTTCTTCTTTTTTTCATTGGCCCCTAAAGTTTTTCATTCCTTTTTTGCCCCCTTTTCTCTGTCCGTGTGATGTCCTCTCATGCTGTTACTTCATTGTTTGACAAATGCATTGTACATCATTCAGCTGACAGAGAATGGCCATAATACATAATGCATTGGCCGTGTTTAAATGGCTCAGCTCATGACTCTTAAATATGTTTCAGCAGCAGTTCTGGCAAAAAGCCACAGTGTCACACCGGGTGCTGGCTATTCCCCCCTCATCATTTGATCAATGGCACTGATAAAAGTAGAGCAAAGCCCCCTGACATTAGACAGAATGTGTGCGTTTGTACGTGTTTATATGATAAAAGGCATGTGTAATTCACTGCTCTTTATACATAAAAGGAGTGGGAAGTTGCTGTCTTGGCACAAATCGTGATTTACTCCAATACAGCATATGTACTTCATTCAGCATATGCCTGTTTTGTATAATGTTTAGGATTGCATAGGATTCTTCGATTGGCAGTAAGGTTATTCCCTTACCTTGAAGCTAAAAGCACACACTTCCTTAGTGTTTGCCTTCTAACAACCTCTTTCTTATTTGGAAGTTTTCATAAATTCCATCTGGTGTTAGCACAGGGCTTGTTTTAGTTTGTTACCAGTCAAGAATTTTTTTTGTTTATTGTACTTGAATTAAGCCTGCAATGGTTTAAACCTGTTCAGTATTACCTTTGCCAGGATATTAAAGTTTTTTCCAGCATATTACTTTTGTGTAAAACATCTCAAGGCACACATTTTTTAAAACAGAAAATTAATATTGTTTTCAATTATTTGTTCAAAACAAATCAGGCTGACTATTCAAAGTGACTTCAGGCTACAAATTGAGTAGCCCTGGTTTATGACTTCAGCTTAATGAATGCAAAAACAGATGAAAGGTGATTAAAATCCTGAGGACAAGCTAAAATAGATGATTACCTTTGTGAATTCACTTAAAGTTAATTGAAAATTTTAAATGCGAATTAGGATTTAATATTGCTTTTTGATGTCGCATATATGTTCCTCAGTGTGACAGCTGTACGACACACATTGATACTGGCCCTTGCAGTGACTGTAGAGCAATAAATAATAGTCCAGCACCCAATAGGCACTCGTGTTTTAGACCTCAGTCACACAGGCTTAGAGACCAGTTAATGTCCTCTAGTAACTACCCCTTGCAAGTGGTTTCTGGCAGTCTTAGATGAACTTGTTTACAAAGAGAGGGCTTGTGATTGCTTTGTTCTCTAGCAGATTGCTGGTGTTACCCATAGTTTGCATGGAGGACACCAACTTGTCTATAAACACTTGCCAACTACTCTCTTAGTAGTAAAACTGTGAAAGCTTTGATGGAAACTGTTTGCATTCAAAATTAAAGTGCACCACTGCACAAACATGTTTCAAAAAACCTTTGATTTTGCAGGTAACTGGTCAGAGAGTAGTTGGCAAGTGAGTACAGACAAGTTGGCATGCAGACCTACAGGCGGGCATGGCAATCAGCTAGCAACCAAAGCAATTACAAGGAGTATTTTTTCCTTGATTCCAAGTGAAATAAGAATTCTCCCATTTACACAGTAACTACTTCATCGTGGTCTCCTTCCTGCCTCTCCACACAACGTTATATTCCTCACACTCCTGTCTCTATCTAGATGTTCTTGTTTGCTACTCAAGTCTGTCCATGCCTCACTTCCTCTTTACATATTCTAATCTTCCTTTTCCCCCCTGCCCTGCTCCTATCCACTCTCCTTCTGTTATCAGTCTGTCCTGTAAAGCTTCATTTACAGAGCAAGCCTAATCAGATGTGTACCAGTGGAGGGCAGTTTGTGAGAGCAGTGTGTGGCCCGATAGATAGGAAGGCTTAACAGAAGGGGAGCGCGTTGTAAGCCCTCAATTATATGCGTGACACCCAGATACAGGAAAGAGACACTTGGGGGGCCTGTTTGCGCTATTGCTCATCTGGGTGTCATTTTTGGTTGTGTGAGGATGGGTTTATATGCATATCATATTGTTCACTGCAGTGTGCATCAAGTGAAAAACTGACTGTGGAGTGGTTTGTCAGCTATGGAGTGAGCACATGCTATTAAAGCGCGTGTGCCTTCTGTTTTAGGCACAATTATTATGAACAGTGAATTTTTTTTCGCCTTTTTCCAAAACTGACATACATGCCTGTAGGTATCTACTATGTGTGAATATTGTGTAGATGTTTGTGAACGTTTGTCTTTCAGGTGTGAGCATGTTAAGAATCAGTGATTGTGAACAGAGCAGATGTCCTCGTCTCCGTGCTTGTCAATGACACATTCATGTTAAAAAATGAAAACACACTTCAAATTATTACACGTTATAAGAAAATCTTTCCTGAACATGCATACAGCCATCCCTGGAAAGGCTTAATATACTGTTACTGTCTCCATTTAAACTTGATAAAACCAGCAGATGATATTCAAGTGTGTTTTTAAGCCTTTGGAAAATAGTGGTTATAATAGGCTAAAACTGTAGATAAGGCAGGTTAGTAAAATGTTATTGAAACCTTCATCCACAAGCACTAACCTAAACAAGAGCTCGGTGTGGATGGCAAAAACGGGGCTATGTAGAGGCTGTTCTTTTCCTCGCTATTTTCAAGGCTGTTTAAGGCCTATGGCGAGGCTCTGTAGTGTTGAACCCACGAAGACACCAGAGTGGAATCAGATGAAGTACGAAAAGGTGAGCTCAGGAGAGCAAGTAATGAATTGTGTTTGAACATTTCTGCTGTTAAGGTTCACTGCTTCAAGGCTGCCTACCTCTGCAGATAGAATATTCATCTGTTGAGTTGTCCCACAGAGGCATCAAACCTTTAGCAAAAAATAAAAAAAAGAAAGAGAAAAAGGAGAAAAAACTGTAGCTTGACCTTCCTTTTCTGCTTTTCGTGCAGCCTCCAGTACAAAAACCCCCCAAAACAAAAGAGAGCTTTATTTGACAATATCCATATAAAAGTTTTTTTGTTGACCTGTAACATTTGACCATTCTTTGAGGTTTTGCAGTGAAAAGTTGATCACTTGTGTTTCCATTATTAAAAGTATTATGTATTAAATGTCTCAAAGCTAAAGTCAGTCAGTACTTGAAATGGATCGTTATGTGTATTTCCAATGCTTAAGCATTGATGGGTAAAGCCCAGTCACACGTGCCTAGCGACTGGATGGCAACTCCCTGGAAACATGTGGTCACTGGGGAAAAATGTGTTGTCCCAGACTGGTTGGCGAGTGTTTGCTGGAGGATGTTTACAGTGGCTGGGAAATCAGCCCCCAAACCCCCGGTCATGTTGGTCAGTCTGATCAGAGACACCCCTTGGCAACCACAGGTCTTTAAGAAAAAGTGTGTATTTCCCAAGTGGTTCGGATGTGGTTTCTGGCAGTCGCTAGGTGAAATTTATCAAAACAATTGTATAAAGTGCTGCACCACAAACCTCTTTGCGATTGACTCACTATTGCAGTAGAATTGCATGGAAGGCACCAACTAGTCTTACCAACACTTAACTACTCATCATGTGGTAGCAAATCTGTGAGAAGACCATTCGCCTTCACAGTAAACGCTGTGCTATGTAACATGTTTCAACAGGCACAACTTTTACTTTAAAGGTAAACAGTTGTTTCCTCACACAGTTGTGTGACTGAGGCCTAAATAAACTGATTCCATCCACTCAGAGCCAATAATGCAATTTTTATGAATGAGTACAGGTGGTGCTTTTGTGGCACAAAGATTTTCTGTTATGACATCTCAGGTCACCTGGAGATAATCCTGCCCCCTGATAGGATTACTTGTAAAAATAATTAAGTAAATAGATAAAGCTGATAATACTCGATAAAGCCACATTTTCGAGAGCGCCTAAGGAGTTAGTCAGGAACCAAATCTCATCCTCATATTCAGAACTTTTTTGTCGTGCTTTTAAAAATACACAATCTGCTGAGGTTGTTAGTTTAAAATTTTAGTAAGAGTTGTTGATTGGCAAAATAAAGAAGTGTGAAAGTACCCTAGGACTTGTACATTAATAAACCCAGGGAGTTATATAAAATGCATGTGCCAGAATCTATTTTATCATCAACTGTCCACACTCCCAGAAATTACCTCACACATCACTACATCTCTGTTTGACCTTGTGATTCACATGCAGGTCATTAAAACATGTCATTTTGTGTTAGTTTGTTTCATTTCAAGGTGCTGTCTAGCCTAGAGTCTCTGATAGAGAAAGGCCTTGTTTGGTGCTGGTTTAGTTAACCCTTGTAGTGATCAGCCTCAACAGCAGCCTCAGTCGCACAAAGACAGCTTTTCAAGCCCCACGTTTGGCAGGAAACCAGCTATTACAAGGTCAACACTGCCTTTATTACTTCTTATTAGTTTGGATTATACCTCATTGAAATGTTACATAAACACACACCCATATACACGTGCTTACTGAGCTATAAGCTCTCCAGAATTGCACTTGGAAATTCTGCCTCCCACCAATAGACATACCCTGGGGAGCTCAGGTAAACATTAGCTCTCTGTTTTCCTGTTTATTGTTTGGCTATAGGCTGTGACATTTCACTCGCTCATCACAGTTTGCGGGATGAAATTTTCGGTTTTTGTTTGGAAACACTGTCATATGTTTGTAACTAACATTTCAGAGATCTACATGGAAATGCACACAGAGTCAGTGAAGAATGCGCTACAGCAGACGTTAGCAAGGTGTTTCAAGCACTGACTATAATTAAATTGCGTTTCTTAGCTGTAATTGTGGAAGTGTGTTTTCCCCTCCCTTGTCTGTAAAGATTGTGTTTGTGAGACCCAAGGGCACTGATTGTTTAGAGTGTCTCTCCACTCTGTGTGACTCCGCTTTGCCGCAGGTGCTCAAAGTAACCCTATTGGAATGCAGCAAACGTGCCTCCATTGTGGCATAAGATGCATTTTATCGACGCCTATTTTTCCCCACTTCTCCGAGTACAATCATAGCTATTTCTGTGGCCTTGGCGTCTAGCTAATACAATAAGTGTAGACATACAAACTTACACAGAGCCAAAGAAAATGCCCTTTTATTGGAGTGGAGTGAAGCCAGTTTGTTGAGAGAATGCATCAAATTGGGGTCTGTTTGTGTCCTTTTTAAAGCAAAAAAAATCTTGTAATGGAGTTTGAAGCATCTCCCTCAATTTTTCTTCTGGTTTTCAGTAAATTATAAGATGAGTCCAAGTAAACAACATGCATAAATACCAGTGCTGTCTTTTTGCAAGAGAAAGATGTACACGTCTATAAAGAAGAAGTAGGTAAATAGGAGTGAATATATAAAATGCTCAGTAGAATATGGCATTTATATTGACAGTCAGACCATGAAATACATCTCTTTTTCACTCCTTCACCATCTCCCCCTCTCCTGTTTTCCTCTGTCTTCTCACTTATTATTCACAGACCATAGTCCATTGCTAAGTGCAGGTGAAAAAAGCCATTAAGTCACTGGCTGTGAGGCGTGTGCACCAATTCGTGTGTGTTTGTGTGCGTGTATGTAAAGTGACAGGAAGACAGATCGCTGCCCATTCTGAAACATGACATTCTAATCGCCTTGCATGTTAATTAACAGCCTTTATTGAAATGTTTCTTGTGGCGGGCGACACTGGAGGCTTAATGACTGGAGCGTTCAAGTTATGGCTGTGGAAAGAGATAGGTGTGTGCGAGTTTGTACAGGAATGTGCAGTGAAATGCATAGCAATGAGGAAAATCCCTTAAATGCTCTTCTTGATTCCTACTTCTGGTTCACATTAATCCAGCACTTGTTTGTGCATTTTCTCCTGCTCTTGCAGACTTCTTTTCCTTAATTTTCTTCCCTGAGTGGTAAGGTCGAAAGTGGTTTTGTATCTAAGTGAGTTCAGCGGGTTTTTTTGCTTTCTTTTCTTTTCTTTTTAAAAATCCCAGCAGGGATTTGGTGGTGACACTTGCGAAACAGGCTTAACTGACATTTCGAAAAATATTAAATATCCACCATATGCTCTTACTAGAGACAGCGTGGCAAGTTCTGTGTGTGTGCGTGAGTGTACATGTCATCTGAATGATTGCACATGTGCTCTAAAATAGAAGCACAAACACTGAAATGACTGATAATTCAGTACTGGGACTTTTGAAAGTCTAATTTTAATGAGCACTTTCCTGCTGTTTTAATGGTTTAAAGCACAGCTCTGTAAATTCATAAAATAAACACTTGTAATAGCTGGGGTTAAGGGGTTTGATTTAAGAAGCTTTTAAGGACTTATGTTTACAGTATGTAATCTAGAATGAATTCCACTATAACACTAAACAGTATTAAGATCAGTTTACCTTTGTCTGGCACCCCCTGAAAGTTATTAACCATCCTGACATAATAGTTTCATTTAAGTGTATTTTATCCTTGAATTAGGTTCTGTGTTTTTGCACTCTGTTGTCAATATTGCTTAATATTTTCACATAAATGTTCAAAAAATGGCTGAGAATGTCATTTAGAAATCACTCCTACTTCACTTGGCATACAGAGTCATCATGATGGTTCATTGTAATGCAGATTAAACGTTGAGATCCACCAGAAGCTGCATATGCAGTCAATATAATTTTTTTCTGACTAGGTTAAAGCAAATGTCTGTGCAATTTGTACGCTGGGTGTTTGGTGCAAATCAGCACAGAGCTACTTCCCTTTGCTTTCTGTCTGAACACACCTCGGAGCATAATGGAACTCGCCTGGAAAACAGTTCTGTCATTTTCCTCCATGAGCCAACGTGCTGTGCCTGTGTTGTCTCCAAGCAACACCACTGTAATTCAATCTTTTCTTAGCCATTGTTATGTTTAAACAGCCCCTCCCCCAGAAGTACCTTGTGTTTGTGGAGGTAGCTAACCCTTACTCTGTTGCTTGTACCTCATCTAGCTCTCCCACAGCAACATGTTCCCCTCCTTAATTCATATCTCTTCATTAGCTATAGCTTTCTCTTCCTGGCCCCTTTACTAGTTTAGCTGCCACAGCTCACGTCTGGAAATATTCAGAGCAAATTAATTACATAGATAATTACTCTGGGCCGACTGTTCAGCGTTAATTTTGATCCAGTCTTTGCACCCTTAGAGCACTTTTGAGTCGGTGGAAATATTTTTCAGCACTTACTTGGTCGAGGGAGCAAACATTCTGTGTCAGAATTAAATAATTAACACTTAAACAACTTACATACATCAGTTTTGGATATATTTCTGCAATATTTTGCCTTGAATATTTGCTTAGTTGATAAACTTCGGCGTACCACCCACATCTTCACAAAAAGAGCATATTCTAACACTTATACCACCATTCAGCTATGAGCTGCTGCCTCAGTCAAAACCCAAATATCAAATACATTTTTTCGAGTAACCTGTGCTGTAAGTTGAGAGCCCAACCTGGGGCAGCTCCTCAAGGCTTACATCTTGAGAGGATTTGGGAGATGCCTCGACTATTGTCTCCTACAGAGGTAATCTGAGGTAAGCATATGGAGTTTCTCCAACAGAGGTAAGAGAAGACTTGATGCCATCAGATCTGTGTTGCTTTGCAGCTTCTGTTAAAGAGAAGTCTGCAACATCGGACTATCAGTTGCCATGTGTCAGAAATCCTTCTAATGTGGGTTTGAAGAGAGATTGGTTGTCAGACACCGTGAGCTGAAATGTTTCCTATAGGGAGCTAGGTGCCAGCTTCCAGTGATAAGTGGAGTTTCTGGTTGTTCTTGACACCCTTTCAAATGAGCCTTTAAAGCCACTGGGCAGTGTCTTTCTTTGTTTCCGTTTCCTTTTTTTTTTGTTTTTTGTTAGGATTAATCAATTCCCTCTAAGTGCCTCCTCCAAAAAACCTTAAGCACTAGCACCTTAAGAGCATGTTGCCTTCTTTGTTCTCCTAGCGCATGACATTTAAGGTTAGACTGAACTTTATAGACTGCACAACTACACTTGTCAACTTCACTTTTCTTTATATAAATTAAGTTTGCCGCCTTACTTTTCATGAACTGGCCAACTGCGGTAGAAAGTTGCAAATATGATTCAAGCCTGTGGTGTATACCATCCCCTCTCTTTATGTTACACCAGTTTAGCTGTCCACAAAGGCAATATATAAATAAATAAATTAAATAATGAAATAAATGAATAAAAAGAGAGAGTAGTTTTGAAAACCACAATATCCAACATTTAAATCTATCTTTAAATCTAATGATTCAGGCGCTCTAGGTGAGTAGTGGGATGATAAAAGCGACCTCTATGGGGTTTGATTAGGTTCTTTATGTTTATCAGAGTTGAATGCAAAATGAAAGATCATTCATGTTCTCTGCCCAGTGGCTAAACCTCAGTTGGTTACAATAAATAACCATATTTTACAAATGAAGAATTCTAAATCGAAATTACAGGTGGTATTATTAATACAACATGTCCTGTTCCTGAAATTAAACAGAAATGTTCTATGCTGTATTTGAAGTTTTGCTGTGCGTCACTAATCTTGTGTTAATTATTAAGAACATCCATTGCTTATAGGTTACTATTTAACCATTTATTTCAATGTACACTGCACTGCCAAAAGTATTTGTTTGTCTGCCTTCACTTGCATATGAACTATCCGATTCTTAATCCATGGGTTTAATATTATGTCAGTCAACCCCTTACAACTATAACAGCTTCAACTCTCATGGGAAGGCTTTGCAGGTTGAGGTTTAGGAGTGTGTGTATTGCAGCGCATTTGTAAGGTCAGACAGTGATGGACAGGAAGTGAAGGCCTGGTTTTCAGTCTCTCTAAATCATCACAAAGGTATTCTTCTGAGTTGAGGTCATGTCTCTATGAAGGCCAGTCAAGTTCTCCTACACCAAACTCACTCAACTCTGTCTTTGTGGACCTTGCTTTGTGCCCTGTTATGCATTCATGTTGGAACAGAAAGGGCCCATCCCCAAACTGTACCCACAAAGTTGGGAGAATGAAAATGGTTAAAGTGTCCTTGTATGCTGAGGCATTAAGAGCTCCTTTCCCTGGAACTAAGGGGTCGAGCCCAACTCCTGAAAACAACCCCATACCATAATCCCCCCTCCAATTAACTTTACACTTGCCACAGTATAGTCAGACAAGTACCTGTCTTCTGGAAACTGCCAAACCCAGACTCTTGAGCTAATCAGAATGCCACATGAACTTTAGAGGTCTGTAGAGGTTCACCCTGCAGAAAGTTGGTGACCCTCTACAGACCTCTAATGACCCTGCTCTGTTATTTTATCTGACCTATCACTTCATGGTTGAGTTGCTGTTGTTCCCAGTTGCTTCCACTTCGTTATAATACCACTAATAGTTGACTGAGAAATATTCAGTGGCAAGGAAATTTCATGAATGGACCATTCATGAAAATTCATGGAGCTCCTGAGAGCGACCCATTATTTCACAAATTATTGCAGAAGCAGTGCACATGCCTGGGTGCTTGATTTTATACACCTGTTGCAATGGAAGTGATCAGAACACCTGAATCCAATGATTTGGATGCAATATATTGTATTTTTGCTTTGTATAATTAATAATCCACTGGTTGAGAAAACACCGATTTGTAATGAATACAATGATCAATTTAAGCATAATTAACAATTGTTATAGATGGAACATAGACAGCAAATTAAAGTTTCTTCCATTCTGTGTATTACAGCCACAGGCCTTATGACCTGCCTCCACAAATATTTGAGCCCATGCAATTAACGGCATTCTAATCGAAAATTATTTGACTTTTTGATTTTCCAAGGGCTCTTTCATGGACAGCCCCTCGGCCAGGTTACGTGAATGCAGCAGATGAAGGACATAGGGTGTGGTGACTGACAGACCAGGGACGTGGTGACAAACAGGCTCTATCCACAGACCTGCTATTGATTTCAGCTCAGAGGTCTCTGCTTGATATGGCAGCAGTCAGGGTCGGCCAGCCACCTAAGCTAGAGCTAGCAGGCTATTAGCCTGGAAAGGAAGATGCGTGCAAAGACAATATATTGTTGTCATGGTCAGAATCAGAGATCTCATACGTGCACTGCATGTTTATATCATAGCTGCAGGAAAGAGGGATTTTTTTTATTTTGCTAAAACTCTTTCTGACTGCTTTTTTGTGTCCTCAGGCAACTTTCCTATAGTTTGTAAATTTGTTTGAGAACAATTTTAACCTTGAATAGGAATATATCATTTACTTTTTAAACTTAGCTACAGCTGCATAAGAATGTTCAAGACCAGTAATTTGTAATTTTGCCTTTTTATTCACGAAAGTGATCTTTGACAGAAGCTGACAGTGCTATATTATATTCCATGACTGGCTTCTCCATTATACTGCATTATTAACGCTGCATGTTGCCAGTATGTGGTTACTTGTATACCAGCAGTTTCTCTGGAAACTTTTCTTTACATCACTCTTGTTTGCATTTTTAATACAGTTTCCTTCACAGTGAGCATGCTAAAAGGTAGAGCTGACGCAAACTCTTAAAACCAGAGGGGGGTACGCATGCCCGTTGTATGATAAGGCCTCTTTCTTTTTTCCTAACCAACCAGATACTTTTTATTTTTACTTGCAGTTTCTACCTTTTTGCCTCTACTTTGCTCCAGAAAGTAAAGCAAACAAGCTGTGCTTTGTTTAATAAGATGAATGTGAAACACAGAGGCTTTATGTTGTGTCCTGTTCTTTTCAGGAATGAGATTTTTACAACACATCAAGAAATATACATGTATATATTTTGTTTGCAAGGATCCATGACAATGCTGTCTTGCATGATATGGTTCCTGTGTGCACCCCTAATGACTAATGGTGAGTGAGTTCCAATGTAAACACGAGGAAGCCAGGTTATCCAGACACACCAATCTGGCCTGTTATGTCAATTACCCTGAGGTCTGTGTTAGCCTCGGTCACGCTAGCTGTCTGCTGCCTATGGTGGATGGCATTAGAGGACTTACATTCTTCTGCCTGGCAAGATACCTATATGGTATCTGTATGGCATCAAAGATAGCCCAGATGCCCTTAGCATTTTCATCTGTTTGGTAGAACTCACTCATTACAGTACCTTGTGTTTTTTTAACATGCGACCTGCTCATTACCTCTGTTGACTGTAGCTACTTTGATCTATGACAGTCTACTGTTACAGCTCTGTGTTGCTGCTGCAGCTGCATATTTTATAAATAGGCATATTAGAGCTGAAAGAACATCTGTAGTTTTGATTAAGACAGATATGGTTGAAACGTCCACAAGTCTAAACCAGGCCAACCTCTTACTCACCTTGTTAGTGGCGGATGCTCAGTACACTGCAATGTGGATTTTCCCATGTGAATGCCAGTCGATCTGTTGTTTGTTAAACCCCTAAGAAACATCTAAGAAATGCTGTTGAATAAACTCTGAGCTTACGCAGTGGTGCCGACAGCACTCTTTTATGGAAGTGACCAGCGGGCTGATGAGATGCAATTGGATTGCATATCTGAATCACTGATGGTAGCATTATTTTATGGAAGCTGCTTTAACTGTGCCTTGGAGATTTGCCAGGTTGGTGTCTTAGTGTAGGGAGTTACAGTCCTCTTGGACTGAAGTTATATGTCCTTGTCCAAAGGAGTAGGAGGGTCAGCTTTTTATGTACTTTAATGATGAACAGATGAAATAAAGTGAATTCCTACTTTTTGATATATGGGCTTGTTTGTGATGCACAAAGTCCAATTTAATCAAAAGGGGTTGTATTTTACATTAAAAGCTGACATGGATCGGCTGTTGTTTTTTTGTTTTTTCCCCCCAACAAATTAGATGCCAAGCTCATCTGAAGTGTGTGCTGGACAATCTAGGAAATGTGCTCTACGCTGGTTTAAGCATCTACTCCATAAATTAATGGATCCTGAATGCTCCACCCGAAAGTTAAATGAATTACTACCTCTTAGCCATAGGTTTGTCATATAGGCCACCAAGCTTCATGAAAGCAACAGATTGCAAATTTGCTTGGAAGTAAAGTCTAATTTTCATTCTTGCTTTGTAAGGTAAATAAGTGGAAAGCCTGCAAGAAGAGTGATGAATGTGAGATTTGAGGATTACATGGGTCTGTATTGTAAAATGCATTATATTTAAAGAAAAGAGGACATGGAAACACAACAGTTTGTCAAGGGTTTTAACCTTCCTGTCGTGTCCAATTCTTGGGGTCAAAAAGTTTAACTGATGGCCGATGCCATCTCTCTGACCATTCATCCCACTTCTCTGATTGCTCGTTTTTATACCTCTTGTACTTTTGCCCTGTCTGGGTTAATATGCTACCGTTGCTTTCATTACGAGAGAGATCTCACATGAGACAGGCCTCTCACTGTGTTACACACACAGTGCCCACATGAATGTGCTCACACACAGCTACACATCAGATCAGTCCTTCCTTCTTTGACCTTGGCTGTGATATAGTCCACAGGCACCGTGACTCGTGCTTGCTGTTAAGCCTGACAGTTTGTCAGGTTAATTAAAATAGCCCTGTGGATTATTTTTTCACATTTTAAAAGGCCTTTTCTTCTTTATTCTTTTATGTTGTGTACTTTCATTGTGCCTGCTGTAATCTGAGAATAGGAGAACAGCAGAAGATAGTGGAGACGAGCCGTAGAAGTGTCTGTGGGTTGCACTTCAGAATGGGTTTTTGGAGATAAATGCTAGAATGACAACCTGTGATGTTGGGGGAAATGGGGGTTAAAAATCCTGACATAGAGACAATAGTTTTCAATTGCAATGATGTGGAGAGTGGCAGAAATAACCCAAGTAAGCCTGACTATAGACAGCAGCATGACTGAGATTTCAAATAGGGCTGAGAAGCTTTTATATAAGAAGAGTTACAGTAGCAGCACAGCGCCAGGGCCTCATGCTTTTACGATGGAGTCACAGTTTTCAATGAGCCAGTCCATTTTTCACAGGGACGAATTGCTCCTGACAGTCCAATGGCTAGGCCAACATTTCGCAAAATGTAAAAGGTCTGGCGCAAATGAGGTCTGACCTTATCAATAGCTGGGACCCATCCATCTAAAAGCAGACCCCCTGTCGCCTCATGCAGCAGGACTGCTTACCTTTTCTCTCCTCCTTTCATGACTGCTTTTCATCTCTGAATTGCTCACTCACTCACTGCTGTAAGGTTCATTGTGCCTGTGCATTTTTTTCCTAGCCATTTCTGTCTTGGACTGTGAATTGGTCCCCATCTGGTTGCTTGTTTATCCATCCGTCACTTACAGTATGTCAGACACGATCTAGATTATAGCAGATAGAATTATGCATGCCTCCGCTTTGATTTGGTACTTTCAGAATTTATTTATTTGGTGAAAAAACATAAATGGCTCATCACAATCACCCCCCCCCCCCCCCCCCCCCAAAAAAATAAATAAATAAATAAATAAATCCCAAAACACAATTAATAATGAATTTATTTATTTATTGCGCTTGATCAATTTTTTTTTTACTCTGTCAATCATATGCACAACATCTAAATTCTAACTTGGTTTGACTTCTGCCTTTTGTCCCTCATCACTTTTATTTATTATTTCTTTCTGCCTTTTTCTCATCACATTCATTCTACACGTCTCTTAGATTTTTAACCTACGTCATCCACTTGGCCATCAAATCCATCAAGCACATTGAAACTGTAGCACTGTGGCCCATATATCTGTGTAGGCGTGACACATGTACAGTAATGTGTGCGTCTTTGTGTTCTGCATTCTTGATGAATTATGCATAATTGTCAGGGGAGTAACAACACTGGTGTCTGGAAATCTTTTCAGCTGGAAACAAATGCATTGTAGGCGGTGCCTTATACTGTATAGTCATATATACAGTGTGCCGAAAGACATAATAATCGACCTCCACCACAATATTGATTTAGCTGAAAGGACTAAAAAAGGAAAGCTAGAAGGCCTCCTGTCATAAAATCAGCATACAGTAAAATAAGGGTAAAGGACAGGATTGAAATAAGTGCATACAACAAAAGATATAATAAAACAATTTAGCCCTTTCGCCTTGTAAAGATAACATTACTTCCAAGTTGCAATTGACAGGATGAACATAAATAAAACTTTGTGGCTTCTATGACCCTCAAACTACATTTAACAGGCTGTCTTTGTGTAATCTCCACAGGTTTGTGTTTATGTGGATGAAAAGTAGCTCTGAATTTCATTTTCTTTACATATTTTTAGCTACTGAAGACTTGTAAAATCATTAATGGATTGAATGTCTAGTATCAAATTTTTATTCAACATCTGTTTAAAAGACTAATCCCTATAAGCCTGCTCTTTTCTGTACCTTTGTTGACAATGGAAGTGATCTCTTGTGAACTGAAGTCAGTCTCCGTCTGTGTTTTGTAGCAAAGTTGATGGTATGATATTGTAGTGGCTGCATGCTAAACTAAGCCGAACAGAACTGAGCTCAGCTTGGCTGGGACTTGGGGCTCTCCCAAAGGAAAGCCAACCAGCTCACACAGTCAGATCTACACCAACTAGAGGAGACACTTTGGACAAGTTAAACAGTGATAAATCTGCATGCCAGTATGATTTAAACCAAGGTCGCTACTTTCTGTCGGTGCTGTGTCATATCACCGCCCCCACAGGTCTCATATTGTTTGCCACGTGGCTTTTTTAGAAGCAAGGGATGATGAAAGAGTGAGAGGTACGTGTGACAGGCTAAACTTGTGGAAGAAAAAGAACAAGCTTTGATTAATTGCTGTGGAGGTGATTGTGAAGGGAGATGCTGAGGGCGAACAGGTTCTACATTAGGTGTGTATGTGAACTGGCTTCTGGCTTGTTTTTATGTTTACACGTGTGCAGATATGAGAGTCTGTTTACACAAACAGCACGGGGAATGAGAGCTAATGAGATGAATAAGTAATGGTTATATTTAGACTTCTTATATCTTCTGCTGACCTCTGATTTTCCTAGCTTTGTGAAGCCGTATAAAGTGCTAACATCCACTATTAAATGAGGTGCCACTTATCTAAACCCAGATTTACACACACACGAAAAAAAGTTCATTGGAAACAATCTTGCTCAATATAAAATCAATCTTGCTTAGTCAGTGTATATAGGCTAGTATCACAAGTCACAATTTTTCCTGCAGGGACCTTAAAAATCGACACAGCCTAAAGCAGCAGTGCAGACAGCTTGTGCTCATTTTACAAGTTTTATAACTGCAAAGGCGTCACCGAAGGGGGTGATATTTAGTAGAAAGGCAGCGGCCTAATGCTAAATTACAGAACGAATGCCAAGCAGTCCGAGGCTCCAAGAGTGTCCAATTCATTCATATCAAGTGAGGAAAAACTGGATGTTAGTGATTATAATGAAGGCATGAACTTAACTTAACTTAACTTAACTGAAGATCAGACCACATTTAGTAATCAGTTCAGAAATCCAAAGGCTTCCCAAACTTCTTTTTTACGACTGCACCTCAGGAGTTTTTCCATCCACACCATCATCAAGTGCTTAGTCAGAGGGATTCTCTGGCTTTTTCTTATTTGCATTTTAAGTTCTTATACTCTAAAAAGTATTCACATAACCAGTAGTCAAGCATAGTGGTCCAGGTTATGTTGGGATGTTATTGCTCGGGTGGTAGAACTGGTTGTCCGCTAATGTCAAGGTTGGGTGTTCAGTCCTGCGCGTCTCCTAGGATCATATCAACGTATCTTTAGGCAAGACGCTGAAATCTAAGCAGCTCTACATGGCAGGTGAAAACCTTGCACAGCAGCTTCACTGTTAATGTGGAGTGACCATGTGCAGCAGGGTTTTTTTAAAGCACTAAGGTAAAAAAGATGTGTTCAGTTCATTTTTATTCATGCAGTGACAGTTTTCAACCAGAGTTATCCCAGGCACTTAAAATTGTAAAATTAAGATGATACAGTGTTATAAACTTAGGAACTCTACTTCAGAGGCAGGCTGGAGAAAGGCAGTCCCTCTGCCTCAACCTGAGAAAATGAAGAGGAAAAAAGGAAGTGCCTAGAGAGCCGTTCTATTTACCATTTGCTATGACTAAAACTAACTCTGTACATGCATGTACAATCTTTTTTACAAAGATTTGAGCTTAGTTAAGTCTGCCCTAAAAAACCTGTCCTCACTTCATAACCTTACTTAATTATTTCCATAAGATTAGATTAGATTAGATTAGATTAGATTAGATAGAACTTTATTAATCCCTCGGGTGGGTTCCTCTGGGAAATTCGATTTCCAAAAAAGCACAGCACCGACAGAAGTTACAGAGTTACAGAATATTATATATATATATATATACACACACACACACACACACACACACACACACACACACACACACACACACACACACACACACACACACACACACACACACACACACACACACACACACACACATATATAAATACAGAGACAATATAAATAAAATATACGAAGGGGATAAATAGGAATAAAAATAAAAATACAAGTGAATTGCACATTTCAAGTATTGAGTCTATTGCACCGTTGACTATTTACAAAAGTATTGCACAAAAGGTATTGCACAGTGAGGTGAAGAGGCACTACAGCTTAGTTGTTCCCCCCTCCTTTGTCCTCCTGTTTCCCCTCCCTCTCCCCTCCAGGGAGGAGTTAAACAGTCTGATGGCGTGTGGGACAAAGGAGTTTTTAAGTCTGTTAGTTCTTGTCTTTGGGAGAAGCAACCTGTCACTGAACAGACTCTTCTGGTTGTTAATGGCCGTGTGCAGAGGATGCCTGGCATTGTCCATAATGTCCATCAGTTTCTTTAATGTCCTTTTCTCTGCCACTGTCACCAGAGTGTCCAGCTTCATGCCGACCACAGAGCTAGCCTTCCTGATCAGTTTCTCCAGCCTGGATGAGTCCTTCTTTGCTGTGCTGCTCCCCCAGCACACCACAGCATAGAAAAGTACTCCAGCAACCACCGACTGGTAAAACATCCTCAGGAGCTTCCTGCAGATGTTAAAAGACCTCAGCCTCCTGAGGAAGTACAGTCGGCTTTGGGCTTTTTTATACAGGTGCTCTGTGTTGCATGACCAGTCCAGTTTATTGTCCACCCACAGCCCGAGGTACTTGTACTTGTTGACCACCTCCACCTCCTCCCCCTCTATCTGAACCGGCAGTGGACCTGCTCTAGACCTCCCGAAGTCCACAACCAGTTCCTTAGTCTTTGAGGTGTTGAGTTGCAGGTGGTTTGTGTGACTCCATGCGACAAAGTTCCTCACCAGACTTCTGTACTCCTCTTCCTGATCATCCCAGATACACCCCATGATGGCTGTGTCGTCTGCAAACTTCTGAATGTGGCATAATTCAGAGTTGTAGCAGAAGTCAGAGGTGTACAGGGTGAAGAGAAGAGGGGACAGCACAGTTCCCTGTGGTGCTCCTGTGCTGCTGACCACTGTGTCAGACGTGATGTCCTTCAGCCTGACGTACTGTGGTCTGTCGGTGAGGTAGTCGGAGATCCAAGCCACCAGGCAGGGGTCCACCTCCATCCTGTTCAGTTTTTCCTGAAGCATACAGGGCCGGATGGTATTAAAGGCACTGGAAAAGTCCAGAAACAGTATCCTGACCGTGCCTTTTCCCCCATCCAGGTGTGAGTGGGCTCTGTGTAGGAGGTACAGGATGGCATCCTCCACTCCGACACCTGCCTTGTATGCAAACTGTAGTGGGTCCTGGGCATGTTGTACCTGTGGTCGGAGGAGGTTGAGGAAGAGCCGCTCTAGAGTCTTCATAAGATGTGACGTCAGTGCCACCGGTCGGAAGTCATTCAGCTCATTGGGCCGGTTCTTTTTGGGGACCGGGACAATGCAGGATGTCTTCCATAGGGCGGGCACTCTCCCCAGTCGCAGACTGAGGTTGAAGACTCGTTGTAGCGGCTCCCCAAGTTCAGCAGCACACGCCTTTAGCATCCTAGGACACACCTTGTCTGGGCCTGCTGCCTTTCTGGGGCGAAGCTTCCTCAGTTGTCTCCTGACCTGATCCACTGTGACACTGGGAGATGTTTGGGAGGAGGGGAGGGGGGGAGATGTCTTGCTGCTGAGAGAGGGATTGGAGGAGGGGGGTGTCATGGTGTCAGGAAGGGGGGGAAGCGAGGGAGGAAGGAGAGTGGGGATTGGACTCTGTAGTGAAGGTGAGGGTGGGGGGGTTGTGGGCTGGTCAAACCTGTTGAAGAAGTTGTTAAGTTCGTTTGCCTTCTCCACAGTCCCCCCCCCCCACTGTGCTTTTCTTGGTGTTGTGGCCTGTGATGGTTTTCACACCATTCCAGACCTCCCTCATATTGTTCCTCTCCAACTTCTGCTCCACCTTCCTCCTGTAGGTGTCCTTTGCTTCCCTCAGGCAGCGTTTCACCTCCCGCTGTGCTGCCTTCATCTCCTCCTTCACTTTGCTCCTGAAAGCCTTCTTCTTCATGTTGAGGACAGCTTTGACTTCCTGTGTTACCCACGGTTTGTTATTAGGATAACACCGTACCGTCTTAGCAGGGGCGACCGTGTCCACACAAAAGTTGAGGTAGTCTGTAAGACAGTGTGTCGCCCCCTCTATGTCCTCACCATGTGGGCTCAGGAGCACATCCCAGTCTGTGGTGTCATAACAGTCCCTCAGAGCATCCTCCTTTTCTGGGGTCCATCTCCGGATGGAGCGCGTTGTGACCGGCTGCCTTTGGACGAGGGGTGTGTATTGTGGCTGTAGGTAAACCAGGTTGTGGTCTGACTTCCCTAGTGGGGGGAGGGGGGTGGCTCTGTATGCATCTCTCACATTAGCATACAGTAGTATAACGACTTGTTATCATGATTGTAAATATATTAAAAGTAACATTATGTCGAATACTTTACGAAAGTGCATAAAAGCTGGCTGTAGATTTTGCAGAAGATTTCAGCATGTTGCAGAAGTGCAAAACCTGCCTTCTTCCCTGCAAGTAGACGCTCTGCGACACGATGCTGCAAAATGCAAGCAGATGTTGGTCTTTTAAATGGCTGTCGCTCTGGTTTGATGAATGATTCAACCTCACCTGAGAAGGCTGCAGCGTTCCAGTTCTCCAGACGGCCTACGTATGTGCGGCGCAACTCTAGATGGGTTGAAAACATTGGTTTACTAAATAATCCGCCCCCATTCTGCAGCCAGTTAATGTGGCCATTAGCGCACATGCAGGATAATTGCCCATTATGTTCCATTGAAAAGCAGTCCATCCAGCATTACTGACTACATTAGCAAAGCTTTATTTTTTCTTGAGCTGGAGGACAATCAAGAGTCAAGATGCCTTAATTAGAGGATAGGGGTTCTGTGGGTTTAGGGGCTTAAACACAGTAAGACGTTTTCAATAAATCTAATATTTTATTCTTGACGGTTTTTGTTTTTTTACCAAATGTTTGGAGTTTAGATCATCAGTTTCCATGGATATATTTGGTAGACGTTTTGCTTTTTGTATTGCAGAGTAGGCTGTAGACAAAGGCTGATATGAATTAAAAAAACAAAAAGGTTATAGGGCTGCTTTTTTTTGCTGTACTTAAAATACTTTTGTATTTTTAAAATGTTCGCTTTGTTGATGATTTGCAATTTAAGAGTAGCTTGCTTTTACTTTTTCCCACTTTATTTCTGGCAAACACACATGCATACACACACACTGTGTTTGTACTAGTGTTGATTTGGTAAAAAAGTGAGTTTCTTAAAAGTGAGACGAGGGAAGTGCTTGGTTTTCTGATGCAGACAGAAAATAAGTTAAACTCTAGGTCATTTACCATGGTAACTGTTAGGATAATTGTTGAGCATAATTGTGATGTCGCTGAAACGACTTTAAGATTCTAAAAGAGCAGAAGGACATTAAGTGCATACTGTATTTTGAAAATGAGCAGGCCTGTTGGAAAAACAGAGTGCAGTTGTCCAACACAGCAGACTGTTTTGTCCGTACCTTTAGTCTGAAATGAAAAATACAGTAATTGCCCATTTCCCACTCCCCAGTTTCTTTGTTGCATTGTGAATAGGAAAAATGCATCTTTTCTTACAACATAATAATGAGAGGCATGTTTGCATGTGTGCACAAAAAGGAAAATAAACCAAAACGTGTCCAAGTGCTCTGAGTTAGTTTGACATTTACTAACATATATAAGAAAATATTTACATAAAGAGGATCAAAAAAAGGGGGATGAATAGTACAGATGTCAGAGTTCAAGTTAGTAGATCAGTCTCTCTTTATAATGCAGCTGTACACTTTAAAACTTGGACATCTACCCAAGATTTGAAGTCAACACACACCTTGTTTTGTTTATTCCTTTTTGGCCTTGATATATTTTTAAATCTTTACTTTAAAAATAAATCAGGTAAGGCTCATGATCATGCCAGGACCTCTGCAGGCTGTACCACTGAAATCAAATGCCCAAAGATAGAGTGCACCGATCTGGCCGTAACTCACCTTGAGGCGAGTAGCTGTTTTATCAGACAGCTTCCAGGTCGCTCACCACGATCAGCGCGGTTTATATTTCCAATATGACACCAAAGTAAACAATGCAGTTTAAAATAATAGTTTCTACTTGTATTAATGCAGTGTACCCAGAGGTTTGTGTTATATAATTTATATCATATTGTGGGAAAAACAGATAAGAGACTGATCATGCCAGCCAGAGGTACAGAGGAAACTTCAGATTGCTTCTCTTAAATACACTTTCTCCACTCCTTCCTCCTTTTCTACTAAGCTTCCTTCTTTCTAGTGGAATTTTGAGGACATTACCTACGAAGCAGAGTTGTTACCCTTTCTGAAGAATCCGATGCAGACAGATGTCTAAACGGCTGCCCACAGTTGGAAAGCACTAGAAGAGCAGTTAATTGTTGAGATCTTAGAAGAAAAGTATGAGCTTCCTGCATGTACACTGCTGACTGGATTTTCTGGCTCAGAGGCTGTGAGACACAAGCTATTGCTAATTAAACGCAGGGCCTTACTCGCTAAATTGAATGATTGTTTCACACCCCAACGATAAATCCTTCTCCCTCCTAAGGTGCAAATGGAACTCTGCCATCTTCCCTCTCATCTATATGATTGTGTAGTGGGTCATCTGCAGCAGGTTTTGTAATTAATGTAAAGAAATAAAGAGATAAGGCTCGGAAAAAGTTGTCTGAATGCTTGATATGATGAAATTATTAACCACTCTTTATGTTTTTTTGTGTTTCTTGTAATATCAATGAACCCTGAAATTAACTGCTGCTCTTGCTATTGAACAGGGATTGTTTTGACATCTGGAGAAGATTTTTGTGATAAACTAGTAAAAAGTATAGAACAAGCCATTTCTTAATATTAGATTGTAACTAACAGAGGGCCGCTGTGTACAGATGACCTCAGGGAGTCGTATAAAGGACAGTGGTAAAGATGGAAAAGGAGCATAAACAGGAACACTAACGATCGTTGTATTAAGCCGGGGTAAAAGAAACAGTAAGCACTAGAGGGCACTCTCTGTCTCCTTACCCCTAGGCACAGGTCTGTTCACAGGGGTAGCTACACACTGCAGCCACACGAACATGCGCACGCTCACACAGAGAACATGCTGAACATTCAAATATGAAAGTCAGAATGAGATGTTCTCACAGCTACTAGGAGACAATCAATTTGAATTGTATTAATCAGTGCTTGCACTCAGACCCTCTCTAGTTCACTATTCAATTACAACTGTTACATCTCATCCCATTCTTGCTTTCTCTCTCTCTAGTTCTCCTCTCTCTCTCTCTGCTCAACTCGCTCGCTCTGCCTGGGTCTATATCAGTGTCTCCTACTGTAGCCACTATCTATATTACTATTTCCCCATTGTTTTTTCCCTGCAGTAGCATAGATGATAGGTTTTAACCTAATGAAAAGCACTTCTGTTGAGATTGAAAAGCTCCTTAAACACATCCCAGCAAACTCTTCCTCCTCTGCTCCTGTTTTTCTCCCTCACCCTCTCCTCCTCTGATTTTTTCCTTCCTTAATTTCCTGTTGTGCACCCCCCACCCCCACCCCCCTTCCCTGTCCTCCCCCTTGACATTTATGCTTCAATGGTTCCACCCCTTATGCATCTTGCTACCCACCACTTTTTTCTGCAATCCTTATATCTATCTCTTCCCCCCACCCACCCTCCCCCTCTTTCTATGCTAAATGGGCTGCATTACTGTAATGAGCTGGTAATTTATGGAGGGGGAGTGCAGGACTTGTATCATTTGCCCATTGAGTGTTTGGCCTCCCTAAGCTCACCCTCTCCCTGTGGAAACGCATGCATACACTCTGAGAGCCAGGTCCACACACAGAGAAAAAACAAAGTAGTGTGCAGACACACATTGCTACAAAATCACGTACTTATGTAGAAAAATAAAAGGAGATTTAAAAAATGTTTAGTTCTATTTTTTAGTTCTATTTTTAAAAATTGGGGTGTTAAGCAACTGCCGCAGCCAGCTGCACTGTTTAAAACCGAGTAACTACTATTGCTGTCACATACAATGCAAGCCCACATTTCGTGACATACATACTACCACATGTTCACTTGATGAAATTGAGACTGTTAAAGACAAAAACGTGAATACCCGAAAATGTCTTGTTGGTGTTTCGCTTCCACTGAGTTCCTCGTTTCATCGGTTCACAGTCACAGGTTACGACCATCATGACGGAGGATAATTCTCATTGTGGGACGTGTTTCTGTTGTGGTCGTGTAACTCAATAACTTTCAGTTGAAAGTCACATAGAAGTTAGCAATCAAATATGTTTATACAGCAAGGAAGGAGGTGGGAGATGAGGAAAGACAAAAACTTTGAGGGAGGGAGGAAGGAAAACGATGCAAACAGCGGGGAGGCTTTGTCACACGCTGCTGTTTGTCTTTGCTCGTGACCCTTGCGGAAGATGAAAGGCAACGTAAAGGTTCAACTTCACATGACTCTGACATTATAAATAATTTGTATGTTTGAATTGCACACTGTACCCATGCACGCAGATGGCCTCCCACGGGGATGTTAAACACCATGGCGACAGGCGTTGACCCTAGTCGTAAAGAAGCTAAAGGTCAACACGGCTACTAAGGAGGTAGAGCGACCCTGAACACAGGAACATCCTTTAGAGAGAGGATCAGGAGGAGGGGGAGAGACAGAGGGAGGAAATCAGAGAGGTGAGGGTAAAGAAAACATTAGAGGGGAAAGAAAGGAAGGATTGAGAGCAAGGATTGAGAGACGTGAATGAATGGAGATGATGAGCCAAGCGAATCGAATAAATGACGGGAGAGGTCAGTGCAGGATGGACAAAAGGATCAAAGGAAATGACTCTGTCGAAACTGCTATCTGATCTTTAGGCAGAAGCAGCCTCATCGTCTACTACAGCCCCACTTGTTAGAAAAAGTAATAAAAAGCACATGAGCAGAAACACATAGTAGGTGCCTGTTTGTTTGCTTTGGGAGAATTTTCGATAATGAAGAACAAAAGGGTATTTTTCATTGCACGGTGATTTAATTTAAAAAGTTTTCCTCAATAAGATTCTCGGTTGATTAGATTTAAGCTAAACTACAATCCCATTGCAGTTGTCAGCACGTTCCTGTAACATTCGGGCAGATCAGTAATATTCAGGTAGATGAAACATTTATGATGACACAAACATATCTATTTCCTTTGTTCTACATATAATATGAGGGAAAGTGATTTCCCAGCACACCTCTTATAGTTCTCCTTGTTAGATTTGAGCAAATTATCCTTCAAAGACAAACTCTCACATGGCTCTTTAGCTGCACAAAATTTGGTCTATTGTGTATTTCTGGCTCTTACGCTGACTATGAAGTTACCTCTTGAATAAAAGTGCTTTGTTTTTTATGGGACATTCCGACTGTGCCGCAGTTTGAAAACAAGGTTCTTAAACTGTCATTTTACATTTAAGAGCACTTATCAATTTCATAGACACCGTCAAAGCAGCATTCTCGAGTAAGACATGAGTTATTCTGTGTGCATTTGAAATGAGCCTTGGGAAAGGTTAGCCATAAACTGAAAAAGATGTTTGATCTATAGCCAGGTATTGATCAAAAACACTGTCTAAGCTCATGAAAATGTACACGTGTGTGTGTGTGTGTGTGTGTGTGTGCGCGTGCGCGCGCGCGCGCACTGGTGTACTTTGGCGGAGTGTGTGCAGTGTATACAGTAATGGCACTTGACGTGTGATTTGAGTTATGGCCAGGTATTGATCAGAAAACATCGCAGCGGCTTTAAACTTTACTGTCGAGCTTTTGGTGAGACCTGACTAAGTGTTATTATAGACTCATGAGTCATTAGGAGTTTCTATAAAAGAGACTGAACTCACAACATAGAGAGATAAGAAAGTAACACTTGTTTCTTTTTAAATGCAAATGCAACTTTTCATTGATAACTGCTTCTTGTTATCTTTTGAAGCAATAAAAGTGCAACACGTTTAAACTCCTGCTTCATTTCAATGTTGTGATAGTTTTAGGTTCAAAATCACTTTTCTATAAAATAGTTCCGGCATATTAAAATTTTCAGTGTTACTTACTTACTTAGTCTATTGAAACAACATATTAAAGGAGGACAGTGATCATTGTGACATCACAACATTGAGGATGTCCTTGGTGGCTTGTTTACACGCAGTTTCTTTTGGTACTTTCATTAAAACCTCCTTAATAAACAAACAAACAAAAAGAAATACTTGCTTCACACAATATGTTACACATAAGGCCTTTGTTTTAGGTTCACGTACTTACAAAAAACTAGAAGTCATGTTGCTGAAATTCAAGGAGACGTGGCATATCCATTTTAAAAAAAGTTGGATTCAATCGCACTGCTGTCTGAAAGTCAACGCAACATTGTGGGTCGTTTTTCTTATCGGTTTTAGGATCAAGTGAAGACTCGAGCCTTTTCTTTGGGTGGGTCTGCCTGCTATTAACGGTCAAGTAAACAAATTGTTGTACAAGAAATTGGTATTTTGGCATTTGTTTTAGGGCTGTCTCAGGGGCTAAGTAGGCCCCAATTCATACACAAACGAAAACCACAGACAGACACACACTGTCTAGTGATCATAACAATTTGGAAGGTTTTGTCAGGGGTATGGAAAGAGGAAGTGTATGTCTGGTTAATGTTTCCCGCTGGGTTAAAGTGGACTGAGTGGACTGTTAAAGACTTGAGATAAGGCATAGACACAGACTTAGTGGCACTTGGAACGCTGTGTGTATTAGACAGGGTCATAGGGGTATTTCAGAGGCGGTACGGGTAATAAAAAGGGTTAGGTGTGGCACGGTAGAGGACTAAAATAAAAACCATTAAGTGTGCTTGTCATCGTCTTTGTGTTGGATAATATTCACTGCACCGAGTGATGCTGCTAATCGCATTTTCACCCCATGTGGGTGAACAGCTCGCTATTTTGTTTATTTTTCTATGATAAATTATTTTGCAGTCATAATGATTTAGCTTTCAATGCTTGTTTGTTGTATCTCAAGCCACACTACAGTGAAAGAACAGATGAGATCTCCTTAAAAGCTCTCTTCTCTCTCACCTTCCAGACAAGTTCAGATCGCATTAGGATTGGCAGAGAATACTACGGTATGATAACCTGTACTCTTTCTAAGCAGTATGCATCAACAGCTAGTTTTCTTCCGGATCCTAATAGGAATGATGCAAAAGGGGCCCATTTCTGGGCTCTGGATCCAATAGTAGTGTGTAATTACCTTTAAGACCTGCTCCCTATGTTAAAGGATTAGCCATAATCCATAACCAAACCCATAACTATTGCTATGCTACGTTAATTCCAGTTAGATGCATGCAACACACAGTTCAGCGAATATGAGGCCACCTGTCTTTTTCCTCTTTCCCCATCTTCATTTCCTCTCCTCCTCTTGCTCGGATTTTCATTTTGAAAAGAAGTTGTTAAGCTTTATGCCCCTCCATCTGTGATGTCAGAATTGGATAGCAGTTTCCCTGTTGTATACAATCCAAAATAAGGAATGAGAGCGAGGGAGAGCGAGGGAGAGAAAGCAAGAGTAATGAGAGAGAGAGAAAAGGTGGGGAGGATTAATTGTCTCATAGGAGAGGTGCATTGGAACAGAGGTGCTGTAGGTTTGAAATAGGGCTTAATATCCTGCTTTTACTGCTTATGGCTGTGGGAACCTCGGGTTGTGTGTTTTGTGAGGCTGTAGTCTCTTTCTTGATTTTGTCTTTGGAGAAGAAAGATGTAAACATATAAAACCTCCACACGGTTTATGCAAATAACTATGCAAACAAAACCTGTGAGTGTATTAATTTCAGCATTTACACACTCCAGTGGGGGCAGAAATCCTACAAGTTGTGGTAACGCTGGGAGGCATGTACCAGACAAAGCATGATCAAGAAAGAACTCACTTACAGGGCAGCCAGAGGATGATGTCCAGCCAACGGGGGGGTTGGTTCAATGAGGCAGCAGGAGGGGAGAACCCCCAACTGTCATGGAGACCGTGTGATCGATCGCAGGTCCATCTCTATCAAGGAACTTGTGACAGCTGACTGTACACCCGTCTCTCCATGTTAAAAGAAGTCAGACGCAGGTGACCACATAAGTGTGACTGAGAAGACATTGTTCGGTTTAGAAGTGAAGGAAGAAGCTGTTAAAGAAGCACTAAAACTCCAAAAGGTTTCCAGATACAGGCGACAGCAAAGAATCCCCAACAAAAAACACTCCGAGCTTCAGAATTTGCCTTTCTCAATAAGGCCTCCCACCCGTCGATGTAGAGAGATCGCTGATGATAATGATTATCATTAGCATTTAATGGGTTCTTTTACTGGAATTACTCTGTATGTGTTCTGGTTAAGTATATTAAAATCAAGATTTTGTTTGATACCACAGTGAAATCACATTCACGGCAATAATTGTGCAATTTTATGAGCAGGGAGGTCTTTTTGATCACACATTCCTAATAATCTTCTCAGAATTATATCAGTGCATTCAAATACTGTGACACAAATCACAATAGTAAAAGATTCTGGGCCACCGATGCAGGAAACCCATTCCGCTGAAGCTCCTGGCGCACAGTTTCTGATCTAATGTTAATGCCAAAGGAGGTTTGGAGCTCCGCAGTTACTGAATCAGCAGAGAACTGGCCTCTGCAGTCGGCAACCCCACTCTGTACCTTTGCATCGTCTGCCACTAAGTTGTGGCATTCACATCAAACACAAGTTTTTAACTCATTCATGTTAGGGACATCCCCAGCAGTGAATGATGCGAGAAGGAATTCAACCAATATCTAGGAACAACACAAAACAATATATTTTCACAATTTACAACGAAGTCCTACAATTTTGCTTTTTCCTGTCCCTATTTAAAACCAAAGTTGGTCCACATTGCTCCCCGCCTGGTATAAATATGCATTATTGTTAGCCTGGCTTTGTGTGTATTTTATGATCCTTTCAAACTTCATTTCATCTTTAGTTTGAATGCATCACAAGAAGTGATGGAAGTAAAACCTTGAAACATTGAAAACAAAAACTAAAAAAAGTATTATCCTTCCTTTGTTGATTGGGGAATTGTTTCATCTGAAGACAAAAAGGACAGTGAATAGCTGAGCATAAAAAGATACATTTGAACATACCTGAAACTTCACGACAAAATACAAGGCTACAAAACTATGCGGAGCTACAAAAATACCACATTCCTCACATACGAATAGCTTTCACAGTTTTGCTATCTTTCTTTTTGTTATCTTTTTAGGAATGCACTGTTTACACATTTACATCTGGCTGCAGCCTCCAGAGTGGGATGTTTTAGCACCTGAGGCTCTTCACTTAAATATCTATGGGTTAATGGCCTTGCTAGCACCTATCTACATGCACTGACAGTGAGAGAGGAGGAAACGCTACTTCACAGGTACTGACTTGTGTTAGTAAATGTCAAGGGTATTTAAATTGTTAATAAAACAATTAAGTCTGTTTGGATCCAGAGCAGGAGCCCACCAAGTTCCTGATTTAGACTGGTAATATGATCAGCTGACTCAGGTCTTGAAAAATTATGCCAGCCTCTTAAGTGCTTCATTTTTGCACGAGTGTGTGTGTGTGTGTGTGTGTGTGTGTATGTCTAGTAGAGAGAGAGAGATTTGGTGAAGGAAGGCCTGTTGTAGGTCACCTCTGTGATAGCGCCATCTCTCCTTATCACCCCTTCACTCTGTCTATCTGTCCTTGCTCATCACTCTTCCTCTCTATCTCTCACCCTCTTTCTGTCACTCACTCAACTTTCCAATCCTCAAACTTCACATCCTCGCCGCAAGGTTATCGCAAATCAGCTACTAAAACAGTCTCTGTATGTGTGTACGTGTGCATTATTTTCACATGCGAGATCAGACTAAATATCAAAGTCACTTTTTCGTTTTCTTTTTTTTTTGGTACTGGCTCTACCTCGCCACTTAAACATCTCGGGGTCTGAGAAGTCCCTCTTTGTGAGAAAGGCACACATCCCTAAAAAGCACGTAAAATCATATAAGTGCACACTGCCGCACAATTGCATGTGGCAGCTGGTTTGCATCAGATCAGAGGCTGATTGCAAAAATGCACGTGCCGTCCGCACACTACCTTCTCCCTGCCCTCTGGCTAATTAATTTCCCAGCTCGAGCATGTCCCACCACAAAGTGTTCTCCCTCCTTGTGTCACACTCAATCTGTTCCTCCTCTCCCTTGTGTCTCTCTACCAAGCCTGGCTGATTTCAGTTCCCCTGGCCTTTGATTGCATTTGTCCAAAATGTCAGGGCAAAGAGCATCACCTCACAGAACCTCTGCATTGCTCATTTATTCATTCTTCTCTTCCCTTTTCTCACTCTTTTTTTTTCTACATATTTATATCTAACTTGGAAGTTATGGCTCGCTTTTTGTCACATCAAGTTCATGTTTGAGACTACAGCCCAGCAGGCATTTTCCGGTCTAATCAAGAGATTGTCAACAAGCCTTCTCCAGTTCCCTCTGGTTCTCACAAGTTTTAAAATTGTTAATTCTCAGCTCACCGCAGGTCAGCGCGACAGCCTCTCTCTTGTTTCCCACCTTCGATGTGTGCGTTTCTTAAATGCTTCCCTTGGTATGTTGTTTACTGAATTAGTCTCAGCACTCACTGTGACCCCAGTTAGTTTGACCTGGGTACTTTGAAGATGAGCATGCTGTGCTAATCAGTCAGACAGCGAGGCTGGTGTTTAGTCAGGACAGACAGGCTTCAAAGGACTTAAGTGATGTCCGCATCTTGCTATGGAGGCTTCCTTACTTTTTTTATGTGCTTGTGCATGTTTACGTGTCTGTAAACACACTCCTGGGAAAGCCCATTCACATTTTTGCTGTCAGTAAATTGTTTTCATATTACACATTTGTTGAAAAACACATGTAGCTGTATACTTACACACTAACAGAAAAAAACACTCCTTTATGTTCTTTTGTGCAAATTAAATATGTATGAATAGGTTCATGTGACATTGTAGGAATCTTTTACTATAATGAATGCACCTTTTATGGACTAAAATCAATGTAGAAACATCATTTATATTAAAATCAAGTCACAGTCTGTATTTATGTTAACATGCTAACATGTCATTAGCATGTGGCCTTTAACAAGTTATTTATTGTGAGCGAGGAGGAAGACACAAAGTTTGACCAAGTGAACTGTAAAGGAACCATCAGGAAAATATTCATAACAACAAACCTAATGAGAAACTTAAATCACTATTACCCAGCTCAACATGTCTAATTTGGAAAAGCTAACAAAGCTAGCCACAGCTCAGAGCTAGCCACCTGACAGCACCCTTGGTATGAGCAAAGGATCAAATCAGTTACAAGACAAATTATGGAGACAAGTACAAAAAGATGGAATTATAAGTAGTTGACATTTTTAGTTATATAAATTTGTTGCACCTGCTTTTATTTATTAAGGTAAAATGTATAAGTTAAATTGGGTGTACAGCAGGGGGGGTTTCAGGTAATTATTAGTATTTTCTAGTTGAAAAGTATTTTATTTTCAGTTGCTTAAGTGAGAGAAAATCTGGGCAAGTTTGTACAGTTTATTTCTTTTATTATGAAAATACAATTTTGCATTGTTAAAAGCTGATCTCTGTATATGGTAAGTGCTAGTTCCTGAAAGGTAAATTGGCAGATATCTTTTGTCAGATAAATGCTGTTGTCGTGTTATGGTTAAGAATCGTCAAAAATCAGTGCATGTCACACTTCAGAGTCAGAGTCAGCCATGAAATCTCAGCTAATACATCTCTATATATTTCATATTAATGCTAAAATTACATATCTATGTATGTAGCTCTAACAAGTCCTAATTCATTCAAAGCTCATGCTATATAAAAAGAAGTTTAATACAATTTCAGACACATGCATTACATTGCATTATATTGTCTCACCAGAATTGCCCAACCCAAGTTATGACAAGTCTGTATTTGATTTCTGAGCACCACTATTGGCCATTATTTAACCTTTCTTTTGTGAATTGTCAGACAGTACAAAATAGCTGAGACTAACTTGACCTCGTTCTTGAAAGTGCATGTCAGTATTGATATAGCATTTAAAAAAATATTGCATCTTGTACAACTTGGACAGTATAAACGGATGAGAAGTGAAAAGGGGTTTTCTTTTGGTTTGGGGCACTGAGCAGCACGGTGCAGAGGGCAAAGCTGAGGTTAAGTTTTTAAACACACACAAAGGCCCAAGTGAATGTCTTCAACATTAGACATGACAGTTCTGCTCTCTGGAATACATCAGCCATAATAAGCCTTTTTCTGTTGTTCCTACTGCCATAGTTATACACACACACAGATCTCACATGCACACACTGCTTCCACAGTAAGTCATTACCTACCATCACATCTTTCATAGGCGTACTGTCTTCATCAGAGGCAAAAATATGGTGTATAAGGTTACTGGAGGCAGTCATGGGGGATGGCTTTAAAGCAATAAGATAGCAGTAATGGCACACCATCATTTAGGAAAATGTAATAAGTGAATATCTAATAAGCCTGTAAAAGATGCTTAACCCCTGAAACTCTGAGGTCAGGTAGGCCTACAGAGATAGGAGAATAAGCCGATTAAGGAAGGTTTCCTCTCACATTGCAGTCATCACAGGATTGACCAGTTCTTGACCTTGCTGTTAGGAGTGTGCTCACCTTAGTATAGAACCACTCTTAGATAAATCCGCTCTTCATGGTATTTGATAACAGCTTGTGTAAGAAAGTAATAGGTTATGAATCTCTTTCTGGAGATAAAGTAGGAGTTAATGGTACACCAGAGATTTACGGTTTTACGCGTTGCTCACCTTTGGTCGACATTTGTCACAGCGGTTTCTTGAAGGCTGTGAGTTGAGCCTGTGGCTAAAGTTGTAATGTTTGTAAAGGTCTTAGCGAGTGAGTTAAGGCTGCGGTTTCGACACAGAAATGCTATTCCTGAATTCACTAAATGGTGCATGACACTCCTTGTATTGACCTGATGATTGATTTGGTGATTGATTGACAAGAAGATACGTTGTTTCAAATCCCAGGAGAACTTAAATAAACAGAAGCATTTGGTTGTAAATGTGACGTCCACTTGCTTCTTCTGTGTCGATGGAGACTGGTTAAATGTGCTATGCTCAAAATGAATGACATCCAGAATTTAAGGTCAGTATCCCTCTACGCATGCACACACGGAGCAACATCCTAAAGCCATTTTCAGGCAGGGCAGCAGAGTGTGTCCTCATTACTGTCTGTGACTGTGTAGTCACCACTCAGTCACAGCTCACACTGCCAGAATGGGATTTTCCCCTCTTTTCTCCTCTGACTCCTCAACCTCTTTTTCACCTTAACTTCTCTTGCATATCGCTTCATCTATTTCTTAGACAGAAAATCATTATCAGTCAGGAAAGACAATTTCCTGCTCCTATGGTCTCTTATACCCTGCCAGTCAAAGGTTTTAGAAAACTGTATGCATTTTTTTTGATACATGTCAATTCATCGAATTACCAGTTAGCAGAAACGAGCCTAAAAAGTGAATAAAACTTCTTTTGAGCGAGTGTATAATTTCGGTTAAATGATGCTGCACAGTGTATGTTGGTAGAAATAGGAACACAACAGCGTTTTGCATATTTGTCTTACAATTTTCAGTATAAAAGCTTCACGTGTTTAACTTTGCCAGTTCAATGTGCTGATTACTTTTAAAGTCCCACTATTATATAAAAGATTGGATCATTCAAAACTCTCCACACATTCAAATCTGTTGCAATCAAATGATGTTTAGATTGGCAATTTGCTAAAAACAAGCAAAAATTTTTTTGTAATAGATGAGTGGCTAATGCATAACTAATACACACTGATGTAGCAGTCAGCCGTTTGAGAAGTGAAGGTTTTTACATGTTAAGTGTTTTATCAGCAGTGTATAGATTGATTTTCTGCATCTGTCTGAAAAGTTCTACTATTGTGTGCTTAAATCTTCAGGATTTTATGTTAGATATTTGACATAAACACAATTACATTTCTAGTCTGTCACACATAAAAACATATCTTTTTGTGTTACTTGGCTACTGTCTTACAAAACAAATTCTCCAAGCTCTATTTAGACTCTTTATCTCTGACAATGTGAACAAACCTCTTCATTTGTAGTTAAAAGGTTTCGCTCAAAGCTTTTAGTCATTTCAAAAGTGGTCACGTTTCCATTTGCCATCGGGAGTAGCTGAAATTTATAGTCTTCTGATAGAGAGTCAAAGGAAGAGGAAGAGAAGCACGGCACACACATCCATATTAGACTGCAATGGCAACCAGATGAACTTGTTGATAGAGTACTAAACAAGTCTAAATAGCCTAACACTTGGCTCGTTCTGACAAAGGCATTATCTGACTCTCCAGTTTACCAACTTCACAGCTTAACAAAATGATGTTTAGTCCCATTTGCTCTTCTGTTTCTCCCCGCAGCTATTTCTGACTGCTATATGTTTTCTTTAAAAAGTCTGGAGCCTGTTAAAAAACATTTTAATTCAGTTTAAGCAGGTGGTGTGCCGCTACGTGACTGCAACACATTATTTGTGTAATGCACTGACAATTCGAGACGACTGATATATCGGACGGTATTAACTATTTCCCAGGATATCGGTATCACCATTTATAATGTCCAATAAATGAAAACTGAAGTGAAGAAGAGTTGAGAGAAACACCCTTCAACTTTCTTATGAATGTTGATGTTGCATAGTTTGTTTACTAGAAGGCACTCTGCATCGACACACTCAACAATCAGCTGATCCGGGCAAAGTCGGATCAGCTGACTAAAGCAAGATTATTTTAAAACTGAATAGTCGTAATAATGTAGTAAGGATTCATAAATAACTACTCACAGCAAATCCTTGAGAAATCTGTTTAAGTTTGTGTGTCTGGAAAAAAAAAACATTGACTGATATATTGGATTTTAAACCTCCAAATATCAGTACTGGTATCTGACTTAATATTTCTGTGTGTGTCCAGTTCTGCAGACATTGTAGTCACTCGCACAACTTATATATTCACAGTGGTAAGCATCTGTCTGCTTCTATCTTTCCACCTTTTTAAGTTGCGAGAATTAAAGTTGAAGGGGAAGAAGCAGAAATATGTGTTGGCAAAGTTCTCTTTGATTTGTTGAGCTTTGGAGCTCTCCTCTTTTATTTAATCTGCCTTTTCCTCAGAAATCTCCTCGGACTCTGCAAGGGAGTTTAAACAGCACCGATATGTGTGTCTCAACATAAGATGAAAGATCCAAGCCCAGGTAATCAAATTTAGGATTCTGTAATCGAACAGGACAAGGGGCACTGGATGGGAAGCCATTCCTTCACTCGACGTCTTTCACACGCTCAGGCGAACTCACGAAAACACCAGCGTCTTCATTTTTAGCATACTTTACCAGGGTGCCGTTAGTCAATAAATGACATGCTAGCTTCATGTTCTTTTCACCCATCTGGTCTACTGACTCTTCTTCCCCACGGTGCGTTTTATATGAAACACACTGTAGCTTCAAAGCGGGGTTACTGCCTGTTTAGCCATAATTTGCTATTATGCATGGCATCCAAGAGCATGCTAGAGCCCAAACAGGAACCACATGTGGTGTACTTTAAGCACCCAAAGCTATATATTACATATGTTACATGCTGTACACAAGTTCGTCCCTGGGAGCATGTGCTTACGTGCAGAGAAGCCTGTGCAATACACTGGCTGTAACAGGAGAAAAGAGGTTTAAAAGTGTGGAGAAAAAAGCATAAGATTATTCATTTCCTGTCTCCAGTGGAAAAAAAAGCTTCTGTACCACAAACACACAGTGAAATACATGCACGCGCAAGTGCTTCGTGTATGTTTTCTTTTGTTTTTAACTCTGGTCATAGAAGTGAAAAAGTCGGGAGGAACCGATTCAAAGTGAAAGTTCATACGGGTTAATTTTTCCTTGTTCAAGGAAGCTTGTTTATAAAAAAGTTTGACGTAAAATGGATTTCTGCAAATGAGAAAACAACATCAGGGCTAAGTAACTATCTGAAGGTGCTGTCAAAGGCTCTCTTTGTCTTTACCCTCTTCCTTTCATCTTTCTCTCATCCCTCACTCCTCCTCCCACCTTCCCACTCTCATTAGTGATGGTTGTGAGAGTGGAGAACAAAGCCCAGGCCTGCCAATCGATCACCGAGGAGCACTATCAATCGACTCGTGGAGCACAGGTCTCCTCCATCTACCCAACAATTGACGGGTCAAAGATTGATGAGGAAGATTGTTGTGTGTCTGTCTGTGTTTGTGTGTTAATGCAGCAAAGTATGCCTTTATTGGAGCTACACGTAGTTTACAGCGAATTTAATGTCATCGTGTTTGACAGCTGTGCATTGCAATTTGTCAACATAGGAAGACAATATCAAAAGAACAACACTTGTGAGATACGCTACGAGTGTGTGAATGTGTATTTACGTATATGCAGCAAGCGGTGTATGCACAAATGCTCTGTGGTATAACAAAGCCCAGAGAAACTGTGAGATATTTGTTTTTGGTGGTTACTCTTTACCTTGGCATTTTGTTTCTGCCCTGGCAGCAGTAAACATGCACACAAGCAAAATTAAATCGTACACTGGCATGGAGTCACACTTTACTCTGGCACGGTGTCGTGCTGTAATGGATGAATCCTGCCGAAGTCTGACCAAACATGGGTGTATGCGAGGATTTGTGGGCATGCGTGTATATTGTCAAGGTGTTGTGTAAACACTAGAATTATGTGTCACAGCTGGCCATATGACGTGCCCTGGTTTCATTTCAAATTCTGTCTCTGTGGGAAGACGCTGCTGTCACATTTGCATGAGAAAGGTTGTCAGACTAACACGTTTTCTTGTTTCTCTCCCTCCTCCTTCCCCACCTCCCCTTCTCTGCTCCCCTTCTCTGTCAACAGCTCTGATAGCTATAGGGCAGTACAGCAGCACCATTGAGACTGTTGATGCCGGCTGGTGTAAAGACATCACGGACCAGGGTGCCACACAGATTGCTCAGAGCAGCAAGTCCCTTCGCTACTTGGGCCTCATGAGATGCGACAAGGTAACGAACATTACTCATATCGTTGTCTTTCTTAGAGCCCGTACGCACAAGCCTAAAGGCTGGTCAGGAGGCATCTGGCAACCAACTCGCTGACTACGCTGATCTTGCTTTATAGTTCAGGCCCTTGCTCTCACAAACACAAAACTGGAA